>NC_056054.1:710000-1420000 GCF_016772045.2 Ovis aries | reverse complement strand
TGAATGATCTGAGCCACACTCAGCTACCAGTCTTGTTTTTGCTGACTGTTTGGAGCTTCTTCATCTTCAGCTGCAAAGAATATAATCAATCTGATTTCAGTACTAACCATCTGGTGATGTCCATGTGTAGAGTCTTCTCTTATGTTGTTGGAAGAGGGTATTGCTATGACCAGTATGTTCTCTTGGCAAAACTCTGTTAGGCTTTACCCTGCTTCATTTTGTACTCCAAGGGCAAATTTGCGTGTTACTCCAGGTGTTTCTTGACTTCCTACTTTTGCATTCCAGGTCCCTATAATGAAAAGGACATCGTTTTGGGTGTTAGTTCTAGAAGGTCTTGTAGGTCTTCATAGAACCATTCAACTTCAGCTTCTTTAGCATTACTGGTTGGGGCATAGACTTGGATAACTGTTATATTCAATGGTTTGCCTTGGAAATGAAGAGAGATTGTTGTCGTTTTTGAGATTGTACCCAAGTACTGCATTTCAGACTCTTTCATTGACTAGGAGGGCTACCGCATTTCTTCTAAGGGATTCCTGCCCACAGCAGTAGATATAATGGTCAACTGAGTTTAATTCACTTATTCGAGTCCAGCAAAACTTAGCTGAGACTAATGTGAATGTGTGCACAGGACAGGGATGAGAGGACAGCCAAGGAGTGGGCAGCCGACGTGTGTAGGGCATCCCACCAACTGCACTCAGACCACCAGCTCCTAACCCATGTCACAATGCCGGGGCATCCCTAGCAAACTCTGATGCTCTGCTGCCCTGTGAGGGTTGGAGTCAGGCCAGCCAGGAGAGGAAAGATGGGCAACCCGTTCTTTCTCCTGCATGCTCTATTGTTGGAGAGCATGGAACTCTCTCAGACCAACGTCTAAGAGAACTGCAGGCTGAGTGAGAGTGTGGTGGTCGTTGCTTCTCCACAGGCCCCACTGACCACATAGCTGCTGCCTGTACACCCCGACTCCCGGGGAGGGCCCTCCCTCTGAAGGCGGCCAGCCTTGTGATCCTGCAGCTCACACCTCTAAAGAATGAAACTGCTCTAAAGCCGGCTCTGCTCTCCCACGGATGCTCCTCTGAGTCCTGGGAGGCACTGTGGTGTGCACCTTCCTTCTTCGCTCCTCCCTCGTTGGGCTGCATCTCCCCTGACCACCCCCCGGGCATCACACAGCTGGTGCCCGTGTCCCATGTGAGTGTGGAGTTCAGCCCTGGTCTGGGCTGTGACAGGCACAGGAAGCAGCGCCCAGCTGGAGGACCCAGTCACTGAGACAGACGTGACCGTGTGGGTGGCTCCCACGGCTCCAAGCAATCACCCCACAGGGTGTGCAGAGGAGCCAGGGGCATGGAAGTCAGGAAGAACGAGGACACGCCACATGCTGAATGTGTCACAGCCCCTGACCTGCTGCTTTTCAGACCATGGAGATGGATTTCTCCTCTCCAGGAATTGGCTGACATCTGGACATTACAAGAAAGAACCCTCAGATTCTCAAGGACGCAGAGAGCTCAGTTGAGGTTGCCATCAAGATCCTATCTCAGAGACAAAGATACTAAGTTAGGTCTCTGGTCCTGCAGGAGAAAAAGGCGTAGCTCCACACAAGCCTGGTGAGGGTTGGTCCCTTACCTGCTCCTAGCCTGTCCCAGGATAGAGCTATCACTGGGTCATGTCCTGATGGCATGAAGTGCTTAACAATTTCTGAAATTAAAGAATGGGTAAATAAGGGGTGGGAGGTGCAGGATTAGACACCTGAGCATCCCTGTGGGGAGGGAGAGCATGTCCTTGAAAGCAAGGACAGGGAGATGTAAGCCACTATAACACAGTAGACTCTCTACTTGGCAGGACCCCTTGAGTCTTTTCTCATAGCAAATGCCCCGTCTCCCACAGGGTGAGTGCTCCAAGCACACTTAGTAATTAGTAAATCAGAGGAAATGGTTATGCTGCAGATCAGCTAGTATTTATCAGGAAGAAGACTAGTATCTAGTTGCCCTGCAGTTGGGCACTGAAGGGTGCCTGTTCTCCAAGAGAGGATGACTTTGTGACTGTGCCCCTCTCTCTGCCTCCCACTGGCTCCTAACTCTGCCCTGTGTCACCAGCTCAGGGCCATGTTACCCCAAGGAAACAGAAACCTCTCAATGATGTCTCTGCAGGAGTTTGTGCTGGAGGGCTTTGAGGGTGGTCCGCAGACCCAGGCCCTGCTGTTTGCTCTGTTCCTGGCCCTGTACGTGGTGGCCGTCCTGGGGAACCTCGCCATGATGGTGGTCATCACCCTGGATGCCCGTCTGCACTCCCCAATGTACTTCTTCCTCAAGAACCTCTCCTTTGTGGACCTGTGTTACTTGTCTGTCATCTACCCCAAGGCCCTGGCCAACACTGTATCTTCCTCCAAGGTCATCACGTTTGAGGGATGTATCATTCAGTTTTTCTTTTTCTCTCTAATGGGTGCCACTGAGGCATTCCTCTTGGCCGTGATGGCCTATGACCGCTTCGTGGCCATCTGCAGCCCCCTGCGCTACCCCATCTCCATGCGCCCCTCGGTCTGTGCCTGCCTGGTGCTGGGCTGCTACTGCGGGGGCTGCCTCAACTCCATCCTGCAGGCCAGCTTCACATTCAGCCTCCCGTTCTGCAGCTCCAACCACATTGACCACTTCTTCTGTGATGTGCCGCCTCTGCTCAAGCTTGCCTGTGCTGACACTACCATCAATGAGCTGGTCATGTTTGGCCTTTGTGGTCTCATCATCGTGGGCACCACACTCGTGGTCCTCACCTCCTATGGCTACATCACCGTGACCATCCTGAGGATGCCCTCAGGAGGAGGGAGGCACAAGCTCTTCTCCACCTGTGGCTCCCACATGACAGCCGTGTCCCTCTTTTATGGGACCCTTTTTGTCATGTACGCCCAGCCGGGAGCTGTGGCGTCCATGGAGCAGGGCAAGGTGGTCTCTGTCTTCTACACCCTGGTCATCCCGATGCTCAACCCCCTCATCTACAGCCTGAGAAACAAGGACGTGAAGGATGCCCTGCGGAGACTGGGGCAGAGACACACAGCCACGTGACAGAGGGTGGCCAGAGAGACAGTGTCCTGAGGGCTGAACAAGAGGACTTGAGGGGAAGCACTGGGTTTAATTTGAAGGATTTATTCCTCATTCTTGTAATTCATTCTTACAATTCGTTCTTTCCTCCAACATTTTATTTTGTCCTTCTTGGAAGAACATCATGGACCTCAAACTGCAAGAGATGGAAAATGAATAAGGCATTTTCTTTGCCAACATAAAATTAATATCCTTAAAGGGTATGACTCGAATCTTGAAGTTTGGGTAATACAGTGGGCAGAGTGATCAGCAGAGAGTCTTTGACTGAGAATATATTTCCAAATTCAGCACCCTCCAGTGAAGATATTGTTGTTGTTCAGTAGCTAAGTTGTGTCCAATTTCTTGTGACCCCATGAACGTAGCATGCCAGACTTCCTTTCCCTTTGCTATATCCTTCAGCTTGCTCAAACTCATCTCCATTAAGTTGGTGATGCCATCCAGCCATCTTATCCTCTGTCACACCCTTCTCCTCCTGCCCTCAATCTTTCCCAGCATCATGGTCTTTTCCAATGAGTCAGCTCTTTGCATCAGGTGGCCAAAATATTGGCGCTTCAGCTTCAGCATCATTCTTTCCAATGACTATTCAGAGTTGATTTCCTTTAGGATGGACTGGTTGGATCTCCTTGTTGTCTAGTGAAGGTATGAAACTAGACAAACTCATGTTTTTACCTTCATTTCATTGTTAAATCCATGTAAATATGTGCTCAGTAATCTCCTTTGGACCACCTAGTAGGGAGGTTCTAGGACACTCAGCCCGGCCCCTTCCTTGGTGATAGGCTGGGTCACCACAGCCCATTAGGGGGGTTTGGAAGACCATGCATTCCCTCAATCCTGAGCGGGGCTGTTCCTCCCCTCCCCCTTCTGTTCACTGATGCCACCACCCAACAGGGAGGCGGGAGGGAGGCACCTGCGCTCCTGCTTCAGACGCTCCTAGTGCTCCCTGTCCTGGGTTTCTCCCCTCAGACAGCAGCTGGGAGCCCCAGAGAGCCAACGTGGATGCCTGACACCCAAAGTTCACCGTCCAACCTGACAGGTGACACTGTCCTGACTACTTGTGACCCTAAGAAATGGGGCCTTGTCAGCACAGACATCTCTGAATAAGGATGGAGGTCCTGGTGCTGCTGCAGAGAGCAGGGGGTGGAGAGAGAAGGGGTAGTTTCTTGGCAGAAGCATAGCTCCCTGGCCCTCTGTCCCACACTCCCTGGGGGAGCTGGATCGTCTGTCTTGAGCTCCCCATTCAGAGCTCCAGCCCCTTGCTCCATGGACCCAACACACAGTCTGCACTCATATCCCTATCATGTCTCCCTGTGGTAGTCATCCAGTCCCATGGTCACTCCCAGGAGGTGGTCCTGTGGACACAGGGCTCGTCTGTTCCCTGTAAGTTCAGAGCCCTCCTCTCTGATCACAGCTCTCCATCTCCCTGCTGTCTCTGCTCAGGAGACTCTGGCAAGCAGCCAAAACCCAAGTCATCAGATTTCTGCTCACTGTTCCTCAATAGGAACTGCTCCAATGTCTCTGCTGGACTCTGGTAGCATTGTCTCATCTTTGGGCTCCAAAACCAGTTCTAAGTCTGCTGTAGATTACTGTATTCATCTGATGACCTTTGTTCTTTGAGTAGTTTTCCCAAAATAGCATGCCTTCTCATAGTGTCATGCTGCGGCACTGTTCCCTTTCCCTGCATTCCTTGCTTTCTCTTTTTTCTCCGCCTCCTCATTTCCTCCCCTTCCTTCCTTCCTTCCTTTCTCCTTCTCCCCCTCATGTTATTTTTCTCATTCCAAGGAATATCTTACTCTACATTTCTAAAGGAAAAGAAAAATCCCAATCTTTTGTATGCAAGGGTAGAGTTCTCATCATTATGTAAATTTTAATGGTACAAGCAGTAAGGAATCTATGGTTCTCAGTAGAACATTAATTCTCACTTTCAAATAAATCAGGAAAATTGAGTCCAGTATTCGATGGAATGGAAACTGTTCTATAGTCTGGAAGAGAATTATTTTCAAAACCCTACAGGTTGGCTTTACCTCTCTGTAAAACTATATTTCAGATTGCAGTGGATATCTCTATACAACGTTAGAAGTGGTTTACTTGGTTGCTCATCCCATACTATGCTTTGCAAGCTACTGGCACACACTAGATTTTCAGTTCACATCTAACGCCAGAGTATAAGTTGAATTCAGTGTTAGTCACTGAATTTCAAAATATACATGATACAGCTCGTTTCTTTATTGTGCTTAAGTGGACAATAAACACATTACATTTCAAGACCACATTGTAGTTTTGATGCTGATATTTTGGTGAACTTTGGAAGTTTCTACCTTTTAAAAGCAAAAAAAAAAAAAAAAAAAAAAGACTTCTGTTGCATTTTGAGTGTAGTTCAGTCCTGTTGTTTAGTCGCTAAGTCTGTCTGACACTTTCGCAACCCCATGGACTGTAGCTCTCCAGGCTCCTATGTGCATGGCATTTCCCATGCAAGAATTCTGGAATGGGCTGCCATTTCCTCCTCCAGGGGATTTTCCCAAATGTGGAGCTCAGGAGTGTCTGGCGTATTCACCTTGTGTGTATCAGATCTCCAGAACTTTTCATTTTGCAAACCTGGAACTCCATCCCCCTAAATAATAACTCCCTGTTTCCTCCTCACCTCCGCCACTGGCAGCCACCATTCTTCTTTCTGTCTCTATGGATGTGACTTCTTCAGAAGCCCCAGATAAGCAAAACATAAAGCACTGGTCTTTTGGCATCTGGTTGTTACACTTCGCATAGTCCCCTTAAGATTTGCCCATGTTGCAGCATGTGGCAGGATTTCCATCCTCTCTAAGGCTGAGTGGTATCCCATCACACGTGTATGCAACTTTTTGTTTATCTCTTCGTCCACCGAGGGACACTTGGGTTGCCTCCACCTTTTGGCATGCAAATATCTCTTAGGAAGACTGCTGTTTTGTTCTTTATCCTATTTTTCACTATATACCCAGATATTTGATTGCATAATATTGGAATTCTTTTTTAATTTTAGGAAGAACCTTATACTACTTTTCATAGTGGCTGTACCATTTTTAAGCCTATAAAAAGTGCAAAATTGTTGCAATTTCTCCACATAATAGTCAGTATATGTTCTTTTCCTTTCTCTTTCATGTCAGCCATTATAATGATTGTAAGGTATAATCTCTTTGTTGTTTTTTTAATATTTCCCTAATGATTACTGATTTTGAGCATTTTCTTATATGTTTGTTGGCAATTTGTAGGTTATCTCTAGAGAAATATCTTTAAGTAACATGAAAATTTTAAATTAGGTTATTGATTCATTTAATTATAGTAATTCCTTATGTATTCTGAATATTATCCTCTTATCAGACATAACATTTTAAACATTTTCTTCCAGATCGCAGGTTGCCTTTCCATTCTGCTATCTAAGTCTTTAATGCACACATTTTTAGTTTGATGTCATCACATGTGTCTATTTTCCCTTTTTTCCATATGCTTTTGGTGTCATATCCAACAAATCATTGTCAAATTTAAGGTTATTGAGTTTTTCTCAGATGTTCTCTTCCAGGAGTTTAAGAGACTTAGGTCATACATTTAGATTTTTAATCCATATTAAGTTAGTTTTTGTTCATGAATCAAGGTAAGGGCCTGCCGGGGTCCAGCCCCGGTGGATCCAGGGTCATTTGAAGGTGGGGGACAGTGTCGGCATCTTTGGAAAAATACATATTTGATTACAGATATAGAGAGAGATTAGAAATGGATAGTGTAGTAGGAGATAGTGTAGAAAAAGAGGCTGAATAACTTGGATTATGTGGAATAGCATCCATGCTCCAGATGGGAATTCAGCCAGAAAAACGGGAGCAAGAAAGAAGCGACATGGGGGAATCAGTCTTTCCGGAAACTGATCCAATTTCTTTATTTTGGGGTTTGCTTATATACTTTTTGTTACACATAGGGATGAATACAGAGTCACGCTGGGGTCAGCAGTCCTGACCTTTATCAAAATCAGGTGCCTCACATAAAAAGGTCTTAGGGATTTTACATCATCTGGCCATGAGACCTGCTGACATTTTATGATCCTTTCTTTCTGATAACCAAAAAACTTATTTCTTCCAAGGGTGTTTTTTCTTAAACCAGGCACCACCCTCCAAATAATGTTACATTCCTATAGGGTGAGGGTATAGTGAGTTACAATCAAGAAAGGAATTTATTTAACCCAAGGTTAACATGATTCATCTTAAAGGTTAACACTTATTTCTCCTATATGCTTAAAGGTTAATACTTATTTCTCCTATGTGTTATATTCATTATAAGGGAAGGGAACATGGAGATTTAGCAGCAAACATCAGCCCAACAAATAAAAATCCTTTCACCAATGCTCCCCTTAAGATCTATTTAGTCTTAAGATAGTGATAAAGTTACATTTTTACATAGTAGGACACAGTGATTTATAACAAAGTACAGTGATCTATTACAAAAGAGAAAATCCATTAACTCAAAAAGTCTAGTATTGCTAACATCAAAAACTACTATATTTCCTTTTCTATATTCCAAATACATTGATTAATATATTCCCAGGTGCCTAAGGATATGGAGGCCTGGCGGCAATCATTGACTCAACAAGAAGAAAAAGCCCTGTGCTAATTAAGACTCAGAATACCCCAAAGCTCTCTGCTGTTTATGGTTGAGAGGTAGTAAACAATCATGTGGCAGGAGTATGGATAATCCTGCCACACAAGCTAGTCTGTCAGCAGAGAGGTTTGACCTGAGACACCCTTGTCCCACCCAGAGCAGGGAATTAGCAGCAATTATTGACACAACAAATGAAAAACCCTTCACCAATATAGTTCCTAACCAACCCACTATACTAATAATTTCTAACTCCCCAAAAGAATTTGCCTTTAGTAAGTCTAAAACATCTCGTGCCTCTCAGGTTGGGAGGCTGTAAACAATCACATGTGGCCGGGCGAGCCTATACAGGTGGGCCAGATAACCTTCAGAGGAGTCCGTAAGCTGAAACACTCTTGTCACGCCCAGGAATTTTTATTGCCTTGGAGCTGCACCTTTACTCCTTCTTCGAGAGAAACAGTTATGGGGGAGAGCCCCCCATAAAGTCAGAGGCGTAGGTGAGAGCATAAAACAGACTCTGGTTTTGGGGTTAGATGCTCGGGAACAAGGGGTTTCCTGAGGCTTGATCATGCCTTTGCGTATGCCAAGCCTCCTTCCTCATGACCTTTGCCATGGGCGGAGTTCCTCACGCTGGCCCCCGGCAAGGGCCCACATTATGCTTTTTCACATAAGCAGCCAGTTTTCCAATGCCATTTGTTGAAGGGGCTGTTTTTTCCCTGCGAGTCATCTTGGCACATGTGTTGACCATTTGACTAAATTGATGAAGCTTCACTTCTGAGCGCTGTATTCTGCTCCATTGTTCTACAAGTCTGCCTTTGTGCCAATGCTATACTGTTCTGATTGCTACAGATTTGTAATATGTTTCCAAATTAAGGTGGAGAGCTTTTCAGCTGGGTGCTGATGGCTCTTCAGATCCTGTCTGGCAGTTCCATAGATCATAACAGCAGAGAACCTGGTGACCACGACCCAGAGGGAGTGGGCCCACTGGCGTCATCAAGAGCAACTGAAATGAGGCTGTTGATAACATTGGTAATATGAACTTAAAGGGATCTCTTCTTTGGGGCACCTATGCTTATGGTTTTGAGAAATCATCAGTTATTCAGCAGAGAGTTAGTATTCCATGTATTAAGGAGTATGATGTGATTATCAGGCTCAGTCAGGTACTGGCAAGACAGCCACATTTGCTCAATGGATGGAGACTGAGTTCCAGGAGACCCAAGCACAATATTGGTCCCTGCCGGAGAACTGACTTGACAGATACAAAAAGCAATTCTGGCACTGAGAGACTATGTAGGAGAGACTTGTCATGTCTGCGTTGGTGTAACCAATGTTCTAAATAAAATGCAAACTGCAGGCTGAAGCACCGCATATTGTTTTTGGTACACCTGGGAGAGTTTCTGATGTGTTAAACAATTATCTTTTTCCAAAATGCTTGCTTTGGGTGAAGCACATAAAATGCTGAGCTGAGGGTTTAAGGGTTAAATCTATGAGATTTTCCAAAAGTTAAATACAAATCCACACACCTATGGACACCTTATCTTTGACAAAGGAGGCAAGAATATATAATGGAGTAAAGACAATCTCTTTAACAAGTGGTGCTGGGAAAACTGGTCAACCACTTGTAAAAGAATGAAACTAGATCACTTTCTAACACCACACACAAAAATAAACTCAAAATGGATTAAAGATCTAAATGTAAGATCAGAAACTATAAAACTCCTAGAGGAGAACATAGGCAAAACACTCTCTGACATAAATCACAGCAGGATCCTCTATGATCCACCTCCCAGAATTCTGGAAATAAAAGCAAAAATAAACAAATGGGATCTAATTAAAATTAAAAGCTTCTGCACAACAAAGGAAAATATAATCAAGGTGAAAAGACAGCCTTCTGAATGGGAGAAAATAATAGCAAATGAAGCAACTGACAAACAACTAATCTCAAAAATATACAAGCAACTTATGCAGCTCAATTCCAGAAAAATAAACGACCCAATCAAAAAATGGGCCAAAGAACTAAATAGACATTTCTCCAAAGAAGACATATGGATGGCTAACAAACACATGAAAAGATGCTCAACATCACTCATTATTAGAGAAATGCAAATCAAAACCACAATGAGGTACCACTTCACACCAGTCAGAATGGCTGCGATCCAAAAATCTGCAAGCAGTAAATGCTGGAGAGGGTGTGGAGAAAAGGGAACCCTCCTACACTGTTGGTGGGAATGCAAACTAGTACAGCCACTATGGAGAACAGTGTGGAGATTCCTTAAAAAATTGCAAATAGAACTACCTTATGACCCAGCAATCCCACTGCTGGGCATACACACCGAGGAAACCAGAATTGAAAGAGACACATGTACCCCAATGTTCATAGCAGCACTGTTTATAATAGCCAGGACATGGAAGCAACCTAGATGTCCATCAGCAGATGAATGGATAAGAAAGCTGTGGTACATATACACAATGGAGTATTACTCAGCCATAAAAAAGAATTCATTTGAATCAGTTCTGATGAGATGGATGAAACTGGAGCCGATTATACAGAGTGAAGTAAGCCAGAAAGAAAAACACCAATACAGTATACTAACACATATATATGGAATTTAGGAAGATGGCAATGACAACCCTGTATGCAAGACAGGAAAAAAGACACAGATGTGCATAATGGACTTTTGGACTCAGAGGGAGAGGGAGAGGATGGGATGATTTGGGAGAATGGCATTCTAACATGTATACTATCATGTAAGAATTGAATCGCCAGACTATGTTTGATGCAGGATACAGCATGCTTGGGGCTGGTGCATGGGGATGACCCAGAGAGATGTTATGGGGAGGGAGGTGGGAGGGGGGTTCATGTTTGGGAATGCATGTAAGAATTAAAGATTTTTAAATTAAAAAAAAAAAGTGAACTGTGAACTTCCAGATGTTCAAGCTGGTTTTAGAAAAGGCAGAGGAACCAGAGATCAAATTGACAACATCTGCTGGATCATGGAAAAAGCAAGAGAGTTCCAGAAAAAACATCCATTTTTGCTTTATTGACTATGCCAAAGCCTTTTACTGTGTGGATCACAATAAACTGGAAAATTCTGAAAGAGATGGGAATACCAGACCACCTGATCTGCCTCTTGAGAAACCTATATGCAGGTCAGGAAGCAACAGTTAGAACTGGACATGGAACAACAGACTGGTTCCAAATAGGAAAAGGAGTACATCAAGGCTGTATATTGTCACCTTGCTTAATTAACTTCTATGCAGAGTGCATCATGAGAAACACTGGGCTGGAAGAAGCACAAGCTGGAATCAAGACTGCTGGGAGAAATATCAATAACCTCAGATATGCAGATGACACCACCCTTATGGCAGAAAGTGAAGAGGAACTAAAGAGCTTCTTGATGAAAGTGAAAGAGGAGAGTGAAAAAGTTGGCTTAAAGCTCAACATTCAGAAAACGAAGATCATGGCATCTGGTCCCATCATGGGGCAAAATCTACTCATGGCAAATAGATGAGGAAACAGTGGAAACAGTGTCAGACTTTATTTTGGAGGCTCCAAAATCACTGCAGATGGTGACTGCAGCCATGAAATTAAAAGACGCTTACTTCTTGGAAGGAAAGTTATGACCAACCTAGGTAGCATATTAAAAAGCAGAGACATTACTTTGCCAACAAAGGTCCACCTAGTCAAGACTATGGTTTTCCAGTGGTCATGTATGGATGTGAGAGTTGGACTGTGAGGAAAGCTGAGCGCCAAAGAATTGATGCTTTTGAACTGTGGTGTTGGAGAAGACTCTTGAGAGTCCCTTGGACTGCCAGGAGATCCAACCAATCCATCCTAAAGGAGATCAGTCCTGGGTGTTCACTGGAAGGACTGATGCTAAAGCTGAAATTCCAGAACTTTGGCCACCTCATGCAAAGAGTTGACTCACTGGAAAAGGCTGTGATGCTGGGAGGGATTGAGGGCAGGAGGAGAAGGGGACGACAGAGGATGAAATGTCTGGATGGCATCACCGACTCAATGGACATGAGTCTGGGTAAACTCCAGGAGTTGGTGATGGACAGGGAGGCCTGGCGTGCTGTGGTTCATGGGGTCGCAGAGTCGGATACGACTGAGCAACTGAACTGAACTGAACTGAACTGTTTCATGCGATGTTGCTTTCTGCCACAGGGCCAATAGCTGTGTTGGAAGTGACTAAAATTCATGAGAAACCCAATTCAAATTCTGGTGAAAAAGGAATAATTGACCCTTGAAAGAATCAAACAATTTTATATTAATGTTGAGAGAGAGAAATGAAAGCTGGACATACTTTGTGACTTGTATGAGACACTGACGATTACACAGGCCATTATTTTTCTCAACACAAGTCACAAGGTAGACTGACTGTGAGAAAATTCATGGCAGGGACTTCGGAGTTTCTTCTGTGCGTGGTGACATAAATCAGAAGGAAAGAGTTGTAATCATGAGGGAACTCCGATCAGGATCAAGTGGTGTTCTGATCTCTTACTGACTTGTTGGTTTGTGCGACTGATATACAACAAGGGTCACTGATTATAAACTTACCTACTAATCTTGAAAGTGATGTTCACAGAAGTGGTAGATGGGGTCTATTTGGGAGGGAAAGTGTGGCTATGAACTTTGCTACTGAAGAAGACAAGAGGATTCTTTATGACTTTGAGACTTTCTACAGGACTACAGTGGGACAAATACTGATGAATGTGGCTGGCCTCATTTAATTCCTGGGATGAGACAGTTTTGGATGCAGTGCTCACTATTGCTAAATAGACTGTCACAACGTGCATCATGCTTCTTTCTCTGGGAAAATTTGAATCTTGTCTCAGTGCTCATAATGAATTAGAAATAGCAGATTTTCATAGCCAAGTGACATTAGTCATGAGTTCTTGTAAGGAAAGTCATTAGCTTTATCTTCTTTAGAGTGAGACTGTTGCGGTTGGGTATAAAAGATAGGATCTTTAAAAATCTTTCTTTCTAATGAGCTATCACTTCACACCAGTCAGAATGGCCATTAGCCAAAAAATCCACAAGCAATAAATGCTGGAAAGGCTGTGGAGAAATAGGAAGACTGTTGCACTGTTGGTGGGAATGCAAATTGACACAGTGACTACAGAAGTCGATATGGAGATTGCTTTAAAATCTAGGAATAGGTGTACATATGTCCCCCCCTCTTCAACTTCCCACCTATGGCTGATTCATGTTAATGTGTGGCCGAAATCAAGCCAATATAGTAAAGCAATCATCAATCAATTAAAAATAAATATTTTTTTAAAGAAAATCAAAAAGAACTAGAAACAAAACTGCCATATGTCCAGTAATCCAACTACTAGGCATATACCCTGAGGAAACCAAAATTGAAAAAGATGCACGTACCCCAATGTTCAATGAACCACTATTTGCCATAGCTAGGCCATGGAAACAACCTGGATGTCCATCGACAGATGAATGGATAAAGAAGCTGTGGTGTGTATACACACAAAGGAATATTACTCAGCCATGAAAAGGAATACATTTGAGTCAGTTCTAATGAGGTGGATGAACCTAGAGTGTATTAAACAGAGTGAAGTAAGTCAGAAAGAGAAAAACAAATATTGTATATTAATGCATATATGTGGACTCTAAAAAGATGGTACTGATGAACCTAGTTGCAGGGCAGTGATGGAGGCGCAGACATAGAGAACAGACTTATGGGCATGGGCAGGAGAAGGAGAGAGGGGGTGGGACGAATAGAGAAGTGTCACGGAAACACATACATCACCATGTATAAAACAGTTAGCTAGTGGGAATTGGCTGTATGACTCGGAACTCAAACTGGGCTCTGTAACAAGCTAGAGGGGCGGGGTGGGGTGGGAGGTGAGAGGGAGGTTCAAGAGGGAGGGGACATGTGTATAATTATGGCATTCACGTTAATGTATGGCAGAAACCAACACAATATTGTAAAGCAATTATCCTTCAATTAAAAATACGGAAATTTCTTCAAAAAGCCTGGGACTTCCAACTTTGCTTTCAAGATTGTTGGGTTTTTTTTTTTTTTAATTTTTATTTTTACTTTATTTTACTTTACAATACTGTATTGGTTTTGCCATACATTGACATGAACCCACCACGGGTGTACATGCGATCGACTATTTGTCTTTCTTGAGACTCCATATGAATTTTAAAATGTACTTTTCATTTTCTGCAAAACATAACTGTGATTTTGAAAGTGTGACATTGAAGCTTAGATCACATTGTATAATTTTGTTCTCTTCCAACTCAAGCACATGAGATATCTTTCATTTTTTAGGTTGCCTTTAATTTATTTCAGCTATTTCAACAGTCCAAGGGACTCTCAAGGGTCTTTTCCAACACCACTGTTCGAAAGCATCAATTCTTTGGTGCTTAGCTATCTTTATGGTCCAACTCTCACATCTGTACATGACTACTGGAAAAGCCATAGCTTTGACTATATGGTCCTTTGTCAGCAAAGTGATGTCTCTGCTTTTTAATATGTTGTCTAGGTTTGTCATAGCTTTTCTTCCAAGGAGCAAACATCTTTCAATTTCAAGGCTGCAGTCAGCACCTGCAGTGATTTTGGAGCCCAAGAGAATAAAATGTCACTGTTTTCATTGTTTCCCCATCTATTTGCCATGAAGTGATGGGACTGGATGCCACAGTCTGTTTTTTGACTGTTGTGCTTTAAGCCAGCTTTTTCACTCTCCTTTTTACCTTCATCAAGAGGTTCTTTAATTCCTCTACAATTTCTGCCACAAGGGTGGTGTCAGCTGCATATCTGAGGTTATCCCGGTTTTCCCAGCAATCTTGATTCCAGCTTGTGATTCATCCAGTCTGGAATTTCCCATGATATATTCTGCATAGAAGTTAAATAAGCAGGGTGACAATACACAGCTTTGACGTACTGTTTTCCCAATTTAGAACCACTCTGTTTTTCCATGTCCTGTTCTAACTATTGCTTCTTGACCTGGATACAGGTTTCTTTGGAGGTGTCTCTTTAAGAATTCCCATCTCTCTAAGAATTTTCCACAGTTTGATATCATGTTTCATATTTTGGATCAATCTAATACATGACAACAATATTTTGGTTTGTTTCATCAATTACTGAGAGAATATGATAAATCTCAATCATGATTTTGATGTTTGCATTTCTAATTCTGTCAGTTTTTGATTCATATATTTGAAATCTTCATTAGTGGTGAAGTGAAGTGAAGTCGCTCAGTCATGTCGACTCTTTGCAACCCCATGGACTGTAGCCTACCAGGCTCCAGGGTCCATGGAATTTTCCAGGCAAGAATACTGGAGTGGGTTGCCATTTCCTTCTCCAGGGGGTCTTCCCAACCCAGGAATCAAACCCAGGTCTCTTGCCTTGTAGGCAGATGCTTTTACCGTCTGAGCCACCAGGGAAGTCTCTTTAGTGGTATACAAATTTAAATTTTCTGATAATCCACGTGGATTGAACATTTTTATTTTGAAATGTCCCTTTATAAGCAAACTTCCCCCCTGAAATCTACTTTGTTTAATAATTTCTGAGCCTTAAGAGCCTCGTTTTCCTTAGCATATTCATAACACAACTTTCTCCAGGATTTTACTCTCATACTTCCTATAATTTTCGAATAATCATATATCACATTTATAAATTGGCTTTGATTTTCAGTGCAGGATTAAAATATCTTAACAGATACATTTACTTGACCTGCAATGAGGGAAAGGCCATATTATGACTTAGAGAGGGTTGTGCTGCTTCTGCAGACACAGAGCCCTGCACATCACTCTTTGTCACACCAACACACCAGGATGAAGCAAAGGAGAATGGTGTGTGGGGGCCAGGAGGTCATACCTGCAGCCTGAGACCTTTCCAAGAAGGGCCACTGGGTCCCTCTGAGTTGCTTCTCACCCGGTGGACCCCAGTGCTCCCAGAGAAATTTCAGGCTTCCTGCTCCTCCTGTTTTGGGCTGAGATGTATCAAAGAAAGGTTAGACACAGGATTGCATCTTTCAGGGACTCAAGGAGTTGGGAGTCCCAGCGTACTCAGAGCTCAAGTAAATGCTAATTTGCCACTTGAGACCTTGAATCCCAGCTGTGCCAGGTGGAGAGTATCTTCGAGTAGAGTCATCCAAAGATGCAGGTGCCATGAATACTACACAGCTGAGGGTAACAGGTAGAATTGAGCCAGTCTCATCTCCTGCTTACACCAAGACCCAGGAGTTTCCTGCAGCAGGCACTTGGAGCACATGGCCTGCCTCTGACCAGTACCCCAGGTGCTCTCTGCTGCCCTCTCCTCGCTCTGACTTCCCTGCACAGGAAGCCAGAGGTAAACGAGGGAGCAGGATCCTCAACACCACGTCATTATCATCAGCACAGACCTGGGTCAGGAGTCCTCCCCGGGAGCACAGGGTCGTGGGTGAGCCATGCTCCTCCTGACATCACAGGAGCACTGTGGTCATCACTCAGCAGGGCGTGGTCAGCATCACTGACAGGTTAGTCCTGGGAGTCTGGACTCTGAACAACACAGTCCCCTACCTCTCACTGCACTGGGCAAGATCAGTCAGGGCCACAGGTCTGAACTTTAATGAGAGAGGGAATAATCATGGGGAGTTATATAAATGTGGGTTTTAACTTTAATGAGAGTAGAAATAATCAGGGGGTCTTGAATAAATATGATCTTAAATTCAGTGCCTGAGACCTTGCATTTCTGACCAGGTCTTAGATGCTGCTGCTGCTGTAGGGCCTCAGACACACATGATAACTAGATATACAAGGAAAGGACTCAGGACTTAGTCATCACAAACAGAGGCTTGTGACAACACTGGATTATTCCGCTTCACCCCCTAAGGCATTTCTCAGGCTCAACTCCCAGATTCAGTGAAGCCAGCCCTGCAGCCACTCTGGATCACCTCAACAGCCAAAGGAATGTGTGAGTATGTTTTTATAAAGCAAACTGAGAGATTGGCTTCCCAGATGAAAATGCAAATTGTTCCTCAGGTGCTCCCCCAGGCACCCTAACGGTCACTGTTTTGATGACCCAAGCCTCCTGAGATGGACAAATAGCCCTGGGAAACAGAACAGAAACAGGGAGCTGGGAACCCCAGGAGCAGAGGAGCAGACAGCCAGCCTGGGGTGGTGGGAAAAATAGTCACTCTGGTCACAGTGAATCTATTGTGCGTATGACCAGGGGGTAAGCAGAGATGGACAGGAAAGCTTGGTCATGATGAATGTGACTGCTTGCACAGGCCAGGGGTGGGAGGCCAGTGTGGTTGGCCATGGGGCATAGGGCAGACCACCAACTCCACTCTTAGCAGCAGCTCCAAACACATATCACAGTGAACCCAGCCTGCCCCAGGCCAGACTGTCCCCTCTGCTCTCGTGTGAGGGTTGGAGTCAAGTCTGCCAGAAGAGGAAGGCTGGACAACCTACACAGCCACCCACGCTTCTATTGTTGGAAAGAATGAACTCTCTCAGACCTCCTTCTAAGAGAACTGCAGGCTGGGAGGGCCATCACTCCTTCAAGGAGCCCCTAACCACCCAGGCTCCAACTGCACACCCTGACTCCCCGGGAGCTCACTCCCGCCAAAATCAGCCAGTTCCACGATGGCAAAGATCTCACGTCTAGAAAATATGAAACTGCTCTAAAGCTGATTGACCTCAGCCTCTCACTAATCCCCTCGACTTCTTAGGGGCCCGTAGCTCTGTGCCCCCTGCCTTCCACACTCCTTCCTATTTAGGCTAGATTTCCTCCAAGCACTTTCTCTGGCCGTCACACAGCTTGTCCCCATGTTCCATGTGACTGTGGTGGTCAGCCCAGTCCAGTGCAGACAAGGGAGGTCTGGGCTGTGACAGGAACAGGAAGCAGCACTCAGCAGGAGGACCCAAACACTGAGGCAGATGTGACCGTGTTGGTGGCTCCTATGGCTCCAAGAAATCACTTCAGAGGATGTGCCGAGGCGCCAGGGGCCTGAGAGTAAGGACAGGGAGGATTTGCTCACGTCCTGAATGTGTCCCAGCCTCTGTCCTGCTGTTTTCAGACCATGGAGCTGGGCTGTCCCCTCTCCATGAAATGTCCAACTTATGGGCATTTTAAGAAAGAACGCTTTGATTCCCAAGGATGTGGAGAGCTCTGTTGATGTTTGCCATCACAGTCTTGGAGACAGAAACGCTGAGAGGCATAGGGTCTGTCTCTCAGGCTCTGCAGGGGAGGCAGGCGTAGCTCCACTTCAGCCTGGTGAGGGCTGGGCCCTGATCTGCTCCCGGACTGCCCTGGAGTCAGAACCGTCACTGGGTCAGTTCAGATAGCATCAGGTGCTTAATGATTTCTGAAATTAAAAATGAGTAAAATGGGGGTGGAAGGCGCAGGATTAGATATCTGAGCCAGTGCGGGAATGGCACAGCTCAGGACCATCCCCATGGGAAGGGAGAGCATGTCCTGCAAAACAAGGACAAGGAGATGGGAGCCATCCTTACGCTGGAGACCCTCAGCTCAGCAGGACCCCTGGGGCCATTGACAGGCTATGGTGAACAATGTCAGATTCATGATCTCTGAAGAAGATTTAAGTTTGGGACCAGGGACCAGCCTTGATCGCTAGGGAGCTTTGTGTAGCAGAGTTTTATTAAAGTAAGAAAAGGGCCTGAGAAATTTTCTGACATAGATATCAGAAGGGGGGTGGAGAGTGCCCCCCTCACTAGTCTAAGAAAGGGAGTTATATATTTTTTTAATTAGTTATTACAATAAATCAAAAGAATGTGTTAAGGTTGTAAAGATCTTACTAGACCCACTCCTATAATTTATATTTTAAGATAACAGGATTAGCCAGGTTTTCAGGAAGGAAAAACTGTCCTCAAGCAGGATACATTGCTGTTATATAATTCTTACTAAGGAATATAGAAGAAAAAAAATAAGTTTTGCCTTCCTTCCTCCTTGAGAGTTCTAGACACCTGTCTCCTCTTTGAGAACCCCAGACCCTTCCCTCCTCCTCAGGGACCCTGGACTTCTTATCAACCTGTCTAAGAATTGACTCTCTCATTCCCCCCTTTTCTTTTAGGAGAATTATGTTGCCAAGAGAAAGGGGCATCGTTTTCATTCCATAACTACTTCCTGCTGTTGAGGGGCATAGTCCCTAAACTGTTGAGGCAACATAGTCTGCCAAACCTCATAGGAGGGTCTTTGACCAGGGGCCCCAAGTAATATTTGGGGGAGGCTGTAGCACTTGTAGGAGCCTGGACAGCCATCTGTAACTTACAAGCTTTCAGACGGTTAGAAACAAACCCCATTTTACAGTTACAGATGTAAGGCAAAATAGTCATCAAACCAAGTTAAAACATAAAATTGTAATTCTAAAATTAAAAGCCACATTATGTCCTTTGTTAAGTTATACCAGTCCATCTTAGGATTGTTAGATGTCATCAGATCAGGAAGAGGCATCACATACGATTGTTGGTGGTGGTGAAGGTATTCACAGAGTTGAAGAAAGTCCTTCCCTTGAAGTGGAGAAACCCACCATGGGAAGCCATCAATTGGTAAGGAGGTTGAAAAGCTGAAAGCTGAGTCACATAGTTAATTCTAAGGCTTCAGGGTCTATAACAATGTCTGTGCATAAGAAGGGTCTTCCATAAATACATTCAAAAGGGAACAGTCCCTCCCTTTGGGGGACAGTTTGAGCCCTCATTAAAGCTATGGGTAGAATTTTAAGCCAATTTTCCTGCATCTCTTGAGTTAATTTGTGCAGATGTCTCTTAATAATGTCATTAATTTTTTCAACCTTTCCTGAGGATTGGGGTCTCCAGTAATATATAAGTAATATTCTATTCCTAAAGCTTTTGACACCTGCTGAGTTACAGCAGCTTTAAAGGTGGAGCCATTGTCACTCTGGAGGCTCTGCAGCAGCCCAAACCTGGGAATAATTTCAGGGATTAAATTTTTATAACTTCCTTAGCCTGTTCACTACATCAGGGAAGGCCTCAATCCATCCAGTAAAAGGGTCTACCCAGACCTGTAAGCAGGAAAATCTATTTGGTTTTGGCACATAAGTAAAAGGAGCCATAGCCTCATTTATTATTCATAAATCTTATTATGAGATAATAAGATTATTCATAAATCTTATTATTCATAAAACTACTCTCCACTTATCATTTGATTTTTTAATACCCAAAATAGGAGTGTTGCATGGACTGTTACAGGGAATTAATAGCCCCCGCTCCTTTAAATTCTCAGTGATGGGTTTTAACACTTCCTTAACTTTTAGTGGGTACTGCTTTTGATGTGAAAATAGGTGAGGGTCTTTGAGCTTGATAAAGACAGGAACAGCATTTTGTGCTTGACACAGCTTTTCCATCAGCCCACACTTTAGGATTTACACTTTGTTCAATTATGGGAGAAAAGGAGCAGGCTCCATATTTATGAAAACAGAGGCCTGGACCTTGCTCAGTGTATCCCTCCCCAGAAAGGGTGAGGGAGACTCCAGCACGAATGGAAGCTCAGGAGAAAACTACAGAGTCCAAGTTACAGCTTAAAGGATGACTGAAATAACAACATTTGGCTTGTCCAGATAGTCCCATTACGGTAGTGAATTGGAAGGGAAGCAGGCCGGGGGCTTCAGTGAGGACAGAGAAATTTGCCTCAGTGTCCAAAAGAAAACTGACTGATTGACCCTCCACAGTTATTAATACCCAGGGTTCCTCAAGGGTTATTAGGATGGGGGGTTGTGTGGGGACCCTGGGCACCTTCAGTCCTGATTGTCCTGAGAGTCTGACCCCTGGGGCCTATGCCTCAGAGGGCAGCTTCTCCTCCAGTGTGGTCCTTTGCAGACCAGACATGGAGCCAGGGGCGGCTTAGATGCCTGAGCGCAATCCCACTTGAGATGCCCCTCCTCTCCACAGTGATAACAAGCCCGCCCTTTTCACCTGGGTCCCTCTGGGCATTTTTCTCTCCAGGTTGATTCATAGCAGTTCTCACAGTCATCACTAGAGCCTGGGTCTTGTCTTTGGTTCTTGTCTATTGTCGTTTTTCCTCATTTCCCTACTGTAATACACTGTCTGAGCCAGCTGCAACAGTTTTTCTAAAGACTGATTTGGTCTGAACGCCTGTTTGTGTAACTTACAGCAGATATCTGGAACCAACTGAGTGAGAAATCTGTCTTTTAAGATCATTCCTCCTCTTCAGCTTCAGGATCAACGTCAGTGAACTTGCAGAGAGCCTCCCATAATTATCTAGGAACTTGCCAGGAGTTTCCTTCTCATCCTGTTCTATGTCAGCCGACTTAGCATAAAGTCTTAGTGTGTATTCACTTGAGTCCCTCAAGAATATATCTGGCAAAGTGATTCTGATCCCAGTTAGCCATGTTATAGTCCCAGCCTGGCTCTGTCGTGGGAACTGCTTGGCTCCCAGTAGGGAGGAGGGCTATTTCATGTTCCCTCTTCCCCCTTATCTCACATTCAAGCCATTCATCTCCAAAAGTAGTAGCTTCCCTCAGAACTCAAGCTCTCAAGTCAGGAGTCAGCATCTGTCCCAAGACATGTATTATACATCTCTAAGTAAGCTCATAAAGTAAAGTTAGTCCCATAAAGACTTCTATGTACTTTTTGGATCCTCTAAATAGTCATGACCACAGTTGGAACTGTGTGAATTTCTACCTAGACTGAGGCAACCCCTCCTGGAAGGTTGTCCTGATTCTCAGCCTGTTCAGTTGGGAACCCCAGATACAGGGGCAAAGTAAGAGGACTGGGGGCAACTGAAAGTTTCACACCCAAATATGCACCCTTAGGACCCAAGTCTGGAATATCTCGCAGAGATAAAGAGCCACACATATGGTACTTCTGCCCATCTTCTCTTGTGTTCTACAGAACTGGTCTAGTTGTAAAACAGTATCATAACTGAGAGACCCTTTAACCGGCCAGTGTTCCCTGTCTTCCAAAGGATACTGTGCCCATTCAATATCACAGAAGGAGATCAGATGTGTCTTTTTAAGTTGTAGGGATCAAACTTGTCCCAGATTTTTTTCTTTAATACATTTTAAAGAAGTGGTTTTGGAACTGCTAGCTCCCATCTGTAGGAGAGAAAAAAGCGGCATCCACAGCAATGGCTTCTTTCCATCGGAGGCATCCCTCCCTGCTCTAAATGGGGGTGTAGACAGACTTTCCACTGAAGCTTTTTTCCCCTGGTCAGATTTAGTCTGTCCCTTACCAACACAGGCGCCTTACTCATCCCTCCCGGTTCTTCCACTGAGGAGGGGTGGAGATGCACCAGGGGTAGGCCTGATGGCATCCCAGATTGACTTCTAATTCCTTACCACCAAGATCCTTGTTTGACTTGTCCTTTTCTCTGCTGCCACCCAGAATGTAACAGGGTAGCTGTCCTGGAATGTTGCCCGAGCTAGGACTGCTATGGGAAGCATCAGTGTCCATGAGCCCATTCAGATTCCTGAATACGATCCTGACTGCAGTAGAAGCGGTGAGTCACGCAGGGATGAACAACAACCAAGATGTCCCTCCCGAGTGTCACCACGCCAGTCTTCACGCCAGTAAAAGAGGTGGTGGAGGGTCGGCCAGTGAGGAAAAAGTGAATTTTGTCCTCGAGCTACCAGGACCAATCCTTCCAGTTCATTTCCACAGATTCCACAGAAAGAATACTTAAGGAGTTGAGACAAAGCCACGAGAGAGCCTCCCCGGTCCACTAACAGCGCAGCAATGGAAGAAGCCCGCTGCACCTCCAGTCTGACCGGATCCTGCAATTCCTGATCTGTGTCCTCAGAAACCTCACGGTCACCAGCAGCACTTCTACCCACATGGGGGGAGGCCAGCCATGAGAGACTCACTTTTAGGACTCTGGCCCCTGAGGCAGGCAGCCAAGGGAGTGACCACTAGCCTGAGAGATATTCCTGGAGCTAGAGTTCCGCCTCGTTCCCGAGCATGCTGCTGGAGCTAGCGTTCCCCCTCGCTCCATACAGGCTCCTAGTAACTTTCTAGCAAGGCTAGGCACTTCCATACGGGAGGTCTAAGTACAACTACACAATAACAGCGGGGACCACAAGTCCCTTGAAAGTTTATGATCTGACAGATTATGTTAGTAGATTTAATTCCCCACGCAATTACAAAATGGCCAAACAGACCAGGAAAAGGTGACTGAGAAAGGAAAGTTTGGTCCACACGCTTTGCCCACCTCTGGCCACCCCCCTCGAAGGGATGTTGGGTGTCTCTTGGCATTGGCAGGTCGATATAAACCCCCAACAAGGTTCCCCTTTCCGGGGCTTCCATCAGTAATTACACAGCACTGTGAAACCACAGAGCAGGGCTCCTCACTTGCTTCATGCAGGGCGTGTCATTCATTCACAAAAGCACACGGAAGAGTTAGTGAAGTAAAGCAGAAAACGTGTATACTGAGAAAGCAGGGAGTCTAGAGCTCTGAGAGTTCTTACGTTGTCCTGGAGATCCTGGATGAGCCCCCAAAGTGATAGCTTACAGTGAACGATGTCAGATTCATGTCTCCAAAGAAGATTTAGCTTCAGGACCAGGGACCAGGCTTTATCACTCAAGAGCTTTTGCGTAGCAGAGTTTTATTAAAGTAAGCAAAGGGCCAGAGAAAGGTCCTGACATAGACATCAGAAGGGGGATGGAGAGTGCCCCCTCGCCAGTCTAAGCAAGGGAGTTATGTACTTTCATATTGGTTTTACAATAAATCCAAAGAATGTCTCAAGGTTGTAAGGATCTTACTAGACCCGCTCCCATAATTTGCATTTTTAAGATAACAGGATCAGCCAGAAAGTTTTCAGGAAGGAGAAACTGTCCTCAAGTTTCTCAAGCAGGATACACTGTTGTTATATAACCCTTACTAAGGAATGTAGGGGAAAAAAACGTTTGTCCTTTCCTCCTCCTTGAGAATTCCAGACCCCTATCTCCTCTTTGAGAGCCCCAGACCCCTCTCTCCTTCTCAGGGACCCCAGACTTCTTATTAACCTGCCTAGGAACTGACTTTCTCACCATCTCATACCAGACACTGGGCGTCCTCCAGAGTGAGCGCTCCAATCGTACTTCGTTGTTGCTGTTCATTCACTAAGTCATGTCCGACTCCTTGCGACTCCATGGACTGCAGCACGCCAGGCTTCCCTGTCCTCCACTGTCCGCTGGAGCTTACTCAAACTCATGTCCATTGAGTTGGTGATACCATCCAACCATCTCATGCTCTGTTGCCCTCTTCTCCTCCTGCCTTCAACCTTTGCCAGCATCAGGGTCTTTTCCAATGACTTGGCTCTTTGCATCAGGTGGCCAAAGTATTGGAGCTTCAGCATCAGTCCTTCCAATGAATATTTAGGGTTGATTTCCTTTAGGATTGACTGGTTTGATCTCCTTGCAGCCCAAAGGACTCTCAAGAGCCACAATTCAAAAGTATCAATTCTTTGGTGCCTGGCCTTTTTTATCATCCAAGCATACTTAGGAATTGATGAATTAGAGGAAATGTTTATGTTTCAGGTCAGTTGGAGCTTATCTAGAAGAGTGGGTAGCTAGTTGTCCCTTGGTCAGGGAGTAATGGGTCACTGAGGGGATCTTGTTCTCCAAAAGAATATAACCTTGTGGCCTTGACCTGCTCCTTCTCATCGCCTCCCACCTGCTTTCTGCTGTCTGCTGCTTGTTGCCTAGCTGAGAGCCATGTCACGCTATGGGAACAGAACCCTCTCAGTGGTGCCTCTGCAGAAGTTTGTGCTGGATGGGTTTGGGGGTGGCCCACAGACCCAGGCCCTGCTGTTTGCTCTGTTCCTGGCCCTGTATATGGTGGCCGTCCTGGGGAACCTCACCACGATCGTGGTCATCACCCTGGATGCCCGTCTGCACTCCCCAATGTACTTCTTCCTCAAGAACCTCTCCTTCCTGGACTTGGGCTACTCATCTGTCATTTACCCCAAGGCCCTGTTTGACTTAATGTCATTGACCAAGGTCATCACCTTTGCAGGCTGTGCCACCCAGTTCTTCTTCTTTTCCATGATGGGCACCACTGAGGGGTTCCTCTTGGCTGTGATGGCCTATGACCGCTTCGTGGCCATCTGCAGCCCCCTGCGCTACCCCATCACCATGTGCCCCTCGGTCTGTGCCCACCTGATGCTGGGCACCTACTGTGGGGGCTGCCTCAACTCCATCCTGCAGGCCAGCTTCACATTCAGCCTCCCGTTCTGCAGCTCCAACCACATCGACCACTTCTTCTGTGATGTGCCGCCTCTGCTCAAGCTTGCCTGTGCCAACACTACCATCAGTGAGCTGGTCATGTTTGGCCTCTGTGGCTTCATCATCGTGGGCACCACCCTCGTGGTCCTCACCTCCTATGGCTACATCACCGTGACCATCCTGAGGATGCGCTCAGGGGGAGGGAGGCACAAGCTCTTCTCCACCTGTGGCTCCCACATGACAGCCGTGTCCCTCTTTTATGGGACCCTTTTTGTCATGTATGCCCAGCCGGGAGCTGTGGCGTCCATGGAGCAGGGCAAGGTGGTCTCTGTCTTCTACACCCTGGTCATCCCGATGCTCAACCCCCTCATCTACAGCCTGAGAAACAAGGACGTGAAGGATGCCCTGCGGAGACTGGGGCAGAGACACACAGCCATGTGAAGGAGGGTGACTGGAGAGACTGGTTTTCCTGAGGGCAGGATAACAGGGCTTTGGGGGAGGCGCTGGGTTTAGTTTGAGTAATTAATCCCTCACTCATTTAATTTATTTTTTCATCCTATATTTTATCTAATCCTTCTTGGAAGCATATCCTGGACAAAAAAGTACTGCAAGTGGGAGGTGCAAAATGAATAAGGCATTTACTTGCCAACAGAAAATTAATATCCTTCAAAGGTAAGACTCCAATCTCAAAGTCTGGGTAACAGAGTGGGCAGAGTGGTGAGCAGAGAGTCTCTGAAATGGCATATGTGTCCGAATTCAACATCCTTCACTGAAGACGTGAAACTACACAAACTCTGATGCCTGCTCCTTCACTTCACTTTGCTGAATCCACGTAAATATGTGTTCTGCATTCTCCCCTCGTCCACCTAGAAGGGCGGCATTGGTAGGCTCAGCCTTGCCCCTTCCTAAGCGATAACATGTGGGTCAGTTACAGGGCATTAGGAAGACCATGCTTCCCCTCAATCCTGAAGCAGGCTGTTCCTCCACCTCCCCCTTCTGTGCACTGATTCTACCACCCAACAAGACAGTAGGGAGCACCTGCGCTCCTGCTTTAGGTGCTCCTACTGCTCCCTGTCCTGGGTTTCTCCCCTCAGGAGCCCCAGGGATGCCTGACATCCATAGTTCTACTGATCCTCCACAACCCAGGCTGGCAGGTGACAGTGTCCTGGCTAGTTAAGACCACAGAAAATTGGGCTTTGTTAGCACAGGTATCTCTGAGTAAGGAGGAAGTTCCTGGTATCTATTGCAGAGCCAGGAGTTAGAGAGAGAAGGTGCTCCCTGCTCTCTGTCCCACTCTCCCCAGGGTAGCCTGGACCCTCAGTCCTGACTTGCCTATTCAGAACTCCATCTTCACTGCTCCAGCACTCAACACACAGCCTGGACTCGGAGCCCAGTGGCCTCCTTGTCATTTCTCCCCAAGTCACCCACTCCCATGGCCACTACCAGAAGGTGGTCTCCTGGACACGGTATGGTCTGCACCCTATACGGTCAGTGGGGTGTGCCCTGCCTCTGATCACAGCTCTCCATCTCTCTGCTCTCCTGCTCAGAACTGTGGGCGAGGGGCTAGAACACCCAAGTCATCTGACTGTGGATCACTATTGCTGAACGGGTAGATAATCCAAGGTCTCACTGGATTCTTGATCCCATTGTCTTATCTTCGGGCTTCAAAATTAATTGTAAGTCTTCCATAGATTACTGTATTCCTCTCACATAATGCCTTCACTCTGAAGAGTGCCTAAATTTTCCATTCCCAAATGACATACTTCCTTATCATCTCATGCTATTGAGCTACACTGCGTCCTAGGCCAGGGGTGGCGACGGGGAGGAGCCATTCCACGTTGAAGGTCAGGAAGGGTGGCAGTGAGGAGATACCCCTCATCCAAGGTAAGGAGCAGCAGCTGCACTTTGCTGGAGCAGCCGTGAAGAGATACCCCACGCCCGAGGTAAGAGAAACCCAAGTAACATGGGAGGTGTTGCAAGAGGGCATCAGAGGGCAGACACACTGAAACCATACTCGCAGAAAACTAGTCAATTTAATCCCACTAGGACCAAAGCGTTGTCTAACTCAATGAAACTAAGCCATGCCCGCGGGACAATCCAAGACAGGCCGGTCATGGTGGAGACTTCTGACAGAATGTGGTTCACTGGAGAAGGGAATGGCAAGCCACTTCAGTATTCTTGCCTTGAGAACCCCATGAACAGTATGATAAGGCAAAATGATATGATACTGAAAGAGGAACTCCCGAGGTCAGTAAGTGCCCAATATGCTACTGAAGATCAGTGGAGAAATAACTCCAGAAAGAATGAAGGGATGGAGCCAAAGCAAAAACAATACCCAGCTGTGGATGTGACTGGTGATAGAAGCAAGGTCCAATGCTATAAAGAGCAATATTATATAGGAACCTGGAATGTCAGGTCCATGAATCAAGGCAAATTGGAAGTGGTCAAACAAGAGATGGCAAGAGTGAACGTCGACATTCTAGGAATCAGCGAACTAAAATGGACTGGAACAGGTGAATTTCACTCAGATGACCATTATATCTACTACTGCGGGCAGGAATCCCTCAGAAGAAATGGAGTAGCCATCATGGTCAACAAAAGAGTCCGAAATGCAGTACTTGGATGCAATCTCAAAAACGACAGAATGATCTCTGTTCACTTCCAAGGCAAATCATCCAATATCACAGTAATCCAAGACTATGCCACAACCAGTAATGCTGAAGAAGCTGAAGTTGAACGGTTCTATGAAGACCTACAAGACCTTTTAGAACTAACACCCAAAAAAGATATCCTTTTCATTATAGGGGACTGGAATGCAAAAGTAGGAAGTCAAGAAACACCTGGAGTAACAGGCAAATTTGGCCTTGGAATGCGGAATGAAGCAGGGCAAAGACTAATACAGTTTTGCCAAGAAAATGCACTGGTCATAGCAAACACCCTCTTCCAACAACGCAAGAGAAGACTCTACACATGGACATCACCAGATGGTCAACACTGAAATCAGATTGATTATATTCTTTGCAGCCAAAGATGGAGAAGCTTTATACAGTCAACAAAAACAAGACCAGGAGCTGACTGTGGCTCAGATCATGAACTCCTTATTACGAAATTCAGACTTAAATTGAAGAAAGTAGGGGAAACCGCTAGACCATTCAGGTCTGACCTAAATCAAATCCCTTATGATTATACAGTGGAAGTGAGAAATAGCTTTAAGGGCCTAGATCTGATAGATAGAGTGCCTGATGAATTATGGACTGAGGTTCGTGACATTGTACAGGAGACAGGGATCAAGACCATCCCCATGGAAAAGAAACGCAAAAAAGCAAAATAGCTGTCTGGGAATAGCTGTGAAAAGGAGAGAGGCAAAAGCAAAGGAGAAAAGGAAAGATATAAGCATCTGAATGCAGAGTTCCAAAGAATAGCAAGAAGAGAGAAGAAAGCCTTCTTCACTGATCAATGCAAAGAAATAGAGGAAAAGAACAGAATGGGAAAGACTAGAGATCTCTTCAAGAAAATTAGAGATACCAAGGCAACATTTCATGCAAAGATGGGCTCAATAAAGGACAGAAATGGTATGGACCTAACAGAAGCAGAAGATATTAAGAAGAGGTGGCAAGAATACACAGAAGAACTGTACAAAAAGATCTTTACGACCCAGATAATCACGATGGTGTGATCACTCATCTAGAGCCAGACATCCTGGAATGTGAAGTCAAGTGGGCCTTAGAAAGTATCACTACGAACAAAGCTAGTGGAGGTGATGGAATTCCCAGTTGAGCTGTTTCAAATCCTGAAAGAGGATGCTGTGAAAGTGCTGTACTCAATATGCCAGCAAATTTGGAAAACTCAGCAGTGGCCACAGGACTGGAAAAGGTCAATTTTCATTCCAATCCCAAAGAAAGGCAATGCCAAAGAATGCTCAAACTACCACACAATTGCATTCATCTCACACGCTACTAAATGAATGCTCAAAATTCTCCAAGCGAGGCTTCAGCAATACGTGAACCGTGAACTCCCTGATGTTCAAGCTGGTTTTAGAAAAGGCAGAGGAACCAGTGATCAAACTACCAACATCTGCTGGATCATGGAAAAAGCAAGAGAGTTCCAGAAAGACATCTATTTCTGCTTTATTGACTATGCCAAAGCCTTTGACTGCGTGGATCACAATAAACTGTGGAAAATTCTGATAGAGATGAGAATACCAGACCACCTGACCTACCTCTTGAGAAATCTGTATGCAGGTCAGGAAGCAACAGGTAGAACTGGACATGGAACAACAGACTGGTTCCAAATAGGAAAAGGAATACATCAAGGCTGTATATTGTCACCCTGCTTATTTAACTTCTATGCAGAGTACATCATGAGAAACGTTGGACTGGAAGAAACACAAGCTGGAATCAAGATTGCCAGGAGAAATATCAATAACCTAAGATATGCAGATGACACCATCCTTATGGCAGAAAGTGAAGAGGAACTAAAAGCTTCTTGATGAAAGTGAAAGAGGAGAGTGAAAAAGTTGGCTTAAAGCTCAACATTCAGAAAACGAAGATCATGGCATCCAGTCCCATCACTTCATGGGAAATAGAAGGGGAAACAGTGGAAACAGTGTCAGACTTTATTTTGGGGGGGCTCCAAAATCACTGCACATGGTGAATGCAGCCAGGAAATTAAAAGACGCTTACTCCTTGGAAGAAAAGTTATTACCAACCTAGACAGCATATTCAAAAGCAGAGACATTACTTTGCCGACTAAGGTCCATCTAGTCAAGACTATGGTTTTCCAGTGGTCATGTATGGATGTGAGAGATGGACTGTGAAGAAGGCTGAGCACGGAAGAATTGATGCTTTTGAACTGTGGTGTTGGACAAGACTCTTGAGAGTCCCTTGGTACAAGGAGATCCAACCAGTCCATTCTGAAGGAGATCAGCCCTGGGATTTCTTTGGAAGGAATGATGCTAAAGCTGAAGCTCCAGTACTTTGGCCACCTCATGCAAAGAGTTGACTCATTGGAAAAGACTCTGATGCTGGGAGGGATTGGGGGCAGGAGGAGAAGGGGACGACCAAGGATGAGATGGCTGGATGGCATCACGGACTCGATGGACGTGAGTCTGAGTGAACTCTGGGAGTTGGTGATGGAAAGGGGGGCCTGGTGTGCCACGATTCATGGGGTTGCAAAGAGTCGGTCACGACTGAGCGACTGAACTGAACTGACTCTCTTTCTCCATCTCTTTTATTCTACTCACTCTCCTCCTCTTTTCCTCATCTTTCTTCCTTCTTTATCCCTCTCTTATCTATTTTATTTTTGTCATTCCGTGGAATATTTCATTTAAATTTGTAATGAAAGAAAAGCACAATGTGTTGTATGCGACTCTAGATTTCTCATCCTTATGTCAGTTTAATGGTACTAACAAAAAGGAATCTGTGGATCCTAGAAGATCCTTAATTCTAAATTTGACTAAATCAGGAAAGCTTATCTGGTTTTAGATTGAGTAGAACCCTACAGGTTGGCTTTACCCCTGGTTGATCTTTACACTGAAGATCACTGTACAGTGTTAGAAGTGGTTTATTTGGGCTTTTATCCTGTTAATGCTTTGCAAGCTGCTGGTACACAGTAGGTTCTTAGTTCATACCTAACCTACTGCCTGATTACAATTTGAGTTCAGTGTTAACTAGTCATTGAACCCAAAAATATGCATGCTGCTGCTCTAGTATTTTTATTGTCCTTACGTGGAAAATAAACCCATTACATTTCAAGACCGTACTGTAGTTTTGACGTTGATTCTATACTAACTTTTATGTTTCTACCTTTTTATTTAAAAAAATAGCATTTTTTGTTGTAACTAATTTTGAGAGTGCAGTTCAGTAGTGTTTAGCATATTAATCTTGTTGTGGATCAGATCTCTGAACTTTTTGTGTCTCAGATCTCCGATCTTGCAATCCTGAAACTCCATGCCCCTAAACAATAACTCCCTGTTTCCCCATTACCTCCACCACTGGCAGCCACCATTCTACTTTCTGTCTCCACAAATGTGACTTTTTCAGATGCGTGAGATAAGTAAAACCTACGGCATTTGTCTTTTGGGGTTTGGTTGTTTCACTTAGCATAGTGTCCTCAAGATTTAGCCATTTTGCAGCATCTGACTGTATTTCCATCCTTTTTAAGGCTGAATAGTATTCCATCACATGTGCATATTTTGTTTACCTCTTCATCCACCAAGGAACACTGGGGTTGCCTCCACTTTTCTATGCAGAAGAGTGTTGCTATGTAAATGGGCATGGAAATATCTCTTAGAGAGACTACCTCTTTTCTTTCTTTCTTTTTTTTAAAGTATCTATTCACATGTTTGATTGCATCATATAGTAATTCTTTTTCAGTTTGGGGAGGAACTCTATATTACTCCCCATAGCAGACACACCATTTTTCTTCCCATCCACAGTGCAAATCATTGCAACTTCTCCACATAATAGCCATTCTGTTTCATGTCAGCCATTTAATGACTGTAAAGTATTATCTCTTCATTGTTTTTATTTCACTAATGATTAGTGATTTGAGCATCTTCTTCTATGTTTGTTGGCAATTTGTAGATCATCTTTAGAGAAATGCATTCAAGTAATATGAAATTTTTAAATATGGTTATTGGCTTAACTGTAGTAATTTTCACGTATTCCAAATATGATCCTCTTATTGGACATTTGCAAACATGTTCCCCACCCCACAGGATGCCTTCCCACACAGTTGTTAATATTTGTCTTTAATACACACATTGTTAAGTCTGATGTCATCCCACAAGTCTATCTTCTCTTTTGTCTCATATGCTGTTAGCGTCATATCCAGGAAACCATGCCTAAATCTAAGATTATTAAGCTTTTCTCTTATGTTTTTTCCCACAGATTTAAGAGACTCAGGTCATCCATTTAGGTTTTATTCCATTTTAAGGTAAATTTTGTTCATGATGCAAGGTAAGGGACCAACTTTATACTTGGGTACTTACACAGCTAGTTTTCCAATGACATTTGATGAAGAGGCTGTGTTTTCTCCATGGGACATTTGTTGAAGGTCATTTGACTAAAACCATGAAGGTTCATTTCTGAGCTCTCTATCCTGCCCCATTGTTCAACCAGTCTGTCTTTGTGCCAATACCATACTGTTTTGATTGCTGTAGCTTTTATGTTAAGAAATAAAGAAGTTTGAGACCCCCAAATTTCTTTTCAAGTTGGTTTGGGGCTTCCCTGGTGGCTCAGTGGGTAAAGCGTCTGCCTACAATGCGAGAGACCCAGGTTCGATCCCTGGGTTGGGGAAGATCCCCTGGAGAAGGAAATGGCAACCCACTCCAGTACTCTTGCCTGGAAAATCCCATGGACTGAGAAGCCTGGTGGGCTACAGTCCATGGGGTCACAAAGAGTCAGACACAACTGAGCGACTTTCCGTTCCTTCCCTTTGGTCATATAGCCTCCCTGAGACTCTATATGAATTTAAAATGTATTTTCATTTTCTAGAAAAAAATAACATTGTGATTTTGATAAGGGTTTCATTGAATCACAGAACACATTTGTTAATATTGTCATCTTCAAACTCAAGCACTTGGGATATCTTTCATTTATGTTGAATACCTTTCGTTTCTTTCAGCTGTGAGTTCTAGTTTTATATCCCTAAGTCTTTTGTCCCCTTGGCTAAGTTTAGTCCTTAGTATTTTATTCTTTTTGATATTTTTGTAAATGGATTGGTTTTATTAATTCCTTTTTATGTAGTTCATTAATAGCGTATATTAGTGCTTCTCATTTTAATGTATTGATTTTATACGTTGACACTGCTAAATTTTGTATTTCTAACAGATTTTTCATGGATATTTAGGGTTTTGTATATATAATATCATGTAATCTGTAAATATAGATATTTTAAAATTCTTTATCAACTTGGATCTCTTTTATATCTTTTTCATGCCTACCTGCTCTAGTCAGGACCTCCAGTACTATGTTAAATAGAGGTAGCAAGAGGCATTCTTATTTTGTTCCTAATCTTAGAAGAAAAGCTTTTACTAGTGAGTATGATGTTAGCTGTGGGAGTTCATACGTGGATTTAATTTAGTTGAACTTTTTCTTTCATTTTCTATTTGTTTTTTAATATACAATTAAAGGGAATTGAATTTTTAAAACATTCACCTGCATTAATTGAGCTGATCTTGGGATTTTCCCCCAACATCCTCTTAATGTACTGAGTTATAGTCTTTGATTTCCAAAACCTCACAAGTTTTCATAGTATTAACTTACATGTAATCAGTAATACCATTTTCTCTTTCCTCCCCCCATATTTTTATGTACCACGCACATTAATGTTTGTTGTCATCAAAGCAGTCATTTGATAGGAAACAGAATAAATATCTTGTTGTATCACCTTGACTCAAACTTCACACAGAAAAAAAAAAAAAAAACCCTAATACCTTCCCCATACTCTTTACCATTCATCCTGAGCCCACACGGATGCAGGGCTTTGCCACCTCCCATCAAGCAGTGATAAGCATTGACTGAAGGGGCCCATTGCCTCCACTTGGCCTCTTGTCAACTCACCTTCACTACCATCATCAAAGAGCATTGTTCAAGAAATAATCAAAGTACACAGACAAATTTCCACCTGGAGAGACTGATTTCAGTGAGAATAGGTTTGGCATCAGTGGCTCAGATCTGAAAACTGTCTCTCGTGGAGGAGCCAGGTCAGTGGTCTGATGAGAATGCGGTGGTTCCTCTTGTGTCAGATGTTTCCAGGGTTCCTGCCCCACCACACCAAGGCCATGGGTGACATTGTCACCAGAGATGATGATCCAGACCTCTGGCCACAGCATCCGCCTTCCTAGTCACAGAATGGAAGACATCCAGACCTCCAGCAGCAGCATCCGCCTTCCTAGTCTCAGAATGGAGGACACGAACATTTATATTTAAACTAACATTATACTTACTTTATGATATACTTATATTTATACTTATGAATACTTACAGTTATAACACAAATGTCATATAATATATAGAATACTAAAATAAAATCCACTTCTGGAACTTTCCATCACCCAAACACAAACAAAGAAAATTTTCTAAATCCCATTTCTTGTCCTCCAAAGTTAAATACTATCTTGACTCTAAAATCAATGCCATTAATTCTTGGTAGAATTTATATACCACAGAACAAATTGACTCTAAAATAGGATCAGTTCAGTTCAGTCACTCAGTCTGTCCAACTCTTTGCAACCCCATGGACCACAGCACTCCAGGCCTCCCTGTCCATCACCAACTGCTGGAACTTACACAAACTCATGTCCATTGAGTCAGTGATGCCATCAAACCACCTCATCTGCTGTCATGCCCTTCTCCTCCTGCCCCCAATCCCTCCCAGCATCAGGGTCTTTTCCAATGAGTCAACTCTTCGCATCAGGTGGCCAAAGTACTGGAGCTTCAGCTTCAACATCAGTCCTTCCAATGAACACCCAGGACTGATCTCCTTTAGGATGGGCTGGTTGGATCTCCTTGCAGTCCAAGGGACTCTCAAGAGTCTTCTCCAACACCACAATTTAAAAGCATCAATTCTTCGGTGCTCAGTTTTCTTTATAGTCCAACTCTCACATCCATACATGACTACTGGAAAAACCATAGTCTTGACTAGATGGACCTTTGTCGGCAAAGTAATATCTCTGCTTTTTAATATGCTGTCTAGGTTGGTCATAACTTTCCTTCCAAGGAGAAAGTGTCTTTTAATTTCATGGCTGCAGTCACCATCTGCAGTGATTTTAGAGCTCAAAAACTAAAGTCTGACACTGTTTCTACTGTTTCCCCATCTATTCGCCATGAAGTGATGGGACCAGATGCCATGATTTCAGTTTACTGAATGTTGAGCTTTAAGCCAACTTTTTCACTCTCCTCTTTCACTTTCATCAAGAAACTCTTCAGTTCCTCTTCACTTTCTGCCATAAGGGTGGTATCATCTGCATATCTGAGGTGATTGATATTTCTCCCAGCAATCTTGATTCCAGCTTGTGCTTCTTCCAGTCCAGCGTTTCTCATGATGTACTCTGCATATAAGTTAAATAAGCAGGGTGACAATATACAGCCTTGACGTGCTCCTTTTCCTATTTGGAACCAGTCTGTTGTTCCATGTCCAGTTCTAACTGTTGCTTCCTGACCTGCATACAGATTTCTCAGAAGGCAGGTCAGGTTGTTTGGTATTCCCATCTCTTTCAGAATTTTCCACAGTTTATTGTGATCTACACAGTCAAAGTTTTTGGCAGTCAATAAAGAAGAAATAGATGTTTTTCTGGAACTCTGTTGCCTTTTTGATGATCCAGCAGATGTTGGCAATTTGATCTCTGGTTCCTCTGCCTTTTCTAAAACCAGCTTGAACATCTTGAAGTTCACAGTTCACATATTGCTGAAGCCTGGCTTGGAGAATCTTGAGCATTACTTTACTATCGTGTGAGATGAGTGCAATTGTGAGGTAGTTTGAGCATTCTTTGGCATTGGCTTTCTTTGGGATTGGAATGAAAACTGACCTTTTCCAGTCCTGTGGCCACTGCGGAGTTTTCCAAATTTGCTGGCATATTGAGTGCAGCACTTTCACAGCATCGTCTTCCAGGATTTGAAGTAGCTCAACTGGAATTCCATCACTTCCACTAGCTTTGTTCATAGCGATACTTCTTAAGGCCCACTTGACTTCACATTCCAGGATATCTGGCTCTAGGTGAGTGATCACACCACCGTGATTATCTTTTTTGTATAGCTCTTATCTGGGTTGTTAAGATCTTTTTTGTACAGCTCTTTGTCAAAGAATATGTAGGGGACTTTTTACAAAGAGAAAGTGAGAGGGACCATTCCTGAAAAAAAGCTAGATACATTTTAGTGCAAACAGTTGAAACTAGTTTTGTCAAATATCTAAAAAAAAAAAAAAAACAATAAGAAAGGAAACTCAAATGGCCAAAATAATTCAGAAAGTTACTAGAATTCACTGTGAATTTAGGAAACTCAAATTAAAACAAAGCAACATGTATTTAACACACCCAGAAAATGAGAGAATATGGTGAAAACAAAGACTCGCACACTGCTGATTGCAGCCCATTGGTACAATCAGTTTGAGAGAAAAGTGGTCAGATAAGTGTTAATGTAAGAAAGAAGTTTATGCGATGCAGTTGCTCACCAAGAAGAGCAAAATGCTAGAACGATTTATAGGAAGAATAAGTCACCCTCCTTTTGCTTTGGATGTTACGGAGGTAGACAAACCATATTTCTGGAGAACTAGAGAGAAACAAGAGATTGGCAAGGGTAACCTCTCTGCTCACCTTATTAGACAAGACCATGGTCATGGAACACCTTATAGACTGCTTCAGGCCCATGGAACAAGGACCTGTTAAAAGGAAAGCCTTATCTTTTCAGTTGTGTAGAGTAAGGGGATGGTAAAATGATAAGAATAGAAGAAAAGGAGTCTCGATAATGTAAAATTAACATGAAAATTAATGAAACTGAGAAAAAATATGTCTTTATACTCAAGAAACATTTTCTAGATATACACTTTAGAGGGGAGTAAAAGATCCATTGCATAATATGCACTATTGAAAAAACAAATAAAAATGAAGTAACCTAATTGTCTCTTTAAAGAAGATTCTGCTTGTATACTTTTGAGATTCGTTTTTTGTCAGTTGCTTCATTTGCTATTATTTTCTCCCATTCCAAAGGATGTCTTTTCACTTTGCTTATAGTTTCCTTTGTTGTGCAGAAGTTTTAATTTTAATTAGATCCCATTTGTTTATTTTTGCTTTTATTTCCAGTGTTCTGGGAGGTGGATCATAGAGCATCCTGCTGTGATTTATGTCAGAGAGTGTTTTGCCTATGTTCTCCTCTAGGAGGTTTATAGTTTTGGTCTTACGTTTAGATCTTCAATCCATTTTGAGTTTATTTTTGTGAATGGTGTTAGAAAGTGTTCTAGTTTCATTCTTTTGCAAGTGGTTGACCAGTTTTCCCAGCACCACTTGTTAAAGAGATTGTCTTTTCTCTATTGTATATTCTTGCCTCCTTTGTCGAAGATAAGGTGTCCATAGGTGTGTAGATTTATCTCTGGGCTTTCTGTTTTGTTCCATTGATCTATATTTCCATCTTTGTGCCAGTACCATACTGTCTTGATGACTGTGGCTTTTGTAGTAGAGCCTGAAGTCAGGCAGGTTGATTCCTCCAGTTCCATTCTTCTTTCTCAAGATTGCTTTGGCTATTCGAGGTTTTTTGTATTTCCATACAAATTGTGAAATTATTTGTTCTAGCTCTGTAAAAAATACTGCTGGTAGCTTGATAGGGAGTGCATTGAATCTGTAGATTGCTTTGGGTAGTATACTCATTTTCACTATATTGATTCTTCCGATCCATGAACATGGTTTATTTCTCCATCTATTAGTGTCCTCTTTGATTTCTTTCACCAGTGTTTTATAGTTTTCTATATATAGGTCTTTAGTTTCTTTAGGTAGATATATTCCTAAGTATTTTATTCTTTTCGTTGCAATGGTGAATGGAATTGTTTCCTTAATTTCTTTTCCTACTTTCTCATTATTAGTGTATAGGAATGCAAGGGATTTCTGTGTGTTGATTTTATATCCTGCAACTTTACTATATTCATGGATTAGCTCTAGTAATTTTCTGGTGGAGTCTTTAGGGTTTTCTATGTAGAGGATCATGTCATCTGCAAACAGTGAGAGTTTTACTTCTTCTTTTCCAATTTGGATTCCTTTTATTTCTTTTTCTGCTCTGATTGCTGTTGCCAAAACTTCCAGAACTATGTTGAATAGTAGTGGTGCATGCAGCTCAATTCCAGAAAAATAAACGACCCAATCAAAAAATGGGCCAAAGAACCAAACAGACATTTCTCCAAAGAAGACATACGGATGGCTAACAAACACATGAAAAGATGCTCAACATCACTCATTATCAGAGAAATGCAAATCAAGACCACAATGAGATACCATTTCACACCAGTCAAAATGGCTGTGATCCAAAAGTCTATAAGCAATAAATGCTGGAGAGGGTGTGGAGAAAAGGGAACCATCTTATACTGTTAGTGGGAATGCAAACTAGTACAGCCACTATGGAGAAGTGTGGCGATTCCTTAAAAAACTGGAATTTGAACTGCCTTATGACCCAGCAATCCCACTGCTGGGCATACACACTGAGGAAACCAGAATTGAAAGAGACACGTGTACCCCAATGTTCATTGCAGCACTGTTTATAATAGCCAGGACATGGAAGCAACCTAGATATCCATCAGCAGATGAATGGATAAGAAAGCTGTGGTACATATACACAATGGAGTATTACTCAGCCATTAAAAAGAATACATTTGAATCCATTCTAATGAGGTGGATGAAACTGGAGCTAATTATACAGAGTGAAGTAAGCCAGAAAGAAAAACACCAATACAGTATACTAACACATATATATGGAATTTAGAAAGATGGTAATGATAACCCTGTATGCGAGACAGCAAAAGAGACACAGATGTATAGAACAGTCTTTTGGACTCTGTGGGAGAGGGAGAGGGTGGGATGATTTGGGATTGAAACATAGCATTGAAACCTGTATGCTATCATGTAAGAAACGAATCACCAGTCTAGCTTTGATACAGGATACAGGATGCTTGGGGCTGGTACACTGGGATGACCCAGAAAGATGATATGAGAAGAGAGGTGGCGGGGGGGCGGGGGGGAGTTCAGGATTGGGAACTCATGTACACCAGTGGTGGATTCATATCAATGTATGGCAAAACCAATACAGTAAAGTAAAGTAAAAAATAAATAAATAATTTAAAAAAAAGAAGATTCTGCAAGTAATTAGGGTATGTTTTCATGTTTAAAGCAATTTAAATAAGTGAACTAGAACATGGAAAGATTGGGAAAGGTGATCAAGGTCCCTGCAGAGTGCATTTTGACATAGATCTGGAGAGGTGATACACCCCTAAGATAGGAGAGTGAAAGTGTATTGCTGACCTTGCCAGGTAAAAGCAAACTCCCTCACTTCTCTCTTGCGTCAGTCATCAGGGCCACCGCAACTAATTAACACAAAGTTGGCAACTTAGAGTGAGTGGAACCTACTCTCTCGCTGGTCAGGAGGATAGATGTCCAAAATCAAATTTTCAGCAGTTCCTGCTGCCTTTTAAATTTCTTTAAAAAAATTCTTCCCTGCCTTTTCCTAGGTTCTGGAGACTCCGGGTATCCTTGGCACTCCTTCCCCTATTGCTGCATTGCTCTAACCTCTGCTCAGTCTTTACACGCCCTTTGTCTTTATGTCTCTGTGTCTTTATGACTCTGAGTCCTTTCCTCCTCTTATAAGGAAATCCATCACTGGATTTACAGTCCACCTAATCCATCATGACCTCATCATAACACATTCATTTTGAAAGACCCTATTTTCAAATAAGATCAATTTCTGGTTTGGGGGGTGGACTTTTTTTGGAGGGAGACACTATTCACCTTATCATAGTGATGTTCTCTATGCTTCAGGGGAATTTACACTCTACAGTTTCTGAGTAGAGTGTTATATCTATACCCAATAATCTCATTTAGGCAACATATTGAATCAAATCTAACATATGACTACAATTTTTCTGTTTGCTTATCAGTTACTGAGACAGTATGATAAACCACTATTTGGATGTTTGCGTTTCTTTTTAATTCTGTCAGATTTTTCTTTATATACTTAATCTTTTTCAGTTTCATACAAATTTAAAATTTTCACATCATCCACTTGAATATTGAGTATTGAAAATTGAATATTTCATTATGAGTCAGTCAGTGTTAGTCACTCAGTCACATACAACTCTTTGTGACTCTGTGGAGTGTAGCCTGACAAGCTCCTCTGTCCATGGAATTTTCCAGGCAAGAGTGTTGGAGTAGGTTGCCATTTCCTTCTCCGATTTCATTACGATATGTCCTTTTAATGAAAAAGGCACATGTATCCCAATGTTCATCACAGCATTATTTACAACAACTAGGACATTTGGGGGGGGCTCCAAAATCACTGCAGATGGTGACTGCAGCCAGGAAATTAAAAGACGCTTACTCCTTGAAAGAAAAGTTATGACCAACTTAGTCAGCATATTGAAAAGCAGAGACATTACTTTGCCAACAGAGGTCTGTCTAGTCAAGGCTATGGTTTTTCCAGTAGTCAGGTATGGATGTGAGAGTTGGACTGTGAAGAAGGCTGAGCGCCAAAGAATGTATGCTTTTGAACTGTGGTGTTGGAGAAGACTCTTGAGAGTCCCTTGGACTGCAAGGAGATCCAACCAGTCCATTCTGAAGGAGATCAGCCCTGGGATTTCTTTGGAAAGAATGATGCTAAAGCTGAAGCTCCAGTACTTTGGCCACCTCATGGGAAAAGTTGACTCACTGGAAAAGACTCTGATGCTGGGAGGAATTGGGGGCAGAAGGAGAAGGGGACGACCAAGGATGAGATGGCTGGATGGCATCACCAACTCAATGGACGTGAGTCTGAGTGAGCTCCGGGAGTTGGTGCTGGACAGGGAGGCCTGGCGTGCTGCGATCCATGGGGTCACAAAGAGTTGGACACGACTGAGCGACTGAACTGAACTGAGGACATGGATGTAATCTAGATGTCCACTGACAGATGAATGGAGAAAGAAGCTATGGTACATATATACAACGGAAAATTATTCAGTCATAAAAAAGAATGCATCTGAGTCAGGGATAATGAGATGGATGAACCTAGAGCCTATTATGCAGAGTGAAGTCAGTCAGTCAGAGAAAACCAAGGATCATATATTAGCCCATATATATATAATCTATGAAGATGGCACTGATGAATGTATTTGCAGTGCAGCAATGAAAACGCAGATGAGGAGAACAATCTTATGGACATGGGGTGGGGGGAGGAGAGGGTAGGTCAAAGGGAGATAGTAGCATGGAAACATATTCACTACCATGTGTAAAATAGACAACTAGTGGGAATTTGCCCCTTGACTCAGGGAACTCAAACCAGGACTCTATGACAACCCAGAGGGGTGGAATGGAGTGGGAGATAGGAGGGAGTTTCGAGAAGAAGGGGACATGTGTGTACCTATAGCAGGCTCATGTTGATGTATGGCAGAAACCAACACAATATTGTAAAGCAATTATCTTCAATTAAGAATAAATTAAAAATGTTTAACGGATTTTAAAATGTCCTTTTATGAGCAAAATTTTCTCCTGAAATCCACTTTTTCTAATAATTATTGAAATATAGCAGCCTTGGCTTTTTCAGGATATTTATGATACTACATTTTTCAGCTTTTTACTTTCACGCTTCCTATATTTTAATATTAATCATATATCACCTTTATACTTTGTTTTGGGGTTTCTGTCCAGGATTAAAATATTTTGTTTTAATAGGTATACTTACTCAATCTGCATTGAGGGAAAGGCCACATTATAAATGAGAAAGCGTTTTGCAGCTTCTGCAGACATGGAGTCCTGCCCATCGCTCTTTATCACACCAACATACAAGGATGAAGCAGAGGAGGGAGGGCTGCAGGCCAGGAGGTCACACCTGCGGTCCTGAGGAAACCTTTCCCAGATGGCCACTGGTCCTTCTAAAATGACTTGCTTCTTCTCCGGTGGACCACAGTGCTCCCACAGGGATTTCTGGCTTCCTGCCCCTCCTGGTTTGGACAGAGATGTATCAGAGGAAGTTTAGCCACAGGACTGCATCTTCCTGGGATCCAGGGAAATGGGAGTCCCAGTGCACTCCCAGGCCGTCTCACCTAATTGGCCAATTGAGGATGAGAGTCCCAGTTGTGCCCAGTGGAGAGCATCTTCCCCAGCAGAGGGACCAAAAGACGCAAGTGCCATGAATACTATCCAGCTGAGGGGGCAAGACGGAGCAACAGGTGAGCTGAGCCAGTCTTCCGCTGGTGCCAAGAGCCAAGCACTTCCCAAAGCAGGCACTGGGAGCACATGGCCTGCCTGTCACTGTGACCTCAGGTACTCTCTTCTGCGCCCTCCCCACTCACTTCCCTGCACAGAGGCCAGGGCTGAACAGGGTGGAGGAGGGTGCTCAGCACCACGTCACTATCATCAGCACAGAGCTGGGTCAGGAGTCCTCCCCAGGAGCACAGGGTCCTGGGTGGGTCATGCCCCTCCTGACATCACAGGAGCAGTGTGATCATCACTCAACAGATTGTGGTCAGCATCACTAACAGGTGAGTCCTGGGAGCCTGGACCTGGACACATCACCACCTAAAGCCCCATGGACTGGGCAGGGCCAGTCAAGGCAGAAGTTCTGGACTTTAACGACAGTAGAAATAATTAAGGGGTCTTGTATCACCATAGGTTTAAATTCAGAGGCCTGAGATCTTGCATTTCTGGCCAGCTTTAGGTGATGCTCTTGCTATCAGACCTCAGACCACACTTGATAAGCTACTTTTTACAAGGAATAGATGCAGAACACAGTCTTTAAAAACAGAGGCTTGTAGACAACACTGGGTTCTTCTGCTTCCCCCATTAAGGCATTTATCAGGCTCAACTCACAGGCAGGTTTACTGGGGCCAGCACAACAGTCACACTGAGTCATCTCAACAACCAAAGGAATGTGTGAGTTTATTTTTTTAAAAAAACCAACAGCTTGACTTCCCAGATGAAGATGTTGATCTCTGCTCTTGTGCTTCCCCAGGCATCCTAAGGGTCACTGTTTTGATGACCTAGGGCCACTGAGGTGGATGAATGGTCTTGGGAAACAGAACAGAAACAGGAAGCTGGGAAAACTAGTGGACACAGGAGCAAGACAGCCAGCCTGGGGTGGTGGGGAGAAGACAGTCAGTCTGGTCACAGTGGCTCTGCTGTATGTATAAGCAGGGGGTGGGCAGAGACAGAAGCAAAACCTTGGCCTTGGTGAATGTGAGTGCGTGCACAGATCAGGGCTGGTAGCACAGGAGTGGGCAGCCACGGAGTGTACAGCAGCGACCAACTTCACTTTTAACACTGGCTCCAAACCAATATTACAGTGAACCCGCTTGGACATCCCAGGTCACACTGTCCCCTCTGCTTTCGTGTGGTGGTTGGAGTCAAGTCCCCTAGGAGAGGGAAACTGGGCAGCCCACACTGTAATCAACCTGTCCTTTTGGGGGGAAGTATGGACTCTCTCAGACTACCTTCTAAGAGATTACCTCCCCTGCTTAGGGGAGCTTGGGGTAATCTCTCCTCCACAGATACCACTGATCACCCAACCTCTGTCTGCATACCCCCACTCCCAGGGAACTCACTCCCTCCAAAGAGAGACAGCTCCATGTTACTGCAGATTTGACCTCTACAAAATGTGTGGTCCACTCTGAAATAGACTTCCACCCACTGAATAATCTGCTTGCCTTCCAAGGAAGCATGATGGCTCATCACCCAACTTTCTTTTTCATTCCTCCATCTTTGGGCAGGATTCCCCTCAACCACGCTTGCGGCCTTCACACAGCTGGTCCCCATGTCTGATGAAAGTGTGGTGGTCAGCCCTGCTCAAGGCAGACAAGGGAGGTCTGGGCTGTGACAGGGACAGGAAGCAGCACCCTGCAGGAGGGCCCAGTCATTGAGCAGATGTGACCGTGTTGGTGGCTGCCACTGCTCCAAGCAATCACCCTACGGGGTGTGCAGAGGAGCCAGGGGCACGGAAGTAATGACGGGGGAAGAAATGCCATGTCCTGCATGTGGCACAGCCCCTGTCCTGTTGTTCTCAGACCATGCAGCTGGGCTCTTCCCTGCCCATGAGCTGCCTAACATCTGGGCTGTGCAAGAAAGAACACTTAGATTCTCAAGGATGTGGAGAACTCTGCTGTTGGTTGCCATCATGGTCTTATCAGAGGCGAAGATGCTGAGATAGGTCTCAGGCTCTGCAGGAGAGACAGACATAGCTCCACTTCAGCCTGGTGAGGGCTGGTCCCTGATCTGCTCCCGGACTGCCCTGGAGTTAGAACCATCACTGGGTCAGTTCCTGATAGTATCAGCTGCTTAATGATTTCTGAAATTAAAAATGAGTAAAATGGGGGTGGAAGATGCAGGATTAGATATTTGAGCAGGTGCGGGAATGGCACAGCTCAGGACCATCCCCATGGGAAGGGAGAGCATGTCCTGCAAAACAAAGACAAGGAGATGGAAGCCGTCCTTACGCTGGAGACTCAGCTCAGCAGGACCCCTGGGGCCATCTCATAGAGTGACTGTTTCAAGCATACTCAGGAGTAGTAAATCAGAGGAAATGTTTACATTTCAGGTCGATCTGGGCTCATCTGGAGAACTGTGTAGCTGGTGGTCTCTTCGTCAGTGAACACTAAGGTGCTGAAGGGCCCCTGTTATCCAAGAGAAAATGACCTGGTGACCTAGACTGACTTCCCCTTGCTGTCTCCACTTGCTCTCTGCTGTCCAACCCTTGTTGCCCAGCGCGGGGCCATGCACCCCCCCCAAAATGGAAACCTCTCAGAGATGCCTCTGCAGGAGTTTGTGCTGGAGGGCTTTGAGGCAGGTCTACAGACCCAGGCCCTGCTCTTTGCTCTGTTTCTGGCCCTGTACGTGGTGGCCGTCCTGGGGAACCTCACCATGATGGTGGTCATCACGCTGGATGCCCATCTGCACTCCCCGATGTACTTCTTCCTCAAGAACCTCTCTTTTGTGGACCTGTGTTACTCGTCTGTCATCGCCCCCAAGGCCCTGGTCAACTTCCTGTCCTCCTCCAAGCTCATCACCTTTGCAGGCTGTGCCACCCAGTTCTTCTTCTTCTCCATGATGGGCACCACTGAGGCGTTCCTCCTGGCCGTGATGGCCTATGACCGCTTCGTGGCCATCTGCAGCCCCCTGCGCTACCCCATCTCCATGCGCCCCTCAGTCTGTGCCCGCCTGGTGCTGGGCTCCTACTGTGGAGGTTGCTTCAATTCCATCCTGCAGACCAGCTTCACATTCAGCCTCCCGTTCTGCAGCTCCAACCACATCGACCACTTCTTCTGTGATGTGATCCCCCTGCTCCAGCTCACCTGTGCCAACACAGCCATCAACAAGCTAGTCATGTTTGGCCTTTGTGGCCTCATCATCGTGGGCACCACACTCGTGGTCCTCACCTCCTATGGCTACATCACAGTGACCATCCTGAGGATGCGCTCAGGAGGAGGGAGGCACAAGCTCTTCTCCACCTGCGGCTCCCACATGACAGCCGTGTCCCTCTTTTACGGGACTGTCTTTGTCATGTATGCCCAGCCGGGAGCTGTGGCGTCCATGGAGCAGGGCAAGGTGGTCTCCATCTTCTACACCCTGGTCATCCCGATGCTCAACCCCCTCATCTACAGCCTGAGAAACAAGGATGTGAAGGATGCCTTGCGGAGACTGGGGCAGAGACACACAGCCACGTGAAGGAGGGGGACCAGAGAGACCCAGTGTCCTGAGGGCAGGACATGAGGGCTCTGGGGGAGACAGAGGTTTGGTTGGAAGTATTTGTTCTTCATTCATCCAAGTGATTCTTTCGTTCATTTCATTCAACACTGTGGCATGGACCCTACATGCAAGTGTGAGGTGAAGAGATCAGATAAGGAACCAGAAAAATGATGGTGAATGATGGGGCAAGACCCTAATCTTAAAGTTTGAATAACACAACTGTCATAGCAGTGAACAGAATATTGAAACAGAAGTTATGTCCCAAGTTCAGCAATTTCCAGTGAAGGTATGTAAGTAGATAAAACTCTCAGGCCATTCCTATCCCTCCTTCCCTAAATCTACTATAAATATGAGGTTGGTAATCTCCCCTGAACCACCTAGAAGGGGAACCTGAGGACACTCAGCCTGGCCCCTTTCTTGGTGATAGCCTGGGTCACCACAGCCAATTAGGGGGAGTTAGGAAGACCGTGCTTCCCCTCAATCCTGCAGCGGGCTGTTCCTCCCCTCCCCTCCCCCTTCTGTTCACTGATGCTGCCACCCAACAGGGCAGCAGGGAGCACCTGTGCTCCTGCTTCAGACGCTCCTAGTGCTCCCTGTCCTGGGTTTCTCCCCTCAGACAGCAGCAGGGAGTCAACGTGGATGTCTCATACCCAAGGATCCAGTGACCTTCTGCCACACAGCCAGACTACTTCTGACCACAGAAAATGGTGCTTTGTCAGCTCAAACATCTCTGAAGGTCCTGATGGCTGCCCTAGAGACAGGAGATGGAGAGAGAAGATGCCTTTTCTTGGCAGAGAGCACAGCTCCCTGCTCTCTGTCCCAAACTCCCTGGGAGATCCTGGACCCTCTGTCTTGACCTGCCCAGTCAGAGCTCCACCCTCATGCTCCATGGACGCAACACGCTGCCTGGATCCGGAGCCCAGCAGCCTCATTACGCCTCCCTTTGGGGGGTCATCAACCCCATGGTCACCATGAGGAGGCGGCCCCGTGGACACAGGGGTGCTCTCCACCCTGGATGGTCAGTAGGGATGTGTCCTGCCTCTCTAACCACAACTCTCCATCTCCTTCTCTGCCTGCTCGGGAGGACTGTGGGGAGAGGCTGACAGCTGACTTATCTGATTGCTGCTCACAGGTGCTCAGTCGGAAGCTACTCCAAGGTGTCTGCTTGATTCTTGTCCCATTTGTCTCATCTCTGAGCACGCTGACATATATTACTCTGTTCCTCTGATATAATGCATTTCTTTCCTTGAGAAGTTCCCACAGTGTTCTGCTCCGTGTCTGGCATGCCTTGGCATCTTCTCATGCTACACGACTGTTCCTTCTTCCAAATTCTGCCCCTCGTTCTCCACTAGTCGCCCTCCTCCTCTTCCTCCTAGCCTTTCCCCTACTCCTCCTCCTTTCTCTTCTTACATTTCTCTTCCTCCTCCTTTTTTTCTATTTCTCCTTCTCCTCCTTCCTCTCCCTTCTCCTCTCTCTTATTCTTCTTTCATTCTGTGGATTTTCAAAAGGATGTTCCGGATTTATAATATCTTAATCTTAATTCCTGGACTTATAATATCTTAGGGCCTTCCTTGGTGACTCAGCTGGGAAAGAATCTGCCTGCAATGCAGGAGACCCCAGTTCAATTCCTGGGTCAGGAAGATCCCCTGGAGAAGAGATAAGTTACCAACTTCGATATTCTTGGGCTTCCCTTGGGCCTCAGATGGTAAAGGATCTGCCTGCAATGAGGGAGACCTGGATTTGATCCCTGTGTTGAGAAGATTCCCTGGAGGAGGGCATGGCAACCCAACTCCAGTATTCTTGCCTGCGAAATCCCAAGGATAGAGAAGCCTGGTGGGCTACAGCCCATGGGGTCACATGGATTCGGACACGACGGAGCGACTAAGAGCAGCACATGAAATCTGAATCCAAAATGAGAAAAGGAAACACATTTTTTCTCTTACAGGATAGTGCAATTATCATCGCTACGTAAATTTAATTATACATATGATAAGGGATCAGTGGTTCTAGTAGAAGAGCATTAATTCTGACTTTGGAATAAATTTAAGAAGCTCATCAGATAGTCCATGGAGTAGAAATTCTCCAGTAGTCTGGGAAACATGTCTTCTAAAAGCCCTGCACATCCCCACTTGTCTGTGTCACCCAGATTTCAGATTGTAGTGACCATCTCTCTACAATTTTACCAGCAGTTTATTTGGTTTGTTCATCCTATACATGCATGGCATCCTGTGCCACATGGCAGGTTCTCAGCACGTATCTTCTGGCTGATTATAACTTGAGTTCAGTGCTAACTAGCCATCATACTCTGAAATACACCTGACATAGCTCTAGTTATCTTAAGTGTAGAATAAACATCTTAAATTTGAAGACCATGTTGTAGTTTTAATTCTGTTTCCTTACTTTTTTAGAAGATTCACAATTTTTATTGTGTTTAAAATAACATTTCTGTTGTAACCAATTATAAGTGTACAGCTTGTTGGTGATGTTCAGTTGCTAAGTCACGTCCGACTCTTTGTGACCCTGTGAGCTGCAGCACACCAGACTTCACGCTTCCCTGTCCTTCACTGTCTCCCTGAGTTGGCCCACGCTCATGTCCATTGAGCTGCTGATGCCAACCATCCAACCATCATAGGTGTACAGTGTAGTATTGCTCAATGTATTCACCTTGTTGTGTAACAGATCTCCAGAAATTTTTCATCCTGCAAAACTGAACTGCATGCCCCTCCAGCAACAACTCCTTATTTCCCCCTTACCTCCACCACTGAGAGCCAACATTTACTTTCTATCGCTAGGAGAGTGGCTACTTTAAATTCCACAGGCAAGTAGAACACAGAATATGCCTTTTTCTCTCTGGTTATCTCACTTGGCATAATTTTTTCAAGGTTCATTCGTATTGCTGTAAATGAACATATTTTCATATTTTAAAGGTTGAATAACATTCCGTCATGTATATACACCACATTTTGCTTATCCATCTATCATTTTGTTTATCTATTCAACGCCTAGGTTACTTCTACCTTTCACCTACTGTCAAGAAGGCTGCTATTGTTGTCCAAATATCTCTTACAGATACTGCTTTCTAAGTTCATACATGCAGTCACTGGATCATATAGTAAATGGTTTTTAATCTGGGAGAAAATCTCCAAAGTACTTTCCATAGTAGTTGTATCAATTTACAGTCCCATCAACAGTGCAAAAATCTTGCAGTTGCTCCACTTCCTAGTCAGCCTATCTTCTCTTTGTTTCTTTTTACAAGTAGCCATTCTAATACTTGTGAAGTAGTTATCACATTGCTGTTTTTTATTTTAATGTCACAGAAAATCAGTAAGGAAACAGTGCTTTTAAATGACTTATTATACCAGATAGAATGAATTGCTATCTACAGAATATTTTATCCCCAAACAGCAGAATACACAGTCTTCAAAGTGTGTGTGGAATATCCTCTAAGGCAGATCACATGCAAGGCCACTGGATCAGTCTCAAGAACTTCAAGAATATTGAAACCATAACACGCCTTTTTTCTGACCACAAAGGTATGAAACTAGAAACCAACTACAAGAGAATAAAACTGCCAAACACCCCACAAACACAGAGGCTTAAACAATACGTTCCTAAACCACCTATAGGTCAGTGAATTAATCAGAAGAAAATTTTTAAATACCTGGAGTCAAAGGAAAAGGAAAACACACCCATAAAAAATATATGTGATGCCCCTAACACAGTTCTAAGAGTGAAGTTTGTAGCAATACAATCTGATTCCTAAAATAAGAAAGATATCCAACAAACAATCTAATCTTACACCAAAAGAGAAAAGAAAAAGAGAATAAACAAAATCCAAATTTACTGGAAGAAACAAAATAATAAAAGTCAGACCAGGGACTTCCTTGGAAGTGCAGTGGTCAAGACTTCATCTTCCAATGCTTAGGGTGCAAGTTTGATTCCTAGTTGGGGAGCTAAGATCCCACATGCCTCAGGGCCCAAAAAAAAAAAAAAACAGAAGCATGAAACAGAAGCAATGTTGTAACAAATTCAATGCAGGCTTTACACGTGGTCCACATCAAGAAAATCTGTTTAAAATATCAGGCCACAAATAAATAAATCAGACTTTAAAAAAATAGAAAAGATCAATGAAACCATAATTGATTCTTTGAAAAGATAAACTAAGTTGATAAACCTTTAGCCAGATACATTAAGAAAACAGAGAAGGCCTAAATAAATAAGCTCAAGTATGAAACACGGAGAAGGCAATGGCACCCCACTCCAGCACTCTCACCTGGCAAATCCCATGGACGGAGGAGCCTGGTGGGCTGCAGTCCATGGGGTCAGTAAGAGTCCAACACAACTGAGTGACTTTACTTTCACTTTCCACTTTCCTGCGTTGGAGAAGGGAATGACAACCCACTCCAGTGTTCTTGCCTGGAGAATCCCAGGGACTGGGGAGCCTGGTGGGCTGCCGTCTGTGGGGTCACACAGAGTCAGACACAACTGAAGCAACTTAGCAGCAGCAGCAGCATTAAATAGGAGAAGCTACAACCAACACGACAGAAATGCAAAACATTTTAAGAGATTACTATGATCTGTTATAAGGCAATAAAACTGGCAGCCTGCAAGAACTGGGCAAGTTCACAATCATGCGGCTTCCAAAGACTGAATTAGGAAAAAACAGAAAATCTAAAAAGGTCAAAAATGAATAAGAAGATTGAATCAGTAATGAAAAACCTAAGAAAAAAAAGCCACAGGCCAGACGGTTTCATGGCGAATTCTACCAAACACTAAAGAATTATCAATGCCTATACTTCTCAAACAATTTCAAAGTGCTGAAGAAGAGGGAACACTCTCAAACTCGTGAAGTCCAGCATTACCCTGATACAAAAGCCAGATAAGGTCACAACACGAAATGAAACTGCCAACTACTATCTCTAGTGAGCATAGACGCCAAAATTCTCCACAAATTACTACAAACTGAATTCAGCAATTAAAATTATCAGTCATATACCATATTCAAATCGGATTTATTCCTGGGGTACACACAAATCAAACAAAGTGATACAAGACACTAGCAAGTTGAAGAATAGAAACTGGATGATCATCTCAGGCCCTCAGCTAGAACACTGAAGGTATTTTGCCGACCGAGCGACTGAACTGAACCGACTGAACTGCCAGGTGAAAGCAGACTGCTTCACCGCCCTCCTGTGTCAGACCCACCACAACAAATTAACACGAAGCGTGACTAAGCACGGCCTAGAGGAGCTACCCAACGTCTGAGGTCAGGGGCAGCGGCCTAGAGTCCCAGGCTGCGACGGCACAGGAACGACCTAGAGGAGCTACCCTGCGTCCGAGGTCAGTGGCAGCCAGGAGGAGCTATCCCGCGTCCGAGATTAGGGGCGGTGGCCGGGAGGAGACACCCCGCATCCGAAGTCAGGGGCGGCGGCCAAGAGGAGCTACCCTGCATCCGAGGTCAGGGGCGGCCGGGAGAAGCCACCTCGCGCCCGAGGCCAGGGGCGGTGACCCTGAGGAGCCACACACGCCCGAGGCCAGGGCCAGCTGCCGGGAGGAGCAACCCGAGGAGTGGTGGCTGAGCAGGCACAGGAGGGCCTAGAGGAGCCATCCCACGTTGAAGGTCAGGAAGGGCGGCGGTAAGGAGATATCCCTCGTCCAAGGTAAGGAGCACAGCTGTGCTTTGCTGGAGCAGCCGTGAAGAGATACCCCATGCCCAAGGTAAGAGAAACCCAAGTAAGATGGTAGGTGTTGCAAGAGGGCATCAGAGGGCAGACACACTAAAACCATACTCACAGAAAACTAGTCAATCTAATCACACTAGGACCACAGCCTTGTCTAACTCAATGAAACCAAGCCATGCCCGCAGGGCAACCCAAGATGGGCGGGTCATGGTGGAGAGGTCTGACAGAATGTGGTCCACTGGAGAAGGGGATGGCAAGCCACTTCAGTATTCTTGCCTTGAGAACTCCATGAACAGTATGAAAAGGCAAAATGATAGGATACTGAAAGAGGAACTCCCCAGGTCATTAGGTGCCCAATATGCTACTGGAGATCAGTGGAGAAGTAACTCCAGAAAGAATGAAGGGATGGAGCCAAAGCAAAAACAATACCCAGCTGTGGATATGACTGGTGATAGAAGCAAGATCCGCAATATTGCATAGGAACCTGGAATGTCAGGTCCACGAATCAAGGTAAATTGGGAGTGGTCAGACAAGAGATGGTAAGGGTGAGGAACCTGGAGTGTTAGGTCCATGAATCAAGGCAAATTGGAAGTGGTCAAACAAGAGATGGCAAGAGTGAACATGACATTCTAGGAATCAGCGAACTAAAATGGACTGGAATGGGTGCATTTAACTCAGATGACCATTATATCTACTACTGTGGGCAGGAATCCCTCAGAAGAAATGGAGTAGCCATCATGGTCAACAAAAAAGTCTGAAATGCAGTACTTGGATGCAATCTCAAAAACAAAAGAATGATCTCTGTTCATCTACAAGGCAAACGATTCAATATCACAGTTATCCAAGTCTATGCTCCAACCAGTAACACTGAAGAAGCTGAAGTTGAACGGTTTTATGAAGACCTACAAGACCTTTTGGAACTAACACCCCCAAAAGATGTCCTTTTCATTATAGTGGACTGGAATGCAAAAGTAGGAACTCAAGAAACACCTGGAGTAACAGGAAAATTTGGCCTTGGAATACAGAATGAAGCAGGGCAAAGACTAAACAGTTTTGCCAAGAAAATGCACTGGTCATAGCAAACACCCTCTTCCAAAAACACAAGAGAAGACTCTACACATGGATATCACCAGATGGTCAACACCGAAATCAGATTGATTATATTCTTTGCAGCCAAAGATGGAGAAGCTCTATACAGTCAACAAAAACAAGACCAGGAGCTGACTTTGGCTCAGATCATGAACTCCTTATTACCAAATTCAGACTCAAATTGAAGAAGGTGGGGAAAACTGCTAGACCATTCAGGAATGACCTAAATCAAATCCCTTATGATTATACAGTGAAAGTGAGCGATAGATTTAAGGGCCTAGATCTGATAGATAGAGTGCCTGATGAACTATGGAATGAGGTTCGTGACATTGTGCAGGAGACAGGGATCAAGACATCCCAATGGAAAAGAAATGAAAAAAGCAAAATGGCTGTCTGGGGAGGCCTTACAAATAGCTGTGAAAAGGAGAGAGGCGAAAAGCAAAGGAGAAAAGGAAAGATATAAGCATCTGAATGCAGAGTTCCAAAGAATAGCAAGAAGAGATAAGAAAGCCTTCTTCAGTGATCAATAGAGGAAAACAACAGAATGGGAAAGACTAGAAATTGCTTCAAGAAAATTAGAGATACTAAGGGAACATTTCATGCAAAGATGGGCTCGATAAAGGACAGAAATGGTCTGGACCTAACAGAAGCAGAAGATATTAAGAAGAGGTGGCAAGAATACACAGAAGAACTGTACAAAAAAGATCTTCATGGCCCAGATAATCATGATGATGTGATCACTAATCTAGAGCCAGACATCTTGGAATGTGAAGTCAAGTGGGCCTTAGAAAGCATCACTACAAACAAAGCTAGTGGAGGTGATGGAATTCCAGTTGAGCTGTTTCAAATCCTGAAAGATGATGCTGTGAAAGTGCTGTACTCAATATGCCAGCAAATTTGGAAAACTCAGCAGTGGCCACAGGACTGGAAAAGGTCAGTTTTCATTCCAATCCCAAAGAAAGGCAATGCCAAAGAATGCTCAAACTACCACACAATTGCACTCATCTCACGCGCTAGTAAAGTAATGCTCAAAATTCTCCAAGCCAAGCTTCAGCAATACATGAACTGTGAACTCCCTGATGTTCAAGCTTGTTTTAGAAAAGGCAGAGGAACCAGAGATCCAATTGCCAACATCTGCTGGATCATGGAAAAAGCAAGAGAGTTCCAGAAAAACATCTCTTTCTGCTTTATTGACTATGCCAAGGCCTTTGACTGTGTGGATCACAATAAACTGTGGAAAATTCTGAAGGAGATGGGAATACCAGACCACCTAACCTGCGTCTTGAGAAATCTGTATGCAGGTCAGGAAGCAACAGTTAGAACTGGACATGGAACAGCAGACTGGTTCCAAATAGGAAAAGGAGTACGTCAAGGCTGTATATTGTCACCCTGCTTATTTAACTTCTATGCAGAGTACATCATGAGAAGCGCTGGACTGAAAGAAACACAAGCTGGAATCAAGATTGCCGGGAGAAATATCAATAACCTCAGATATGCAGATGACACCACCCTTATGGCAGAAAGTGGAGAGGAGCTGAAAGGCCTCTTGATGAAAGTGAAAGAGGAGAGTGAAAAAGTTGGCTTAAAACTCAACATTCAGAAAATGAAGATCATGGCATCCAGTCCCATCACTTCATGGCAAATAGATGGGGAAACAGTAGAAACAGTGTCAGACTTTATTTTTTTGGGTTCCAAAATCACTGCAGATGGTGGCTGCAGCCATGAAATTAAAAGACGCTTACTCCTTGGAAGAAAAGTTATGACCAACCTAGATAGCATATTCAAAAGAGACATTACTTTGCCAACTAAGGTCCGTCTAGTCAAGGCTATGGTTTTTCCTGTGGTCATGTATGGATGTGAGAGTTGGACTGTGAAGAAGGCTGAGTGCTGAAGAATTGATGCTTTTGAACTGTGGTGTTGGAGAAGACTCTTGAGAGTCCCTTGGACTGCAAGGAGATCCAACCAGTCCATTCTGAAGGAGATCAGCCCTGGGATTTCTTTGGAAGGAATGATGCTAAAGCTGAAGCTCCAGTACTTTGGCCACCTGATGCAAAGAGTTGACTCATTGGAAAAGACTCTGATGCTGGGAGGGATTGGGGGCAGGAGGAAAAGGGGACGACCGAGGATGAGATGGCTGGATGGCATCACGGACTCGATGGACGTGAGTCTGAGTGAACTCCAGGAGGTGGTGATGGACAGGGAGGCCTGGCTTGCTGCAATTCATGGGGTCACAAACAGTCGGACACGACTGTGGGACTGAACTGAACTGAACCGAACTGTGACTTGTAACAGGCATCCATTCTCTAACAGACCAGCAGGGACGCTGCCCTTGAAAAAAGCTATAGGAAAATGACAGCGTCCTTGGCATTCCCTCCCCTGTCCCTGCATCACCCCAGTCTCAGCCCAGTCTTCGCGTGCCCTTTGTCCTTGTGTCTTTGTGTCTGTGTGTCCTTTTCTTTTCATATAAAAACACCAGTCTTTGGATTTCTGTTAGTCACTTGGTGGCGTCCGACTTTTTGTGACCCCGTGGACTGTAGCCTGCCAGGCTCCTCTGTCCATGGGATTCTCCAGGCAAGAATCCCAGAGTGGGTAGCCATCCCCTTCTCCAGGGGATCTTCCTGACCCAGGGAACAAACCTGGGTCTCCTGCATTGCAGGAAGATTCTTTACAGTCTGAGCCACCAGGGAAGTCTTTTGGATTTAGGGTCCTTCTAATCCAGTACGGCCTCTTCCTAACTAATTCATTTGGAAAGACCCTATTTCCCAAGAGGGTAATAGTCCGAGTTACCAGGACTTCTCAGGTGGTGAAGAATCCACCTGCAAAGCAGGGGACCCCAGTTCAATTCCTGGGTCAGGAAGATCCCCTGGAGAAGGGATAGGCTACCCACTCCAGTGTTCGTGGGCTTCCCTGCTGGCTCAAATGCTAAAGAACCCACCTGCAATGCAGGAGACCTGGGCTCGATCTCTGGGTTGGGAAGATCCCCTGGAGAAGGGAAAGGCTACCAACTCCAGTATTCTGGTCTGGAGAATCCCATGGACTATATAGTTCATGGGGTCACAAACAGTCGGACACAACTGAGCGACCTTGCCATCCTCTTAGCATGGTGGTTGAGTATCCCTGCTTGTCATGTGGCAGACTGCGGTTTAATTCCCTGATGGGGAAACAGCATGCCCTTTGGGCTGCCCTGGTAGCTCAGCTGGTAAAGAATATGCCCACAAGGCAGGAGACTCCAGTTCCATTCCTGGGCTGGGAAGATCCCCTGGAGAAGAAAATGGCAACCCACTCCAGTATTCTTGCCTGGAGAATCCTATGGGCAGAGGAGCCTGGCGGTCTGCCATCCATGGGGTCGCACAGAGTCAGACACGAGTAGCGACCAGCACGTTCAGAGGCTCTACCTGCCTGTTAAGTGTGCACATGTCAGGGTGGATGACGATGAGCCGTGGTGAGGGGAAGGAAATTCAGATCTTTGTAAGCCATTGGAAGAAAATAAGTTGTACATTTCTGGAGGAAATAGACTGTATTAATTTAAAAAAAAAAAAAAGACAAAGCAAGCTGTCTACGCCATAATAACCTGTGATGTGGTTGTAGGACCCTAGCCCACAGAAATATTACCAGGAGCCCAGAATGAACGTAGGTTGAGTCGTGCTTTGGGAGAGGAAGGAGAGTGAGGGAGCAGCCGTCAGGACGGGAAACCCGTGATGCTGGCTGCGCCCACACAGGGGAACACCGCGGAGAAGTTCAGAACCGACCCAGGAAGTCCCCCTTGCTAGGCTGTCTGTTAAGTGAAGGCCCCAACTGCAAGCTAAGGACAGCATGACCTGATTCACACAAAGACCCTAAAAGAAAGGCTTCACGCATGCAGACACACACCCAACTGCTAAGAGAGGCAAGGCTTTACTGGGGCCAAAGAAAAACTCATTTCCATTTTACCGCTGTGCGCTCAGCTGCTCAGTCATGTCTGACTCTTTGCGGCCCCAGGGACTGTAGCCACCAGGCTCCTCTGTCCGTGGGATTTTCCAGACAAGAATAGTGGGATGGGTTGCCATGTCTTTCTCCAGGGGATGTTCCTGAGCCAGGGATGGAACTCCCATGTCCTACACTGACAGGTGGGTTCTTTACCACTAGCGCCACCCGGGAAGCCCCCATTGTCCTGTAGCGCATCGTAATTTTTGAATTTCATCAAGCATGTGTTTATTCTGAAATTTCACACACAGACACACACACACACACAGGGAGAATTTTAGATACGCCAGCAACAACAAAAACAAAGAACAGAGGGGATTCAGAGTCCATTTCCACGTCCCATTTTTCAAGGGGGAAAGGACGTGCTCGCATTTCAGGCCTGTGAAGGCAGTGTCTGTGTCTGGAGTAGAGAGGGCCGTGTGCTGGCCTGGGCACAGACTGCCCACCTGCCGCCTTCCTCACACTGACGACCTCCAAGGATGGGCAGGAGTGAGGGCTGAGGGCCCGGAGGTTACACCTGCCCCCTGGGGAGACCCATCCAAGGAGGGGCACTGGGTCGCTCTGACTTGTCTGTGTTCCTCTACTGTTGGCACCCCACTGCTTGCTGAAGACTTCAGGCTTCCTGTCTGTCCTGCCTTGGGTCGAGAGGGGTCAGGGGAAGACTGGCCTCGGGACTGCAGCTCCTGGGACCTGGGGGTTGGGAGCCCCAGTGCGCTCAGAGCCCAAGCCTCACCTAATTGGCCATCAGAGGCCTTGAGTCCCAGCCCTGCAGGTAGAGAACGCCTTGCCCCGCTGAGTGGCCCAGAGGTGTGAGCAGTGCATGGACGGGCAGGTGAGCTTCCTCCAGGACCCAGTAGTTCCCACTCCAGAATCCGGGGCACCAGTCCAATGCTCCCTGAGACCCCAAGTACCCCCTAGGAACCCCTCATTCTCCCTTCACCACACAGGAAGGCGGAGCTGACAGGGCAGTAGACAGGGGTCCTGGTGCCGACTGATTATCATCAGCACAGACCTGGGTCAAGAGCTCAGGAGCCCCTGGGAGAGCAGTTCCTGGCTGTGTGGGGCTGGCCAGTCACAGCCCTCACCTGGACAAGGTAAGGTCAGGGCAGCCACCCTCAGGGTGCAGGAGTGCGGGAGACCATGTGGGTAAGGGGGCAGGGCCGTGTATACAGTAAGCACTCAGATCTGCTCTCGGCAGGGCAAGTGCCTGGCCAGCCCTTGACTCATCTCACGGATAACGCCCCAGTCCAGGCTCAGAGGCAGTGATGCTGAGATGGGAACCCTGGCGTGCAGGGGAGAGAAACAGGAAGCACCCTCATTAGCCCAGGGAGACCCAGCCCCTGCGCTGCTCTGGGCCTGTCCAAGACCTGGTGGGAAGAGGCGCCCAGGACACATTTCTGAGATTCATGAAGAGTACACGAAGGGGCAGAGAGTGCAGGATTAGATACGTGAGAAAAAGCAGAAAGCTGGCAGCGTCGCTGAAAAGACAGGCGGCTGCAGTGCCATTTCTGCACTCCAGACTCAGCTCTTCAACCATCCTGGCACCCCACCAACTCCGCAGTGACTATTCAGAGTCCCCACAGGTTGAGTGCTCCCTGCATATTTGTGAATTAGTGAGTCAGAGAAAATGTTGCCTTTTCAGGTCAGTCTGAGCTTGTCTGGAGGACTGGGCACTGAAGGGTCCCTGTGCTTCAAGAGAGTATGACCTTGTAACCCTAACCTCCTCCCTCTCCCTGCCTCCCGCCTGCTCTCTGCCCCGTGTCCCCCAGCTCAGGGCCATGGCACCCCACAGAAATGGAAACCTCTCAGAGATGCCTCTGCAGGAGTTCGTGCTGGATGGATTTGGGGGTGGCCCACAGACCCAGGCCCTGCTCTTTGCTCTGTTCCTGGCCCTGTACGTGGTGGGCGTCCTGGGGAACCTCACCATGATGGTGGTCATCACCCTGGATGCCCGTCTGCACTTCCCAATGTACTTCTTCCTCAAGAACCTCTCTTTTGTGGACCTGTGTTACTCGTCTGTCATCGCCCCCAAGGCCCTGGTCAACTTCCTGTCCTCCTCCAAGGTCATCGCCTTTGAGGGATGTGCCACCCAGTTCTTCTTCTTCTCCATGATGGGCACCACTGAGACTCTCCTCCTGGCCGTGATGGCCTATGACCGCTTTGTGGCCATCTGTAGCCCCCTGCGCTACCCCATCTCCATGCGCCCCTCGGTCTGTGCCCGCCTGGTGCTGGGCTGCTACTGTGGGGGCTGCCTCAACTCTGGGGTGCAGACGATCCTCACATTCAACCTCCCGTTCTGCAGCTCCAACCACATCGACCACTTCTTCTGTGATGTGATCCCCCTGCTCCAGCTCACTTGTGCCAGCACGGCCGTCAATGAGGTGGCCTTGTTTGGCCTGTGTGGCCTCATCATCGTGGGCACCACCCTCGTGGTCCTCACCTCCTATGGCTACATCACAGTGACCATCCTGAGGATGCGCTCAGGGGGAGGGAGGCACAAGCTCTTCTCCACCTGCGGCTCCCACATGACAGCCGTGTCCCTCTTTTATGGGACCCTTTTTGTCATGTATGCCCAGCCGGGAGCTGTGGCGTCCATGGAGCAGGGCAAGGTGGTCTCTGTCTTCTACACCCTGGTCATCCCGATGCTCAACCCCCTCATCTACAGCCTGAGAAACAAGGACGTGAAGGATGCCCTGCGGAGACTGGGGCAGAGACACACAGCCACGTGACGGAGGGTGGCCAGAGAGACAGTGTCCTGAGGAGAGGACAAGAGGACTTGAGGGGAGGAACTGGGTGTGGTTTGAGGAATTCATTCTTTTTTCGTCTAATTCATTTTTCATCCAGCATTTTATCCAGCCCATCTTTGAAGCACATCATGGACCACACACTACGATGCAGAGATGAATAAGGAACCGTGTTTGCCACAAAAGATCTAAGGGCCCGCAGTGGGGCAAGACGCTAACTTGAAGTTTGTGTAACACGGTGGGCAGAGCCATGACCTGGGGGTCTTTGGAGCGCAGTATGGGTCCCAGTTCCACATCAATTGGTGAAGGTATGTGGACTAGACAAACTCTCTGACTTTATCCCTCACTCCTTCATCAAATCTAATGGAAATATGTACCCAGCAATCTACCCTGGGACAACTAGCAGGGGGCGTCAGGACACTCAGCCTGGCCCCTTCCTTGGTGATAGCCTGGGCATCCCCACAGCCCATTAGGGGAGTTAGGAAGACCATGCATTCCCTCAATCCTGAGCGGGGCTGTTCCTCCGCTCCCCCTTCTGTTCACTGATGCCACCACCCAACAAAGCAGCAGGGAGCACCTGTGCTCCTGCTTCAGACGCTCCTAGTGCTCCCTGTCCTGGGTTTCTCCCCTCAGACAGCAGCTGGGAGCCCCAGGGGGCCAACGTGGATGCCTGACACCCAAAGTTCACCATCCAACCTGACAGGTGACACTGTCCTGACTACTTGTGACCCTAAGAAATGGGGCCTTGTCAGCACAGACATCTCTGAATAAGGATGGAGGTCCTGGTGCTGCTGCAGAGAGCAGGGGGTGGAGAGGGAGGGGGCACTTTCTTGGCAGAGGCACAGCTCCCTGGCCCTCTGTCCCGCACTCCCTGGGGCAGCTGGGAGTCCCATTCAGAGCTCCAGGCCCCTGCTCCGTGCAGCCAACACACAGCCTGGACCCGGGGCCTATCGTGTCTCCCTGTGGGAGCGTCGCCAACTCCGGTGGTCGCTCCTAGGAGGTGGTCCTCTGGGCGCGAGGGGGGTCTGTTCCCTGTGGGGGCCGAGGGATGTGCCCTGCCCCTCTGATGACAGCTCTCCACCCCCTCTCTCCCTGCGCCGGGGGGCAGGGGAGGGGCTAAGTTATCAGATTGCTGCCCCCCATTGCTCAAGTGGAACCTCCTCCAGGCTTCCTGCTGGGTTCCTATTCACATTGTCTTTGGGCTCCAAAACTAGTTCTGCGTCTGCCATAGATTATTGCATTCATCTGATAACAAAAGTTTACTTGCGGGTTCCCCAAGCATCCTGCTCCACAGCCACAGCCCTTGCTGGCGTCTCATGCTACAGCTCTCCCCTCTCACACGCACTCTCCTCTGTCTGTCTGCTGTAATTTTTTTTGTCATTCCATGGAATGTTAGAGGAATATTCTTGGGTCTTCTACTTGATCCAAATTTGGGATATGCATACATATAATATATATTCATTCCATGCACAAGTGTAGATTTATCTTAATTCTGTAGAATTCAAAGTTATACATAGTAAGAAATCACTTTAAGTGTTCATCATAAAACAGCATCTGTCCTGAATTAGGAATAAATAAAAGGTCTGACTTTAGATGGAACAAAAACTTGACAATAGTCTGCAGGAGAAATGTAAAATAAACAAAAACAAAACAAACAAAAAAAAAACCAGAAAATCGTAGATTGTTTCTTCGTAAATTGCCTGCACTTCAGATTGTGGTGATGAACACAGGCCAATGTCAGAGGCAATTCATTTCGCTTTGTTCATCTTATACAATGTTTTGTATGCCAGCTCCACAGAGTAGATTCTCAGTGGCACATATCTACTGGATGATTATAACTTGAGTCCTTTGTTAACTAGTCATTGAACTCCAAAATATACTTGGCATAGCGTTACAGTTATGAGCTCGGATTTGGCAATGATTTCTTGGATATAATTGAAAAGCACAGGAAACAAAAGTGCAAATAGACGCAAGGGACCACATCAAACCTAAATGTCTGTGCATTAAAGTCTTAAATAACAGTGTGAAAAGGCCGCCTGCGGGACGGGAGAGAATGACTGCAACTCTTATATCTGATATGGGGTAACATCCAGAGTATGTGAAGAATTCCTACAACTTAAGACAAATAATCCTGTTAAAAGTGAGCAGAGGATTTGAATAGTCATTTCACCAAAGATGATCTACAGATGGGCAACAAACATATGAGAAGATGCTCATCATCACTAATCCCTGAGGAAATGGAAATCAAAATCGCAAGGACATACCGCTTACATCCATGAGAATGGCTAGTATTAGAAGCAAAAAAATAAAAACGGGAAAATATAACCAGCGCTGTAAAGGGTGCAGGTCAGTTGGAGCCCGTCTGCACTGTCGGTAGACAGTAAAGCGATGCAACCAATATGGGCAGAATTTCCCCCAAAAACCTAAAAAGAGAGTCACCACGTGATCCACGTTTGAGTATGTATCCAAAATAATTAGAGACAGCTCTCTAAGAGGTATCCGCACACCCAAGTACTAGCAGCTTTATTTGTGGTGGCCAAACGGTGGAAGCAAGCCACGTGCTTGTTGTGGACGAGATGATGAACAAAAGGATGCACATGCCTATGAAGGAAAGGCACCCGCCTTAAAAGGGGTGGAGACCCTGTCACCAGACGCAACGCAGACGAAGCTTAGGACACTGTGCTAGTGAAATCAGCCGGACACAGAAAGACAAAAGCTGCATGACTCTAACATGAAGTCACATTCACAGAGACAGAAGGGAGAAAGGTGGTTCTCAGTGGTGAGGTAAGGAGGGAGGGGGCCGCATAGAGAATTGTTTTTAAGGGGGTTGAGTCCAAGATTGGAGAAGGCAATGGCACCCCACTCCAGTACTCTTGCCTAGAAAATCCCATGGGCGGAGGAGCCTGGTGGGCTGCAGTCCATGGAGTCGCTGAGTCGGAAACGACTGAGCAACTTCACTTTCACTTTTCACTTTCATGCACTGGAGGAGGAGATGGCAACCCACTCCAGTGTTCTTGCCTGGAGAATCCCAGGGATGGGGAAGCGTGGTGGGCTGCCATCTATGGGGTCGCACAGAGTCAGACACGACTGAAGCGACTTAGCAGAGTCCAACATAAAACATTCTGGAGACTTGTTGTGCAGAAATGTGGATATGCAAAACACTACTGAGCTAAGTGGGTTTCCCCAGTGGTGCTAGCAGTAAGGAGCCCGCCTGCCAGTGCAGGAGACATGAGGCGCAGGTTTGAGCCCTAAGTCAGGGAGATCCCCTGAAGGAGGGCATGGCAATCCACCCCAGTACCCTTGCCTGGAGAATCAGTCCATGGGATCGCAAAGAGCTGGACACGACTGAAGTGACTGGGCAGGCACTGAACTGTACACTGAAAACTATTTACAATTTTCAAGATTTCTTTGTGGTCAAAAAAATATGCAACATGAAATTAACCATTGCAGTCTTGCCTCGCTGCTCTGATTAGGACTTCCAGTACCGTGCTGGACAGACATGGTGAGCGTGGACATGCTGTCTTGTTTCTGATCTCAGGGGGAAAGCTTTTGGGCTTTCATCAAGTATGAAGTTAGCCGTGGGCTTTTCATATATGGCTTTTGTTATGTTTAGGGATGTTTCTCCTATTACTACTTCATTGACTTGTTTTTTTTTTTAATGTCAGGGTGTTGACTGTTGTCAAATGCTTTTTTGAATCAGTTGAATGATCGTGTGGGGGTGGGGATTGGGGGGGAGTTATCCTTCATTCTGTTAATGGGGTATAGACAGTGATTGATTTTCTAAAAACACCTCTTATCATGGCATCCAGTCCCGTCACTTCATGGCAAATAGATGGGGAAACAGTAGAAACAGTGTCAGACTTTATTTTGGGGGGCTCCAAAACCACTGCAGATGGTGATTGCAGCCATGAAATTAAAAGACACTTACTCCTTGGAAGGAAAGTTATAATCAACCTAGATAGCATATTCAAAAGCAGAGATATTACTTTGCCGACTAAGGTCCGTCTAGTCAAGGCTATGGTTTTTCCTGTGGTCATGCATGGATGTGAGAGTTGGACTGTGAAGAAGGCTGAGTGCTGAAGAATTGATGTGTTTGAAGTGTGGTGTTGGAGAAGACTCTTGAGACTCCCTTGGACTGCAAGGAGATCCAACCAGTCCATTCTGAAGGAGATCAGCCCTGGGATTTCTTTGGAGGGAATGATGCTGAAGCTGAAACTCTAGTACTTTGGCCACCTCATGCGAAGAGTTGACTCATTGGGAAAGACTCTGATGCTGGGAGGGATTGGGGGCAGGAGGAGAAGGGGACGACCAAGGATGAGATGGCTGGATGGCATCACCGACTCGATGGACGTGAGTCTGAGTGAACTCCGGGAGATGGTGATGAACAGGGAGGCCTGGCGTGCTGCGATTCATGGGGTCGCAAAGAGTCGGACATGACTGAGCGACTGAACTGAACTGAACTTACATTCTAGCTCTGAAGTGACCTTCTATCCTGCCTCTTTTCGCCTCTTCCCCATCCCTCTCTCTCTCTCTCTCTCAGTAGAGAAAGAGACAGATAGATAGATGATAGATAGAATGTTTTGTCATTCAAGTGTATTTCTGTAGAAAATGTGGAACTGGGCATGTTGTATCACATGTTGTATCACTGACACAAATTTTAAAAAGAAAATCCATAATAATTTTCAAACACAATGCACCTCCATGCCCCCGACCCCACCAGGATACAGGGCTTTGCCATCTCCTCTTGGCTACTCATCAGCCTTGACCGATGGGCCCCTTACCTTCACTTTGATTCTTTTCAGCCCATTTTCAATGCCATTAGCAAAGAAATATGATAGAAAAAGAAGGAAAGTCAAATGAAAATACTTTGATAAATTACTGGAACCCATTTGCTGTTAGGAAATCAAATTAAAGTAAAAGAGAAGAGATGAACCGATCCACCAGGAGGCGAAGGATGAGGAAAACAGGGACTCCCACATTGCTGGCTGCTCTTCACTGGTGCGATCATTTTGAGATGAGTGGCCGGATGAGTGGATAAAGAAGGAAGAATTTCATACGATGCCATTGCTCACCAAGAACAGAGAAAGGACAGAATGATTTACAGCAAGAACAATTCACACGCCTGTCCTTGTGAAAGTTGTGGACAGTCCAGACACACAGGCTTGGTGAAGAACCTGCGACAGAGGAGAGGGCTTGTCATGGGTAAACTCCCTGCTGGCCCTCAGCCAATCCTGTGTCACTAGGGCACTGATAGGCGCTTCAGTCCCAAGGAACCAGAGCCTCTTAAAAGGAAAGGCCTGCATCCTTTGAGTAGAGTAACTGGTTAACAAAAAGAAAGATGCAAGAAAAAGAACCTCCGTAACGTAAGATTAATATGAGAGTCAACGAGGTTGAGAAATAATATGCCTTTCTACTCAGGAATCCACTTCCAGACATATACACTTTGGAGGGGGAAAGTGTCCATTACATAATTTTCATTGTTGAAAAACCAAATTAAAAAAGGAAATGGAAGTCACCTAAAAGTCTCTGTAAAGAAGACCCCACAAGTAGTTGAGGGCATAATTTCACTTTTAAAACAATTGAAATAAGTGAACTAGAACATGGAAGGATTGGGAAGTGTGACCAACGTCCCTGCAGAGTGCATGTGGACACAGAGCTGGAGAGGTGGCATCGCCCTGAGACAGGAGAGTGAAGGTGCATTGCTGAGCTTGCCGGGTGAAAGCGGACTGCCTCACCATTCTCCTGCGTCAGTCACCAGGACCACCACAGCTAGGTAACACGAACTTGGTGACTTACAGCAACAAGAATTGACTCTCTCACAGGCCTGGAGGACGGATGTTCAAAATCAAGCTGTCAGCAGTGTCTGCTGCCCGTGAAAGTTCTAGGAAAACATACACCTCTTCCTGGAGGCTCCTGGTATCCTTGACATCCCTTCCTTCCCCTTTGCTGCACCATTCCAACCTCTAGCCAGGCTTCACATGCCCTTAGTCCCTGTGTCTTTGTGTCTCTGTATCATTTCCTCTTCCTAAAAGGACACCAGTCATTGGATTTAAGGACCTTTTAATCCAGCGTGATCTCATGCTAACTTATTTGGAAGGACCTTATTTCCAAATGAGGTCACATTCTGCATTCCAAAGTAGATGATTTGTGTGGAGAAGATATTATTCGCCTTCGTACGTGGTCGTCCATGTGCTTCCATACACTCTACAGTTGCTGAGTGTACTGCTCTATCTATGTCAAGTAGGTCCATATGGTTGATATTTTAATTCAGTTCAAACATCAACATTCAGAAAATGAAGATCACAGCATCTGGTCCCATCACTTCATGGGAAATAGATGGGGAAACAGTGGAAACAGTGTCAGACTTTATTATGGGGGGCTCCAAAATCACTGCAGATGGTGATTGCAGCCATGAAATTAAAAGGCACTTACTCCTTGGAAGAAAAGTTATGATCAACATAGATAGCATATTCAAAAGCAGAGACATTACTTTGCCAACAAATGCCCATCTAGTCAAGGCTATGGTTTTTCCTGTGGTCATGTATGGATGTGAGAGTTGGACTGTGAAGAAAGCTGAGCGCCAAAGAATTGATGCTTTTGAACTGTGGTGTTAGAGAAGACTCCTGAGAGTCCTTTGGACTGCAAGGAGGTCCAACCAGTCCATTCTGAAGGAGATCAGCCCTGGGTGTTCTTTGAAAGGAATGATGCTAAAGCTGAAACTCCAGTACTTTGGCCACCTCATGCAGAGGATGAGATGGCTGGAAAAGACTCTGATGCTGGGAGGGATTGGGGACAGGAGGAGAAGGGGACATGACTGAGCAACTGAACTGAACTGAACATACTATTTATTAGCTGCTTATTATTTGATAATTGTTTTATCAATTACTAAGAGAGGCATTTTGCCTCATGTTTTATACATTTAAAGTTTCTATTCAGTTCAGTTCAGAGTCGGACATGACTGAGCAACTGAACTGAACTGAACATACTATTTATTAGCTGCTTATTATTTGATAATTGTTTTATCAATTACTAAGAGAGGTATACAAAATATCAACTATGATTTGGATATAGGCATTTGTTTTTAATTCCATCACTTTTTGTTTTATACATTTAAAGTTTCTATTCAGTTCAGTTCTTCTCCAACACCACAGTTCAAAAGCATCCATTCTTCCTATTAGTCATATACAAATTTTTTAATTTTCACATTATCCAGTTGAATTTAACTTTCTTTGTGAAATGCCTCTTTATAAACTTTTTTCCCTGAACCCTACTTTGTGTAATAATTATTGAGCCACATCAGCATTCTTTTTCTTAGAATGTTTGTAATACAACTTTTTCAGGCTTTTATTTATATACTGTCTTTACCTTTGTCCTTTGGTTTTTATTTCTATCCCAAATTAAAATATTTTTTAACAGACACCTTTACTCGTTATGGACTGAGTGCGTGACCCCATGCAGCACAGAGGCAGCTGTGCTGCTGCCCCAGGGAGTATTTCCTGCGTGCCACCCTCCTCATCACTATGCAAGGGTGGGGGTGGAGGAGAGCAGGGGCCGTGGCCAGGAGATCACACCGGCTGCCTGGGGAGACTTTTCAGAGGAGGGGCACTGGGTCCCTCTAACTTGTGTTCCTCCCCTGCTGGCCCCCCACTGCTTCCTGAGGACCTCAGGCTTCCCGCCTCCCCTGCCTTGGGCCGAGGGGGGTCAGGGGAAGATTGGCCTCAGGACTGCAGCTTCCTGGGACCCAGGGAGTTGTGAGGCCCAGTGCACTCAGAGCCCAAGTCTCACCTAATTGGCCATTTGTGGCCTCAAGTCCCAGGTGTGACAGGTGGAAGAGGATCTTCCCCAGCAGGCACCCCCAGGGTCCAGGCACCTCACAGACGATGGGACAAGATGTAGAGGGGCAGGTGAGCTGAGTTCATCCCCTTCTCTGCTTGCACCAAGCCCCAGGGACCTCCTGCAGCCAGGCTCTTGGTGGGACCCCAAGTGCCCCCTCCCACCCTTGGTTCCCTGCACAGGAAGCCAGAGGCAGGAGAGGCAGGAATCCTCAGTGTCCACTGGTCTTCATCAGCACAGACCCGGATCAGGAGCTTGGGAGACCCTGGGAAACCAGATCCTGGCTGTATGCGCTTGGGTGTATCATGACCCTCACCTGGAAAAGGTAAGGCCAAGGCAGCCACCCACTAGGGCTGCAGGAGGGTAAGGACGGCAGGGTTCTGTCTTCACTAAGCAGCCAGGGCTTGTTCTCAGCAGCTGGAGTGATGTCCACTCCCCTGCCTCCCTACCCCGACCTCAGCTTCAAGGTTGTGAAAGTAGCGCCTCTTTAGCCAGTGAATGAGTCCTCGGAGCAGCTTGTTCAGGAGCACATTCCGATTCAACAGGTGTGTCTGACTGGAGCGTCTGCACGTCTAACCCACTCGCAGGTGGTGGTGATGCTCCTGGTCCCTGGACCACACTTTCAGTTAGGAGGGTTAGCACCGGATGTTAGTACAAGCTATGTTCCACTGCAGAGAAGTGTCCAGCTGCTTTGACCTCATTAAGTGCCTCCCTTAGGCTCGGATTAAAGGCTTCCTCATGTCACCGATGCCCATGGATGACCCTGGGTGACCTCAGCAGGCTGGAGCCCCCTGCTTGTTTGTTGTTCAAAAACACAAACCAAGAGCCTGGCTTTGGAAATGGAAATTGCTCTTTGTTTTCAGCTTACCAGAAGGAGTCACTATTTTATCATGCTAAGGGCTTGTCAAGAGAAATGGTCAAGTAATACTGAGCACAAAACCATGAACTCAGAATCTTTGAGTTCACCACAGAAACGCCTGCTTCTTGGGGTGTGGGGGTGAACAGGTGTGCCACACTAGCCACCTGTCCCCACTATGTGTGATGATCCCTGGGGGTGGGCAGCAGGGATCCATCAACCTAGCACCAGCAGGATACAGGGCAGGCCCCCTTCCACCCCTCCACCCATGCCCCTGTCAGCACAGCAGCTCCGTGAATCAACACGATGGCCAACTGATATCTGTTGCACAGCCCTCCTCTGACTTTCTGAATGGTCTGTGCTGTGACAAAGGCAGGGAGCAGAAAGACCCCAGAGAATTCCAGAGAACAGACAGAAGCCCAGATCTCCATAGTTCCAAATGGAAAAGGCTGTCCTGAAGTGATCTGCCGAGCAAGGAGTGTGAGTCGCCAGTGATATTGATAAGGAGGACATGCCCGTCTCTTGAAAGTTGAACTGTTCCTCTTCCATGATTTGGCAAACATCTGCACATGGGCAGAAAGCCCCATGAGAACCTCAAGGGTGCAGAGAGCTCTGCGGATGAAATGCCACTGTGGTCCAGGCTCAGAGGCCATGATGCTGAGATGGGGATCAGAATCTGCAGGAGAGACAGACACAAAACACCCTCATTAGCCCGGTGATGGCAGGTCTTTGCTCTCCTTCCAGTTTAGCCTGGAGATGAAACCATCACTAGGTCAAGTCCTGGTGGGCCGGGGGTCCTCAGTAAACGTTTCTGAAGTCAGTGAATGAGTTTATAAGGAACAGAAAGTATAGGATTAGCTATGGGAGCATAGAGTGGAAATGGCAAAATTCAGAAGCATCCCTGAGGGAAGGGGAGCATTTACTTCAAAGGAGGAGACAGGGGGCTGCAACTCCATTCTTGCCCTGGAGACTCTCAGCTCTGTAACCCTCCTGGCACTCACCCCACCCTGTGGTAACAACTCAGAGGATTCCACACAGTGAGTGCTCCATGCATATTTATGAATTTGTGAGTCACAGGCAACACTGCCCTTTCAGGTCAGCCTGAGCTCCTCTGGAAGGAGACCTGGGCAGCTGGTGGCCTCTTGGTCAGTGGGCAGTGAGTCATCAAAGGGTCAAGACCATGTCACCCCACAGAAACGGAAACCTCTCAGTGAAGCCTCTGCAGGAGTTTGTGCTGGAAGGATTTGCGGGTGGCCCACAGACCCAGGCCCTGCTGTTTGCTCTGTTCCTGGCCCTGTACGTGGTGGCCGTCCTGGGGAACCTCACCATGATGGTGGTCATCACGCTGGATGTCCGTCTGCACTCCCCGATGTACTTCTTCCTCAAGAACCTCTCTTTTGTGGACCTGTGTTACTCGTCTGTCATCGCCCCCAAGGCCCTGGCCACCTTCCTGTCCTCCTCCAAGCTCATCACCTTCGCAGGCTGTGCCACCCAGTTCTTCTTCTTCTCCCTGCTGGTCACCACAGAGGGTTTCCTCCTGGCCGTGATGGCCTATGACCGCTTCGTGGCCATCTGCAGCCCCCTGCGCTACCCCACCACCATGCGCCCCTCGGTCTGTGCCTGCCTGGTGCTGGGCTGCTACTGTGGGGGCTGCCTCAACTCCATCCTGCAGACCAGCTTCACATTCAGCCTCCCATTCTGCAGCTCCAGCCACATCGACCACTTCTTCTGTGATGTGCCGCCTCTGCTCAAGCTTGCCTGTGCTGACACTACCATCAATGAGCTGGTCATGTTTGGAATCTGTGGCCTCATCATCGTGGGCACCACACTCGTGGTCCTCGTCTCCTATGGCTACATCACCGTGACCATCCTGAGGATGTGCTCAGGAGGAGGGAGGCACAAGCTCTTCTCCACCTGCGGCTCCCACATGACAGCCGTGTCCCTCTTTTATGGGACTGTCTTTGTCATGTATGCCCAGCCGGGGGCTGTGGAGTCCATGGAGCAGGGCAAGGTGGTCTCCGTCTTCTACACCCTGGTCATCCCGATGCTCAACCCCCTCATCTACAGCCTGAGAAACAAGGACGTGAAGGATGCCCTGCGGAGACTGGGGCAGAAGCACACAGCCACGTGACGGAGGGTGGACAGAGAGACAGTGTCCTGAGGGCTGGATGGAGAATTCAGAGACAGTGAACCATGAGGAGCCCCTCAAACCTCTTCCATTTCTGAATGGAATGGGATGTCTTGAGGACTCTGATCCATGTATTCAGTCACATTGCTTGAAGGCATTTATGAAGCAGACATTCACTATGTGTGAGATGCAGAGATGGACAAGGATGCTCTGCACCCAGAACTCTTCATATTGCAAGAAGCAGCAGTGAGTCAAGTCACATAAAGACTGAACGAACAGGGCAGGAGGCGGGGGCGGGTCTCATCCCCTTTGTGTATCATGGTTCTCTGGGTCATTCCATGGGTTTTGGTAGGAAAGAAGTCAGATATTCGTGCATTGATCAAACATGGAAGAAAAGGTGTTTGCACGCAACATACCTCCATCTCCCAACCCCAGCTGGGATGCAGGACTTCACCATCACCTGTTGGCAGGACATGACCATCCACCGAGGGCCCTCTGCCTCCAGTTGGCCTTTTTCAGCCCACTTTCGGCACCACCACCAAAGAGATCTGTTTAAGATGATAATGGCCAAGGTGTTCCCCACGGTCAGTAGGGGTGAGTAGGAATAGGCTTGGCTTCAGTGGCTCAGGGCTGACGAGCTGGGCCTCTTGGGGAGGAGCCAGGTCAGTGGTCTGGTGAAAGTGGTGGTTCCACTTGGGGACAGAAGCTCCCCTGGGCTCCTGCTCCATCACACCAAGGGCACAGATGACACTGTCGTTAGGGATGATGACCCCGGCCACAGCACCACCCTCCAAGTCACGGGATGGAAGACAGGAAGCAGAAGCACAGGTACAATTTTGACATATCTTCAGAAAAAATACTCAAATCATATCCACTCAGGGAGTTCACCGCCACCCAGGTTGAGAATGAGAAATTCACCCGATTTTTATAAGATCTTCTCCCGTCATTTCACTTGTCAGCTCCCAGGGTTAACGTGAATCCTGCTTCTAACACACAGATTAGTTTCGCCTACTGTGAACATTCAGTGAATAGCATCGTAGAATCATCCAGTTTATCTTCTGTGCTTTTTTTTTTTTTTTTGGTTAACATATTTATGAGATTAACCCATGTGACTGCCCGTAATGGTAGTTCTAATTTTTCATTACTACATAAGATTCCACCATATGAAAATATCATAATTTATCCATTCTACCACTGATGGCCATTCGAGTTTATTCAGTTCAGTTCAGTTGCTCAGTCGTGTCTGACTCTGCAACCCCATGGACTGCAGCACGCCAGGCCTTCCTGTCCCTCACCAACTCCCGGAGTTCACTCAAACTCATGTCCATGGAGTTGGTGATGCCATCCAACCATCTTATCTTGTCGTTCCCTTCTCCTCCCACCTTCAATCTTTCCCAGCATCAGAGTCTTTTCAAATGAGCCAGTTCTTCACATCAAGTGGCCAAAGGATTGGAGTTTCAGCTTCAGCATCAGTCCTTCCAGTGAATATTCAGGACTGCTTTCCTTTAGGATGGATTGGTTGGATCTCCTTACTTCTACAAAATTTTTTGCATGTCTTTTGCTGTGAGTGAGTTACTGTTGGCATTCTTAGGAGCTGAATGCTCTTGCTTTTGATTAACTCTAAAGTTTTACCAAAATGGAAAAGCAATTTTCATCCCACAAATAGTGCAGGAGAGTCCCTGTTGCTGTGCACCATCATGGACAAGCCATTTGTTGTTGCTCAGCCATTAAGCCGTGTGCAGCTCTTTGAGGCCCCGGGGGCTGCAGCACACCTCCGTTCCCTGTCCTTCACTCTCTCCTGGAGTTTGCTCAGATTCATGCCCAGTGAGTCAGTGATGCTGTCTAACATGGACACGCTGTACTGTCCGTACAGTCCATGGACTTCTCCAGACCAGAGTACTGGAGTGGACAGCCGTTCCCTTCTCCAGATCTTCCCAACCCAGGGAATCAAACCCAGGGCTCCCTCTTTGCAGACAGTTTCTTTACCAGCTGAGCCCGCAGGGAAGACCCTTGTCTAATAGGGACAAGCCATACTGTCTGCTTCATCAGTTTTAGCCTTTCTGCTGGGTGTGTGGTCATATACCATTCCAGCTTTCACGTTTATTTTTTAAATAAACAATTTTGAACGTTTAAAAAAAAAAAACAGAAATAGACTCTCAGACATATGCAGGGGTTAATAGTCAGCCAGCTATTGCTCTGGCTAAGCCATGAGAAAATCACCATGGGAAAAGAATAAAAGCAAAATATAGCAATAAGCATAACCCAAATAAGAGTACATCAGGTTGATCAGTGGGGGTTGTCATGCCCTGCTAAGCTAAGGAAAAACACACAGTGTGGACCTTGGAAGGCCTGGTCAGCGCAAGTTCAGCACGCCGCTCGTGCACACACCGAGCTCTCCCAGGCTCATGCGGGTCTATGACCTCCAGCGAGGCAACAGCCCCTGCACAAGAAAATTACAAGGACAGTTTAGAGCAATCGATACAGTGGGAGACGTGACCAGGGACGCAGGCGGCCGACTTCACCACAACACAGCACCTCCTTTCTGTTGCCAAGGCACTAAATGACAGCGATGTGGCTCTAAAGAACAGGGTTCTGGACCCAAGAGGTCTTGGGTCCCCCGGTCCCATCTTTAAAACTTTAATTCTGTCTCTAGCTGCTTTTTCCCAAACTGTGTGTCAACCACTTTCGATCCCCACGTGCTGTGCTGGTCACAACAGACACAGAAAGGCTCATGGTTACCAGGGGGTAAGGGGTGAGGGACAAACTGGAAGACTGGGATTGATATCTATGCACTACTATATGTAACCAGCAAGGAGCTGCTGTGCGGCCCAGGGAACTACACTCCATACAGTGATCAGTGCAGGTAAAGGACGACACCAGAGTGGGTATATGTGCACGTGTAACGGAATCCTTTTGCTGTGCGCCCGAAAGGAACACAGCGCAGCTGAAACTTACACTGCAGACGGAAACCAACTATACGCCAACAAAACTTATAAAAGCAAATTCTAGGCATTTGTGGCCTAAATATATTTCATAGGTACTTATACCTAACAGGAGAGAAAAGAAACATATATTTTTGACAAAATTCAAAGTATAATAACAATTGAACACTGTTTTTTGTAATTACAAGTCTACCAATGAGAAAAGTTGCAATTCTTTTTAAGGAGGAAGTTTTCCCCTTCTCTAGTGGCTAATGAGCTGGACCCTATTTTCACATATTTAGCAGCAAACTGAATGCTCTTTTTGAGGAAGCATATATGTTTTGCCAGGTTTTTTTTCTTTTTCACAAAGATCATAGAAATTCTTATTTTGGTATGAGCCCTTCATTGGCTACATGGTCCCTGAATATCTTCTCTTACTTTGTGGTTTCCATATTTATACCTGTATTGGCCTTTAAAATTGTTTTTGATGAACAGAGGTTCTTAAATTTCATGACTATCAGGCACTTCTTCCATGGGTACTTCATCCTGCGGCATGTTTAAAGAAATACTGTCCGTGCGAGATCGGAAAGTATCTCTTTAATGTTTCCAGTAGAACCTTCTGTCTGCTCAGTCCTTCATGTTGGGACCGATAACTCCCACGCCATTGAATTGGGGGTTTATGTAGAATGGCTTTATTTCTCCACACGGTCACCCCACGGACCACGTTTTAGGTGCTCCTCCCCCGCTGCTGCATAGGGCCATCTTCACCGTAAACCAAGCGCCTCTGTATACGTGGGTCTGTTTCTAGGGCTTATTCTGCTACTGTTTATTCTCATGTTATTTTATATTGTCTTATTAAATATTTAAAAAGTAAAATATAAATCCCTCAGCACGTATGAATAAACGTAACAAATGACATACACTACCTTTAGAAATAAAATTTTGACCGTTACTGAAAGCCGTAAAAGGAGTCCTGAGTAAATGCCGAGATGCACCATGAGCTCGCTACACGGTGCCTGAGTGTCCTGACAGTATGGAAGCTGGCTTACCGCGGGGGGAAGGATGAGAGAGACAGAGGGGAGGGAGAGGCAAAAAGGCCAAAGGAGAAGCTACAGCCTTTACATAACTAAGCCGTCCTTGGGGAATCGCAGCATCACTTCTGCCGTGTTCTGCTCCTTAGAAGGAAGTGACAGAGTCCTCGAGGGAGAGACCCAAACAGCAGCATGAGACAGGAGGCAGAGGCCTCAGGCCGCCCTGGCAGCCACCAGCCCACACACAAATCATGGACTCGAAGGGAAACTAGAGATATCAAATGCTGCTCTTGTCATTTAGTCGCTAAGGCTAAGTTGTATCTGACTCTTTTGTGACCCCATAGACTGTGGCCCATCAGGCTCCTCTGTCCATAGGATCCTCCAGGCAAGAGTACCGGAGTGGGCTGCCACTCCTTTCTCCGGGGATCTTCCTGACCCAGGCATCAAATGCACACCTCTGGCGTCTCCTGCATTGCCAGGTGGCTTCTTTACTGCTGCGCCACTGTGGAAGCTAAGAAAAGCAGAAAAAAAGAAAAAGGACAAAAATTACTAATGTCAGAAATTAGAAAAAGAATGTAGCTGCAGACACCATGGACAACAGAAGGATAATAAAATCCACCTGGACCATTCTTCTAGATTCCACAAGCATGCTAATATACGCTTGTTTCTCTCTTTATGACTTGCTTTACTCTGTATACAGATTCTAGGTCCATCCACATCTCATAAATCACCCTATCTTGTTCCTTTTAGTGGCTGCATAATATTCCATTGTATATGTGTACCACATGGAGACAGTGAGAGACTTTATTTCCTTGGGCTCCAAAATCACGGCAGATGGTGACTGAAGCCATGACATTAAAAGACCTTTGATCCCTGGAAAAGCTATAAGCAACCTAGACAGCATATTCAAAAGGAGAGACATTACTTTGCCAACAAACGTCCATCTAGTCAAACCATGATTTTTCCAGTAGTCATGTATGGATGTGAGAGTTGGACCATAAAGAAAGCTAAGCATCAAAGAACTGATGCTTTTGAACTGCGGTGTTGTAGAAGACTCTTGAGAGTCCCTTGGACTGCATGGAGATCAAACCAGTCAATCCTAAAGGAAATCAGTCCTGAATATTCATTGGAAGGACTGATGCTGAAGCTCCAACCCTTTGGCCACCTGATGGAAAGAACTGACTCGTTGGAAAAGACCCTGATGCTGGGAAAGATTGAAGGCAGGAGGAGAAGGGGACGACAGAGGATGAGATGGTTGGATGGCATCACCAACTTGACGGACATGAGTTTAAAAGCAAGCTCCGGGAGTTGGTGATGGACAGGGAAGCCTGGTGTGCTGCAGTCCGTGGGGTCACAAAGAGTCGGACACGAATGAGTGACTGAACTCACTGACAACATCTTCTTTATCCATTCATCTGCAAGAACAGACACAGATGTGGAGAGTGGACATGTGGGTACCAGTCGGGGGAAGAGAGGGTGGGAGGAATCGGGAGATTAGCATTGACATACATGCCCTACTATGTCTGCAACAGAGGGCTAGTAGGAGCCCGCAGTAGAGCGCTGGGGGCCCCGCTCAGCGCTCTTGTGTTGACCTGGAGGAGTGGGATGGGGCAGGGAGGAAGGGAGGCCCAAGAGGGAGGAGACATGTGTATGCACAGGTGATCCACTTCACTACTACCAGGAACTAACACCGCATTGTAAAGCAACTGTATTCCAATAAAAAAAAGTTTAAAAAAATTTAAAAAAAGGATAATGAAAGAATACTAAAATTCTATGCCCAATAATTTGATAACTTAGATGAAATGGACTAATTTCTGGAAAGACACAATCTGTCAAAATTCACACAAGAAGAAACTGACCATCTTGTCATGGCTGCATCTTTTCAAGAAACTGAAGACAGTGAATTGCCTTGCAAAACAGACGCACCAAGCCCAGACGGGAAAACGGGCGGGTCCTGCCAGATGCTGGAGAAAGAGGCTACAGCAGTTCTCCACCACGTCTTTCAGAGGGCAGAAGCAGAGGGAGTGACTCCAAGCTCATTCTACCAGGCCGGTGTTCTAATACCGAAACCAGACGCAGACATCACCTATGAATGGGGGGCAAATTTCAGGGCCTAACACAGAGAGTCTTAAAAAAAGAAAACACAATAAGACCTACCTTGTAGAGTGGTTGTGGGATGAGTGATAAAATGAGGTAAAGATCTGAGCAGGGAGCCCCTACCCCGCAATCCACAGGGAAGAACAGCCAGTCCCGATCCATGCTCACAGCCTGCTCTGCAGGGCGGGCGTGTTGGCTGCACACTTTGGGACTATTCACCACGACACGTGAAGAACACAGTTCACACTGCGGCGAAGTCACCCGGGCGTGGAGGCGGGCCAGGGCAGGGCCAGGGGGCACTTGATCGATGGACGCGTGAGTTTCACTCTAGTCAGTGGGAAAGGACCGTTGCTCCGTCACCTCCCTGAGTGCCGAGCATCAGCTCAGATGCTCAGGGCCCAAGCGCACGTCTCTGTGTGCAAACCTTCCCATCTCTTGCCCACACTTAGTTAGGTTGTCTGGGTCTCACTGTTGGTTTCTAGGAGCTCTCCATACACTCTGAGTGAGCCCTTTGTTAGGACCTGCACTGCAGGGCTCCCCCATCTGCAGCGTGGCTGCCCCTCGATGCCATCTTGTGCTGAGAAGACATTTTTCACTTCGTCTTGCACGGGGTGTCTTTATATCCTTCATTTGTGTAGAGGAGAAACACGCAGGCAGGGGCATTAACCAGTTTCCTCCAGCTCCCATGTCTTAGAGGGCAGAACCAGGGCCCCTGTCTAATGTCTAAGGCAGGGACTCTCCACGGCTCTGGGGCGAAGCCCAGTCCACCCCACTTGGAGGGCCAGCCCGGGGAGGGCCTGTCGCCTCCATGATCCTCGGTGTATTGACTGGCAACTGAATACATGGCCCTCCTCCCTGGAGCATTCAGAGGACTTGGTGGAATGTAAGTGCTGTGCTCAAAGCCGACTTTCAATGAGAGGCATCCTTGGGGCATTGTTATGGTCATCAGCAAGATGCCAAGAAAACAATCCAGCAACTGCACCAAGTGTCCTTTCATGGCAGGTTGGCGGTTTTCCTGTCTCAGCAAGGACTCCAGCAGGCTCCTTCAACATTTACTTAACTGCTCTGGACACAGCTGGAGACAGAACTGAGCCCTCCAAGTGACAGGATAAACTAGGTCTCAGCAAAATAAATGCTAAAGTTGAGTCAAAGGAAATTAAAAAAAAAAAAAAACAAGCAAAACCAACAGCAGTGGCCAAGGGCTGCGGGCTGAGCCACCTCCTGGCCCCACACAGGCCCCTTCCTGCAGGAAGCCTCCACCTGCCTGCCGACCCCAGGTGCCCTTGAGGGTACAGAGTCAGCTCTGTGCTGTCAGGACGCAAGCCAGTTCGCAGTGGAGCAGAAAATACTGTGGGGCAGGGCAGACTCCCGCTGAACACACGCCCCAGCGCTGTGTCTCTCCAGGCTCCAGGCTCAGGGACCCAGCCGCTAAATCAGTCCCTCCTTTACAGCGAGTGGTCCTTGACGACGAAGGCCAGGCCTTCCTGCTCCGCCTCAGCTGCAGACCGGGAACCAGCCTGGGGCAGACCCTGCACACACCTGGGCCGCTCTCCCGCCCTCTCCTCAGGCCCCTTCTCCCACTCACCTCAAGGTCTGGGCTCCCCACCAAGAGCCTCCTCCAGAGAGGGAGGCCCCTGCCTGCCTGACCTCACACCTGCCCCCAAACCCCCCACCTGCCCCACACCTGTACACTGTGTTTTCACAGGCTCTTCATTTATCATCGTTCCCCTCGGGGCTGGGAGCGCCGTCTTTTCTGAAACATTCACACACACATGTATGATCATATATGTACACGCATGTCATCACAGCCTGTGGGCCAAGGTGGGTGCGGAGGAGGAGGTGTCCCCACACGTGTGCATTTGCTGTTGTTTAGTCACTAAGTCGTATCTGGTTCTTTTCTGACCCCATGGACCATTGCCCCCCAGGCTCCCCTGTCCATGGCATTTCCCAGGCAAGAACACTGGAGTGGGTTGCCATTTCCTTCTCCAGGGGATCTTCCAAACCCATGTCTCTTGAATTGGCAGGTGGATTCTTTACCACTGAGCCATCAGGGAAGCCCCCTGCACACGTGCATGGAAGTGTTATTTGCTCAGTCACGTCTCTTTGTGACACCATGGACTGTAGCCTCTGTTCATGGGATTCTCCAGGCAAGAACACTGTGAGTGCGTAGCCGTTCCCTTCTCCAGGGATCTTCCCAACCCTGGGATCGAACCCTGGTCTCCTGCACTACAGGCAGATTCTTTACCGTCTGAGCCACAGGGACGCCCTGCACACATGCATCAGCTCAGTCCAGTCGCTCAGTCGTGTCCGACTCTGCGACCCCATGAATCACACCATCACCAACTCCCAGAGTTCACTCAGACTCACGTCCATCAAGTTGGTGACGCCTTCAAGCCAACTCATCCTCTGTCGTCCCCTTCTCCTCCTGCCCTCAATCCCTCCCAGCATCAGAATCTTTTCCAACGAGTCAGCTCTTCGCATCAGGTGGCCAAAGTATTGGAGTTTCAGCTTCAACATCAGTCCTTCCAATGAACACCCAGGACTGATCTTTAGGATGGACTGGTTCGATCTCGTTGCAGTCCAAGGGACTCTCAAGAGTCTTCTCCAACACCACAGTTCAAGAGCATCAATTCTTTGGCGCTCAGCTTTCTTCACAGTCTAACTCTCACATCCATACATGACCACTGGAAAAACCAAAGCCTTGACTAGACGGACGTTTGTTGGCAAAGTAATGTCTCTGCTTTTTAATATGCTGTCTAGGTTGGTCGTAACTTTCCTGCCAAGGAGTAAGCATCTCTTAATTTCCTGCCTGCAGTCACCATCTGCAGTGACTTTGGAGCCCAAAAAATTAGTCTGTATGTCAGATGAACAGGTATAAAGTGCTAGTAACAGCCCCTCTCCTGCCTCTCAGCTTCCCCGCCCACAGGGGCCTGTGTAACCCCCCCAGGCCCAAGGCCACTCTGCAGGGGACGCGGGGCTCCCCGAGGTGTGCCTGCCCCACCACTTCCTCACCCATGATCACTCATTCTGTTTCCATATTGTTTCCCCGAGGAAAAATGCGAGAGCCAACATCGTGTCTGGGCTCTGCCGGGCCTCCAGTCTTCATCACCATCGCTGCGTCTCTTCCACAGAGACCACGATTCCCCCTAGTCCCACCCCGCCCCCGCCGGCATGGCATCCCTCATCACTCAGGGCCTCTGCCCTCCAGCGAGGAAAGTGGCGTCCTGCTGCCTCAATGGGCGTTTCGCCAACTGCCTGTGACCCGGAGCCCCTCTGAGGGCTGCCTGGCAGTCTGAGTCGGTTCTGTAAGCTGGTGTCTCGGTGCCCACCAGCCTCCAGTGCACGCCTCCTTCGCGCCAGTCTGTAAGAGTTCTCTGCATCAGCAAACGTTAACAGTCCAGCCCTTTGGGACCAGGCTTCCTGTCTTCCTTCCTAATCTGCTGAGTGTCTCCTGGCTTTGTTTTTGGTCTCGGTGAGACAATGCAGCCCTTGACCAACGGCTGGCACCCTGCAGCCCCCCAAATGCCGGGTGACCTGGGCAAGTGTGTGACAAGAAGACAGCATTTCCACAGGACAGGGACTCCAAGGGGAGGAGCCTTGGCCTCTGGCCTCTCGAGGGACAAAGGGGCTCTTCATTTCAGCACCTTTTTCTCATCTTGACATCAAGTAGAACTCACAGCACTCAATTTTCTAGTCAGTAATGCTGCTTCCTCACAGTGTCACTTGCTTTGGAAGCGTCCCTAACTCAGCTGCTCACGTGTGTGGAGGCCAGACTCCTCTCCCGGCGGTCTCCTAAGCCCTGATAAAGCACGTAAGCCTCTCTCCACTCAAGTGGCCAGGGCAGAGGCTGAGGGACAAATATTTTCCCTCTGCCCAGGAAGACTGAGAACTGTAAGGGCAGGGAGAGCAGATGGTTCCTCCAAAGGCCTCCACTAGTCTCCAGAGCTCAGAGCATCAGAACAGCTCTTCCTGCAACTTCCTCCCCAAACCCAAATTCCCCAGAGCTCAACCCCAATAACCACGCGCTTGTTCACGTGGTTTCGACAGGCTCCCTGCATTAGGAGCTCTCACTTCCAAGAACCTGCAATTCAACAAGGATCCAGACACTCCACTTTAGCAGACAACTCTCTACAAGTACAATCCCGCCACGGCCACGAGCGGGGGTCCTCCTCCCAGCACCTCCCCTCGTCCGCAAGGGCCTTCCCAATCCGGAGGTCTGAACATGCACGGCCCTCACAGCTCACAGTCCAAAACGCGGCCACTGCTGATGGCCGAATGCCCCGTCCTTCCCCACAGAGCCTTCTGGGCCTGCAAGGACCCCACTGAGGAAACCGGACTGCCTGGTACATGACCTCAAGAACAGGCCCTGAGACACTTCTCCCTGGAGTCAGGCTGTGCGGCTCCTGCTGGAGGCCCTGCCGTTGAGTCTGATGTGGAAGCAGCCTGGGGTCCCAGGGCAGGGCCTCCCGCGATGGGACCCCCAGACCCTCCTAACCTGGCATTTCCCGGGATGCTGCCCTCGTGTCGGCCCCTTGAGCTGCCCTGGACAATTGGTCCTCCCTGCCGGGGGCCAAGTTCCACCAGGAGGGGCATGCGAAGAGCAGAAGCCCACTTGGCACTCACGAGATGACGGTTCTCAGTAAACACAGCTCTTTCACAGCCAGGCCGTCAGGCTGCTCCATGTGGCGGTTCTCACAGCGAGAGGGGACAGCCTGACTCGTCCACTAAGCAACTCTGCTCTGCTCGGAGCTGTGGGAACCACCAAGTCCTGTGCCCTGGGTCGTTCCTGATCGAAGACACATTCCTCGAGACTGATGTGAGATCCGAGTGTTCACAGCCAGTATCAGCTGCTGAGCTGGACCAGTAAGAAACTGCCCCCAGAGACGCTAGGCTCTCCTCTGAAATGGACCGAGGCACACATTTCCCAGGTGGGAGGCGTCTCCTTCAGTTATCACCAAGCTGCCTGTTTCCTCAAGCCTCGGGTCTGGGGGCAGCAGCTGCTCTGATGTCAGAGCCAAACACGAGGCCCAGCAGGGGAGCCCATGGGCCAGGAGCAGGGTCTCACAGGGTCTCACACAAGCGCCACCTCAGCAACTGTGGGCTGTCAGAGTCACTCCAGGTCCCAACGCAAAAAGCGCGTGTGTGTTTCTATGAGGAGACCTGCTTCTCTCAGCACGGAACACACACGGGGGCATACACACGCACATGTCCAGGGACTGCCACGCTCACTCAAAATGCAAGAGTCAAAGTCACCCTGCAAGAAATAACAGCACTTTATTTTAACTGAAGTTAAGGACAAAAGCTGGCCACATTCAAGAGTTTAACAGGCCTCCTCCAGACGGCTAAAAGCTTCTTCTCTTTCTTGGCTAATCATCTCCTAAATTTTAGCGATTCCCACAAGCTCTCTGGAACCACCTGAAAGTGTCCTTTAAGGAGCCCCACCACACCACCACGTGGCGAAGCTCGGCCAGACGCGCCGCTGGACACACCTCACTGGATATCATCGTCGTCAAAGAGATCCTCAAAATCTACAAAATGAACAAAACCACAAGTTGATGGTCACACAAGGTCAATAACGGAGGACAAAACATGAAGGGGTCATGCGGTCGTTCAAAACCAGAGAGAAAACACAGGGCAATCTGATCAACGAGCTCCCCGTGACGGGCTCCCAACTTCACCCAACCAGGGCCGACGCAGCCCAAGAGGACAGCGGTCCAGCAGGCACCTTTAGTCTCGTTTCCGTTTAAACAACCTCGAGAAAACACGCAGTGTGCTGTGGACCCTGTGGGCGACCCTCACAGCCAAGACCGTGAGGGCAGCGCCCGCACCTGTGAGCACAGCCGGGCTCCACTCGTGCGGATGCTGCGTGGAGGTGAAGGGGTGGCTGACGGAAGCCCCCCAGAGGCTCGCAGCCTGAGAGTGGAAACGCGGGGAGGGGTGGGAGGAAGGTGGTGGAGGGACGAGCGCTGTGAGAACTTGGGAGCCCGTGACACTCCCCTTAAAAGAGTCGGACCCATACTTAGCTTCCAAATCACAGTCCGCCCCCGTCCCCACCAGAAGAAACGCCCCAAAATCAGGGTGCACCGCATCTGCAAGGGGGAAAACCTAGTTCAGGGCTATTTTGTCCTTCTGTGTACGTCTGTGTAAATTTTCTAAACTTCCACCACGGGTGTTACTTCCACAATGAGGGAAAAACACACTACAATCCCACTCACGTGTAGCGTGCACTGAGGATGTGCAGAGTAAACGAACCAGAAAGAGGGCCACCAGTCCCCACCCGGCTGCTTTCCAGGGACGGTGGCACCAGGCACCCCCAGCCCTTGCAGGTGCCGCCTCCTGAGACCCAGCCTGGAGGCGCCCTGGAGGCACTGTGCCCACCCATCAGGCTCCCTTGGCTGAGCTGTCCCGGCCCGGCCCCTCTCGAAGGCGCTCCTGTTTTGTAAAACGTGAGTGAGGACAGCGGGCCCGGTTCAGGGCTACAACTCACTGCCTCAGGGACAAGAGACCATCAAAACCGTCTGTTCAGTGAGTGAAAAGGGCTCAGGACAAGCCCCTCCACAGGCCACTGGGCTTCCTGGCAGGGAAGCGCCTCCCACAGGCCAGGACCGTCACAACCTGCCAGGCGGCATGCCCAAGCCTAAGCCCGAGCTCCTCCCCTTTTCTGCCAGGATCGGCCTTTGGGGGAGAAAGGCCCTCATCTGCTCCTGTGCTCATCAGGCAGGGCAGCCTGGGTCCCTCCCTCAGAAGCTTCTGTCAGAACTAAAGGGCTGCTGTCGAAAATCCATGAACATGAACCCTAGATACAGCCAACTGCCTCTAAGCCCACAGGCTGGCAGAGGAGGAGTGGGGTTGGGTCATACCAGGTTGGCGAGCACACACTCCTGCCCGGGTGAGGCTCACGGGCGGCTCCGGAGAACGCTGTGACCTCTGCACCCCGTGCCCCCACACCTGCTCCCCTAAAGAACTGAAACGCTACTCAGTTCCAGGGGCCCGACTGTCACCTCCTGTCCTCATGAAGCAGGCTGGCTTTTCTGTTCAGCCAACGAAGCCTGAACAGAACAGAGAATATGGGCTTGGGCGTGAGAGGGGCCTGGGACCAGCCAAAACCAACATGGCAAGACCACGGCCTGGCTGACACTGGCCAGCGACCGGAGCTCTGTGTAGCCACAGGCGGCCTGCATGAAAGAAGGATGACGAGAGACGAAGCACCACTGAACTCCCTGAGAGAGCGGCCTTGTGTTTCTACTTACGATTTAACCCTCGGTAAGGATTAATAAATCTGTAGGAACAACACCCTAAGAAATCAGAAGGAAACAAGAGACATGCCCCCTCAAACGCGGATGAAGACTTCCTATAAGGTTCGTTTTTCACTGTTATTTCATAAAATTCCACCCATGCTCCTCAACTAACACTGGACTCAAACACGAACAGCTGCTGGTCTCAGAGAATAGGCACGGGGGGGAGCAGGAGGGCGGCTGCCGCTCCGCACAGGCACCGCGGAAGAGCACCCGGGTGAACGGAGGAGCCCACAGCACAGCCGTCAAGAGCGCAGAGAGAGCCCAGCGGGCGGACGCTGCCAGTCTCGGGCTCAGACTCCACACCTGGCACAGGAGACGGGAGCGCCTCTCCCTCCTGAAAAACGGGGGAGCCTATTTCCCACAGCTGCACCGCGGTCTAAGAACGAGAGAGGACCTGGCCACAACCCACGTCACTCATCTCGCGAAGCTGCTCCACCCCATAACCTGCAGAAGAAACAAAGGCTGAAACTGGCAAGCCAACCCCGGCGTCCTCACCGTTAAAAAAGTCTGCGTGGACTGCCTTTTCATTGGCTGCCAAGTCCATCAGGAGCCCGGTGCTGCCTCCTGCCTGGTTGGAGGAAGGAAAGGTTATGTCAGCGGGGTTCTCAGAGAGGATGAAGGATAAGTGCCTTGCGGGCTCCACACCACTGCTGGGCAGAGTGTCCAGGTCAGGACCAGATTCAGGCCAGGGAAGGAAGTGGCTGAAGCAGGGGTGACGCAGGCAGCATTTGGAGGAATGACGGGAAGGTCCCCTCAGGTCTTGGGTTCCTAGGCTCCTCCGTGCCTTTTACAGAGAATCCTGCCTAGAGGGCAGCTCTCCTGCACACACCGCGGGAGGGGACTCCTATCCCCACTGGCCTGGCCACCGAGGCCCCCACTGAGCCAACTGATCCCTCTGCTCTCGATGCCCCCTGCTTCTTTGGAGAATTAAGCCGTTTCCCCTGAGAAACTGACCTGCTCACCTGGGGCTCTTCTGGTGTAGGTGTCATCACTGGCCACCCCTCAACACGGGCAGTAAAACAACGTCAGGACCAAAGCTGGGCGGCGTCATGAAGACTCTGAGTCTCTCAGGTCACATGGGGACACTAGAGCAGAGGCCTCTGGGGGCGGCACCCTGGCCAGCCGGCCCCAGGCCCCTCTGCACCCCAACTCCCAGCAGCCCCCAGGCTGTCTGTCCACCTCTTCCGGCTCAGACAGCTGAGCACCTCCTGAGTTCCCCATAGAGCTGCCGGTGGCTGCTCTCAGCAGCCAGGGTTCTCAGAGGCCTCCTCTCTCTTCAGTTAGCTAGCGCCCCGCACCCCTCACCCCACTGGAAGCCCTGCAGTGACACTGGTGTGGACTTGGTCCCTGGAGGCCTGGCCTTCATTCAGACCATTCTCGGTTCACACCACCCCACCCTACCCTCTCTGCCCATCTACGGAGCCCACCACCCCCCCCCCACAGTAGAACCTTCCAGGGACCCCACACCTGCCTAAGGCGGCGCCTGGAGTGAGGGCTGAGAATCAGGGTTAGCGGAGGGGCGACAGCCTCCTGCAGTGGGGTATGGAGAGCCCACCCATCCCAGGACAGCGGGAAGCAACTCAAGATCCGCTGCCCTCCGCCCGCGCCCCCACCTCCCGGCTCCATCCCCCGCGCGCGCTCTCAGGCACCTAAAGGTCGGGCCCGCACGTTAAACCGTATGACCGTGCCTTCCCTTAGACGCCCTCCCCCGTCCCCATCCCACCCAGCACGGCCTCCGGCACCTGGCTGCAGTCAGCTGCACTCCTAAGGCTTTGCCGGGCCACCCCTAAGCCCCGGGGGGGCTTCTAACAACCTGCACCGCCAACCTCCCCATACACTGGGGGCTGGGAATGGCTCTCTCCGTAGCTGTAGCTATCTCCTGGGGCTGTCCCCCCGCCCCGGGCTGTAAGAAAGAGAAACGGAGGCCGTGCCCCTGGGGGGCTGGCCTGACACTTGGAGACCGCGGAGCACCAGCACCACAGGAGCCTCCTGTAACCCCCAGGAGCGGGGCAGGCAGAAACGCCGGGCCGGGCACGGCGCTGCGCACGGCCCCCACGGGCGGCCCGCTCCCCGCTCGCCGGCGGGCGCCCGCTCCCCTCCCGAGCCCCGCCGTCGGCCGGGCCCGCGCCTCCCCGCCTCCCGGACGGGCGCTCGCCCCCGCCGCCCGGCAGCACGCCCTCCAGAGCGGGGCCCACATCCGGGGTGCCCTCCAGGCGGCGCGCACCGACGCTCACCTCGGCCCCGGCCGCCGCCCACAGGCTTCCCAGGGGCCCGGCGCTAAGGCAGGCACCGCGGGGAGGGCGAGCGCGGCGCCCTGCAGGCCGCTGCCTTCTCTGGGCCCGGCCCCGAAGCGCGCCGGAGAGCTGGCGCCCCGGCCCGGCGCGGCCCGCCTCACCTCGTCCAGGTCCACATACGGCCCCGCGCCCTCGGGAAACATCTCGTCCACCGCCGGCTTCATCTCCTCACGCAGTCCCGGCGTCCCCGGCTCACTTCCGGCCCGCTGACCGCCTCTTCCGGTGCGTGCCCCATCGTGGCAAGTCTAGACGCTGGAGGGCGGCCGACTCTATGGTTTCCCCCCCCCCCCCCCCTCCCTCGCCCCATCACCACCAGCACCATTTGGCGAGTCTAGACTCCAGAGGACCTTCAACTCTATGGTCCCCTCCTACATTCGTCCTGATTAGGGCCGGTCGGGGGAGGACAGTCCTGGTCTGGCCTGGGGTGGACAGGGTCTTGGCTGCCTGTTAGCACGTAAGAGAAGCTGCTTGATGACTTCACGGTGGCCCCGCCACCACAGACAGTTTGGCCCTAATGGGCTGGCACAGATAGGTGCCCAAGAAATTACCCATTAAAGAATGCGAGTGGTGAGCAGAGTGAAGGGCAACCAGAGAATGGAGAAAATATTTGCAAACTGTGTATCTGATAAAACGTTACTATCCAGAATGTACAGACCTCCTAAAATGCAACAACAAAAAACAAAGTGGCTCGTTAAAAAATCAGCAAAGGTCTCAAATAAACATTTCTCCAAAGCAGGTTTACAAATGACCAATAAACCCTTGAAAAGATGCTCGGCATCACTGTTCCTCAGCAAAAGGCAAACCAAATAAGAGATACCGCCTCACACCCATCGAGATGGCTATCAGCACCCCAGAAAATAACAAGTGTTGGGGGAATGTGGGGAAATGGGAACACTTGTGCACTGCTGGTTGGTAAAACGGTGCAGCTGTTCTTGAAAACAGTATGGAGGTTCCTCAAAGATTAAACGGATTTGCCAAGCATTAGCCCACCAGGCTCTGCAGTCAGTCCATGGGATTCTCCAGGCAAAAATTCTGGGTAGGTTGCCATGCCCTCCTCCAGGGGATCTTCCCAACCTGGGGATCGAACCCGAATGTCTTACGTCTCCGGTGTTGGCAGGCGGGTTCTTGACCACTAGCACCACCTGGGAAGCCAGATTTGCCATATGGTCCAGCAATTCCACTTCCGGGCATACATCCGGAAGAACTGAAGGCAGGGTCTCGAAGAGATAGTATTTGCACATCCGTGTTCACAGCAACATTCATCACGACGGCTAAAATGCGGTTCTTCACAATGACTAAAACGTGCAAGCAACTCAAATAGGTATGAATCAACATTTGAATGTGCATCCATGCAACGCACTATTATTCTGCCTTTAAAAGGAAGGAAATTCTGACTGCTTCTGCAACGCGGAAGAACCTTGAGGACACCATGCTCAGTGAAATCACCAAGAATCAAATATATGATTCCACTTATATAAGGTTTGTAGAGTAATCAAATTAATAGAGACAGAAAATAAGACAGGGCAGATCAGGAAGCAACATTTAGAATTGGACATGGAACAACAGACTGGTTCCAAATAGGAAAAGGAGTACATCAAGGCTGTATATTGTCACCCTGCTTATTTAACTTCTATGCAGAGTACATCATGAGAAACGCTGGACTGGAAGAAACACAAGCTGGAATCAAGATTGTCGGGAGAAATATCAATAACCTCAGATATGTAGATGACACCACCCTTATGGCAGAAAGTGAAGAGGAGCTAAAAAGCCTGTTGATGAAAGTGAAAGAGGAGAGCAAAAAAGTTGGCTTAAAGCTCAACATTCGGAAAACAAAAATCATGGCATCTGGTCCCATCACTTCATGGGAAATAGGTGGGAAACAGTGGAAACAGTGTCAGACTTTTTTTTGGGGGGGTGGGGGGGCTCCAAAATCACTGCAGATGGTGATTGCAGCCATGAAATTAAAAGATGCTTACTCCTTGGAAGGAAAGTTATGACCAACCTAGATATTATATTCAAAAGCAGAGACATTACTTTGCCGGCTAAGGTCCGTCTAGTCAAGGCTATGGTTTTTCCTGTGGTCATGTATGGATGTGAGAGTTGGACTGTGAAGAAGGCTGAGCGCCAAAGAATTGATGCGTTTGAACTGTGGTGTTGGAGAAGACTCTTGAGACTCCCTTGAACTGCAAGGAGATCCAACCAGTCCATTCTGAAGGAGATCAACCCTGGGATTTCTTTGGAAGGAATGATGCTAAAGCTGAAACTCCAGTACTTTGGCCACCTCATGGGAAGAGTTGACTCATTGGAAAAGACCTTGATGCTGGGAGGGATTGGGGGCAGGAGGAGAAGGGGACGACCGAGGATGAGATGGCTGGATGGCATCACTGACTTGATGGACGTGAGTCTGGGTGAACTCCGGGAGTTGGTGATGGACAGGGAGGCCTGGCATGCTGTGATTCATGGGGTCGCAAAGAGTCGGACACGACTGAGTGACTGAACTGAACTGAACTGAAGGGAAAGAGGAGTTAGTTTTTGTCGGGGACACAGTTTCAGTTTGGGAAGAGGAGCTAGTCTGGGGGTGGAGGGTGAGGACTGTTGCATATCAGTGCGAATGCACTTGACGCCTTTCAAAAATAGCTAAGATAATGAATCTTATGTTATCTTTATTTTGTCATAAGTTTTTTTTTTAAAAAAGAATGTGAATGAGAAGGGAGGGCAAGAGGGAGGGGGAAGAGGGCAGGGAAGGAGAGCCGGAGATGTTTGAGTGACAGGTTTAGAAGTGGGTGGGCCTGGGGGGCTGGGCTGCGGGAGAAGTAGGGGTGGGGGAGGGAAGGGTGGCTCCAGGGAGACTGGAATTGAACAGGGATTGAGCTGGGACTGTTGCCTGGGTCGGGCATGGGTGGACCAGGGAGAAGGGAGAAGCAACTGGACGTGTGGGTGAGCCTCCAGTGTCACTGAGACACGAGTCACCTCAGGTGCCCGAGTGAAAGTCAGACCAGGGGCGCTGAGGTCCGCGGCGCCAACAGGCTCCCCTCCTGAGCGGTTTCAAAGCGCGGGGCCCCCATTCCCATGCAGGGGAGAGGTCTCCAGGAGAGCTGGGCACAGGGAAGCTAATGTTTACAGAGGGGCAGAACTAGCACGGTGATGCCGCAGAGGTGGAGCAAGGACAGGGCGGACTGGGGGACCCCAAGGGCACGGCGGGCTGCGGGCTGTTGCCGGTGATCACTTCCAGCCCACGTCCTCTGAGAGTCAAAGGGCCCTATTCGTGAGTGCTCCAGGCCAGAGGCGTGGACGAAGAATGCGGTGTCATATCCTAAATAAACAACGTGAGGCCATCAGCCTCTGCAGCTGCCCCGACCCTGCACCCAGAGGGGGTTCAGAAGGAAGAACGGCAGGATGCTGGCCCCAGATAGCTGAGGTGCTCATCAGGGCAGCGGATTCAGTAAGCCCAGATTCTTGTATCTTCCCAAACATAGACAAGCACCAAATCCACTAACTTTTTATGTCCGGTTTTCTCTAATTAGCAGTACTCTTCTTCATGTTCCAACTGCCTCGTCTTTTTTGGCAAAAACTCTTATACACTCTGGCTCCTCCCTTACCTCTTCAGGACAGCCCGTCAAGGTGACCTGGGAGGCTGTCTCCCCAGCTTAAGGCCGCAGAATGTCTGCCCTTCTAAGATCGTGGCCCCCAGTCCCAGCCCTTTGTTCACACAGACGGGGAAAAAGTGGAAGCAGTGACAGACTTTATTTTGTTGAGTTACAAAATCAGTATCGAATATGACTGAAGCCATGAAATTAAAAGACGCTTGCTCCTTGGAAGGAAAGCTATGACAAACCTAGACAGCGTATTAAAAAGCAGAGACATCACTTTGTCGATAAAGGTCCATCTAGTCAAAGCTATGTTTTTTTCCAGTAGTCAGGTATGGATGTGAGAGTTGGACCATAAAGAAGGCTGAACACCCAAGAAATGCTGCTTTCGAACTGTGGTGTTGGAGACGACTCTTGAGAGTCCCTTGGACAGCAAGGAGATCCCCTCACCAGTCAATCCTAAAGGAAATTGACCCTGGATATTCACCAGGACTGATGAGGAAGCTGAAGTTCCAATATTTTGGCCACATAATGCAAAGAACTGACCCATTGGATAAGACCCTGATGCTGGGAAAGATTGGGGGCAAAAGGAGAAGGAAGTGGCAGAGGATGAGATGGTTAGATAGCATCACTGACTTAATGGACACGAATCTGAGCAAACTCTGGGAGATAGTGAAGGACAGGGGAGCCTGGTGTGCTGCAGTCCACGGGGTCGCAAAGGGTCAGACGCAACTGAGCGACTAAACAACAGCAACATGTCTGCCAAATAAAACACAGTTCTGAACTTTTAGGTTGTGCCTGTTTCCCCGTCAACATGGGCCCCGACTGCTCGGCACAGTGGGCGGTAGTCCCCCAGCCACCATCACCCGAGGCAGGGGCTGGAAGACAGTGGCGTGGGCGGTGCTTGCGGTGAAGCGGGCTGTGGGGCGGGAAGTGGGGGCTCCGACTGGGGGGGAGACTGGAGGGGCACACAGAGGAGAGAGGAAGCTGTGTATGCTCAGGTGAGCGGGGAGGGTCACAGCCAAGCCTGAGTCCCAAGCGGGGAGCGAGCTGCTCCCGGGGCCACGGGCAGGCAGGCAGGGTGTCTGCTGAGGCTGGCTTGGGGATGGAGGTTTCTTCTTCTGAGAACAGGAGGAGGGCAGCTAGGCCTTGAAGACGTGGAATGCAGCCGTGTGTCCTGAGCAGCTGTGGGTGTGTCCGAGAGGGGACACAGCTCCAGCCAGGGCACCCCGGGACCTTCCTTTGGAGGCACGTGGGGTGGGGTCCTCGGAGTGGCCTGTGGGGGCACTTGGGACCTTCACTCTCCAATGCTCGGCGTAACTGGGAGCACGAACATCCGAGTGGCATGTAAATGACGTGGGTGGTCCCCAAGGGGGAGTGTGTGCGCGCGCACACAGAAACACACACACACACACACACACACACACACACTCACGAATTAACACACAGGTCAATGCCAAGGGAAGCCTGCTGTCCAGAGGGGTGAAGGTGCCTTTTGTCTGATGTGTTTGGTTGAGGCCCAGTTGCCACAGGTGGGCTATCACAGGAGCCAGGAATTTTTGTGTGTCTGCAGTTAATTTACAGAAACCAAATTCAAACTAGCTTGGGGGGAGAAAAAACAAAGCGTGTATTGGTTTCTCCCAAATGGACTGGCTAGGCCAATAGACGCTTTCTCTTGAGAATCTAAGCTGGGGCACGGGAAGGGAAGCTGCCCGTGACCACAGGAGGTGGAGCAGAGAGGAGGGCAAGAAGCCTTGCTGGACACCTGGAGCCAGGAGGTGGCTCTCGAGGCCGCCGCCTGGGCACTGTGGCCACCTCACCCTTCCGGGGCCCTTCCCCACCTGGCCTGGTGTCTCAGAGTGACCTTCCTGCCTCATACGCTAAAGGGCAGGCCTTGAAACTGCACAAGGATAAATTCGTTCCCATCACATATTTCCCCCGAACGTAGCTCGCAGCACACAAGCTTCCCGAGGCCTTCCACAATTCTTATTACGTGTCCTGGTCTCTGTGGTTAAATGCTAGCACAAAAACTGGTGTCTAAAGTTAAATGAGCTGCCCAGGTGGCTCCAGGTAAAGAATCCAGCTGCGAACGCAGGAGATTCAGGTTTGATCCCTGGTTTGGGAAGATCCCCTGGAGAAGGAAATGGCCTCCCACTCCAGTACTCTTGCCTGGGAAATCCCATGAGCAGAGGACCCTGGCGGGCTGCAGTCCATGGAGTCACAGAAGAGTCAGACACGACTTAGCTGGCAACTGAACAACAGCAAAAGTTAATAGTAAGTGCTTTCTGTTGTTTCACTGTAAAACAAAAGCTGCCTGCAGCCCAGGAAACCAACTGCTTCACCATCTGACCAAGTGTGACCTGCAGCTCTTGCACCTGGGCGGTGGGGTCCCCGCCATAGAGCAGCTGTCCCAGGGCAGGAGCGCAGCCCCTGACACCCTGTCCGTGCTGTCTGTGTGGCCTTCCGCTCCTCGGTGCCCAGGATGGGCAGCCCACTCCCCCCACCCCCGAGTCCCTGAGCCTGCAGCACCGGCGGTCACATTCTGGGGGCCTTCTGCTTGCAGACCCAGCGCCCAAGCCCCTGGAGACCCTCAAAGACCAGCTGCCCCAGGGTGAGCTCAGCATGACGGGTGGCGCCTGGGCAAGTCCTCCAGCCCAGGGCGGCCGCTGCAGGTCTGCTCGCTGCCCAGCTCGGTGGCCAAAGCCAGGGGCCCTAGGGCAAGCCTGCCTGGACAGGATCTGGGTTCTGTCAACAAGCCAGGCAGTTACCTGGTGTCTGTGTGCCTCAGTTTCCCCACCTGCATTCCAGGGCCCCTCCTAGGTTCAGCGGAAGGATGGGGGAGAATCGCAGCTGGTGTTCCGTGGACAGAGCCTATTGTCTGAGCTCCCTGCCGGTCAAGACGGGCCAGGCTGGTTCATCAAGCAAGAGGAAGAGGGGCTGAGTGGAGCCACTTCTCCAAAGAAAACCAAGACCCACCGGGGGTATGGTGCACTCAAGTCAGGAGTTTATTGAGGACGAGGCCGCCCAGCTCCCATGGGGCAGGGGGCCCCTGGCCCGGATGCTTACTCCTCCCTGTAGGGGACGTGGAAGCCCAGGGTGGTCCCCAGGGGGAAGTGGGCGAAGAAGGTGCGGGCCATGTCCTCCAGCTGGGGGTAGGCCCCCAGGGCCTGGAAGTGCTGCACGTAGTTCCAGAAGTCAGACGCGGAGAAAGGCCAGTAGGGCATGGCCGGCAGCTCGGCATAGGGGTCTGGAGGGAGGCATCCAGCTCAGGGGCTGGGCCAGCCCACAGTGCCCAGGGGCGCAGAGCCTGATCATCCCAGGAGTGGGCTGAGTCGACCCTGCCCCTCTGAGCCCCTAGCTGGGGGCGGAGGAGGGGAGCGCGGCCAGGGGAGGGGGTGTCTGGCCCCGTCGTCCTGGAGACACTGAGCAGGTGGAAACACCGTGGTGGGATGTGGGGGCGTCCGGGGGAGGACCCAGAGGAGACCCTGGCCCCCAGGCCTGGACGCTCTGCCCCAAGATGGGGAGTCTGAGGTGGGCATGCCTGGTCCTGGGGGGCGCAGGGGGTCCCTCCTGCCCGGTGTGTCCCCAGGGAAGAGGCTCCAGTCCCTCTCCCTCTGGGGCTTGACCTCCAGCTGACCCAGGGCTTCCGCTCCACCAGCTTGGGCCAGAGGCCAACTGCCACCCGGCCCCCACTTCTTCCGGGACTGGGCACCCAAGACCAGAAACAGGACCCACACCACCCCCGAGGCCAGAGACGAGAGCAACACTGTACCTCCCTCCTCCTGCACCGGCTTGGCCCCTGCGAGGGAAGGGAGAGCAATCACCCCGAGGTGCCCGGGCAGGACCCCACCACCCACCGGGACAGCACAGGACGGCAAGCGGCCCCCACCTGCCAGAGGCGCCAGCAGGAGGCACAGCGCCAGCCCGGGCAGCAGGCGGGCTGGCATCTTCCCCAGGGTGATCGATGCGCGCAGGCCCACCTGCAGCCAGAGGAAGCCAGACAGGTGAGACCACCTGTGCCCCGGGCCCCAGGCCCCCACCTGCCCCCCGACCCCGCCCCGCCGCCGCCCCCGGACCCCCGCCTCCCAACCCCACCCCACCCCACCCTGCCGCCACCCCCGGGTCCCTGCTGCCCCTGCCTCCCCTCCACCACCCCCGACCCCCACCTTCCCCCCACCACCACCCCCGACCCCCGCCTCCCCCCCGCCCCTAGGCGGGCACCTCCCTGGAAAACAGCTCCGGTAAAAAGACAGGTTCTCAGTGTTCTCAAGGCAGCGGCCTTGAGCTCTTGATGGCAGCGGCCTCGTCCTTCTAGGGCTAAGCCCAGGCTTCAGAAGCGGTGGCCTATCTCTCTGAACTACTTAGGGACGGATCCTGGTAGTTACCTTGCAGCTGCTCTCGCCCGGCCCTGCAGCCTGAGGGGCGCCTGCCGCAGGCACTCAGGCTCCTCTTTATAAAGGGCCGGGGACGAGACGTCACCTCCGTGAACCGTCAAACTATTCCATCCCCGCCCAGAGGACTGAGGGCTCCTGTGTCCCTGGCAGACTGCCAGGAGTCCGTCCACTTCTGGGAGTCTGATCCAGAGATCAAATGGGAGAAAGCTGTCTTTGCACAGAACGAAGATGTTTAGGACCGAATTCAACATCGTTTCCCAAAATAAACTACTTCCTTTCTACCAGGAGGAAAACAGCCTAAGTCTGATGAGGTTTCAGAAACAGGGCAATCACAGGGCTGCCCCAGGGACATGCAGGCAGGACGGGACCCTTGGGGAGCCACCAGCAGCCTCTGCCCGCAGGTCATTCTTGAACCCAGAGACGACAGGAAGGGAGGGTGTCTCCAGACCGGCGCCTTCCAGGTTCCCTGCAGAGATGAAGTGTCTCCAGGCAAGACAGCTACTCAGGGGTGACTATCACGGTTCCCCAGGTGTGGGGTACTGATCCCCCGACAAGGAAGAGGGGTTGTTACCAAGGCCACCCTCGCTCTGCTCGCTGAGAGATGAGGGGTTAAGGCAAGGAAAACGACTTTATTCGGAAAGCCAGCTGACCAAGAAGACAGCAGGCTGTCCCCTCAAAATAACCATCTTTTCAGGGTCTGGATGCCAGGTTCTTTTATAGATCAGAGATAGGGGGAAGGGAGAAGCAAAGTAAAAAGGCCATTAACCTTGCAAACTTCTCCTAGAATGGCAAGCCTCAGGCAGGGGGCAAGTTGACTTCTTCCTTGCTGCGGTCTACTGGAGGACCGGGTTCTGAACGAAGGCACTTTGGTTTAGTCAGGTGGAGCGGCAGGATTCTCCAAGGCAGCCCATTCTGTATGATCCTACTAACAAAAGCGACGGAAAGCAAGTCAGACAGTTCCACCGTGGAGTCAGAATTGGCCTCTTCCCTGCAACAGGGTGTCTTCTGGCAAAGAAGACCCGGCAGAGTTTAGGGGTTCCGGTCCCAGCTTCACCAGCAGAGGTGGTCTGCTCAACCTTCCTGCCACGCGGCCGCACTCCAGACCGGACCCTGGGCTTTGTTCTTAGAAACCCGGGTTCTGCTGTGCCTACAGGAGAGGAATTCTCTTAGGGCAGCTGTGCTGGTGTCTTCAGCCGGGCACTCTTTGACTGTATCAGAGTCCCCAGGACCACCCTCACGTTGGCTGGGGGGACCCCCAGGACTCAGCTGAGATTCAGGACAGAGAAAGGATGCAAAGAGACGTCAGTGAGAGGAGGAGGCAGGCGGGGACAGGTCGGGGACCAGGCGTGAGCTTCCAGAGCCCCGCCCCACGCCCACACACCCCAGCCCCGCCGCCAGCCAGCCGGCAGGTGCTGTCTCCCAGGAGCCCGTAGACAGGTGGCACCGGGGCTCTCACTGGGGGTGGGGGTGGGGGTAACAGGCAGCTGTGCCTGGGAAGGTTCCAGACCCCCAGAGGAACTGCTCAGCTGGCAGAAGCCTCACTCTGCACAGATGTTTAGAGGCAGTGAGGCCTTCCTCCTCCCCAGGGACCCTCCCCGAGCTCCAGCCCAGGGCCAGCCTCACGGGAGTCCCTCCTGAGCAGGTGGCGGCTCTCTCGAGGGGACAGGTGGGCCTGCCTGTTAACTCTTTTCTGCACAGCATAGTTTCCTGGTTCTTTGTCTCCTGGGCTGGAAATTTAAGCTCTGAGCTCACTGTCTTCATTTCCCACATTCTCCAGCACACATAGAAGCTGCCAAGCCCGGTCCTTACTCCGTAGCCTCACTAAAGGGCAGCAGCCACCCGGTCACTGGCACCTCGGGGTCACCCGCATCTCGGGGACACCTGCACCTCCCGGTCACCTGCACCTTGGGGTCACCCGCACCTCCCAGTCACCTGCACCTCGGGTCACCTGCACCTTGGGGTCACCCGCCCCTCCTGGGTCACCCGCACCTCCCGGTGACCTGCAACTTGAGGTCACCTGGACCTCGGGGTCACCTGCACCTCCCGGTCACCTGCACCTCGGGGTCACCTGTACCTCCTACAGGCTCTTGACTCTGGGACTTGACTTTGCACTTGGTACCATGGTTGACGGAGGCCCTTGACCACTGGGAACAGCAGCGTTGACGTCAGACCAGAGAACCAGCTCTCGAGACCATCCTGACCCGACTGGTCCCCTGGGCGGCTCTCCTGCCTCCACTGGTCTGCTGACAGGGCCACCTGGAGCCTAATGGGATGGGGGGTGGTATGTAGGAGCAGGACTCACGTGGAGTGTGTGTGTTGGGGGAGCTGAGGAAGTGGAGTCTGGAGGGAGCGTGGGAAGTGGTCTCTGTGTGGCTCTCGCGTCTGTGCTTTCAAGGCCCAGCATCTCAGTGAGCCTGGGACCCCGATGTTGAGGCAGAGATGGGGGGCAGGGAGCGAGGACCAGCCCGTCCGGCAGCCATCATCACCGCACGTTGTCCGTCGCTAATGTTGTAGTGAAAAGGAAAGAGGGGGATGAGCTTCCTCTTTCCCCTTCCTGAGAAGAAAGACAGTAAAGAGCACAGAGAGCAGGCCTGAGCATTCCTAGTCCCGCTTTAAGGGCTCCAGCCCTGCGTGTCTGCGGCTGAGCTTGCTTGTCTGCCCCCTAACGCTGCGGGAGCTACAAGACACACTCTCTCCCTGGACTCTGCTGAACGCGCCCCTATCTAGTGTTTACCCTTACAGCCCGCTTCTCCTTGTAGCTACACATCAGAGAGAAGGCTGCCAAGCCACCTCACTGCCGGACTCCGTTACTGGGTGACTGACGCCAGTTCATGACTGTCTTCAAACAAGGAAGGAATCAAGGTCCTGTCCCCTTGGTTCCTCATCGCCGGCTCCTGACCGTGAGCCTTGCCTCATACAAGCCCCTAGACTCCTCACAGGTGGGGTGGGGGGGCAGGTACAGTTCTTGAGGCATGAGCCTACTGCTGGCTCTGCTGGCTGAGAGTAAAACCACCTTCCTATCTCCTCCAAACCCTGTCTCTCTGTTTTTCATTCAGCTTCACTGAGCAGAGAAGACCAAGATCTTGGTGGCAACATTAATAATTTCATGTGTGAAGATGATGAGCAAATGTCCCTATGTTGTCAGGAAAAAATGAAATGAAATTACCAGCACTTATTTACAACTGTTTACTTAACAAAAACACTCAGTGTAGACAAAGTCTACGATCAGTGAGCAGTGATGATGCTGGGAGCTATAGGTATATGCTTTTTCTTCTTTCTGGGCATAATATATTCCTTAATTTATTATCTTTAATTTAACTTTTATTTATATTGGGGTATAGTTGACTGGTGGCTCAGTGGTAAAGAATCCGCCTGCCAGTGCAGGAGACTTGGTTCAGTCCCTGGGTCGGGAAGATTCCCTGGAGAAGGAAATGGCAGCCTGCTCCCGTCCTCTTGCCTGGAGAAACACGTGGACAGAGGAGCCTGGTGGCTACAGTCCCCAGGGTTGCAAAGAGTCAGACAGGGCTTGGCGACTAACCAAAAACAACACGGTTGATTTACACTGTTGTGTTAATTTCAGGGGTGCAGCAAGGTGATTCCATTGTACCTTCATCCTTTTCAGATTCTCTTTCCATTCAGGTCACTGCAGAGCGTTGAGCAGAGCCCCTGTGCTATGCGGTAGGTCCTTGTTGATTATTTTAGATATAGTAGTGAATATATGTTCATCCCAAATGGCTAAGTTATCTCTCTTCCACTCTTTCCCTTTTGATAACTATAAATTTGTTTACTTTTACAAAGGGGAAAAAATCTTTAAAAAAAAATAAAAACCCACCACCAGTTGCTCCCTGTTGCTTAGCATTCTGACCTGCTGGCCTGGGCCAACCGTCCAGGTCTCCCATAACCACCCCCAGGTCCCCCCACACCTTTTCTCATCTCCTGAGCTCCTCAAGCTACTCTCCCCTGCTGGCCTGGGCACAGAGCCTCCTGGACCCACCTGGAGGGCTTGACCTGGAGGGTCCCACCTGGAGGACCGCGCCTGCAGAGCCCCACTGGGGGCTGCTCCTCTGGCCCCTCACCCGGTAGCCTTCCCGCAGTGACCCTTGCGAGGGCTGTGCTCCCCCAGCCATGTTCGGCTCTTGTTCAGCGGGACCAGAGCCCTGGTTCTCACATGGCCTGGGACCCTGAACAGAGCACAGCTGTGATTCAGCAGGTGGGGAGACGGAGCCTGTGACTCCCCAGGAGGTGTCCATGCTAGGGCTCCAGAGCACACGGAGCAAGGAGGCCCGAGCAGGCTGTCCACCCGGACAGCGTCAGAATCGCCAAGGGGACGTGGCAGAATGCACCCTCCCGGGCCCTGCCTCTCAGAGTTCTGATTCTAGAGATCAGGGGCGGGCCCAGGACTCTGCACCTCGATCCATTCACCAGGGGTGCCGAGCAGGTCCACGCCAGGCTTTGAGAGCTGCTGCCAAAGTCCTCGACCCTGGTACTCATGGGGACCACCTGCAGCCTTGTAAATAGGCGGCATTTCCAGCCCCCATTCTCCTGGGGGGCACGCTAGTGTAATGGGTCAGGGATAGGGCCCAGGTCGCGGCAGTGAAATCTCTGAAGCCTGGTTGACTACGTCCACCTCCACTTGCACAGGACCTTTGAAGGTCCCCCCCACCCACCTGCCTTGAGAAGCAGTTCTGGTTGCAGGCCCTCCTGGAGGAAGTGGACAGAAGCCGCCCATCTGCCTCCTGGGCTTACTGGGCAGAGAGAAGGGCGTGAGGGGCTGGGGGACTCAGGGGACTCACCTGGGAGCCTTCCTCCTCCGCGCTCCACCTGCACCAGGTGAGGCTGGCCGGTCGCTGCCATCAGGCGGTCTCGGGACGCCCCCTGCCGTCCGACTTGGGCACACCAGGCGTGGCTGCCCACCTGGGTCTCCGGGAAGGACCCGACAGTGCCCGGGTCACGGTCCTTGCAGCTGTCCCGACGCAAGCCAGTCGAGGTCTTGATCTGCTTCAGGGAGTCTCAGCCTTGGCTGCTCGGGGGCTCGCAGGGCCCCTGTGGACAGCCCACCTCCAGGTACCCCAGGAGTGTGCCCTCTGCCTCAGCACTGGGAGGGGGTTCGCTCACCGCCGAGTCACTCTGTCCCACATGCATGGTCCCAGCGGGTGACGCTAGCCCCCTGCTAAGCGGACTTCCTTTCTGAGCCTGTGGCTCCTGAGTCTCCGGGTGTCTGGTGGGTGGGGTTGGGGAGGGTGCAGGTTCAGCACCTGGGGGGTCGGAGCCACGCCGGGCTCACCTGCTCAGAGCCCGGTCCTGCGGCCACTCACCTGGCGGTCCCCGTGAAGCCCTCATTCCGCCCCAGGACCCCTCCAGAAGCGCACGCCCCCAGCTCCTGCAAGGGGGAAGGGCGCCTCTCACCCTCACCTATTTGTTCCCGCACCCACAGCCTGATTGTACTGGTCATTCTAAGAAAAGGATTTGTAATTCAACGTGACATCTAATGAACGGTAACAGAGTTTAGGGGATTGAGACTCAGTTGCCTTGGAAAGGCCCACTCGAGGTAGACACTGCCGGAAACTATGTCCAGGTGGATATGGACCCAGGGCCCTGGAAGGCTGGAACCCGGACTGTCCCTGTGCTCCGAGGGATCCCACGCCGGACACTGCGGAGGATGTGTCCCTGGAGTGGGCTGCAGGGGGCGCCAGGCCCACTGGAATCCAAGGACAGCAGAGCCCAGCTGAGATTTGGAAGTCAAATGCCTAAAAGGCCCACGTGACTCTCCCTGAAAATCATTCCTGCTTTTAGGGAGTCTGTGAGCGTTTCTGGCCAGGCCCCAGTTCATTCCGTGAGAAGCCTTCTCCTGAGCCCAGGGGACCCTGGCCTGAGGCGGAGGGAGGCCGGGCAGTGGGAGCTTGCAGTAGCCCAGGGTGGGCGGAAAAATGCAGGACGCCCCAGTACTAAAAGGTACTCATTGATAATTTGAGATTCTGGTCTACCTGGGCCTGTATTTGTATTTGTGGAAACGACAATCCTGCCAAGCTCAGGCCCTGCCTTGCCCGCAGCGCCAGGCCCAGGCTCTGCCCAGGAGCCAGGACTCTGGGCTCAGGCAGGCAGTGGGGAGTCCCGCCCTGGAGGCGGAGCAGACGCCAGAGGGTCTTTTCCAAGCTGCTTCCTCCTGGAGGATCACAAGGACGGCACACAGGTGGCAGCTGGCCTGCAGCCCTGAGCCTGGGGCCCTGGGCGCCCAGAGTCTCCACAGCTGTCGAGGGTTGGCCCAGTTCACTTCACCATGGAGAGAACCTGATAGGGCTGGAAAGGTGGGCTGGACCGTGCTGGAAGAGCCTCCCCTTCTCATAGGAGCCTAGGGACAGCGGGGCCAGGACAGGGACACGGGAGGCCGTGCCTCAAGCTCCCAGGACGCCTCTGACTTGGAGAGAAGCATCCGCATTAGATGTGAGCTGTGCCAGGGGCCTGTGACGCACGCGCGCTGGACAGGCTGTGTTCCCTGGCCTCCGAGGCTCCTGGGCACCAGGCCCGTCCTCCTGGAGATGCTCCCTGAGAAGGCCTCAGGGCCTCAGCTCCGTGATGGAGGTGGATTTGTGTCCAGGCCATAGGTGAGGCCCTGGTTGTATGGGATTAAAAGCCTTGGAGACAGGGGCCCCTGGTCCCCACCTGTGGGAGCAACAGGAGACGCCGGACAAAGGGCTGCCCACTCCTCCTGCCAGCGTACCGGGAGCGCCTGAGGGAGCCCCACCAGCATCATCCTGGAGTGGGCGTGGCCAGCACTCCCTGTCTGGGACATGGTTCGGGGTCATGGTCCCGGGGACAGAGGCGGGCATCTGGGTGAAGCTGGAACAGGGACGACCCGCTGCCTGCCCGGGGCTCCCGAGACCTTAGACCAAAGGAAGCACCGATCAGGGTCTTGCATCTTACGTGTTGGGGCCGCCCTGGGGCTAACCCCCCCAACTCCAGGTGCCAGGTATCCACTGGGCTCCTGGGGTCTCTGAGAAGCATGGGGCGGTGGGGGGTTAGCGGCAGGAGAGGCCTGGGCGCAGCTGGGCGCTCTGGCTAGGGCTGAGCTGGGGAGGTGGGCTGGGGGCTGCCCAGGCCTGTGTGCTCCTCATCCCCCCAGCACGCATGCCCCCAGAGGACACAGTGCAGCCCCCGAGGCTGGACCAGAGCCAGGTCAGGTCTACACTGCCCTCGCGGCAAGTCAGGCAGCGGTCTGTGTGCCAGAGCGCACGGTGAGCCTCCAGGACACCCGGTCACCGCCTCGCATGATAACAGGACGCTCACTCAGGTGACCCTGTCCCTGGTGGAGGGTGGCATGGAGCCTGTGGCCTCTGCTGAGGGCCTGGCGTCTCTTGGCACCCTCTGTGCCGGGTCCCTGCGCGGACCACTCACAGACATCCTCGCCTCCTGGTGCAGACAGAGCCGCCCCTCTCGCCCCCACTTACTGGGGAGAAAACTGAGGCGCTCAGAGCTGGGGACCAGCCGGGGTGCACCGTGAATGATGGAGGCCCCGGGCAGCCCCTCCTTAGGGTCAGAACGCCCTCCGTCCCCTGCCGGCCATCAGCCTGACCACAGGCACACCATCCCCCCAGCGGGCGGCCTCCTTCAGAAGCGTGGCCGTGGGCCCCCACCTGTCCAGCCTGCTCGCGGGGGCCACAATGCCGCCGGTCCTCTGAGGCCCCTGGGTGTCGGGAGCTGCTGCCCTGGCAGAGCCGTCCAGCCCGTTGGCCCTCTAGGTGCAGCTCATGGCCTCCTGCAGTGGCTCTGGGCCCAGTGCCCTCGGGCTCTGTCCACAAGGAGGCCAGAGGGTCTTTTAACCCCTGGCTTCGGGACGACAGCCGAAGTGTTCCTGAGACTGACCAGAGCAGGACAGCAGCTCCCCGGCAGTTACTCACCGTCAGCTGCGGCCAGCACCGCGGGGTCCCGGCTCGCCTCCCCCAGGGGCAGGAGGAGCCCTCCAGGTCCTCAGGCAGGGAGGAGGCCCCTCCGCTGGCCCGGATCGATGCCCCTGCCCTCCCCAGCCCCTTGTCTCCCAGGCTCTTAGCCCCTCACAGTCAGAAAGCTGCCGGTAGAGTCTGGCTCACAGCCCTCGGGGGGATCCAGCATCAGAGGGGCGAGTGTCCGTCCACTAGACATCCTGGAGGGAGGGGTTTGGGGGGCTATGGGGCAGGCACACTCCAGCTCTCTATGGCCATGCATGCCTCCTCCATCTAGCGCCCCCCTCTCCGCCGGGTCCGCAGCTTGCACGGCCCGCCTGTTCTCTGCAGGCAGAGGGTGCGGGATGGGAGGAAGTCCTGCCTCCCCAGGGCTGGAGGACAGAGGGATTTTCCCGGGACCCAGGTGAGAATCGGGCAGGAGAAGGAAGCTGGGCAAGGTGGATGGAGAGGAGGGTGGTCCAGGCCAGGCTAGGGGTCCGTGCGCAAAGCCAGGGAGAGTAAGGGGACCAAGGTGACCCCGGGATTGCACTCGGGACACCCTGCAGTTTGGGGAGTAGGGAGCAGCAGAGTCCAAGGACGGGGAGCAGGGCCTGCCTTGTTGCCGGGCATCGCTTCCACAGCTTGCCCCAGATCGCTGCTCTCCAGACCTCCTGCCCCCACGGGGGTGCACGGTGGGCCCTGGGGCCTGGGTGGGCGCCCAGCAGGGAAGGGCGGGACCAGGCAGGCACACAGGGCTGTCATCCAGGTAGGGGGTGGGGGGTGGGCCGGAGCCCAGTGGGTGGAGTCCCCTTCCCGCAGATCCTGTCCCCAGGGAGGTGACCGTGGGCAGAGGAGCCGGGTCGCGTGGCACGTGCTCCTCGTTTCCGGGGCCCCGAGTGCCCCTGGGTCTACTGGCTCATTGGAAGGTCCGGTGAGCATATGTGAGCCCTTCACCTATGCCCACGAGCCCCAAATCCCTGACACGTTTCCAGTAATACAGTGAGGAAGAGACTGGCATGACGTGGAAACTGGCTGGCTTCTTTGCCAGGTGTGAGGGTGTCTGGCCCTCCTCCAGGGCTGACAGGCTGTGGGAGATGGTGGGGAGCTGGGGAAGGCAGAGGGGCTGTGGGAAGGGCTGGGGGGCTGGGCTGGAGGGTATATTACAAAGTGGAGGGTTTCAGAGCTTTGCTATTATTTTATCCACGTTCACTGAGGTCATGGGGCATCACAACGGGGCGGGCACAGCTCACTGACCACACGTGCTCAGCCCTGCTCACCACCTACGTGGCAGGCCGGTCCCAGCACCCCGCCACCCCACCCCCTTGCACCAGCGCCCTCGCTCGTCATCAAACACCCCGAAGGCACAGCCTCCCTTTACTTTCGTGGGTCTGCCTTCTGCGTCTGGGGCGGGCCAGCGGCCTCAACCACTAGCCCCCGGCTGAGTGAGACTCCTCCGCCCTCCCCCTCGTCTCCCGGGAAAGCAAGGCGGGCAGGTGAGGTCTGGGAGGCAGTGCCAGCCAGGGAGTGCATGCGTGGGGTGCCCAATCCCCACCTTGCAGGCTCCAGGCCCTCGAGGCAGGTGTCCTGTGTTGCCCAGACCCATCCTGCAGCCCAGGGGCCCACTTCTGTTTTGAAATGGGAGACAGAGCGTGAGGAGCCCCCGCCCCTGGGGAGAGCTCGGCCTGAGCCTCGCTGTCCTTCACTCCCGCGGGGTGCCCTGTCCTGCTCTGACCACAGACTGCAGACTGGCCCTCCCGAGGCCCCTCTCTCACAAGGTAACCCATCCAGGCCCCAGAGTGTTCCAGCCCCTGGAGTGTCGCTGTCTGCTTCTTTCCAGACCTTTTCCTGTCCAGGGGCTGGGGTGAGCCTGGTTCCTTAGGGGCGTCCAAGGCCAGCTCTCAGGGTCGCCCCTGCCCAGGGTGCCTGGCCCGGCCCCCCAGGGTTGCCCTCTGGAAAGCTGCACCTCCCTCCAAGACCCGGGAAATGGGGAGGGCCCTTGGGCTGGGGCCTTTGCCGGAGGCGTAGCCATGCACGCCCTCCCACCTCGGCCAGGCCTCGGACACCCAGCTGCCCACCCCAGACCACAGGCAGCTCATGACGGGGAGGGCACCTTGGCTTCTGGGCCTTTCTGCGCGCCCCCCGCCCCCAGCCATGAGACCCCGGTTCCCTCATCTGTGAAATGGTGCCTCGGGCACTGAGGCCAAAGGGCTGTGAGGGGCCGGAGGGGAGGGTGCCCGCACACAGGGGGCTCCCAGCCAGCGTCAGTGCCCTCACCCGAGCCTCTGGGCCAGCCTCTGCGCCAGGGTCTGACAGCACTGTGGGAGGTGGGCGGGGAGGGGGCATCGCAGAGCGGGAAGGACGGCTGAGTCCCCCCTCCCAGAGGCCTGCACACGTCTCTGCAGCCCCACGGCTCGGCCCCCTCCCCTCCAGGCTGGCTGGAAGGACTCGAGCTCCTGAGGGATGGCTCCCGGGCCTCGGGCAGGGACAAGCTTAGGGTGGACCGTGAAGACCATGCGTCCTGCCAACCCGACCTGCGGGAGGGAGGCGCCTGAGGCAGACTGGCCCAGCGGTCAGAGCCTGGGCTCAGACGGTCTTGGGTCTGGCCCAACCTCTGACAGGCTGTGAGACTGGGGAGGACACATATCCTCTCAGGGCCTCAGTTTCTCACCCGAGAAATGGGCGCAATCATGGGACAACATCCAGGAGGCTCCTGGAGTCTGGCCATAGCTATTACCGATATTTATAAGATGAAAGGTCTGAGCATCAATTTAAGGGCGCAGTAAGGAAGAGGCTTAAAACACCAAAATTATCAGTGTTGGATAAGATACTGTGTCCACGAAACAGAACGGGATGTCACAACAGAGGTAGCCTCCTGAAAGCAAAAAACACTATTGGAGATTCAAAATAGTAATATAATGATTTAAAATTTAAAGAAGGCAACAGAAAGATAGGAAGGTAGAGCGATGAAAACCATAAAGTAGGAAAAAAGACAAGAGCAGAAAATCACAGGGAAGACGGGAACAGCAAGCGCAGGAGACCTGACGTGACTCACAGCAATGGCCCTGCAAGAGCGTGGTCCTCGTGGGGAAGGCCGGCGCCTCCGGAGAACAGGGCCCCGCCCCGCCCCGGGGAGGAGGAAGGCCCACGGAGACGCGGCTCTGGAGACTGCAGGACGCCGGACGCAAAGAGGGAGCCCACAGGCTTCCAAGCTGCAGAGGCAGATCCCGAGAAGGGAACGGGGGTTCCAGTGTCACTGGGTCTCTCTAGCCACTGCGGGAGCCAGGGGGCGTGGGAAGCCAGGGGACGCGGAAGCCGGGGGGCACGGGAAGCCGGGGGACGCTGGAATCAGGGGACACAGGAAGGTGCTCCAGTCCTTGGAGTGGGGCCAGGACACTGGGCCTGAAAGATTGATCGGCCACCCCTGGAAGAGAACAGGGTGCGTTTGGGCCCACGCGGACTCAGCACTTCATCTCCCAGGCTCCCTGTCCCATGCCTCGCTGGCCCTGGAAGCTGCAGGCCGAGCGCTTCCAAACAGAGGTGGGGGAAGTCCCCGAGTGACACGCGTCCCGCAGGCCCAGGGGCCCCAAGGTGGGGCGAGATTGTCAGTGGAAGAGGAAACTGGAAGCAGTAGGCATCTGAGCATTTGAGCACTTGCACAGATATCGATGGCATTTGAAAACTCTGAGAGAGCGCTGGGATTATAAACGGGTACTTGGAAAACTGGGCTTCCCTGCTCGCTCAGACAGTAAAGAATCCGCCTGCAATGTAGGAGACCCAGGTTCGATCCCTGGGTCTGGAAGATCCCCCTGGAGGAGGGCATGGCAACCCACTCCAGTGTTCTTGCCTGGAGAATCCCATGGACAGAGGAGCCTGGTGGGCTACAGTCCATGGGGTAGCAAAGAGTTGGACTGAGTGACTTTTACTCACTCACTTGCATGGAAAATTATACTTCCTCCCCCGGCTCCTTTTTTTTTTTTTTTTTTTTTCCGGTAAAAGCAAGATAACAGCTAACTCTGGTTGGGGATGGGATTTAAAAAGAAGGAAATACCATCTAAATTTGCAACTTCGCGCTCTAGTATTGCATTAGCCAAAAAATTAAGTTGGGTTTTTCATAAGACCTTACGAAAAACACGAACAAATTTTTTTGGCCAACCCAATACATTTTCTTTACCTCATCGTAATCCCCTGAGGCCTGAATATTATTCTACCCAAACTTTGAGGTTTGTTGTGAGACGGAAAGAGAGAATCAGAGTGAGACAGGAAGCCTTCAACAGACAAGGTCTAAGATGATGAAGAGGGAGGCATGTGTGCGTTGCCTGGTCCAGGGTAACCAACCACTCCTAACGACAGACCCCGGTGGGCAGGCCTAGGCTGAGCGGGTGAGGATCCAGGCACAGGGGCAGCAGAGTCTTCTGACTCAGGGTCTCGCGGTATCGCCTGGAGGCCTGGCTGGAGGAGGAACCCCCTCACACACAGGGGTGTTGTTGCTGTCCCGCCGCTCACTCGTGTCTGCCCTTTGTGACCCCAGGGACTGCAGCAGGCCAGGCTTCCCTGTCCTTCACCATCTCCCAGTTTGCTGAAACTCACGTTCATCGAGTTGGTGATGCCATCCAACCATCTCATCCTCTGTCATCCCCTTCTTCTTCCTTCAATCTTTCCCAGCATCAGGGTCTTTTCCAATGCATCTGCTCTTCACATCAGGTGGCCAAAATATTGCAGCTTCAGCTTCAGCAAGGCTGTCGCCAGGATTCAGAGCCCTGTTGGCTGTGGGTTCCCTGCCACAAGGGCCTGTGTGTGGGGTGGTTCCCCTCTGACCACTGGGTTCCCCTGGAAGGAAGGTTCTGACCCAGAGAGAGAAGGTGAGCACGATGGGTCTTTCTGGGCCCGCATCCCAGAGTGAGTTTGCCCGTCACGGCTGCCAGGCTCTCTGTGTCAGGATCCGTCACCAGGCCCTGCCCACGCTCATGGGAGGACCAGGGTCATCAGGGACCTTCTCGGAGGCTGCCCACCTCGGGCTGTGGGTTATTCAAGGCCTCCAGAGAAACTGAACCGATAGCATGGGTGTCTATGCACAGAGGCAGCCAGGTTTAGCTTAAGGAGCTGGTCCGTGCAGTCGTGGGGGTGTCAAACCCGGAAGCTGCAGAGCAGGTGGGCAGACGGGAGCCCGAGGGAGAGTCAAGGCTGCAGTCTGGAGACCAGCAACAGCCTGGAGGCCGATTCCTCCTTCTCAGGCCTTTTCCCTCAAGGCATGCGACCCACCAGGCAAGGCCCATCTTCAGGGTCGTCTGCTTCCATTTAAAAAGCACCTTCCCAGCAGCACCTAAACTGTGCTTGAGCAAATACCTGGGCACTGCGGCCAGGCCAGGGGGCACACAGAATCAGCCATCCCAGGTGTGACCCTGTTCTTCGGACCTAAGTAGGTGAAGGCCGGAAGAACAGCTGGCAGAGGCAAATGGGGCTGCTCCCAGGAGACGCAGGCTGGCAGCCTCTCTCCCCCGGGGTGGGGGCGGGGGGGGGCCAGCATGAAGGTGCCAGGAGGCCTGGGGCTGGCAAGGGCAGCGTGGCACCAAGGTCCTTCTGCCACGCCCATCCCTCCCTCTGCCCCGCCGGGGGGCGGGCTGGGGGCCCAGTGATGAGGCTCTGGAGGACACACACTTTACAGGGACATTTGCCTGGAGGAGGACACTCTGGGGCAGGGAGGCCTGTGCAGCCTGGACCACGGTGGGGGGCAGGGAGGGCTGCTGTGTAGCCGTGGCCAACGTGTCCCATCGGGCACACACAGTGCCCACCCCACAGGCAGGCTGAGCATCCACAGGTAGTGAGGGGCTAGAGGAAGCTGACGCTTCTCAGACGTCTCCGGGGTGGGCTTGCAGGAGTGGGGTGTCCAGCAGAGGCTGGCCACAGTGGTGGAGGGGGCCCTGGAGGCGGGGGGGGGTTTCCCATTCTGGGAGCAGCTGTCGGGGGACACCAGGCAAGGCCCAGGGCCAGCCCTGTGCCCAAGGAGATGGGGAGATGGGGCAGTCACCACCCGCTGGGCCTGCTGGCAGCCGGATCTGCCAACAGCACTTCCTCCCGTGGTAGGAGAGGGGCCTGCCAGCAACAGACCCTGAGGAGGGTGGAATCTCCTCCCCCAAGCTGGGCAGGCCTCCGCCTTTATGAGGCCTCCATGCTGGCCGGGGACTCCAGGCCCCACCATGTCGAGGCTCCTAATTGCAGGAGGGAGACCCAGGCCGGGCCAGTTTCTCCGCAGCCTAAAATAGATCCATTGTCTGCCCCTATTCATCGCCACATAAAAGCCGGATTTATGGGAACCGGGGCTCGGCATGTTTCTCAGCCTGAGTGAGGCGTCCGGGCAGCAGGGCCCCGTCCCGCGCAGTCGGGGGGTTCCCTGCCCTCCTGCCTTTGAGGGTCTCTGCTGGGAGCTGGGCGCCAGCCCTCCTGGCTCTCCCTTCCCTGGTGACGGTGGGAACAGGTTGATAACAGGGCAGGTTGCCTGGCTCCCTTCTTGCCGGTCGTCCTAGATTCGTTGATTCATCCGAGGAGCAGGTATTGTGCGCCTGCAACGCGGGGAGCCGGAGGCCGGGGCAGGGCCAGAGCCGCGTCCAGGAATTAAAGGCTGGAAATGCCTTTTGAAGCCGCGCTAAATCCGGCTCCTTGGACGGCTGGGAGGCAACCACGGGCCTTGAAAGCAGAGCCTCGCCTCCTGCCTCGCTCCCGGGGAGATGTCAGCCGTGGGCCCCCTAAGCTGGCCAGACAATGGGACAGGCTGCAGACAGAGAACCGCCTTTCCCATGATACAGAGAGGCGAGCTGGGCGCCAGCCCCCTGCACGCCCCTGCTCTGAGCGCCTCCTGGGCGTTCAGGGCCGGCCTGGCCCGAGCTCTCCGCTTCCCACCCTGCCCGGCCAAGCGCCGTGCACACCCACACCCAGGGCGCCCGGTGCGTGTCCTGCCCTGCCGGCAGCCACCCCCATGGCTGCGTTCCCTCCTCGCATGATGTGCTCTGGATCTCTGCCAGGCCTCCGGGTGTTAGGCTCACCCGCCCTCTGCAGCAGCTGCTGAGGCTCCAGGCTGGAGCTCACACCACGGACAGGGAGGGGGTGACGCCCGGGGTCCGGCCGTCCTGTGTGCCAAGGGCTGTTCAGCAGGACCCCCAGCGTCTACCCCCAGTGCCAGGAGCGTCGCCAGTCAGGACAGCCCAGACATCTGGACGCTGTCTCATGTCTCTGGGGGCAGACTCACAGGGTGAGACCCTTGCCCCTTTTCCCAAAGCCACGTGTGTGCAGCAAGTCTCCTGTGATCCCAGGACGAGCTGCACCTTGTACTCACAGTTTCGCTGGGTGTGCATGATTGACCCCCATGGGACTCCCCGCAAAGGGGAACCTGCTGGAACGTGTGCAGCCGCAGCATCAGGACGTGTGTGAGCCTGCTGCGGGGCTCTGGGAAGTCCCAGCACCGAGTTCACAGTCCCACGGTTTTGGAAGCTTTGCAAAGAACAGAAAACCAGCCAGACCCTGATATTTTCTGACAACGGGCTCAGCCTGTCGCCTTTGCTCTGGTGTTCGTATCCCCCAGAGACGGGCTGGCCATGGGCACCCTGGGACTGTGGAGGGCATCTCCAGCCTGGGTCTTATTGGACCTGCTCAGAGGGTCTGCAGTCCTTCTGGGCGAAAGCAAGTCATCATTAGCCAGCCTGGGATGAGTGGGCTTGAAGCAGTGGTCCTGCACCCACCTGCTGGAATCATGGTGGGGAGGGGCGGGGCCAGAGGTAACTTCCTACTGCGCCTCGGACAGAAGCAGGAGGGGTGGAGGAGGGGAGGTGGGGCAAGGTGTGCAGAGAGCCCAGAGCGCTCAGGAAAGTCGTCTCAGTACAAGACGCAGTTCCCAGCGAAGCTGAAGTAGGACGCAAGTCCTTTCCTGACTGGGTGGGGAGTCGGCTTGCCTGAGCAAGGGATGCCCAGGACAGTACCATGCTTTCTGGGCGTGTCGGTGGGGGCAGCTTTGCTCTCTGCTTCAGCTGAGACCCCACGGACATCCATGCTCCTGGCTCTCAGTCTTCAGACTCAGACCGAACTGACTGATTAAAACCTGGCACAGTGAGAGACTCACCTTTTTTCCTGAAATGGAAATGTGCGAACTAGAGCCTCAGAAGCCCCGTCCTTAGGGCAAGGTTGTGGACTGTGGCACCTGGGCACAAAGGCACGAGCACTGAGCACCCCCACGGCAACACACCTTGCCTGCCTGGCGCCCTTCGCCCTGAGTGAGGCCGGGGGCTCCAGATGCAAAGAGGACGAGAAGTGCATGACGCAGTGGGACCGCTGCTCAGGCCATCGTGGGAAGACTGGTGAAGGTCTTGGAGACAGGCTGTCAAGCCCAGTCCACAAGGCTCCCCCCTCCCTCTGCCCCTCCCCCGCAGCTGCACCCCTGCACAGAGCACCCCCTTCTTCTGCACTCGAGAGAGTGCCCCTCTTTGACTTCACGCCCCCATCAATGCAGCAAACACCCCTGACCCCCCTGAGCCCCCCGACCTTTGCCCTGTGCCCTCTTGCCCCCTAGACTCAGGACACTCCCGCCCTCCTCAGTCCCTCAGATGCAGAAATTATCGACGTGGGCCGGCCCTTGAGAATCAGAGGACCTGGAGCTGATTACCAACCGTTTCTTAAGGTCAGAACCTTCCAGAGGCAGTGACGTCCGTCCACTCTCTGATCAGCCTGCTTTGTCCCATCTGCTCCGACTTTCACTCCTATTGACCCCCCTGTCCCACTTCCAGTCTAGGGACCCTCGAGAGGATGCTGGGCCCACCGGACAATCTGGGACCACCTCTCCCTCGGGGGCCCTGCCTTCACCCCAGCCTTGAAGCTCCTTTTGCCGCGTGACCTGCTGGGTCTCAGCTCTGGGATTAGGATGTGGACCTCTGCAGGGCCGTGGATGTCCCTCTAAAGGCCCAGCCCTTTGCCCAGGAGATCGCAAGACTCTAATTCAAAGACAGGGTGGACAGGGTCCTTCCTGAGACTGGAGAGCCAAGGGTCTCAGCTGGGGAGTAGGGACATTGCTGGAGATGAGCCGGAGGCGCCGGGGGAGATGGTGCTGGCTCTGACCACCAGGCGGGGGGCAACGTAGGGCAGTCAGGCAGTGCCGGGAGGCCAGCCCTTCTCCAGGGCTGTGTCTCCCCACCCCTCCCTGCCCCTGGCTGGCGGCTGGGGCTCCAAGGAGCTGTTCTAGGATCACAGAGGGCTCACGTCCCCAGCAGCTGTTCCAGAAAACTGTCCCCCATATGGCCGAGGCCTGCAGCGTCCTCTTGGAGTGGATGCTATGCCCAGGGTGGCTCAGGATCAGGGTACTGAGGCCTCTGCTCTCCCTCCCAGCCTCGTCTCCACCTGCCTGCCAGTGTGCCAGCCTGGATCTCTAGCCCTTGCTGGAGATGGGTGGACAGACAGACAGACAGACGGAGGCAGACGCACCGCTCCTGAGTCCTGAGCAGAGCAGGTGGCCCCAGGCCAGCCCTGCGGTTCGCGTGACACCACTGTTCCTGGGCCTCTGCAGGGCATGAGGCTCTGCCCGCGCTGGGTGGCGGGGGCACCTGAGGGAGATGCTGGGTCCCTGACTTGGGCATCGGGGGACATCAGCAGGTAGGGAGGGGGAGGGAGACGGAGCAGAGCAGGCCGGAGCAGGAGGGAACCCCAGGGGTCTGGCCGTGGGGGACCCAGCCGTGGGGAGGGGAGGGGCATCAGAGGAGGAGCAGCCAGGCCACCCGAAGGGGCCTCACGAGGGGGGCTGCTTCTCTGGCGAGGTTTCCAGAGAGACAGCGAGGGTGGGTGGTCAGAACGCTCAGGAGGGAGGCCAGCTTCCCCAAGCCGGGGGTCCTCAGGAGGGCCCAGGAGGGGGTCGAAAAGGAGGAGAAGGTGGGAGCTGGGGCTGCGCGCTGTGCGCAGACCACCCGGGGACTGGGGTTTGGGGCCAGTGGGCTCAGGAGGGATGTGGTTCGGGGTGAGGGTTCTCTGGGAACCACATCGGGGGGCTAGGATGCAGCCTCTGGGGGAGGTGCAGGCCGGGTGGGCCACCTGCAGGGGAGGGAGATGCGGGTGTGAGGCTCAGGGCAACACCTTCCCCAGGAGGCGGGGCCTGAGTCCACTTCTCTGAGGGTCTGTGCTCCCTCAGTGCCGAGAGCCCCTCCACCCAGTGCACACGGGTCCCGAGCTCGGGGTCCTCGGTGATCAATTGCTCACTTGGCCATCTGCAAATTGCCTTTCAGGAAACTGATTTTCGGTGAATTTCCCTAAAGTGGCTGGTGGCATGGTGATGGATAGCCTCATTTCCTGACACAGCGTGAGTCTGGCCTTCCTCCAGGAGTGACCGTGAGGGGTGGAAGGAGGGTCTGGGGTGGAGTCCCGGTAGATGGAGATCCCCGCCCAGCGGCTAGAGGACCCCGTTCCCACACCCTCCTGGGGACCCTGTGCACCTGTCCTGATGTGAGTCAGAGTTGGCCCAGGATCCAGCCCAGAGGATGGAGCCCAAGGGGCCTGCTGAGGCCCAGGCTGGGCCCAGAGGGGCTGCCAAGCAGGGCCGGGGGTGGGGCGCTGGAGACAGGAGAGGGTTTGCAGAGACGGCGACTGCATGTGAGGCTTCCGAGGCCAAACCTGCGGGCAAGGCCGTGGTGGGACGAGCACAGAGAAGGGTCTGCCGCTGGGAGACCCAGATCTGTAAGGGGGAGGCCAGCCTCAGAGGGCGAGGGGCCAGCAGACCCTGGCGGAAGGCGGGGGTGCAGGGGGCAGGGCCCAGTGCTCCCTCTGCTGGCAGGGCCAGCACCAACCTGACCCCAGGAGGAACCTGCCCCGGAGGCCCCCGGGCAGCGGTAGCGCCCGCCCCCACCCCCGCTGCAGACAGACGTGTGGAAGTCCTGTTCCCAGCGCGGGACTTTACTTGGGAACACGGTCACACAGGTGCGATCGGTGAAGGGAAGACGGGGTCCCCTGGAGGAGGGTGGGCCCACAGGGACTGTGCCGAGCGTCCTTGTAGGGAGCAGACACTGGGGCTCAGACACACGGGGAGATGGAGGCCAGGAAGGAAGGCATGGACTGCCAGAAGCTGGGAGAGGCAGGAAGGGTCATCCCCGGAGCCTTTGCAGGAAGCCTGGTCTTGCCAGCACCTTCATTTCATACTTGTGGCCTCAGAACTTTGAGACAATAGCTTTCTGTTCTTTTAAGTCCCCTGTTCTGTAGTGCTTTGTCGGTGGTGGCCCCAGGAGACTACCATACCCCCGTCCCCCAGGTATGTCCTGCATACAGGAGGTTCTGCGGCCTTCAGAGGAACCCTCAAGGTGACTGAAGTCTTCCCTGAGAGGGGCTGCATTCTTCCAGGTGGCTGGTGGGGCGTGTGCTGGGCTGTTTCCATGGTGACAGATCATGTCCACCAATCAGGGCTGGAGGAGGTTGCCCCCAGACGATGCTGCCCCCTGCTCTGAGGAGAGGAGGACACGGGACCTGCAGGGACCTTCCCACAGGACCCTCCTCAGCCTCCCTGAGCCTCGGGAACCCTGGTCCAGACAGTCCAGCCCTGCAGTCTCGTCCCCCTAGCCTCCCTCCCTGCCTCACCTCCTAAATTCCAGCCGCTTCAGGACACCTGAAGGGAAGCCCAAGAATACTGAAGTGGGTAGCCTATCCCTTCTCCAGTGGATCTTCCCGACCCAGGAATTAAACCAGGGTCTTGTGCATTGCAGGGGGATTCTTTACCAACTGAGCTATCAGAGAAGCCTGTAAATCAACTATACCTCAATAAAGAATAATTTTTAAAAAAAACTAACCATATACTGAAAAATATAAGGTAAAATAAAATAGAATGTGGTTACAAGCTCAAAAAGACTCACCACCTGGCAAGGACAAACAGCAAGACGGCCTCCCACTTAGGCAGCGTCCTGTATGGGCTTCTGGGCAGGGTCCGGACAGCACCTCTGACAGGGCCCAAGGTGGACACGCGGATGGTGGGCCCTTCAGGCTCCCTGGCCCGGGCGGGGCTCAGGGGAAGCTGGCCTGATGGGACTGGCCAGGGGGTGCTGGCAGGGCAGGGTCATGCAGGGCAGGGCTGCTGACAGACCAGGGCATGGGCCCCCCGCCAGGACCACAGCCCGCGTCGGAATGCACCCCCACTGTCTGCCCTCCCTCTCCAGGCCCCCCGCCTCCTCCTCCCTCTGGCCTGTCCCCTCCTCTCCGGGACCCACTGCCCCCACCTCCAGCCTTGTCTCTGGGCTTCTGGCCACTGGGTTTGGACACCGCTGTGAATGGCCCTCGTGGTTGGAGATTCCATGTGACTCCCAGCACCAGAGTCCAAGGCAGCTGACCATCCCAGGCGACTTGACGCCCTGGAGAGACTCCGGCCCTCCCCCCATGTCACAAGCCCTCCAGGGACAGGCTGTGGCACTGGGAACAGGCGAGCCGCCTGTCTCCCTCAGACCTTGAGCTCCCTCCACGCCTGTCTGCCCAGGATTCCTGCTGTGACCTGGAGATACAGAGCTCGGTCTTGCTGTCAAGGGCGTGTCCCTGCTGCGCCCTCTGCCTGGACAGTCCCACAGGGCCCAGGCCGGGCCGTCAGGGAGGCCTCCTCCCACCGTCAGCCCCCAGTCCCCGCCAGGAGCTGACTTGTCGCACGACAGGGCTGAGCCGTGGAGGACCCACGGGTGGGAGCCCTGGGTTGGCTTGGGAAGGGTTGCCCTGGCCTCCCTGGGATGGCTTGTGCACACCTGCTGTCCTGTGTGTGTGTGAGTGTGTGTGTGTGTGCTCAGTCGTATCGTGATCACAAACGTGCTCTGCTCAGTGGGGAAGGGTGTGGGTCCCAAGACTGCACAGCTGGGATGTGACTTGAAACCTGATGGCCCTTGAGGAGCTGCTGAGAGGCCAGGAGGTAGCCCCAGCCACGGCTCCGTTCCTGCACAGCCTCCCTGCCTCCCCTCGAGCCCAGAGTCAGAAACTCCGCCGCCCCAAGCCAAGCTCTGATTTCTCTGAGGGGCCCGCCGGCTCCACGCGGGCAGCAGAGGGTCTGGCTGTCCCCCGGCCAAGCTCTGTCCCTAGAGTGTCTGCCAGGGGCCACGTACCCTCTGCGCCAAGAAGCAGGAGATTTTCTGAAGAGGCAGGATGCCTTGCTTCCTTTAGTCTCAAGTGGCAAGTGGTAAAGAATGTGATCACAGGCGTGTTTACTGAGACTTATCTTGATGCTTTATTAAGTCGACATCGTTGAGTCAGCTGAGGGTTTTGTTTTCCGCGCTGAGGTGGAAGCTTGTTTATATGATGGTAGCGACAAAGCTGAGCCAGCTATTCACATATTATCACTCACTTAATTCCGGTTAGTAGAGACTCAACCATGGCCCAGCTGGGCTTCCCTGGCGGGCTTCCCTGGTGGCTCAGATGGTAAAGAACCTGCCTGCAATGCAGGAGACCTGGGTTCAATCCAGGTAGGGAAGATCCCCTGGAGAAGGAAATGGCAACCCACTCCAGTATTCTTGCCTGGAGAATCCCATGGACAGAGGAGCCTGGCGGGCTACAGTCCATGGGGTCACAGAGTCAGACATGGCTGAGCGACTTAGCATGTACGCATGATCTGACTATGCTGTGGTTGCTGGGTTGGTTTCTGGCAGTAGTTCCTTTAATTAAATAAAAATAAAGAGCTAGTCGCTCAGTCATGCCAGGTGGGGGAATCCTGACACCATGTCAGAACCAGTAGGGGCCAGTTAATTGTTCTTCAAAGTTAGTATGAAGGCAGATTGTCAATGGGATTGTTCTAGGGAAGGACCTTTGCTCTATTACAAGTTCAACTAAAGGGATGTTGTCTGTGCACTGAAATTATACATGGTGACCCAGCTCTGGGAACCCTTCCCCCAGGGAAAGAGCTTTAAGCTAAAATACCTTTGTTTAGCTCACAGGGAACATCCTGACCAGGCCCACCTAGAGACCACAGCAGGAAGGAAGAAATCAACACAGCCCTGGTGGGGACCAGGAAATGTTTGGCTTTACTTCCCCTTCTTTTATTAATAGTATAAAAGAAGCCTGGAGTCTAACTCTGGCAAAATGGGTCTTTGGGATACAAGTCCTCCAGCCTTTCAGTCTGCCGGCTTTCTGAATAAAGTCAGTATTCTTTGCCCCAACAACTCGTCTCCTGATTTATTAGCCTGTCTTGAGGCGAGCAGTGTGAGCTTGGCCTCCGTAACAGAATCGGGCCAGAAAGCCGACTTCCTTGGGTTATGGAACCTCCGAGGAGGGAGACCCCAGCCACCCATGGAGTCCGGCCGGCCCAGGCGGCATAAGCATCTCCCACCGCCGTCCTGCCCTGGCCAAATTCTCGCAGTGGTCAGGTTAGGCAGAGCCCTCGGCTTCAAGGTGCCTCCCCGTCACCCAAACCTTAGGGTTCCACTGTTGGTTAGTTGCGAGGTCGTTTCCAACCCTTTGTGACTCTTTTGGTGACTGTAGCCCACCAGGCTTCTCTGTCCACAGGATTTCCCAGGCAAGAATACTGGAGTGGGTTGCCATTTCCTTCTCCAGGGGATCTTCCCAACCCAGGGATCGAACCCAGGTCTCCTGCATTAGCAAATGAATTCTTTACCACTGAGCCACCAGGGAAGCCAGACCCTTAGGGAAATGAGCTAATTAGACCCTGGCCGCTGAATGTTCTGCTCCTCCCTGCCCCCACCCTGGGACAGGCATCCATCCTGCCGTGGGGAGCTTAGGCTCACAGCGCTTCCCGGAACCAGTCACTCCGTGGTCTTCCGTGCTCCCCTCACCACCCGCCCCCGACCCCCGTAACAGGCATCGCTTAAAGGACAGCTGCCATCAGCCAAACACGCCTGCCGCAGAGATGCCCCTGCGCAAGGCTCTAGGGCTTCCTGCGTTCCTCCTGGGCCCCCCTGTGGAAAGAGAACAGGCTTTCTTCCTGATCTGGAGCTTATCTTCCACACACATGTTCGCCCACGGGCGAGCCCAACGCGAACGAGCCTTTGCAGGAGGGAGAGAATGCGTGGCGAATGGGAGCGTTAGGGATCGGATGGTTTCCCTGCTTATTCCTCAAGCATTCTTAAATAACAAGGAGGTTTCAGGAACAAAACCGAGAATCTTCCAGTCTTTTGTTTCTTCTGAACAGTTGCCTTCTTGCAATATTTAGAAGACCCACTGCAAATGTTTCCTCGCTCTATTTCATTGTGTCCACCCCCCCCAAAAAAAAATGGAAATACTGTTATTATTCAGTGATGCTAAATAAAATACTTGTTTGACTGAAAATGGTTGAACTCTGCAGAAGCATATAACGTAAGAAACTGCAAATGCTCCACAATTCCACCATCATCTAGTTAACTAGAATGAACAACTGTTGATGCATTCTTTTGAGTAAGTGGCTAGCACCAGTGGTAAAGAATCCCCAGGAGACACAGGAGACCAGGGTTCGATCCCTGGGTCAGAAGATCCTCTGGAGTAGGAAACGGCAATGCACTCCAGTTCCCTTGCCTACAGGCTCCCCATGGACAGTGGAGCCTGGTGGGCTATGGTCCGTTGGGTCACAGTCGGACATGGCTGAGCACACGTGTGCACACACGCAGTTCATTTTATATAACTGAAATCCTCTCCATATTTGCTCTGCAAACTGCTTCGCTTACTTACGATATCTTGGACATCTTTCTACATGCAGGGACAGCATTTTAAGGGTCTACTTTGGCATTAGCTGACTTAGAGTTGAAATAAAAATTAGGGAGGTGGATGTTTACCTGATTTGGGGGATTTTTGCTTTAGATTTTATTACCTCCTGCTAGTATTCAGAGAAACAGAGAATATAGTTTGACTCAAAAATGCATCACAAATAAGCCAGAAGAATTTTCTGGTTTGTATAAATTTTTCTGCCTGATAAAAACAAAAGCAGGAGCTGGAAACGATAACAAGCCCACTTCCCGCTTTCCCCTCACTTCCCTGGTTTCTGATCTGACATTTTCAGGGGAGTGGGAGGGAGGGAGGGGTGATGGGTGGGGTCAGCTCCCTGGCTGAAGAGGCAGCCCCAGAGCTCAGGGTGTGGGCACACAGCAGGGCTGCTGCGGGAGGAGACAGGTCTGAGCTGCTGGCAGGATGGCGGGAGGCCTCCTGGGGTGGGGGCCCAGGAGACCCAAGTGAGAGACCTAGGAGATGCTGTTTAAATAGAGGCTCCTTGAGGCGGACCAAGCAGAGCAGAAGGCAGTATGAGTCAACGTGTTCCATCCTTTTTAACAGTTGAGTAGAGCCAAAGCAAAAACAACACCCAGCTGTGGATGTGACTGGTGATAGAAGCAAGGCCCGATGCTGTAAAGAGCAATATTGCACAGGAACCTGGAATGTCAGGTCCATGAATCAAGGCAAATTGGAAGTGGTCAAACAGGAGATGGCAAGGGTGAACGTCGACATTCTAGGAATCAGCAAACTAAAATGGACTGGAATGGGTGAATTTCACTCAGATGACCATTATATCTACTACTGTGGGCAGGAATCCCTCAGAAGAAATGGAGTAGCCATCATGGTCAACAAAAGAGTCCAAAATGCAGTACTTGGATGCAATCTCAAAAACGACAGAATGATCTCTGTTCATTTCCAAGGCAAACCATTCAATATCACAGTTATCCAAGTCTATGCCCCAACCAGTAATGCTGAAGAAGCTGAAGTTGAATGGTTTTATTAAGACCTACAAGACTTTCTAGAACTAACACCCCCAAAAGATGTCCTTTTCATTATAGGGGACTGGAATGCAAAAGTAGGAAGTCAAGAAACACCTGGAGTAACAGGCAAATTTGGCCTTGGAACATGGAATGAAGCAGGACAAAGGCTAATAGAGTTTTGCCAAGAAAATGCACTGGTCATACCAAACACCCTCTTCCAACAACACAAGAGAAGACTCTACACATGGACATCACCAGATGGTCAACACCGAAATCAGATTGATTATATTCTTTGCAGCCAAAGATGGAGAAGCTCTATAGTCAGCAAAAACAAGACCAGGAGCTGACTGTGGCTCAGATCATGATCTCCTTATTGCCAAATTCAGACTTAAATTGAAGAAAGTAGGGAAAACTGCTAGACCATTCAGGAATGACCTAAATCAAATACCTTATGATTATACAGTGGAAGTGAGAAATAGATTTAAGGGACTAGATCTGATAGATAGAGTGCCTGATGAACTATGGACTGAGGTTCATGACATTGTACAGGAGACAGGGATCAAGACCATCCCCATGGAAAAGAAATGCAAAAAAGCAAAATGGCTGTCTGGGGAGGCCTTACAAATAGCTGTGAAAAGGAGATAAGCGAAAAGCAAAGGAGAAAAGGAAAGATATAAGCATCTGAATGCAGAGTTCCAAAGAATAGCAAGAAGAGATAAGAAAGCCTTCTTCAGAGATCAATACAAAGAAATAGAGGAAAAAGAATGGGAAAGACTAGAGATCTCTTCAAGAAAATTAGAGATACCAAGGGAACACTTCATGCAAGGGTGGGCTCGATAAAGAACAGAAATGGTATGGACCTAACAGAAGCAGAAGATATTAAGAAGAGGTGGCAACAATACATGGAAGAACTGTACAAAAAGATCTTCACGACCCAGATAATCATGATGATGTGATCACTCATCTAGAGCCAGACATCTTGGAAAGTGAAGTCAAGTGGGCCTTAGAAAGCATCACTACAAACAAAGCTAGTGGAGGTGATGGAATTCCAGTTGAGCTATTTCAAATCCTGAAAGATGATGCTGTGAAAGTGCTGCACTCAATATGCCAGTAAATTTGGAAAATTCAGCAGTGGCCACAGGACTGGAAAAGGTCAGTTTTCATTCCAATCCCAAAGAAAGCCAATGCCAAAGAATGCTCAAACTACCGCACAATTGCACTCATCTCACACGCTAGTAAAGTAGTGCTCAAAATTCTCCAAGCCAGGCTTCAGCAATACATGAATCGTGAACTCCCTGATGTTCAAGCTGGTTTTAGAAAAGGCAGAGGAACCAGAGATCAAATTGCCAACATCTGCTGGATCATGGAAAAAGAAAGAGAGTTCCAGAAAAACATCTATTTCTGCTTTATTGACTATGCCCAAGCCTTTGACTGTGTGGATCACAATAAACTGTGGAAAATTCTGAAAGAGATGGGAATACCAGACCACTTAACATGCCTCTTGAGAAATCTGTATGCAGGTCAGGAAGTAACAGTGAGAACTGGACATGGAACAACAGACTGGTTCCAAATAGGAAAAGGAGTACGTCAAGGCTGTATATTGTCACCCTGCTTATTTAACTTATATGCAGAGTACATCATGAGAAACGCTGGGCTGGAAGAAACAAAAGCTGGAATCAAGATTGCCGGGAGAAATATCAAAAACCTCAGATATGCAGATGACACCATCCTTATGGCAGAAAGTGAAGAGGAGCTAAAGCGCCTCTTGATGAAAGTGAAAGAGAGAATGAAAAAGTTGGCTTAAAGCTCAACATTCAGAAAACTAAGACCAGGGCATCCGGTCCCATCACTTCATGACGAATAGATGGGGAAACAGTGGAAACAGTGTCAGACTTTATTATGGGGGGCTCCAAAATCACTGCAGATGGTGACTGCAGCCAGGAAATTAAAAGACACTTACTCCTTGGAAGAAATGTTATGACCAACCTAGATAGCATATTCAAAAGCAGAGACATTTCTTTGCCTACTAAGGTCCGTCTAGTCAAGGCTATGGTTTTTCCTGTGGTCATGTATTGATGTCAGAGCTGGACTGTGAAGAAGGCTGAGCGCCGAAGAATTGATGCTTTTGAACTGTGGTGCTGGAGAAGACTCTTGAGAGTCCCTTGGACTGCAAGGAGATCCAACCAGTCCATTCTGAAGGAGATCAGCCCTGGGATTTCTTTGGAGGGAATGACGCTAAAGCTGAAACTCCAGTACTTTGGCCACCTCATGAGAAGAGTTGACTCATTGGAAAAGACTCTGATGCTGGGAGGGATTGGGGGCAGGAGCAGAAGGGGACGACAGAGGATGAGATGGCATCACTGACTCGATGGACGTGAGTCTGAGTGAACTCTGGGAGATGGTGATGGACAGGGAGGCCTGGCGTGCTGCGATTCATGGGGTCGCAAAGAGTCAGACACAACTGAGCGACTGAACTGAACTGAACGTCCCACTAGGGCTTCCCAATTGGCACAGGTGCCATGGGGAAGAGGATCAGGACTCTGTGTGTGTGTGTGTGTGTGTGTGTGTGTGTGTGTGTGTGAAGTGTGGGAAAGTGGATCAGGACTCTGTGTGTGTGTGTGTGTGTGCACGTGCGCACGTACGCACACGTGTGCACAAGGTGGAAGGTGTTGCTTTTAAGTAGGATGGGCAAGGAAAGCCTGTGAGTAGTCACAGTTGAGCCAAGACCTACAGAGGCTGTGGTGGTGAGACTGAGACAGCATATTTTAGGAGAAAAGCATCCAGACGTAGGGAAGAGCATGTGCAAAGGCCCTGAGGTGAGAGGGTGGCCAAAGAGTGGCAAAGTGTCCTCTGTGGTCAGGGTGACAGAGCAGAAGACTGAGGGGTAGGAGGTAAGGTCAGGGGAAGGCGGGCAGGCCACAAACATTGGATCCTTTTTTAAACTGACACATTGTTGGTTTACGGTGCTGTGCCGGTCTCTGCTGTGCAGAAAGTGGCTCAGCTACACTCTCTCTTGAAAATTCTTTTCCAATATAGTTATCCCAAGAGATTGGATGTATTAGGTTAGTGAAAAAAATAATTGTAGTTTTGGACCATGAATTTTAAATCATTATAGCTAGGCTCAGACACATCATTATTAATCAAAATAGGAACCATTTCAATCAACACATTTTTGCCAACAAGATATAAGTTTGTTTACTCCTGTAGCATAGAAGCCCATGCTTCTGGATTCAGTGATCTCTTGGAACGCGTTTTCTGTATCCCGCTGCTGGTGGAAGCACTTTCCCTCTGAAAAGCTGTCGAGATGCTCAAAGAAGTGCTAGTCGGTTGGCGAGAGGTCAGGCGAAGGTGGCGAACGGGGCAGAGCTTCCAGCCCACTTCATTCAACTTTTGAAGCCTTGGTTGCGCAACACGCGGTCAGGTGTTGTCGCGGAGAAGAACTGAGCCCTTTCTGTTGACCAATGCTGGCTGCGGACGTTGCAGTTTTGGGTGCATCTCATCGATTTGCTGAGCAGACTTCTCAGATGTAATGGTTTCACTGGGATTCACAAAACTGGTGCATCAGAGCAGCAGCAGATCACCAAACAGCGGCAATGACCTTTTTTCTGGTGCAAGTTTGGCTTTGGGACGTGCTCTGGAGCTTCTTTTCAGTCCAACCACTGAACTAGTCATCGTCAGTTGTCTAATAAAATCCACTTTTCATCACACATCAAAATCCAATTGAGAAATCATTTGTTGTTACTGAGAAGATTAAGAGAAGATGACACTTTAAAACGATGATATTTTTGATTTGGGGTCAGCTCACGAGGCATCCACTCATCGAGCTTTTTCACCTTTCCAATTTGCTTCAAATGCTGAACGACCGTAGAATAGTTGACCCTGAGATCTTTGGCAAATTCTTGTGTAGCTGGAAGAGGATCAGCTTCGATGACAGCTCTCAGTTGGCCGTTCTCAACTTCCATGGCCGACTACTGGGCTCCTCATCTTCAAGGCTCTCGTCTCTTTTGCAAAACTTCTCGAGCCACCGCTGCCCTGTATGTTTGTTAGCAGGTCCTGGGCCAAATGTGCTGTTGATGTTGTGAGCTGTCTCTGCTGCTTTACCACCCATTTTAAACTCAAATAAGAAAATTGCTTGAATTTGCTTTTAGTCTAACATCATTTCCCAGTCTAAAATAAATACAAAATAAACAACACGTGATAAGTTGTTAGCAAAAAATACATAAAGCTAGAAATGCACGTTAAAATTATGTATAACATGGCCATATTTAAGAGTGTATTCCAGTATCAAACAGCAAAGTTCAACAGTACAAAACTGCAATTACTCTAGTACCAGAGCGTGCAGAAGCTGGCCCTATAGCTAGCAGTCCCCTGTGCTGTACAGGAGCACCTTGTCGTGTGTTCTTTCTAAATGTAGCAATCCGCCTCTGCTGATCCCAGACTCCCCATCCACCGTTCTCCTCCGCACTCCCGGCCCTGGGAATCCCAAGTCTGTTCTCTGTGTCTCTGAGTAGGCTTCTGTATTGCACATAAGTTCATCTGTGCCAGATTTTAGATTACACATATAAGTGATAGCATACGATACTTGTCTTTCTGATGTACTTCGCTTAGCATGACATCTTCTAGTTGCATCCGCGTCGCTGCAAACGGCATTGTTTCACTCTTTTTCATGGCCAAGCACAATTCTGTTCTACACATGCACCACGTCTTCCTTACCCGTTCATCCGTCAGAGGATATTTAGGTGGTTCCCATGTTTCATTTCACCTGTTGTAAACAGTGCCATAATGAGCATGGGGCGCGCGTATCTGTTTGAATTGTAGTTTGGTCTGGATACATGCCCTGGGGTGGGATTGCTGGGTCATGTGGTAATTCTGTCTTTTATTTTCTGAGGAACCTCCACACAGTCTTCCATACATTCTCACCGACAGTGTAGGAGGGTTCCCTTTTCTCCACACCTTCTCCTACCTTTGTTATTTATAGACTTTTTAATAATGTCCATTCTGACCTGAGTGAGGTGACACCTAATTGTGGTTCTGATTTGCATTCCTCTAATAATTAGCGAGGGCTTCCCTCGTGGCCCAGTGGTAAAGAATCTGCCTGCAATGCAGGAGATCCTAGAGACGTGGGTTCAGTCCCTGGGTTGGGAAGACCCCCTGGAGGAGGAAATGGCAACCCACCCCAGTATTCTGGCCTGGGAAATCGCATGGACGAGGAGCCATGCAGGTTACATACAGTCCACGGGGTGGCAGAGTCGGACACGACTGAGCGACTGCATGACTGGGCATGAGCGCAACAATCAGAGGTGCAGAGCGCCTCCCCATGCACCTCCTGGCCGCCTGTGCGTCGTCCTTGGAGAAATGTTTGTCCAGGTCTTCTGCCCATGTTCTCATTGTCACATAGGGTCTTAGGGGGAACTTTTAACATAAAATAAGCTTTTGGCAAATAGATGGGGAAACAATGGAAACAGTGACAAACTTTACTTCCTTGGGCTCCAAAATCACTGCAGATGGTGACTGCAGCCGTGAAAATAAGAGATGCTTGCTCCTTGGAAGAAAAGCTGTGACCAACCCAGACAGCAGATTAAAAGCCAGAGACATTGCCGACTAAGGTCCGTCTAGTCAAGGCTATGGTTTTTCCAGTGGTCAGGTGTGGATGTGAGGGATGGACTATAAAGAAAGCTGAGCGCCAAAGAATTGATGTTCTTGAACTGTGGTGTTGGAGAAGACTCTTGAGAGTCCCTTGGACTGCAAGGAGATCCAACCAGCCCATCCTAAAGGAAATCAGTTCTGAATATTCATTGGAAGGACTGATGCTAAAGCTGAAACTCCAATACTTTGGCCACCTGGTGCAAAGAACTAACTCATTTAAAAAGACCCTGATGCTGGCAAAGATTGAAGGTGGGAGGAAAAGGGGACAACAGAGGATGGGATGGTTGGATGGCATCCCCGACTCGATGGACATGAGTTTGAGCAAGCTCCGGGAGCTGGTGATGGACAGGGAGGCCTGGTATGCTGCAGTCCATGAGGTCGCAAAGTTGGACATGACTGGGCGACTTTCACTTTCACACATATTAAAAGAGTATACCTTGACAATTTTTTACATGTATAACTTGTAAAAATCATCACCACAATCAAGACAGGGACACGCCCACCCACCCCCACTAAAAATTTCCTGTGCCCCTAGGGACCCTGCAGCCCTCCCCTCCCCCCTCCCCACCTGATAGAGATATTTCTCTTCAAATGGGGGTCCGATTATTCCAGGGTCATTTGTGAAAACTTCCCTTTCACCGCTGAATGACCTGCGGACCTTGGCTGAAAGCCAGTTGCCCACATGCATGTGGGTCTACTTCCAGAAGCCATGTCCTGGAGCACTGACCTCTCTGTCTTTGTGCCCACATCACACCGCCTCAGCTGCAGCAGCTTCATAAGGCTTGGCGCCAGGCCGCGTGCGTCCTCTCCCTCTGTTTCGGCGCTTCTAATTCCTCTACGATCCCATACGCATCTTAGGCTCGGCATTTCCTTCAGGCGATCCTGCCAGGATTTCCGACGGGAGTTGCACTGATGGTGTGGATCCGAAGGAGGAGACGTGGGATCTTGACCACACTGAGGCCCCTGGCCCAGAACATGGAGTGCGACTCCGTTCCCAGTTCTTTCGTTTCTCTCAGCAGTGTTCTGGGCTTTCAGAGAGCAGGCTTTGCACAGTGTCAGATCTGTCCCTAAACATCCCACATGTTGTGACGCTATTATAAGTGGTTTTCTTTAAATTTCAGCTTCCGACTGGCTGTTTCCAGGAGACGGAAAGGCGACTCACCTATGTTGGCTCGCAGCCTCCTGGGAGGAGCGACAGGGCTGGGCGGGCCCTGAGCCCAGTGGGTTCCAGCCACAGCCCCAGCCGAGTGGTCCTCCCGGGGCGCGCGCTGTCCTCCAGGAAGCAGAGGCTCTGCTTTCCGCAACCAGGGGTCTCCCTAGAAGCAGCAAGTGGTCTTCACGGGGCGGTGTTTCCAGTGGACACTCAGTGGGTGAGGACAAGTGCTGGGCGTAGAGTTCAAGCACACACTTGGGGGCTCAGGTCTGTGGCGACCCTGGGTGCTGGTCCAAGGTCCCGAGGAGGGGATTCAGGGATCAGGGAACTCTGGGGGGCAGAGAGCACGACCTGGGCATCCATGCCCCCTCCCGGTGGGTCATCCAGCCTGGCCCGTGTGTCCTACTCTGACCACATCCCAGGGGAACCCTGAGCTCTTCAGTCATGGGGACAGCAGCAACTTCAGCTCCTGCCAGCCGGGCAGCGGGGGAAGAGGGCACTCTCAGCAAAGGGTGGGCAAACAGGATTTCTCTCTCTTCCTCGCTCCTCAGGAGCGCAGTTTTGCTGGGGACAACTCAGAGGTCTGCTCTGGTGACTCAGGAGTCCCAGTGCTGTGACTGGGTTTGGGTCTGATAGGAAACAGCACCAGCTGCTCCGGGCCATCACCCCTTCCTGTCCAAATGCCTCTGCCAGGGTTGCCCCTGCGTCCCTGCCTGCCCCACCCCAACGCGGTCCTCCCCAGCGTCCTCCAGCCAGGCCAGCCTTTTCTTCTTATTTTTTAAAAATTTCTATTGGGGTTTATTTGATTTACAATGATGTGTTAGTTTCAGGCGAACGGCGAAGTGTACGAGTCACACATACACGTTGTCGTATAGTCGCTCAGTCATGTCCGACTCTGCAAGCCCATGGACTGTAGCCCTCCAGGCTCCTCTGCCCACGGGATTCTCCAGGCAAGAATACTGGAGGGGCTTGCCACTCCTTCCTCCAGGGGATCTTCCCACCAGGGATCAAACCCGGGTCTCCTGCGTTACCAGCAGATTCTTTGCCGCTGAGCCCCCTGGGAAGCCCACATATATTAATACACGTATCCAGCCTTTTTTCAGATTCTTCTCCTTTGTAGATCGTTATGGAGTACTGAGTAGGGTTCCCTGTGCCATGCCGCAGGTCCTTACCAGTTACCTATTCCTTATATAGTGGGCTTCCCTTGTGGTTCAGCTGGTAAAGAAACCGCCTGCAATGCGGGAGACCTGGGTTTGATTGGGAAGATCTCTTGAAGAAGGGAAAGGCTACCCACTCCAGTTTTCTGGTCTAGAGAATTCCATGGACTGTGTAGTCCATGGGGTCACAAGAAGCTGGACTCAACTGAGTGGCTTTCGTCTCATCTCATACAGCAGTGTGTGTACAGGTCAGTCCTTTTCAATGCGCTCCCTCGGCTCTTCCTCTGCCAGCCTGGCGCGTGCACCCCTCGCCCAGCTCCGCTCCCTGGGCTGCTTCTGCCCTGGGCGAGCCAGCGGGTCACCCGCCCTGGGCATCACCCGCCCTCTGCACCCCGCTGCATCCTAAACCTAAACTCTGCCTCGGCCCAGGAGAGAGACCCCTGGCACAGCGCGCTGGTGCTCCAGAGGAGACCGGAGTGGGTAGATGGCAAACCAAGATGATGTGTGCAGTGGGGCAGCTGCCCAGCCTGGGAGCGGTGGGGTGGGGCTCAAGGGAGGGTCAGCGGATCGGCAAGGGCAGGGGGTAGCTGGGGGCTGTAAAGAGGAAAGAGGCTGGGTCCAAGGACAGGACCGCCAGGCGAGGCGTGCACAGGCTGAGGATGGGCGAGTCGAGGCGCGTCTGCACCCAAGTGGCCGGCAGCTGCTGTCTTGGTCCCCGTCGCTGGTGCAGCCCCACCATTTTCACAGGTTTAATTAAGTCTCCTCGGGAGCTTGGACTTGTCAAGCGCTCTTCAGGATGACCTGGCAGGTTTTCCCAGTGGACGCCTCCTGATTAAAAGGAAAGTTGAAAATCTTCACACCTTCTGCTTCACTGTAATGAGGACTGAGCCCTGGAACCAGTTCAGCCTCTCGTCAAACAGCCTTTCCCAGGCGGCAGGTCGGGGGCTCAAGGGTGGGGATGATGAGGTCTCCGTGCCAGCAAGACAGGGGACCTCGTCTGTCTCCCTCAAGGCAGAGGTGTCTCTGGGACCCTGGGGTTCATGGCTGGGAAGCAGCAGCTCCATGAGGCTGCTAGGAAGGTAGTTTTGGGGTGGCCCCCAATAGCTCCACCCCATTAGCCTGGGGTCATTCCTGCCCTGAGTGATGAGGGCCCGTGAGTTGCTTCTAAATGAGAAAGGATGGTGCAAGGAATGGGACGGCCCTTCCAAGATGAAGTGAGGACTCCGGCTCCTGTCCTCCCCATGGAGCACCAATGCTGATTTTCTAGGGAAGCTGCCTGCCCTGTGGTGAGCTGTCCAGCGGGGGGACGGACGGACAGTCGGCCAGGACCTGTGTTTGGGCAGTGACCACCTGAGTGAGCCTGAATGTGGACCACGTCCAGCGGAGCCTTCGGGGAGACCACGTCCCTGCCAACAGGGCTCGACTGCAGCCTCAGGAGCCATCCCAAGCCAGAGGCGCCCACTGAGCCAGGGTCCTGGCCACAGGACAAGCTGGTGGTGCTTAGTGTTAAGTCGCTAGGTTTGGGGCTGCGAGTACTGCAGTAGATAAGCAGATCCTGTGGCCTTGGGATGGAGGCGCCTGTCAGGGAGCCCTTCCCCAGCTCCTGGGTGCTTCTGCCTCTAACAACTGAGGCTGAGTTGCCGAACAGATACCCCGGGGCTATGAGAAGCCCAAGGGCAGAGTCCACACCCAGGGAGGGCCGCCAGGGGCAGGAGCTCAGGGGTGGCCGGGGGGGAGCATAACCAGGACCCCAGGCAGCGATGGGGCTGCCGCAGGAGGCCACGCCCTTGCTCCTCCTTCCCCACGGTGGTGGCTTAGGTGGATGGGTCAGCATCTTGCTCAGAAGCCTTGTCTGAATCTGGGGTCTGTTTCCAGGAAACTGGGGGCTGATGGGGGGCGTGGGGAGGCAGAGGAGGTGGGTCTGGGGCACACTAGCAGGAGCACCTGCTCTGTGAGCGGACGCAGCACCCCTGGGTCTCGGGACCCGGATGAAGGTGCAGGGTGCTGGCCATTCCTGGCCCAGGACACAGGAACACCCTCTGGGGCTCCAAGCAGCTGCAGCCAAGGGAAACGGTGGTTCCAGGGGGTCACAGTGAGGACTCCACGACCCGGGTCCATCCGGCTGGTAGGGGCCCTGCACCTGGGAAGCACTGCTCGCCTGCCTTAGAGCCGGGGGTGTAGACACGGCCGGGCCAGGAGGACCCAGTGCCCTGCTTGCTGCTCAGACATCCTGCCGAACACTGCCAGTTCCACCATGGTGGGGGCCAGGCACCTGTCTACCCTGCACCCTTCTCCCTGGGAACCTTGGCCCAGCCATCAGCAGCAGGGGGAGTTAACCCAAGCAAAGCCCACTCTGAGCCCAGCCCAGCTCGTCCTTCCCGCCCTACCTCAAGCCCAGAGGAACCATGGGTTGGAGCTGTGAGCAGGGCACCTGGCCCTGGGATGGGGGTGGGCAAGTGGGAACGTCAGAGCCACCCGGCTGGGGGCAGGGGGCGTACTCACAGGGCCCAGAAGGAAGCTGGGGAGGGGGCCGCCTTTTCTTCTCTCAGTCTGCGGCACAGAGCGCCTGGTGGTGGGTCTCCTGTACCTTTTGGTTCACCCCACAGGGCTGGGAATGGGCAAGGGGCTCTGCTGTGAGTGGGCCACACTCTGCTGTGAGTGGGGAGGGGCCTTAGTCTCAGCTGGCCATCCAACCTGACCTCCACACCGCCCCTCCCCCAGAATGGTCCAGAATCCCGGTGGGATCACGTCCCTCCCCTGCTAACAGCCCCCCAAGGCCGCCCACCGCCCACAGAAGAGTGGCCATCTGCCACATGAAAGGGCTGGACTAACCCCTGCTGTGCGTGATGGAGCAAGCGATTCCTAGGAATAACCTTGGGGAGAAATCCTGGGACAGACATGGAAAAGTTTGGAACAACTTCAGTTCAGTTCAGTCACTCAGTCATGTTCAACTCTTTGCGACCCCATGGACCACAGCACGCCAGGCCTCCCTGTCCATCACCAACTCCCGGAGTTCACTCAGACTCATGTCCATTGAGTCAGTGATGCCATCCAACTATCTCATCCTCTCGTCCCCTTCTCCTCCTGCCCTTCAATCTTTCCCAGCATCAGGATCTTTCCAAATGAGACAGCTCTTCCCATCAGGTGGCCAAAGTATTAGAGTTTCAGCTTCAACATTAGTCGTTACAATGAACAATCAGGACTGATCTGCTTTAGGATGGACTGGTTGGATCTCCTTGCAGTCCAAGGGACTCTCAAGAGTCTTCTCCAACACCACAGTTCAAAAGCATCAATTCTTTGGCACTCAGCTTTCTTTATACAGAAAATTTAGAAACATTTAAAAAGTCTTTGATAGACATAGAGTCACACTGTGCTCAAGTCTGAAATGACAAAATGAATAGAATCAATTCTATTCTATGAGCACCAATTCTTCCCTAAACTAGTTTATAGCATTTTAATGAAATTCTTTCATTCTGTCTGCCCTCTGACGGATGGCGATAAGAGGCTTCTGCAAGTTTCCTGATGGGAGAGACTGGCTGTGGGGAAAACTGGGTCTTGCTCTGGTAGGCAGGGCCATATTCAGTTCAGTACAGTTCAGTTCAGTTCAGTTCAGATGCTCATTAGTGCCCGACTCTTTGTGACCCCATGAATCGCAGCACGCCAGGCCTCCCTGTCCATCACCAGCTCCTGGAGTTCACTCAGACTCACGTTCATCGAGTTGGTGATGCCATCCAGCCATCTCATCCTTGGTCATCCCCTTTTCCTCCTGCCCCCAATCCCTCCCAGCGTCAGAGTCTTTTCCAATGAGTCAACTCTTCCCATGAGGTGGCCAAAGTACTGGAGTTTCAGCTTTAGCATCATTCCTTCCAAAGAAATCCCAGGGTTGATCTCCTTCAGAATGGACTGTTTGGATCTCCTTGCAGTCCAAGGGTCTCTCAAGAGTCTTCTCCAACACCACAGTTCAAAAGCATCAATTCTTCGGCACTCAGCCTCCTTCGCAGTCCAACTCAAATCCATACATGACTACTGGAAAACCATAGCCTTGACTAGACAGACCTTTGTTGGCAAAGTAATGCCTCTGCTTTTGAATACGCTATCTAGGTTGCTCATAACTTTTCTTCCAAGGAGTAAGCATCTTTTAGTTTCATGGCTGCAATCACCATCTGCAGTGATTTTGGAGCCCAGAAAAATAAAGTCTGACACTGTTTCTACTGTTTCCCATCTATTTCCCATGAAGTGATGGGACCGGATGCCCTGATCTTAGTTTTCTGAATGTTGAGTTTTAAGCCAACTTTTTCACTCTCCTCTTTCACTTTCATCAAGAGGCTGTTTAGTTCCTCTTCACTTTCTGCCATAAGGGTGGTGTCATCTGCATATCTGAGGTTATTGATATTTCTCCCAGCAATCTTGATTCCAGCTTGTGTTTCTTCCAGTCCAGCGTTTCTCATGATGTACTCTGCATATAAGTTAAATAAGCAGGGTGACAATAAACAGCCTTGACGTACTCCTTTTCCTATTTGGGACCAGTCTGTTGTTCCATGTCCAGTTCTAACTGTTGCTTCCTGACCTGCATACAGATTTCTCAAGAGGCAGGTCAGGTGGTCTGGTATTCCCATCTAAAATCTTTAATCCAATTTTCTGCTAATGGGTGGGGCTGTGTTGCCTTCCTGTAGTTTGGCCTGAGGCAGTCCAGTCCTGGAGTTCGAAGTCTCTATGGCAGGGCTACAGGCTCTCAGCTCAGTTCAGTTCAGTCATATCCGACTCTTTGAGACCCCATGGACCAAAGTACGCCAGGCCTCCTTGCCCATCACCAACTCCTGAAGTTTACCCAAACTCATGTCAATTGAGTCAGTGATGCCATCCAACCATCTTATCCTCTGTTGTCCCCTTCTCCTCCAGCCTCCAATCTTTTCCAGCATCAGGGTCTTTTCCAATGAGTCAGCTCTTCACATCAAGTGGCCAAAGTATTGGAGTTTCAGTTTCAACATCAGTCCTTCCAGTGAATATTCAGGAGTGATTTCCCTTAGGATGGACTGGCTGGATCTCCTTGCAGTCCAAGGGACTCTCAAGAGTCTTCTCCAACACCACAGTTCAAAAGCATCAATTCTTTGGTGCTCAGCTTTCTTCACAGTCCAACTCTCACATCCATACATGACTACTAGAAAAACCATAGCCTTGACTAGATGGACCTTTGTTGGCAAAATAATGTCTCTGCTTTTCAATATGCTATCTAGGTTGGTCATAGATTTCCTGCCAAGGAGTAAGTGTCTTTTAATTTCATGGCTGCAATCACTATCTGCAGTGATTTTGGAGCCCCCAAAAATAAAGTCTGACACTGTTTCCACTGTTTCCCCATCTATTCGCCATGAAGTGATGGGACCGGATGCCCTGGTCTTAGTTTTCTGAATGTTGAGCTTTAAGCCAACTTTTTCACTCTCCTCTTTCACTTTCATCAAGAGGCTCTTTAGTCTTTCTTCACTTTCTGCCATAAGGATGGTGTCATCTGCATATCTGAGGTTATTGATATTTCTCCTGGCAATCTTGGTTCCAGCTGTGATTCATCCAGCCCAGCGTTTCTCATGATGTACTCTGCATATAAGTTAAATAAGCAGGGTGACAATATACAGCCTTGATGTACTCCTTTTCCTATTTGGGACCAGTCTGTTGTTCCATGTCCAGTTCTCACTGTTGCTTCCTGGCCTGCATACAGGTTTCTCAAGAGGCAAGTCAGATGTTCTGGTATTTCCATCTCTTTCAGAATTTTCCACAGTTTATTGTGATCCACACAGTCAAAGGCTTTGGCATAGTCAATAAAGCAGAAGTAGATATTTTTCTGGAACACTCTTGCTTTCTCAATGACCCAGCAGATGTTTGCAATTTGATCTCTGGTTCCTCTGCCTTTTCTAAAACCAGCTTGAACATCTGGAAGTTCACGGTTCACAAATTGCTGAAGCCTGGCTTGGAGAATTTTGAGCATTACTTTGCTAGCGTGTGAGATGAGTGCAATTGTACAATAGTTTGAGCATTCCTTGCCAGTGCCTTTCTTTGGGATTGGAATGAAAATTGACCTTTTCCAGTCCTGTGGCCACTGCTGAGTTTTCCAAATTTGCTGGCATATTGAGTGCAGCACTTTCACAGCATCATCTTCAGGATTTGAAACAGCTCAACCGAAGTTCCTTCACCTCCACCAGCTTTGTTCGTAGTGATGCTTCCTAAGGCCCATACAGGCTCTATGGCAGGGCTCATAGCAAGTTCCTCCAAGAGGACTTATGCCAACATGCCACGCCTCCCAGCCAGTGCCCCTGACCCCGCAGCAGCCAATGTTTTGGCCACCTGATGGTAAGAGTCAACTCATCAGAAAAGACCCTGATGCTGGGAAAGATTGAGGTCAGGAGAAGGGGATGATAGAGGATGAGATGGTTGGATGGCACCATCTACTCAATGGATACAGGTTTGATCAAGCTGTGGGAGACAGTGAAGCCCAGGGAAGCCTGGCGTGCTGCGATCCGTGGGGTCACAAGGAGTCAGATATGACTGAGTGACTGAACAACAGCAGCAAGATTCTACAATTATCTCAGTGAAGCTTCACACTGTCTTCAAAGCAATGCTGTGAATTATAAATAAGCTTATTTATAATTACTATTTTAACACAATAATTACTTTTTCAGGAAGAGGCATGAGGAGCGACCAGCTCCAGCAGATGTTCAGTTCAGTTCAGTCACTCAGTCGTGTCTGACTCTCTGCGACCCCACGGACTGCAGCAAGCCCGGCCTCCCTGTCCATCACCACCTCCTGGAGCTTGCTCAAAGTCAGGTCCATCGAGGCAGATGTTAGAGCATTATAATAGTGCAGTAAGGAGCCTTGTGTGAAACTGGCATGGAAGTGAGACATTCTAGGGCAACGGGACAGAACAGATGATCCAGAAACCAAACCTGGTACCCAGGAAACTTCATCTCTGACGCAGAAGCTGCCCTAAATCAACAAGGAGGAGAGATTTGGTCAATAAATGATGCTATAATAAAAGGTACTGAAATAAACAGTTAGTTACTTGGAGCAAAAGTGGAAATTTTACTTTTCACCTCACGGGGTTTCGCAGGGAAGAAAGCAGCAGAATGAAATGCAGTAAATCTAGGCACTGAGGGAGCTGAAAGGGAGATCTTGTTTGGGATGCTGCCTCTGAATCTGGCCCAGCCTGGGAGGGTGGGGGGTAGGAGGGAGTACTGTGGGACAAGGAGAAAGACAGACCTTTCATATAGCTCCCCATATCTGTGACAGTCGACCAAGTTTAACACAAATGCATTTCCAGCTTGTAGTGTTAAGTGAAGGCCTGAGGGCCATGCCTGGAGAAAATATGACGTTGAAAAGAAACACTCCTTTTTAATCTGATTTGGTTTAGTTGCTAAGTGGTGTCTGACTCTTGCAGTCCCATGGACCGCAGCCCTCCAGGCTCCTCTGTCCATAGGATTCTCCAGGCAAGAATACTGGAGCACATTGCCGTTTCCTACTCCAGAGGATCTTCCCAACCCAGGGATTGAATCCGGGTCTCCTGCTTGGCAGGCAGATTCTTTACCAACGGAGCCATCAGGGAAGCTCTTTTTAATACGCAAGTGCTCTCAAATCAACGTGCAAGGCAAGAGGTTTCGCAAGAAGCTGTGAGCCTGGTATATTTGGATTTTTCACATTAGGCGGGTGACTCTCCTATAAGGAGATACCCCACATGATCTGGTCGCCAGCTCATCTCTCCGGGCGGGTATTTGCCATGAGCATCTTGGTTCCCGTGAGCTCGCTGTGTTAGAACAGCCCCTAAGAAAGAGAGTAAAATGATGATATAAACATGTGCTGCCCTGATCCCCAGGTGATCACCACTGATTTGGGGGTGTGTTTACCCAGGCTCTCACTCCCACCCCTCAGTAAACCGGGTGCTCCATCCTTATAATCCCCTACTCTGCATTTTGCTCCATGGCTGCGTTTCTCCTCTTAGGATGTGCTCTGAGCAACCCCCAAGTCTCACTGCTCGCGCGTCATGCCCCCTAGGGCATTCGGTGCCCTTGTGTGGTTGTACCGTAGCTTCCCTCATCCCTCATGGACCTCTTTCCAAGCTTTTATCGTTGTGGACAGTGTTACAGGTCTTTGACTACTGGTCTGCTCGATTCCTTTTCATGGTTTTCTAAGGACAAAGTGAAAGTGTGAGTCGCTCAGTCGTGTCCGACTCTCTGCGGCCCAGTAGACTATTGCCCTCCAGGCTCCTCTGTCCGTGGGATTCTCCAGGCAAGAATACTGGAGTGGGTTGCCATTTCCTTCTCCAGGGGATCTTTCAAACCCATGTCTCTTGAACTGGCAGGTGGATTCTTTACCACTGAGCCATCAGGGAAGCCCCCTGCACACGTGCATGGAAGTATTAGTCTCTCTGTCGTGTCTCTTTGTGACACCATGGACTGTAGCCTCTGTCCATGGGACTCTCCAGGCAAGAATACTGGAGTGGGGTGCCGTTCCCTTCTCCAGGGGGATCTTCTTAACCCAGGGATTGAACCCGGGTCTCCTGCATTGTCTGCGGATTCTTTACCCCCGAGCAGCCTGGGAGCCCTTTCTAAAGACAAACGCCTGCGGAAACCCGTTTGCCCACCCCCACAGGTGGCCCTGCGCGTGCTCCTGTCCTCACTCCTGGGCAGCAGGACCAGCCTCCGGCCGGCCCACCGGGGCGACGGGTACAGAGCCACGCCTGCCTTGTCCTAAAAGTGACGCGCCCCACTCTCACTGGTCCTGTTATATTTCCACCGTCCCACTACTTCTCAGAGGTCTTTCTGGAGAGCTAACGTTTCCTGGTGGATCTGAAAGAGTTCTCTTTCCACGACGGCTCCAGAGGAGGCCCCTCGTGTCTGCCGCCCCAACGTGACCCATGCTGACTGCCGTGGGCGACGCTTCGCAGGAGGTGAGGGCTCAGGAGCTGGGGCTCTGACTCCCGCCTGGACGCTGCTGCCCAGCCGCCTGCGTAAGGCTCCGTGTCACGCAGGGGCAGCTGCTAACCTTTAAGACCTGTGTTTTGGTTATTCTATGTGATACTTAGAATATATCATACATGTATATTTCACATAGAACATGTGAATTAATCACACTTCACTAGAATGTGATTTCATTCTAGTGAAAACAACAGATCTATGGAGGTTTTCTAAGAAATGTTAACCAGAGATATTGGGTGAGTCTTTGAAATGGGGCCTAAGAACTTCTGATCCATGGATATAATATAATGTCAAATCAATCACCCCACCCTCTGCCCTCCTATGAGCCCTCACCCAGCCCCCAAAATCAGGGTGTTTGGTGGTGGGATGGACGGGGGGCCTGGGACCACCGCTCTCCTATTTGGGGTCACCCTGTGTTTCTAAGATGATGGTGTCCTGGGTGGGCACTCACTCATCCAGCTGACAACTGCGCACCACCGACTGTTAGGACAGAGTCAGGGGCAAGGCCAGGGATGGCTGTCAGCGGACAGAGGGGACAGAGTGGGGGAGGCCTGGGTGGTTCTTAGTGCACAGAGGGAAGAGAGCAGAGTTCAGGCCAGGGACGGTCGGTAGCGGTTCCCCAGCAGCTGCAGGGGAAAGATGGACATCAGAGCGCCCATCAAGTGACCAAGGAGCACTCTTCAAGGTGCACTCTCAGCTCAAGCTGAGAGCTGGAGTCAGGCGAAGGCGCGGGATGGCGGAGCTGAGGAAGGGGCTTCTGGAGGAGGAGGCCCCTCACCTGCCTGCCTGTCCGCCCTCACGGGGGCCCATCCTCATGGGGGGCAGGGTCCTCACCGGGGCGTGTCCTCATAGGGGCGTGTCCTCATAGGGGCGTGTCCTCACGGGGCGTGTCCTCATGGGCGTGTCCTCACGGGGCGTGTCCTCATGGGCGTGTCCTCACGGGGCGTGTCCTCATGGGGCGTGTCCTCACCGGGGCGTGTCCTCATGGGGCGTGTCCTCACCGGGGCGTGTCCTCACTGGGGCGTGTCCTCATATGGGCGTGTCCTCACCGGGGCGTGTCCTCATGGGGCGTGTCCTCACTGGGGCGTGTCCTCATATGGGCGTGTCCTCATATGGGCGTGTCCTCACCGGGGCGTGTCCTCATGGGGCGTGTCCTCATGGGGCGTGTCCTCACTGGGGCGTGTCCTCATATGGGCGTGTCCTCATGGGGGCGTGTCCTCACGGGGGCGTGTCCTCACCGTGTCTCTGAAGCCCAGGGGGAGCACTCTGGCCCTCAGGGACTGCAGCCTCCTCCCTGCCTCTTTGCCCGCCCGCCTGCTTCCTGTTTTCCTTCTTCTCTGTCTTGTCTCGCAAGGTGAGCATCCGTCTATGGGCAGCCCCTGTCAGGGTCACCCAAGGTGCCGAGGTCCCCTCTGCCCCACAGCCCTATGTCGGCCGTGTAAATCCCAGTCATTCAGTAAGCTGATTGTGGCTGAAAGGGTTGTATTAATATCTAAGATTCTTAACTGTGGTAAAATACACTCTCTTGGCCTGCCCTGGCTTCTGTAACAGAACAGCACAGCCTGCGGGCTTATAAACAACAGCACTTGTCACAGCTCTGAGGCTGAGCGTCCAAGATGAAGACAGAAGTCTCCCTGGTCTGGCGAGGACCCACTTCCTGGTCCCTGGATGGGTGGCCGTCCCTCCCTCTGGGGTCCTCACATGGGGGGGATGAGGGAGCTGCCTGGGGGGTCTGTTATTAGGGCACTAATCCATTCCTGAAGACCCCACGTCCTAACACCATCCCACAGAGGACTGACTGAACACAGGAGATGAGGAAGAGACGAGCGTTCAGTCTATGGTGCGCGTGTAACATAAGGTTTACTGCTGTAACCACCTTTAAGTGCACAGTTTGGTCGTACTAGACGCCTTCACGCTTGGTGTGGCCATCTCCAGACTTCCGTCCACCTGCCCAGAACGAAACTGTCCCGTTAAACACCACCTCTCCCCACCCCATCCCCATTCTACTCTGGCGCTAAGACTTTGACTACCGTGTGCTGCGCTTAGTCTCTCGGGCGTGTCCGACTCTGCCACCCCGTGGACTGAGGACCGCCAAGCTCCTCTGTCCATGGAATTCTCCAGGCGAGAATACTGGAGTGGGCTGCCATTTCTTCCTCCAGGGTTTGACGACCCCAGGGACCTCGTACAAGTGGAATCACGCGTGCCTGTCCCTTCGTGAGTGGCTTATGTCACTTAGCATAATGTCTGCAAGGCTCATTCATGTCGTAGCTGGTGTCAGGATTTCCTTCCTTTTAATGACAGGGTGATATGCCCTCGTGTGGGGTGATATCCCGTCGTGTGGATGGGCCTCGTCTTGCTTACTCCTTTTTCTGTCCATGGACATGGGATGCTTCCATGCTGTGGCTGCTGTGGACAAGCAGGTGTGTCTGCCCCGCTCGCCCCTCCTCTGGGCATGTGCCCAGCAGTGGGATTGCTGGTCCCATGGTGGGTCCGTGTTCAGTTCTGCGGAGCCTCCAGACTGTTTTCCTCAGCAGCTGCACCATTTTCCGTTCCCACCTGCACTGCACTAGGGCACCCGTCTCTCCACGTCCTTGTTCCTGCTTTTGGATCTGAGCCCTCCTAACAGGTATGCTGAAGGCGCACCGTGTCTCGTGGGGCAGGTGTCCCTGAAGCAGAGCCTGGGATGGGTGCTCTTGCAATGCTGCAGGAATGGGGAGGGCGGGAAGCAGGAGGCGCAGCCCCTCTGAGGACCTGCGGACACTCCAGGGTGCAGCCTGCACAGAGCTGTCCCTCCCGGAGATGGGGCCTGGCCCGTCAGCCTCTCCTCCCTCTCTAATCATCCACCCCAGTGGGCCCCAGGGTGAGGTCTTCCGCTTGGCTTCAGGAGGTCCTCCAGGCGCCTGTGAGTATGGGCCAGGGTGGGCTGCAGCCAGGGGGTGAGCAAGGGGGCCCTGACCTGGGGACTGCAGGCCGCAGTTACAAGCCCTCGATGCCAGCAGGATGGGGCACCTGCCACACCCCCTCTTGGCCGCACGCTCGGCCCCCTTCCCACTGGGCCGTCTGCATTCACTCTTGGTCTGCTCTTCTGCAGTCTTTGCTGTTTCGTGCATTGCAAATGCCTCCCGCCTGCTTTGGCCTATTATGGGCTTTCAACCCATAGCATGGGTCAGCCTTGTTATTAAAGACGCCCTCCCTGCTCTTCACTGGAGTCAAGGAAGGCATTGGAAGCGCCCATCTCCTGCCTCCACATCTGAGTAAACAGAGCCTTTACCCCAGCGCATCCACCCGAACATTATGAAATGTGATCAAAATATGAAGGGAGTAAACAATATTCACAATACTTTCAGCTGGAAAATAATATTTAAAGTAACTCCGCGTGGTGCAGATTTAATGAAGATGGGTTTCTCAGACTGGAAACTGTACAACTCCTCAGCATTTGGCCTCCTGGAAACCTTCTGAATATGACAGCTAAGTTTAGGGGCCTCTGAAGGAAATTTTTTGCCAGCTAGACTTTCATGTGGCTATTAATCTGATAAATTTCACAAGTTATTAGCCAGCCCCTCTGATTTTCCACTGTAACAACGTCTGATGGAGGAAGCGCTGTTGACTGGAGCTTAACCAGAGAGCTGGAGGCCTGGGCTAACCCTTTAGCCAGGCCCTTGCCTCCTGGGCCTCTCTCTGCTCTGAGCCCTGAGGCCCTTAGGCCAAGCTCACCCCACACCCCCGCCAGAGCCCCAGCCAGGCATTGACCACAGCTGAGCACAGAGGGGGGCCAGAGGGGTCCTCATAAGCTCACTGTCCCCAGGATTCTCACCCCACGGTACGCTGGAAAGGTCTAGACATGTCCACTCCCCATGGAGCCCCTGTTGCAGGTGGGCAAGCTTTCCTGATCACAGCATCTGGCCATTCAGGGAACATGACTGTGAACCAGGATCAGCAATGGGGGGTTCCCTGCTCACTTCTAAGCCAGGCAGACTTTGCCGGGCTGCAGAGCAGTGTACTCAACCTTTGATGGTGTCTAGAGACACCTCTGGTTATCGCAAGTGGGGTGAGTATGCTTGGCCTCCAGCGGACAGCGGCTGGGGTGCACAGGACAGCCCCCACAGCAAAGAGCACTCCACCCAGGAGGCCTCTGGTCCAGGTGGGGAAGCCCACTCCACGGCAGCCACAGCCGCCCAGACCCCTGGCCGTCCCCCTGGGCTTGCAGCCACGGGCCTCTGGGAAGTGTCCCCATAAGTGGCAGGGTTTCCTGGGCTTCCCATCTCCACTCCCACCAGACTCTGATCTGACTGATAAGAAGGATCCATGCGTGGGCTGGCAAAGCTGGACAAATGTGGCTTGAATGTGGGGGCTCCTGCACATCCCATGTCTCAAACACGGGACCCATGTGGGGACAGTCGGGAGGCTGGGGCGCACCCTGAGCGGTGGCCACGTTCCAGGGACTCTCACGATCTCCCTGAAAGAAGTAGCCAGCTCTGGCTTCACATTCCTGTGACTAGAGGACCCTGACCTTGACCACAGGGACCTTGCGAGGATCAGGGCCTCCCCGCATAACCCTCCCCACCTTTCATTGTCAGATCTGTGTGTGACCACTTGAGCCATACCAATAGAATTTAAGGAGCAGCTTTAATGAAGTCCCATTAATTTCCCAAGACCTTGTCTTCAGGGGCACCGGAATTCAATCTGCACGCTAACAGCACGGCGCTTGCTGCTGTCCTCGCTAACATAACACGTAATCCACGCCATAGTGACAAAGAGGGCTTCCTTTCCCACTTCCCACAAGAAGCCTCACCCCTAAATGGGGTTTAAAGTGTGTCTGCGCCTTCTCCAAGGTCAGACTCCTCCCTGCTGCAGGGCTGCCCCCAGACTCCGTGCCCCGCAAACAGTGTCCAGAGAAAGGAAGTCCAGCCAGACGGCTCTCTCACCTCCCGTCCTGGGAGGAGCCAGCCGCCACCTCGAAGGAGCCTCTGGCCAACAGCTGAAGGCTTGCCCATGGGGACCACCCTCTCTCCCCACACATCACCCCGGGCCTTCCCACCCGACCGGGTCACATCACAAATGGGCTGCACACCGGTGCTCACGCCGTGATGGCCACGGGGATGCTCTTCACCACTGAGCCCCGGCCAGACTGGTGGAGGTTGCTCTGTGACGCGGGGCTTTAGGGGGTTGCTGGCTCAATTTTCTATGCTTTTGCAGTTCACAAATGCTCCCCCAGCGACGACTGACCCCCGCCTGGGGGACATGTCAGAGACGCACTGGCTCCACGCTGCATTTTTCCTGGGCCGTCTGCCCTCCTATCCAGCTGGCCTGCTGTCTGTCCAGAGCAGCCGCCCCAGGCCAGCTGGATTCCAAGAGTTCCCCCCACGTCTGCCCAGGAGGAGGGGAGCCCTTGTGTCCTGACACCCGTTCTCTCTTGGCCTGTCCCTCATTTGGTGATGTTTGCTGTCCCAGCCCCTCCTGAGAAAGAGGCAGAGGAGGCTCTTTTAGCCCACTGACCACATTCGTGCCGCTCATCCATGTGTCCTGGTGGGTTTTCACTATTGTTCATGCTGAAATGTGAAAGTCTATGTTAGTTTGCATTTTCTGTTAGAATCTCTTTCAGATCTTGCTGTGTCTCTCTCGACTTCTTTGTGAGGCTGTTTTGGCTCTGTTGGTATATAATCTTGTTTTCTTGGGAATACTAACTCAGTAATACAGTCACTAAAATCCACCTGCAGTGCAGGAGACTTGAGTTCGATCCCTGGGTCAGGAAGAGTCCCTGGAGAAGGAAATGGCAACCCACTCCAGCATTATTGCTTGGGAAATCCCATGGACAGAGGAGCCTGGTGGGCTGCAGTCCATGGGGTCGCAAAGAGTTGAACACGACTTAGCAACTAAACATCAAACATTTACTTTACTGAACTTTAAAATGCAATCAAATGTGTGCCTTTAAAAAATACTTTCTGGCCTTATTATGCTAAGAAAAGAATTTTCCCTCCTTACCATTAGTACATAACATTACTTTTATGAATTTTTAAGACTTGTAAATCTTTCATCCATCTGAAATTAATTTTTCAAACATTTTGTACTTCTTTAGCCATAAAATATAGCCCATAAACAAATGAAAGCATTTTCGTCTCATAATAATTTTAAAAGCTCAGGCTGAAGTGACGAGCAGGCATCTACCGCCTCCTAGACTGGCCTGTGTGGCAGAGGTGGGTGTCTGTCATCCGATGCTGACAAGGTGAGAGGCCACACGCGCTGTGCACACTGATGGAAAGACAGCTTGACAGTGCCCATCAAGCTTTAATCTATGCACGCGTTTGACCCAGCACTGCCACCTCTGAAAGTTTATCTCCGGAAATACCCGCCCAAGAATACAAAGATGCTCACCGCTGCATGATGTTTGATTCTAAATAAGTAGAACCAAGCCAAGTGTCCATCAAAATGACATCGGTTGAATAAACCACTGTGCATCCATAATGTAACACAGCCCGTGACTTAGATGGAAATATTTGGTGTGTGTGTGTTTGCATACATATTATATGGAGTGTCTCTATGCAGGAGCATGGCGTACAGTGCACTGGATGTAATTTATACATTTCTGTAGTTTATAGATGTGTATGAGCTGCATCTTTCCGTTTTTCCATAGTTATCAGTGTGGAAAATTATTTAAGAATTTCTATGCAAACTTTAATTGATAGAATAGTGTTAATAATATAAACCCACTCTTTAAAAAAGTGTGTCTTCATATATTCAGTGCAGAGTTTGAAAGGAAATACACCAAACTCTTCTCTCTGGCTGATGAGGGTTGTTGTTTTTGTTTTTTTGTTTTTTTTTTTCCCCTCTCTCTTTTTTTGTTACACTTTCTGAATTTGTGACTTTTTGAAAACTACAATGAGCAAGGTTCTTTTTTAAAAAATAAAAGCAGCACATCTCTCTCTAAGGAGCTACTAAATTACAAATCAGAGTAATGAGAGACACGACAGACACCAAGTAAGAGTTTTTTGTTGTTTTTTTCTCACCAGAGAGGAGCGTCCCGGCAGCAGGAGACACACCGACTGTGGGAGCCGCGCTGGGCGCCCTGGCCTCTGCAGAGGGAGCTGGCCTCGGCCCACCTCCCCCGGAACCGCTGCTGCGGCCCTGGACCCCTGAGAGGAGAAGGCTGGGGTGAGGGCCCCCGTGCTCACTGGACCGCTTGCTTCACACCCACTCCACACAGGCCATGCCCAACTACCACCCCCAGACGCATCCACGGCCCTGTGATCCCCTCTGCCTCACTGGGCCTCTGAGCAGAGCTGGGCCTGCCCCTCACTGTTTACCAGGAGCCAGCACCGTGCAGGCAGGGACCCGCGGCTGCCCTGAGAGGCGTGGGCACTGGGCAGGGAGGGGTCAAGGGACAGGCATGGTCACTGAGGTGCAGAAAGGAGACCCAGAGCTGTGGGGGTGCAGAGCAAGTGCGGGCCTGAGTTGGGGTCAAAAGAATATCCAGAGAATAAAGACAGGAGAAGAGCAGGCGGGCAAGACCAGAGCAGGGGCCTCCCGGAGTTCTGCCTGGGGGCCCCTGCTCCCCTCGGGGTCTGGTACTCACTAAGCCCTCACCCCGCACAGGGCTGGTGTGACCCCTGGGGACTGTGGCGGGTGAGGGCACAGCCCCCACCCCTGCCCTTTCTAGACCGATTGCTGCGGGCAGAGGAGGGCCATGCTCACTGCACCTGGGCTGCTGAAGGTGTGGAATGTCCACCCTGGGAGCAGAGGAGGTCTGGGGCACCTCCACACCTGGCAGATGGCGACGTGTCCCCTGCCAGGTGCCCAGGGTCCAGGACAGCTGTCCGTCTCTGCCTCACATGGGGTCCCGGAGGGTGTGAGGACTGAAAGGAAATCCTGGAGGGAGGGGCGTGGAGAGGAGGTGACAGCCGGGAGAAGCGTGCCAGGGGCTCTTATTAGCCACAGTCGGCACTGCTGTTAATTACACAACAGTTAAATTGGCAGCAACTCGAGCAGAAACTCTCATTTGACACCTTTTACCGTTTCCCCGCCAAGGAGCTGCCTGGTCTTAATTAGCACAGGAGATTTTCCTCCGTCCTTTGTGTCCCAATGCGTCGCCTGCCCATGTCTCAGCACCCTCAGAGCCCCGGGGCTCTCCCGTCTGGAAGAGTGAGGTCGGAAACCTGCCTCTGCCAAGTCCCGCCAAGCTTGGAAATCCCAGAGCATCAAAGGACAGAATCCAAGCTGTGATGCGATGGGACAGACATGTGCCTTGGGGAGCAAACGCAGGGGTGGTGCTTGGAGGACGGGGGAGTTCCAAGCATTTGGAGCCGGCCCACCTCAGGGCCAGCCTGGGTCTTGGGAACTGGCTTTCACTGGGGGGTTCTGAAATATTCCGTGCTCAGCCAGCCTGCCCCCTGCCCCGACAGCCACTCACCACTCTACCCAGAGCCTCCTGGTGCTCTGAGGGGAAGAGATGGCAGGGGATTGTTCAGAGGGAGAAGAGGTCACTTTAGAATGACCAAGACCACAATCCACTCCAAAGCTATTTTTACTCTCAAACAAAATACAACAAATGAAAGGCATTAAGCCGTAAAAACAGCTGGAAGCTGTGTAAGGAAAAGCCCACAGAAGTCTGATAAGAGTGGGGGGCATCCTTCAGTCTTTAAAAGATCAAGGGGATTAAAAAGCGATCGGGAATTTAGAATGTAAGCATAATAAAACTAATGAGAGATGAACACCTTGTGTCGAGTATGTATTCTGCATAGAGAAGAAGAAGACCCTCATTTAACGACACAGGAAACGGTCGCGAGATAGACCATGTGCTATGCCAGCTCGTCTGAGCGCCTTAGGCCACGCAGTCCATCAGCATCAGTTTTAACCATGTGTCGCAGTGCGCAGATGCCTATAATTCATTCCTAAATTATAATTCATAATGTGTGAGACAGAAATATAGCGCATCATGTCCATTATAAAACACACAAAGGCAGGCACGGCACAAAGCTGTGATAGTAGCGGATGTTGAGTGGCAGCTTTCACATTTCCTGACTACTGTGGATTGACCTGCACGCCTGCTGGGGTCCACACACCTCACCGTGGAGATGCAAACCACAGACAGAGCCTCAGCAGACCTCCAAAACCAGCAATCAGCAAGCCCACACACCTTGATCACCATGTAAAAATAAAGCCAAAGCAACAACAAGCTGGAAATCACTGACAAAGCTAGAACCAATCAGCCCATTAACAAAAATAACATTGATGTCTAGAAAACAAAAACACTTAGAAATGTTCAATGCTGTCTCACACCAACTCTGGGTCAAAAAGAATGACAAACTGCAAAACAGCTGGAAAACATGGATTACGATGCGACCACCTAAGAAAACCACAGAGACGGGGCTGGCTGGCAGCGCGAGTCTAAGGCATCCTGTTAATACACATCGTGAGCAAAAAGAAGCATCGCCGTAAGCAGCCTCATACTTCCAACTCAAGAAATTAAAGAAAGAAGGAAATTAGAAAAACGGCAACAAAATCAGCCTAAAGAAAACTGGAAAACTGAAGTTATACGACCAGAAAGCCATGAATCAGAAGCAGGCATCAGAATTGATAGCTAAATCTAGGTACTAATTCTTTGAAAAAAATTGTAAAATGGATAAACCACTTATTTTTTTCAACTAGCATAACACTCTACTAAAAGCACAGTACAGAAAAAGAGAAACTACAGGCCTTTTGATATAACCATCATAAACAAAATATTAGACAGCAGAATTTGTTAGTACATTGAAAAACGTAGGAACTGTGTTATTCACTCTGAGAGTGCAAGGATGGTTCAATGCTGAGAAATCTATTCGTTTCTCGTATTAATAGGTAAAAGGAAAAGTTCATGTTTGTTGAAGCATTCAGTACAAGAGTGAAAAATTGGACATGAGCCAAATACCCATCAAAGGTAGAGTGGACACAAAAGTCATCGGTCCATCCCCACAGCGACCTGCTCTGCAGGCATCTGAAAGGATTAGAGAAATCCATGTGTCTTGTGTGGAAAGAGTTGCAGCGTAAATTATTAAGTGGAAATAGAAAGCAGAAAGGCAATATGAGTATATTACTACATTAATCCATGAAGCATAAATATAGACAAAACTCTTTCTGCATTTAAATATAAATATGATGTATAATTTATATATAAATTGTGTGTGTATAGTTCACAACCAATTGATACATAATACAAGATGTAATTTGCATGCATAATTTATACGTACATATATATGTTTCTGTTCCAGGCATCAACAACAGCCTGGGAATACAAAGGAAAGCTGCATTTATTATTGTGCTATATTGCACCCAATTATGACTGACACCAGGGCCCCCGCAAGTGGCCCCCCGTCCTTCCCCAAGCCATCCGAGGCCACGCGACAAGAGCTATGGATACAGCTCCCAGGTTCCTGCCCTTTCCCTACGTGGCCTCTGAACAGGACATGACTGTCAGTGGTGGGGGACGGGGCAGGCTCTGCTCTTGCCCCTGGAGGTGGCAGCCAGCACCCCTGCAGGTGGTCCAGCCCCCAGGATGCAGCTTCCTCTAGCCTGCCTCACATGGACCCAGCTGTTGGTGACATCAGCAGCCTTCCAGGGGGTCTTCCTGCAGTGCCCCACCCCACACACTCCCCCGGGCCTGGGCTCTCCCTTGGGACAAGCAGCCTGGAAGACAGGTCTTACTCAGGAGGGCGTGGAGGCCGCTGATGACTTTCTACATTGTTGAGGATTCCAGGACGGGGCACTTGTGTGGGGTGAGCTGGGCCTATGGGTGCGGCAGGCAGAGGAAGGAGAGGCCCATGGAGGGAGGTGCCCATCGGGGTCCCAGAGGATGGAGTGCGGGCGGAGAAGAGGCCATGAACACCTCCCTAGGCAGCGTCATGCTTCCTGTCCCCTGTCCACTCTCTCCTGAGATGACTTGCTGCTAAAGTCCTGCCCGGGAAGGCGTTCGGCAGGCGTCTCCCTGGCCCTCAGCCCCGCAGCTGCCTGCGTGGGTGAGGCGCCTGTGAGCTCAGCCCGCCCATCCAGCTCAGGGGACCTGCCCGCGCCCTCCAGCAGCACCTCGCCCCCCTAGCTCCCTGGGCTGCACCCCACCTGGGCATGTGCCCGGCAGGCAGGCAGAGAGGGGGGCTCCACAGCTCCTTCCGCCTGGAGACGCCAGAGCCCCCAGAAGACTCCCGTCCTCGCCACCTCCACCCCAGAGTGAAAGTGAAAGGGCAACAGAACAGGGCCCTGGCTGGCAGAGCTGTGGCCCCAAGCAAAGGGGAGGCCTGAGAAGCCAGGCAGGAGGGCGAGCACCTGCCCAGGGCCAGGGAGGGGCCACCAGGAAGCAGACCCCGCGCGGCCAGCGGGTGAGAGGTGCCCCTGACCGCCTGCATCTCAGTCTAGATACATAAAAGCCCAACATCCACCGCCGGCCCTCACCCTCCCGGGAGGCAGAGGAGCCACTCAGAACGTTGCAGCTCTTCATCCGAATCGATCCCTGTCAAGCACAGATGACAAAAGCTTCCAGGAACAAGAGGGATGCTGGACATGCAGCCGTCTCTCCCCATCACGTGGGCGGCAGTCCCGGCTCAGACCAGCATCCAGCGCATCCTCTGGCCTTCCTTGATCACCCTGCGTGCGTCCAGAGCGCAGACGGAAAGGTGTGGGCAGCGCCTTCTGTTCCATGCAATTCCGATTGCCATGGTTCCTGATTCTATTTCATGCCTTTCCAACGGGCGCTGGTCCCAGGCGGCGGTCAAGGTGACTGTCCCTCGTCCAGAGCCCAGCCTGTCGGGCCTTCAGGGTGGTCAAGGGCCTGGGCAGGCACAGCCTCCTCGCTGCCGTCAGCGCTTGGTGCAGCCCACGGGCAAACCCGAAGGCTGGCCTCCTCACTCTGCACAATCGCCCTCTCCCTCGAGGGTCCCTGGTGCCCACCCAGCACCCCTGACAATGCCCAGGCCCCATCCTCATGGCGGGGTGCTGGGGCGGCTCCCCTCCCTGCAGGGTGAGTGCGGTCCCAGGGGGGCAGGGCGGGAAGTGCAGGAGGGTACCCACTCTGCTCAGACCCTGGGCAGCCTGACCTCCGAGGACTCCAGGTGGCCACAGCAGAGGCTCCGTGAGTGACCAGGCCCCACGAGGGGACCTCGAGGGACACGCCTGCCGGGATACTCTGCGTTTGATGGTGATGCTGCTGAGCAGAGGGGTCAGGGCTCACTGCCTGCGGGGGCAGTCAGAGCGGGGCAGGAAGCCTGAGGGGCTGACCTAGACCTCCCCGGGTTTCTGGAGAACTGGAGGGCTGATGGGGTGGCGGGGGCAGGCAGGGTGCGCCTGGAGGGGAGTGCCAGTCTGTGAGCCTGGGAGCCCTGCCCTGGGGTCCCACCCTGTGTCTGAGCCTTCTCCTGAGCTGGGGTCTGTGGGGTCAGCCTCAGGGCCCTAAGGTGCAGGAGCTCCAGTGCTGGAAATGCTGGGCCTCACTCTGAGAAACCAGGGAGAGGCCCAGAGGGCCTGGCCTGCCCCCGGGGGTGGCCGCCTGTGACCCCGCGTGTGCTGGGAGATGGCGCGTGGGCAGTGTGGATGAAGGAGAGACACCTGTGGTTCACAGTGAGGGGCACCTGGAGTCTGAACACCCCAGTCTTTCCCACGCACGGGCACCGTGAAGATGGGGAGGGCAGAGGGCCCTGCAGACAGGCCACAGTCCCGCTGAGCCCCCAGGCCCCGGGCGTCCTGGCATCCCCAGCACAGGGACCAAGGGCACGCTGCTCCTGGCACTCGGTCCAAGTAGCCCAAGCAGGACTGAGACGCGGGGACGGCGGTGGACAGCGCCTGGGTCAGCGGCGAGGTCGGCACCGGGCACACGCTGCACAGACCAACAGTGGCCCTTTGGGCAGGGACCCAGGACGAGGAAGGAGAGAGCAGGCCCTGCCCCGCCAGGCCGCTGCGCGCACGGCTCAGTGTTTCAGCAGAGAAGGCTGCAGGCACCACGGGGGCTGCTGAAGGTGCCCCAAGGGGGTGGCCTCTGCCTCCCAGGTCGGGGGGTCAGCCTTTCACTTGTTCCCGAGTCTGGCTCCTGCACCCCAGTCATGCCGAGCCCAGCTCGACCCCCAGAAGGGCAGCTCCGGCTCCCCCATGGGAATGCTGGCCTTGGCCGCACCCCTGAGCACAGCATCAGGAAGGGCCTGGGCTGCTGTCTTCTGCCCCCTGCCCGCCCCTGGGAGCAGCAATTTCTCCTTCACCCCACTCACACGCCCGCCCCAGCCTTAGCGTTTAAGTGGACGAAGCCGGGCAGAGGTCAGAACACGGAGCCCAGAGCCAACGCGGGGCACCGTCTGGGTCTCCAGCCCCCTCACCTGGGAGACGGGTGACAGAGATGCCGGCTCAAGGGAGCGGACAGGAAGCCAGTGGGTCCTGCGAAGCCCTGCCCCCGACTCCCAGGGGTGTGGTCCTGGCTGGTTGGTCTCATCAGGATGGGTGTCCGTTTGGCTCAGCGCTGGGCATCAGGATTGCCCGGGCATGGGGGAGGGACTCACAGGCCTGTTAGAGGGAAGGCAGTGAGTCAGGTCTCTGGCAAGGATGCCAGGGGGACAAGATGCGGGCAGGAAGTACAGCGGGGGTGGCCCCACCCCTCAGGGAGCTTGCTCGGTTCCAGGCCTGGAGCCGTCTGCCCAGGGCGGCCTCTCAGGCTGCTGACCACCTGGCCGAGCACAGGGCGCAGGCCGTGAGCTGGTGGTCTGGCCTGGACTCCCTCCTGGAGCTAGGTGCCCTGCAGGGTCTGCTCCCGAGACCCAGAAATGCTGAGCAGGAGCTGCACGGCCCGTCCGCCCCCGTGAGTCTCAGAGCAAGCAGGCCTCCCTGCTTGCCACAGGATGGGCTGGCCCACGGCCACCGTCTCTGGCCAGGGCGGTCAGTGTGGCTCGACCTGGCCTCCCAGCATATCCGGTGGCCCCGTGGGGACCTGAGGAGGATAGCACAGGCAGAGCCCCTGGCCCTTGCTTCTGGAGTGCACCGGGGCGCCCGGGGGCCTCAGGAGCACCCGCACCCTCCGGGGGCTGCAGCTGTGTGCAACTCTGTGAACAACAGGTGAGCGAGCCCCCTTGAGGGTTCGGCTGGACATCACTACTGAGCAAGAGGTGAGTGGGCATCCTGCACCGGGGTCCAGGCCCCTGGGGGATGCGTGGGGTGGAGTGGGGGTGCAGGGGCCCCTGGGTGAAGCTGTATGTCCTTAGGGCGAACTGGAGGTTGGCGGCCTAGAGGTCTGGAGAAGTCCCTGCCAACAGAAAGTCAGAGGTCAGGGGTCAGGTGGGCATGGGATTTGAAGGAGGCCCGGCTGGGCCCCGAGGGGAGCAGGAGGCTGGCCCAGGGCGTGTGGGCTGAGATGCAGGCCCCGAGCAGGGGTGCAGGCTCGAGGCAGGGGCCACCCCAGCCCTCCAAGGACCGCCTTCTCACAGCTCCTCACCAGCCAAAGAGACAGAGCCTCCTCATAAGGACCCGTGTCCCATCAAGGCCCCGCCTCCTCCGGCCACAGTAGCCTCCTGAAGCCCACCCGGCGGACACCGCCACAGTGGGCACTGGCGCCTCAGCACGTGAGCTGGGTGGACACACATCTTCCATCCACAGCACGCGTTCCCGCCATCTCGGCCTCGGTTCTCACGGGCGTCTCAGGCCGGTGGCGGGGCGTTCGGAGCATCCGCACCCCTAACGGAAAGGAGCGGCAGGTTGCCCCGGCGGAGACTTGTTGCCCCCAGCCTCCATGCGGGAGCCGGCCCCCCTGCAGGGCTCAGGGCAGCTGCCCCAGTGACAGCTCTGGAAGACGGGCCGGGCCGGCCCAGCACGGCAGGCGGGGATGGCAGGACACAGTGCAGCCAGGCTCCGTCTGGCCGCCTGCCCGCGCTTGTCGCCGGTCTGAGCTGATGTGGGCTCTGCGGGCGGCTGGGGGCGGCTATTCTTGGACCGTCTCTGGCACCGCAGAACCTCGGGAGAGGGGTCAGAATCCCCGCGGGGGAGTTACCGCAGCTTGAAGATCCTGCTAGACTTTGAGAACAGGAAATATTGGGGACAACGTGTGATCTTCGAGATGAAAGTGACTTCAGAGGACAGACGGCCAGCAAGCCCCCCTGCTGAGGCTGGCTCCTCAGGCGAGAAGCAGGAGGGCGTCCAGGAGACCCCACTGCACCCCCGACCTCTCACTAGATCAGGTAGCAGGGGTGGGGGCAGGAATACCTACCCTGCTGCCCCCACCCCAAGCCAGCCACGCAGGAGGCACACGCAGACCCTTCCTCCAGCCCCACAGCTGGGGCCACAGCTGCTGCAGGAGGCGGGGGCCTTGCAGAGGGGCCCCCTCAGCAGAGCCCTCCTGGTCTGCGGAGGCCAGGTAGGAGCAGGGCTGCCTCCCCCCAGCCCCATCCAGTGGCGGGAACGGAGGTACCGGGTCTCTCCTGGAAGCGAGGCCACCCAGTCACCTTTCAGCCTCCAGCCACCCCCAGGTCTGCCCAGTGGCGGGGCCGCCCTTCCTGACAGTTTGGACCCCAGGCAATGGGGGTGCTGGCTGAGGCCCCACAAAGCTCCCCAAGAGAAAGGGTGCACAGCTTAGGCTGGTCCTGGGGCCAGAACATAGCAGTTGTCACCTTACGCCCATTTTCATCGGCCGGGGGTCCCCCGCATGTGCTGGGCTGAGGCTGTATTCAGACCCAGGGGCAGTAAAAATAAATAAGGAGAAATTTAGGATCTGGACAGAAGGAAGGAGGTTCAGGTGCGACGGACCCAGCAGAACCCTTGGCCGGCGCTCGAAATCTCATGAAAGAGCACTGATGGCAAACGCCTTTCTGACAGCTCAAGAGTCTGACTCTGATGAAGACACGATCTTCTATTTCCCAACTGGGTTCCGGAGAAAACCTGAAACGTTCACTCCTGCGCGCCTGGACTTGCTGAGGGGCTGGGGAGCTGGACCCCGAGGGAGCACCCCAGTGCCCCCCGTGACTGCTCAGAAAACCTGAGGTCTGCGGAACCACGGGCGGCCCTGGGACCCACTTGCATCTGCCCAGCTGGACCGTCTGTAGGGGACCTCCTGCCCCGTGCACCCTCCTGAGGCTCTGCGGGACCCTGACACCCGTGAGTGGGCAGCCCCACGCAGACACGGTCAGCCTGCAGGGAGACCCAGGGCTTGTGGCGGAGCAGGGGAGAAGGAGGTCGGCACCTCCAGTGCCTGGACGAGGAGCCGGGGTCTCATGCAAACCAGCTGCCGCAAAGCAGGACTCGTCCTGAACCAAGGTCCTCTCAGGCTGCGAGCTGTGGCCCTAAACTGGCACAGGTCACAGTGAGGCTCAGCACGGAGTTCCAGCCGGGGGGAATGGTGCGGGATGTGGAGGCCAGGGCGAAAGGTCTCCCACGGTGGGCCATCCGCCGCTCCAGCTCTCACACCCCCTTCCCGGGCATGAAGATGCTCGTGGAAGACGGCTCAGAGGTGGCTCAGTGCCCAGGTTTTCAGTCACCAATCACCAGAGGGGGTCTGTTTGGGTCAGGGGTTTCTAAGGAGCAAAGACACAATGCTTTGTTCCAAGCCAGATGAACCTCCCACCTCACCTGATTATTTCCAAAGCATTGACCCCAGATACAAGGACGGTGGCCTCTGAGCAGCTAGCTGGTCAGGGGATGGAGGGGTACCACCTTGGCAAAACCCAGGACACCTGCCTGCCCAGCGCCCAGCCTCTACCTGAACCATGGAGTCCCCAGCATTCAAAGGCACTTCCCCACGGCTCTCATGTGCACCTCCCCACCCCAGCCTGGGGAGCTGGAGGGACCCCAGCACCCTCACGTGGAGATCACGAGGTCTTGGGGAGTGGGAAGGCCTTCAGAGGTCACCAGGACCCTCCCCTCCTGGAGGGACAGGGCCCCCAAGACCACAGACAGCTGGTGGGGAGAGGAGGGACACGCCCCCCGGCCAGCCCCTGCTCCCCACTCCACAAGGTTCTCCGGGAACGCTTCCCAGGGGCCCATGTTCCCCCCAGGGCCCACTTCAAGAGGAGCTTCGCCATGCAGTCCCGAAGGCCAGCATGGGCAGCCACACCTGGGCTTCCTGCTTCGTCTCTTGGCAGCACGGGGCACGTTGGTCAGGGGGCCTGTGGGCTCCAAGGACCCTGCTGTGACCCGAAGACCAGCCCAGGAGCACAAGGGCCGCCTGGACCCTGAGGGGCTGTGCGGGGCGGCAGGACCCAGCTCTGCCCTCCGAGGCAGTCTGTCCAGGGGGTCTGGGAAGCGCCTGGGTCCCCAGCTCCAGCTCTGCCGCCACACCCGCCAGCCTGCCCACCCCGGGAGGTGTAGGTGCAGGTCTGTGTGTCCGAGGCAAGCTCAGGGGCACCTTGCGTCCCAGATGGCCCAGCTTACCCTCTGGGGAAGAGTGAGGCTGGACCACTCGGACGGGAATGCTGTCGGGGTGGGGGCTTGGGGGCCGCCAGTGGAGGCCCAGGAAGCCCTGCACACCTCGGGGAGGGGGTCAGCTGGCACAAGCAGGCCTCCCTGGGCCGCAGAGCCTGGCGCCGTGAGCCGGGCGGCACGGCCGGTCCCGAGCAGCCGCCTTCCGTCTGTGAGTCGGGTGGGAATGTAAGCGTCTCACGATGGCGCCTGGATGGGCGTGGAGCTGGCCGTCCATGGAAGCGGCAGCCTCTGCGCCCGGGGCCAGGGGCAGCAGGCACCGCGGGCCGCGCATCACCCCTCACCCCCACACAGAGACTCTGGCGGCCGGTGCTGGCGCGGGGGTCCGCCTGCTGACTCTGAAGGGCAGCTCTCAGGGCTGCAGGTGAGTGGGGAGGCCTCACGGTGGCTCAGAGCCTCGCTCTTCCCCAAAGAAGCTGCAGCCAAGCGGATGCCACCAAGCCGAGCCTCCAGGCCACTTCGAGTGGGGAGGGGGATGGGAGGCCGTGGTGGGCAGGGCGGGGGCTCTGGGGGGTGAGCTCAGCCTCGGCACAGGAGGCCGAAGCCCCTCGGGGTGAGCTCAGACCGCCTGAACCCCACAGATCACAGCGCAGATGGCGATGTGAGAGACCCAGGGAAGGTGAGAGACGGGGGAGGCCACCAGGAGGGGTGAGGGGCAAGGGGAGACTCCCCCTGAGCCCTGCGGGGAGGAGGGGGCCGGGGTGGTCTCAGCAGGTCCCCTTTCTGCTCTAAGCAGCACCCACCTGCCCTTCGGGGCCCCGCTGAGAACAGACACAGGAGAGATAAAAGGGAAGCCCTCTGAGGGGTGTGTAGCCTGAGACGGGCTCTCCAGGGGTTGAGGTGGACAAGCGCTTCCTCTGATGGGCGTCCAGGGTCCCAGAGCCCGGTCCCCACCTGCCCCACCTCGGGCAGCTTCACACCAGCTCTGTGAGGGGCAGTGGCCTCCGGGGGGCCGTCTGAGTCGCCCAAGGACCCACAGGGAGGAGGGTGGGCACCAGGAGCAGGGCACGGTGCTTGTTCCGCCTGCTGTGAGGGAGCAAAGCGTGCGAATCGGAGCCTCGGGTGCACGTCCAGACCCGCTTCCTGAGCTGTGTCTCCAAGTGGGGGCCCCCGTGGCTCCAAGAGCAGAGCGGGGCCAGGATCGCCTCCGCCTCTCAGAGCCCCCCGCTTCGTGCAGGGCGGCGTCAGGCTGGGTGGTCGGGCTGCTGGGCGGCGGGAGGGGTGGAGTCGCTGCAGGAGCTGCTGCTGGGGGCCCTTCAGGGGCTCCGCCCCGGGCACCAGATGGCATTGCCACGGCGGAGTCTCACGGAGGAGCTGACACCTGTCAAGGGCTCATCACGGGGCAGAGCTCCGGGGGGTGGAGGGGGTGCCAGGCAGGGCTACAGAGCCAAACCCTTTCCTGCGTCTCCACTGGGAAGGCCACAGGGACAGAATCACTTACAGATATCCAAACTTTTCAAGGGGAGCCCTTTAGTGAAACTTTTTTTCCATCACAAAAGTCCTGTCTATTCGTTACAAAGTGGATACAACAGAGAAACCTAAAAAGAAAGCGATCATCAACCACTATCCCATCTCCTAATGCTGATTTTTGTTTCATTTTATTATATTTCTTGGTGGTAGTGACACCTGTGCAAAGAACTGACTCATTAGAAAAGACCCTGATGCTGGGAGAGATTGAAGGTGGGAGGAGAAGGGGACGACAGAGGATGAGATGGCTGGATGGCATCACCGACCCGATGGACATGAGTTTGCGTAAGCTCCAGGAGTTGGCGATGGACAGGGAGGCCTGGCGTGCTGCAGTCCATGGGGTCACAGAGAGCCAGACACGACTGAGCGACTGACCAACAACAAATGGTCTTTGACATCGATCTCAGCAATAATTTGCTGGATGCGTCTCCTCAGGCAAGGAAAATAAGAGCAAAAATAAGCAAATGGGACTATATCCTTTTGCACGCTGGAGGAAACATCAACCAAACAACACAGCCACCTACAGAACGGGAATATTTGCAGATAACATACCTGATGAGGGGTTAATATCCAAACGTGCAAAGAACTCCTCCAACGCAACATCAGAATCAATAAACAAACAGCCCGATTAAAAAGTGGGCAGAGGATCTGAACAGACATTTTTCCAAAGACGACACACAGACGGCCAAGACGCACGTGAAAAGGCGCTCAACGTCACTCGTCACTTCCTGGAAGCTGGGCCAGGGCGTCTGAGCAGCTTCCTGAGAGGACTCGCTGTGGGACGGTCTCGGGGCTGTTCCTCCAGCTTTGCTGAGCGAGTCCTGCTCTTCACCTCCGGTTGGCAGGTCTGTCTTGCACACGCCTGGGCCCTGGCGGAGCAGAGTCAGCTGGAGGGGACCCCGACACCAGCAGGGCCGCGTCCCTCGCTCCTTGGGGATGGCCCCTCTCCCACTCTGGGCTGAACTCAGCCCTCCCACCACAGTCCGAGTCAAGGCCTAGGTCCCAGCCCCCGGAGCAGGGCTGGATCTGTGGAAACCTCAAGCTCAGTGTCCAGGCCGAGGCCAGGCACCCCCTCCAGCTCCGATTCCTTTCTTGGGGACCTTTGTGCCCCTGCTGGGTGCTGGGTGCCGGGCTTCTGGTGGCCTCTGAGTCCCAGGACACATGGGGCGGGGGTGGGGGCTAGCAGAGGGTAGGGGGACCCTGGTTCTTCCTCCATGGGCCCTGCACAGCAGGGGGCGCTCACGCCCAAGAAAGCACAGGGTCGTCAGGGTGACTGGTCAGACAGATCCAGCTGGCTGGCCATGGCCCCCAGAGTGAGCTCCTCCCGGGGGGGTTTGCCCAACTGACCTGGGCCTGAGGGAGCCTGGGCCTTGCATTCAGCTTGGGGCGGACCGTGAGGGAACCCTGGGGATGGGAGGGGTGGCCCCCAGCGACCCCAGGCGGGACCTCCAGCCTGGGCTGTGGCCACCCTTGCCTTTGAGGGAAGGCCAGTCCCTCCTCTAGGGTTACCCTGATCGCCCTTGACCACCAGGAGGCTGTGGTCCACACCAGGCCTGAACCGGGAGGGGGCCTTTTGTGAGGCGGCCGTGGACAAAGCAGTTGTGGGCCACGATGGAACGACTTTCAGACGTGAAGCAAACATAGGGTTCACAGGGCCAAGGGTGACCCACCGAGCACTTGTCCCAGCTGCCCACCCAGCCAAGGGCTGAGGACTTGCACAGTCACCCCCAGGTGCCTCTGCCCACACGGGTCTCTCCTGTGGGCCCCAGCCCCCCAGCTGTGCTGGGTCACACGGATGGGGGCTTGCAGCTCTGTTCCCCCGCCTCTGCGATGCCCTCACCGGCTCTGGGCTCTGCAGGCCCCACAAGAGGAAGCCGAGCCCCACAGGGGCTTAGAGACCTGCCCGAGGCCACGCATCCAGTGGAGGCACAGCCCAGACTCAGCCCCAGACTGTCCTGCAGGTGAGAACCCCGCATCTGCGGGCTCTTCAGAAAGCAGAAAGCAGCTGGGGGAGCAGGGCCTGTGCTCACCTCGGAGGAGAGAGGACACGGGGGGCGGCCCGGGGGACCCTCCTCTGTGATCGACAACCCCTGTGCTGACGCCTGGGGCTGCGTGTGGCGGAGAGAAGGGCCTGCGACACTTTGCAAAACATGAGCTGTTGGAACCGAAATGTGGGTCACCCCCTAAAGCGCCTAATCGTACGTGATCCACCCCCCCCACCCCGGCCTCTCTGGGCGGGGTCCCTGAATGGGCAGGCGCTCAATCATCGCTCCAGCACATCTATCCACACCCCCAAAACGGTCGCCAAATCCTTCCCCCAGAACTCCACCCTGGACGCCAAGCCTGAAGTCACAGGGCTTCTGGACTCCCTGCCCGGCAAGGGGACTCTGTGTAGCCTGCAAGCCCCTGAGCGCTTCTCGATTCAGTCTGTTTTTCCTAGGATGCCTTTGCAGCTGTGAGCCTCGCTGTGGTCCCCGCCAGGCACGGGGCATCGAGATGGAAGATGGAGGAGGATGCGGGAGAGAGGGCGGGGCTGCAGGACCCCAGGCAGGGCGGGGAGCTTTGGGCACAGACCCCCAAACCCGCACCTGCTCCTCAGCCTGCAGGTTAGGGTAAATTGGGCACCCTGCACCCCGGGGCCCTGGTACACACCCCGTAAGACTGGGCCTGAGGGCCTAGTTCTGAGAAAGTGGGTTGGGGTACAGGGCTATTGGGGTCTCAGCCCAGGGTCTCAGCAAGCCGACCCCAGCCCCTTCACCTCAGTAGCCGTAGCCCTGCCCTTACCAAGGGTCTCTTGAAGATGGCACGACCCCTGAAAGGTCAGCACGCCTGCCTGGCCTCAGCTCCCGCCCACCTCCAGCAGCGCTGGAAAGGGCCCCTCTGGTGGGCACTGGGCAGGCAGCAGCGGGCGCCAGCTTCAGGCTGGGCAGGGGCACAGCCTCCCCTCAGGGGCTCAGCTCTCCCTGGCGACGCAGCCTCCATGACCCCAAGCCTCCTTTCCTGCTTTGCGCCCCCACCGGCAGGGGGAGGCTTGTGGCCCCCCAGAGTCCCGCGCCGAGAGGACGGAATGAACCAGCGGCTGTCTCTCAGCAGCCAGCTGCCCGCTTCACTGCCCGGCCCTGCAGGAGGGCCCATTACGGCCACTCCAGTGGTGCTGGGCCCGCCCTGCTCTGCGATTCCGGCCGCAGCCGTGGCAGACACAGGCGGGGGCCTCCCGACCCACCGCCCCTTCCACCACACCCAGGAGAGAAGGCAGCAGCCCCTCCAAGCTGAGGGGTGGGATCCTGTCGCTTCTCCCCCATCTGTTCATCTCCAGCCGTGCACATCCAGGCGAAAAGCCCACCCGAGCGGGCGGTCCCCTGCTGCGGGCCCCCCACCCAGTCCTCCACACCGTGGCCCCACACCGGTTTTGACAGAGCCACCTGCTGACCAGAGCCCTCAGGGGCCCACCACCGGGGCTGGGGACCCCCAGCACCGGGGCTGCCACCGCCCCCCACCAACAAGGCATCATGTGCTCCAGGTCAGCCTCCAGCCTAGCCCTGGGCCTCCAGCAATTCAGGTCGTTACTAGTCGGAGGCACCCTTCATCCTCCGGACCTTTGACCATACCCTTCCTAGCCAACCTGTCTTCCAAGAAGCCTCCCCAGTCCCTCCCCCAGGCTCCCCAGGGCACCAGTGACACGTGCTCCCAAGAGGACTTCCCCCCAAGAGGACTTCCCCCCGGTTCCTGAGTCTCCACCCCCACCGCCCACCCCCAGCATCCCAGGCCCATCCCAGATTCACGGGCCTGCGGCTGCCCTGCCCAACTGGAGTCAGGAAGGCGTGCTGGCCCCCCAGAACCCCAGAACCGCTGGGCTCTGCTCACCTGTATGTCGGGGAAGGAAGGGGGGCCCGTGGGGAGGGGCTGGGAAGGCCCAGAGCTCCAGCGGACCTGGCTGTCCTGGACGGAAGGGCGGCTGACAAGAGGCAACCGGTCTCCAGTGACAGGCGGTCAGGCGCTGGCACCTGCCAGCATTTCTGCCCACCAGCACACATCAAGGAAGGGCCTGCAGATCTGCAGGACACCAGCCAGGCCCCTCCCCGCCCCGCAGGGGGCTGCAGGACTCTACCCCTCAGACAGGCAGCCAGGCTGGGGGCTCCTGAGTCCTGCTGTCTCATCCAACCAGGCTGGCCCTCGTTCCCAGGCCAGGGTGGAGGTCTGCAAACACAGAGGGTGGTCTGCACACAGCGCCCAGGAACTTAGGATCTGATTCATGCCCCTCGGGACACGCTGGCTCTGCAGCCTTGGCCAAGCTCCCAGGCCTCCTGGTCCTGTTTCTACATCCAGGAAACAGGGGCAACGTTGATGGGGAGCCCTCAGCACAAAGCTTCCCATCGTGTGCTGCTGTTCAGCCGCTCATGGACTGCAGCACGCCAGGCCTCCCTGTCCGTCACCAACTCCCCGAGCTTGCTCAAACTCATGTCCATCGAGTTGGTGATGCCATCCAACCATCTCATCCTCTGTTGCCCCTCTCCTCCTGCCTTCAATCTTTCCCCCTACAGGGTCTTTCCCAGTGAGTCGGCTCTTCGCATCAGGTGCCCAAGTATTGGAGCTTCAGCTTCAGCATCAGTCCTTCCAATGAACGCTCAGGACTGATTTCCTTTAGGGTGGACTGGTTGGATCTCCTTGCAGTCCTGTCAGCGTTGGCTGGTCTCTCCCCCTGCCGCTACCCGTGACTTCCACCCTCTCTGCTGATGCCAAGTTGCAGGCCCTTGCTTTGCTTCCACTGCTGCCCAGCAAGCTCCCCTCCCCATCGCCCTGACCAGGCCAGGGCCGGGTTCTGGCACAGGTGGTGAGGACCAGCCTGAGGGTCTGACCTACAGGATCCTGGCTGTTGCGCCAGCCTCAGCCAGGCCCCTGGCCAGGAGGCACAGTGGGAGTGTCCTGGACACCCCCGCATATCTGCTGGCCCCTGGGTCATTCCACCCAGAGCCCAGAGCCCGGAGCCCTGCGGAAGCATCTCAGAGCCAGCGGGGAACCTCCAGCTGGACGCCTGGCGAGCAGAGGCCAGAGGCCTCCCCGAACTGCTTCTCAGTGGCAGGCCGATGCGGGGACCGTCCACCTCCTCCTTCTCTGTGCCCTGCCTGGGAAAAGATTCAGACAAATGGGGGGCGGGGCGGTGTCTTGTCTCCATCCCTGTTTCCCGTCTGGGAAGAGAGAATTTCCTTACTCCCCTCCTGCTGGTCCTTTCTCAAAGAAGAACTTTTTAAAGATGATTTCTTCCTTAGAACACGTCTCACTGAGACGCCACACGGAAGCGCCGCGTCTTCACAGCCGTGTGAAGGCCTGCTGCTCCGGTGTGCCCACGCACAGCTCCCGTCGCTTCTGCTTGTGTCTGAGTTGTTGGGATGGCTTCCTGATCCTTCGCGATCTCATTTACAAAATCTGTGTGTGGCTACGGAATGGGGACCACCCACCCCAGGGGTCCCTCCCCTTGTTTCTGGTCCTGCCTCTCCCGCTTCCCACCCACCCCCACTGGCAGCTGTTTTGAGCAGGTTGGGGTTTGCCCTTGCAGTGGTCCTTTTGGAAACTATCCATACAAGAAGCACACAGATGTCTACTTACCAACTCTCTCTCCAGCCTTCTCTGGACACTGCCAAGCACCTCAGTTTGTTCTCTTGACGTTGTCAGGATGCCACTGTGAGCATCCCTACGCCTTCCTGAGGGCGCACGCGATCTCCCTGGACCAGGACTTGGGAGTTTCCATCTTTGCTGTCACTGCGAGTGACCACCGTGAACGCCTTGCCTGCCCGTCGTACGCTCCCCAGCTTGTGCTGGGTGCCGTCCTAGGGGTGGGGTCAGTGCCTCTCAGGTCAAACGTGTACATAGCGTGACTAGATGTTCTTAATTCCAGTCCTAATTCCTAATGGACCAGCACCGTTTTCCTTCCCACCTTGTAATCAGTATGAACCCCAACACAGTCAGTGGTCAAGCCTTTGGACTGTGCTCAATCTGACAAGGGAGAAATGAAACCTCGGTGTTATTTCAGTTCACTTTCCTTTCACAAGACCATGCTCGGGCACCTTTATATACGCTTAAAGAGACATTTGCATTTTTTTCTTTTAGGAACTGTTGATTGGTATCTGTGCCCATTTTCCAGTAGGTGACTGAACTTTTTGTTAACGGGAGCTTTTCGTGCATCAGTGATTTTAGCCCTGCGCCCATGATGCTCGATGCGAATGCTCTGTGTGTCTTTTGACGTTGCTTGCAGTGTGTCTCGCCATCTGTTGTTTCGTTCCGTTGGTAAGCCGTGTCCGACTCTTTGCACCCGATAGACTGTAGCCACCAGGCTCCTCTGTCCGTGGGATTTCCCAGGCACAAATACTGAAGTGGGTTTCCATTTTCTCCTCCAGGGGATCTTCCCAACCCAGGAAATCAAACCTGCACCTTCTGCACCGGCAGGCGGGGTCTTCACTGAGCCACCCAGGAAGCCCCCCGTTCTGCCACGCAAGTGTTTGAATCTTCCACAGGCAAACTGCTCGTCTTCGGCTCGCTGCTTCTGGGCTTTGCATCATGGTTGTCGGCTGTTCTGGGCTGTGAAGGAAGCCGCGCTACTTCCTTTCCAGCACTTGCACGGTTTCACCTCTGACCCTCTTGACGTCTGTTGTGAAGAGTGGCTCCAACCTTACCTTTGTCCATGTGGCTCTCCAGCTGCCTCAAAGCCGTGGACTAAACAGTTCATCTTCTCCCCAGTCGCTGAGAAGCCACCTTGACCGTCATCCACGTGCCCTGAGCCCAGTGTTGGAGGCCCTTCACAACACGTGTTAGATCTGGTAGACCCGCCGATGGGCGGGTGAGTGGATGTGTGGGCGGAGGGATGGACCCTAGCCCGTCCCCTGCCCTCCCTCACCCTGATTCTTTTCTAGGGATTTCCTGGCTATACCTGCTGGTTGGTTCTTCCCTATGAAAGAAAAGCATTTACAGTGCCTGGTCCTACCAGGCAAACCCCAAGCCCTTCCATCTCCAAGGCTGCCCAGCAAACTCTCACTCTTTGAGAACCAGCACCAATGTTCCTGCCCCTCCAGGCACAGGGACCTTTGCTCCGTCCCTCAAACAAGCCAAGTTTATTCCTGCCTTGACGCTCCTGCCTGGAGTCCCGTCTCCCCTGGACCGCCCCTTGGACGGCTCCTTCTCTTTTAAACCTCAACGCAAACACTTTCCTGGGGAGTCAGCCCTGGCTGTCTCCTTCCATGGCTCTGCTTTCTTCTCCTCACGGTGCTTTTCCGCAGCTGAAACTGCTGCGCACGTTCATTTTATGTCATGTACACTAGAAGGGAAGGCCTGTGAGAGAAGTGACGTAGTGCGCCCCATTTTAAGGTGGATCCTCAGCATCAGGAGGACTTCCCTGGTGGCTCAGACGCAATGCGGGAGACCTGGGTTCGATCCCTGGGTCGGGAAGATCCCGTGGAGAAGGAAATGGCAACCCACTCCAGTGCTCTTGCCTGGAAAATTCCATGAACTGAAGAGCCTGATAGGCTACAGTCCATGGATGGGGTCGCAGAGTCGGACACGACTGAGCGACTTCACTTTCCTTTCACTTTCAGCATCAAGAAGAGCGTGGTGAGAGAAGCTCCATACCCTGTGCGATAGGTGGGTGGACGGGTGGGTGTGCGGATGGAAGGATGGATGGGTGGACGGATGGGTGGACGGATATATGGATGGATGAGTAAATGGATGGGTGTGGACGAGTACGCGGGCAGAAGGCTGAATGACTGACGATGGGTGAGTGGCTGACTGACAGGTAGGCGGGTGGACAGGTCGGTGGTTATGTGTCTACGTATAGGTGTGTGCGTATGGGTGGATGAGTGGACGGATGGATGGCTGAGTATCAGGGAGGATGAACAGACGACGTGGCTGATGAGCGAATAATGACTGGACAGGGAGGTGGGTGGACAGACGGATGGATACGTATGTATGTATAGGTGAGTGTGTTTGTAGGTATGTATGTATGTACGGGTGGATGGGTGGGAGGGTAGATGGATAGATGGACAGATGGATGGATGCATGGGTGGATGAGTGAATGAGTGGACAGATGGGTGAGTAGGTTGGTAGACGGAGCCAGCTCTGACTCCCCAAGCAGTTAGTTACCCCTTCCTCGGCACTCCCAGAGCACTCTGGACACCCCTCTATTACAGCCCGTGAAAGCATTCACCTGTCCCCAGCCTGTCTGTCTGTGAGCTCAGTGAGGACAGCAGCTGGGTCTTGTCTCCATCCGGGCCCAGGGAAGGTGATCGGTAATGAGTGCAGGAGAAAGGGTGACAAGGTCAAATGCTAGTACAAGGTAGCATCTTGGGCTCAAGGCTCTGGGGGACGCTCACCGCGCCCAGGAAACTCCAGGGTGCTGTATGGACCCCAGGGCCAAAGGCCTGACACAGTCCAGGCCTGCGGAGCCTGCAGTCCCCGCCTGAGCTGGAGCGCTCAGATTTGCCCTCAGTGACTGGCGGAGGGAGCTAGTCTCCTAAGCCTGGGTCCTGGCGTTCCCTTCCCAGTCTGGACAGCAGGCAGCTACTGACACATAGGAAAAGGGTATGCGGCTGAGCAGCCAAATGAATCTGGGCTTCACAGGCTCAGCCACTGTGGGTTCTCCCTGGGCACCAGGGTGAGAATGAAAGTGACTTCAGTCGCCCGCCCGGAAAGGTGTGAGGACGGGAGTGAGCCCAAGTCAACCCCAGCCCTTCTCTGGGGCACAGAAGTGGCTCAGCAGCAAGAGGCTGCCTCCCCTCCCCTCCCTTCCCGCTCTCGCTGTCCTCTTCCTCCACTTTTCTTTAACAGTTTATTTTCTGTATTTTCTATATATATTTATAAGAATATATTTTCTATATTTTAACAGCTTATGGTATAATTCACATACTACCCGTTTCACTCATTGCGTGGATAAAATTCAGTGGTTTAGCATATAGACACAGAGTGCTGGAACCATCCCCACCACCCAATTTTAGAACATTCATCACCCAAGGAACCACATCCTATCGACAATCCTTCCATCCCCTCCCTCTCCCCTCCAGCCCTGAGCTTCGGTCTCTGTGCATTTGCCTGTTTTGGACTTTCCATATAAATGAGGCCACGCGGTAACCGGGCTTTTGCGGGCTCATCCATGTTGGACCAGTCCTTCACTCCTTCTTATCGCCAAGTAATAGTGCTTTGTGTGGCATTACATTTTATTCAAGCACTCATCAGTTGATGGACAATTAAGCTGCAAAGAAAAAGTATTTCTCCAAATAGGTGGAGCTACTGGACTACATATTATGAAATATTATGTTTCTTGAAATAAGACTGTCAAAGTAGTTCTAACACATCTTACTACAACAATGGATAAACTTTTTAAATGAAAGCTCCACCCTAATCACATTTTCTTTGCCTTTATGACTATTTTATGATAGCTTTCTATATACTTAGTAACGAGTTATATAGTTCCTTATTATAAACTGTTGTTCAATATCCACTTTTTCATTTATATCTTACAGTAGTATCAATTGTTATTCATTGTTATATTTGTCTGAAGTTACACATAACACTTTTCCTAATCTGATTTTTGCTTTTGGTTATATTGCTAATTCACCCTTAAGAAATATCTGGCTTGTATACAGTTACATCTATTGGGTTTTTGTTTTTAAAACAGAAAAGCTTTCCCCTCAAAAGACTTAATATTTATATCTGCACACTTCAAGATTTTTATCACTTGATTTTTTTATTGTAGTTGGCTTCATTTCACATGTCTATACAGCAAAGTGATTCAGTGTTATACACACATATAAATATGCATGCATGTTCTTTTTCCGTTTCTTATAATACAGATTATTATAAGGTATTGCATACAGTTCCCCGCGCTGCACAGTAGGTCCTGCTGCTCATCTGTTTTGCACAGAGCGGTGTGCATCTGTTAATCCCAAACTCCTAACTCGCCCCTTCCCCCTTATGGCTTTGGTTACAAGTCTGTTGTCTGTGAACCTGTTTCTGTTTTGTAAATAAGTTCATTTGCGTAATATTTTAGATTCCACATATAAGCAATGTCGTTTGACATTTGTCTCTAACTTCACTTAGTATGATGTCTAGGTCACTTCATTTCTTTACACTTGACTCTTGAATCCTGCAATTCACTTTGGTGTGTTTCCATCATTCTACTTCCTCCTCCAAAAACGTCTAACATGATTCTTCATCAAATAACTGTTCTCTTTCCCACTGACTGGCCATTCTCAGCCCCACCTTATTTGCAAACACTTGTGTGCACTGAAGTCTGTTCTCCTGGTCCATCTGTCTGTCCTCACACTAGCACCAAACTGCGCTATTTATACATAAAACACACAGACCTTGCTAGTGTGCCTGCTTGTTAAAGATGTTTACGTTGTGAACAGGTATCGTAGACTAAGGCACAGAACTCAATAGATAAGTGCCCTTGAGTGATGGGCCAATCCTCCAGCTCGTTCCCAGTCCTTCACTTTCTAAGCACGCTTTCTGCAGCGTCTCCACAAAGTGGATCACGCAGCGCAGTGCCAGGGCGCCTCCCTTGGCCCTGAGGCGACTCTGCCAGCCTCCTGCTCCCTGCCCCACACTCGTGGCCTCACGAAGGGAAGGACGCCACCTCGATTCCTCCTCCAGCTGCCCCGTGATTCTCTCCTAAGCACGACGATGTTTGCATGGTGAGGTCGTTATTGTTTGGGGCTAAAACAGTGGACCCGATGGGCTTTTTACTGGACTGGAGAGGCCAAATCTCCCTACAGGCTCCCAGCTGTGGATTCATGGTCCACGGAGCGAAGGACCTGGTGGAGTTTCTTCTGAACCGGGAGCAGCTCTAACCGTCGCAGGAGCATCCTGCCCCGATCCACCTCTCCCATCTTCCATCCTGTCACTCCAGGTGTCCGCGACAGTCTGTCCTTCAAAGCACTGTTTTGAACAGGACTTTATGTTCAAAGGAACGTGAACGGGCCCCTGATGGTGCAAGCACATCGGGAGGCTTCCTGGGGCTCAGCCTGTGGTCCCCCAGACGGAGGCCCGGAAGCTGCAGCCGCTGGTGCGGGGGGCTGTGTGCACTGAGGGCTGCGGGTCTGCGGGGACCCCGGGAAGCTGTTTGGGAACCAGCTGCCCTGGTTGGTAGCTCGGGGGGCCTGTGAGCCTGGCTGGTGCCCTGTCCCCACCCATCAAGCAGTAGCCCTAGCTCCCGAGCAGGTGGTGTCCTGAGGGCTCCTCTGTTCTGAGGCTGACCCTGGGCTCCCCAGATCCACCAGCTCAGCGCCTGGCACTACGTGAGCGTCACACATGCTTTGCCCGTGGGGTCTTGGGTGCCCTGCCCATCAGGAGCAGACTCCTGCACTGCCCGCGTGGACATGCTGGTCACAGTCACCACCTTCACGGAGTGCTCGGTCCTCGTGGGCTGAGGGTGATTCCACTTTGCCCCTAACGCAGTCCCTCCCACAAGGGACCCCAGGCTGTGCCCACAGCCAGGGGTGAGCAAGGCCCCTCCCCCTCCCATGCAGAGACCTGGTGAGTGTGTGTATCTCCAAACAATACAGAGCTGGAGGCGATGGGGCTCCAGCATGAGCGGGCAGCACAGAAGAGAGGAGGAAACCCTGGAGAGCTGCCCAGAAGAGGAGGCATGGAAACTGGGCTTACTGAGCTGGCTAGATGTCAAGAGCAGGTGGTGGAAGAAAGAGCATTTCTGCTCCCCGGGGACCTCCCCTCTGGAGCCCCTCACCAGGCCCGAGCCCCCTGCCCCCATCCCCTGACCGCTGGAGGCTGCCTGGGCCCAGCTCTGCGCCTGCTGCACTCCTGGGCTGAGCTCGTCCGCTTTCATCATGAGCAGGAGCTTCTAGAAGCTTCAAACCATCCCATGTGGTTCCACTTACTTGCTGGCACCGAAGGCAGCTGTGTGTTTACAGATTCCAGAGGAGACCCAGCCCAGAGCACACAAGGGACCCCACCTGGCAGCGCAGCCGCTGTCCTGGGGAAGCTACAAACAGGGGCGGCGGCGGGGTGCTGGGCGCCCAGACAGTCAGGGGAGGGTGTGGAGCCACTGTGGCTCCCCCCAGCACCATCTGCACAGGGGCGGCGCAGGATTCCCGCTGCCTCTGCTGGGACCTGCGGGCAACCATCCCTCTCAAAGCTCCAGACCTTTGGTCCATTCTTGCGCAAGAACGGAGATGCTGATTTTTGGCACACTGCCCGGGGCGTGCCTCTTCGGGTGTTTTAGAAGCTGGACGGTCCCCCAAGGGGGAGCCTGGGCTCAGTGCCCACGGGGCGGGCCCATTCCCTGTAAATGCTCCTCGTGTGCTGGGCAGTCCCTCAGGACCGCTGCTGGGGGTGGGGGTCGTGCTGGCGACCGGGCTCCAGTCTGCCGCTGCCTGGAAACAGGCCACAGCTGCCAAGCGAGGCGACGAGCTCCTGGAGGGCCTGCCTCCACCGCCCGCGGTCCCTGTCCTCCCGCTGGGGCAGCCCGCTCTGTCCAGCCACCCAGGGGCCAGGAGCCGCGAGGGGGCGCCACTGAGCACAGGGCCCAGGCCAGGCCTCCACATGTCCTCGGGGGCCTGCCCGTCCAGACCCACTGGGGTTCCCCACGAGCTGCTGGAGCCGACCTCGGAGGCGCTGCCCAGGGCAGCCGACAGCTCGGCTCCTGGGCCGTGCCCCCCACCGGGCCCCCCGGGATCTGTATTCACGCTCCGTGGCCGCTCCAATCCCAGCGGCCCCCTGCGCCAGAGCAAGGCACCGCACTCCTGGGTGTTCACGGCCCCTCAGACCCCGAAAGCCGCCCTGTCCCCAGGAGCAGAGGGGGCTGGGGGGCCGCCGGGGCCGGGGCCCTCCTGGAGTCTGCCCCGCTGCTCCTGTAAGGGTGGTCTGCCACTTGTCCCCACTGAGGCTGCCTCTCCCTCCCCACCCCGCCCCACACTGGGCACCGGGCTGTGCGCTGGGGAGGCCGCTGGGGAGGGGCAGGCGGCAGCATGCCAGCCAGTGGCCGCCACCCTCAATGGTTTGTCTTCCCATGGGAACATCGGACACCTCAGAGACCCCACCCGGTGGGGAAGGGGCGGGCTGGCCCCTTTCCTCAACAGCACGTTGGTGACGACAGAGCTCCCTCCCCCTCCCCCGGGCGCCCAGGCCTGAGCGGCCCCTGCATGGCCCCTATCCCCAGCACCAGCTAGGGGATGAGTCAGTGCCACCTGCCCCAGGTGACAGAGGGGGACAGAGGGGGTGGAGGCTGCCCGCTCACCCGGCCGGCAAGGGCAGCGCCAGGCTCCGAAGCCCGTCTGCATGAGTGCCTGCTCCGTCGTCCAGGCCTGTCTGACTCTGTGCCACCCCATGGACTGCAGCCCTCCAGGCTCCTCTGTCCATGGGGTCCTCCAGGAAAGAATACTGGAGTGGGGTGCCATGCCCTCCTCCGGGGATCTTCCTGACCCAGGGATTGACCCCGTGTCTCCTGTGTCTCCTACACCGGAAGGCGAGTTCTTTACCACTGAGACACGTGGGAAGCCCCTGACGCTTGTCTGCCGCCACACCCGTGTCAGAACAAAGCGCCAGAGGCTAGTGCCTTCACACGATAGACACCGACGACCTCACCACGGATTCCCATCAGGCTGCCGGCCGGGCTGTGTTCTCACCTGGAGGCTAGACTGGGGGAGCACCCCGGGGTCTCCAGCTCCCTCAGGTCGCTGCAGGATTCATGTCCTGGGCCGCAGGACATCAGCTGGCCTTTGCTGGAGGCCTCCGATTGGGGGGGGGTGGAGCCCACCTGACCCCCCGGGAGATCTCTGCCACCTGGCATCCCGTGGTAACACATCACCTGTGCAGGTTCTCCTGCTTGGAAACAGGTCCACTTTCTCCCCAACCAAGGGGAAGGAAGGCCCCAGAGGGTGGACCCCAAGGGGCGTCCCGGGGCCACCCCGGGGTCTGTCAGCCCCATGGTGACTGGGTGCCGCCTCCTCTAGGGCAGACTCCCTTTTCCAGACCCGGCTGCATCTCAGCCTGTATAGGATCTTGGCGCCTGTCCTGAGCCTGACTGCGGGTCTGCAGAGAGGACCCCCAGGCAACACGCCCTCTGTGCCCTCAGGGACCCACCAGGCAGGCATTCTGGGCTTCCCCCTCCCCAGAGGAGGGCTCCCTGCGCCCCACCCTGCCCTGGCTCAGCTGACCTGGTCCCCAGGAGCTCCTGCAGGCTTCACCTGTGGGTTCCCAGGAGCCCCTGCGCCTCTCCTCAGCACCCCCTGACCTCTGAAGGGGGCTGGGCTACTTCTTCGGCACTGAGTGCACTCCTGTCTTGCATTTGCTCTGCGAGCCGGGACAGAGCCAAGCGGGGCCGGCCGGGAGGAAAAGGGGGTTCTTGTTTCCACCAGCCCCTCACCAGCTGCCCAGGCGCCCCTCGCGGGCCCCCCGCACCATCTGTGAACCGGCGGTGGGAGCAGGCTTTCTCCGGAGGCATGTCCAGATCCAGCCTCCAGGGACTCCAGGAAGAGCGTGTAGTGTGCGGCTGGTAGCCTGGTACCCACCCCCACCCACCCCCCATGGCTGACCTCCAGGTGGTCCGGGGCCTTCCCTGGACTGTGAAGCGTGCTGCGCAGCAGTCTCTGCCCTGCACCCCTCACCACCCACCCTCCCGGACCTTGGGAGGCTGTCTGTCACTCACGCTGCCCCGCCCACCCACTCCCACTGCTGGCCAATCAGGTGGCACTGCCTCCCTCCAGGGGCGGAGTCCGCCCTCCTCTCCGCCCCCTGGGGGTGGGGTCAATGCGGGGGCAGGGCTTCGCTGGAGGGACACCGCACAGAGGAGCCTGACTCTTCCCGCTGCCTGGAGTGCCCCCTCCAAGGGCCTGGGCCCTTCCTTCCCGGCCAGAAGGAGCTTTCTCGGAAAGAGAACGGAGAGGGAGCAAGACCAGGAAGGGGAGGAGACCACCCCGCAGGTGGGAGGGGGCTGGAGTGCTCACCTCGGTGCCTGGCCACGCGGTGTTTCCACAATGAGGCTGGGGCAGGGGTCTTAACCTCCAGCCACTCTGGAGTGTCAGTGGGCCACATGGTGGAGGGACAGTCAGTGGAGGAGGCTGGATGGAGCACAGGACAAGAAGCAGCCGCTGAAGGAGCCTGGCTGCAAGGGCCTGGAGGACAGCGAGGCCTGGAGGGCCCAGTGGCACCCACTCTATCCTCCGGTGTGTGCTGTCCCGGATGCCCCCAGCAAGGGGCAGGCACGGGGCCCTGGAGTCAGGCAGCATGTCTCGGGGGCACTCGCTGACTCTGACTTCAGCCGGGGTCCGACCAGACGCACACCAGCCATGCAGACCTCCCCCGCTCCCCTCTGCCTTTCTGGGGAGAGGGTGGGCACAAACCACCCACCCTGTGCCCACAGAGGGCTTAGAGAGAGCTTCCCACCCTAGAGGCCAACAGGCTCAGGGAGAAAAGGCTGCAGGAGGCCCGGCTGTCCCCAGATCGTCCCAGGCCCTAAAGACCAGAGGGCTGTGGCACCGGGTCCAGCCTGAGATGGCCAGTGACAGCGGGAGGGTCAGCCAGCTCGTGACCACGTCTCACAGCTGGGCTGTCTCTAGGGCTGCCGGAAGATCCGAGTCCCAGGCCGGGGTCAGCAGCGCCACCGTGGAGTTCCTGGTGGCCCTGTCCCCCACGGAGCAGCCCCGGAGGGCACCCTTGCCACCCCTCACCCCCCACGGAAGGAAACTGAGGCCTCAGCGGGGCTCAGCTTGTCCTCTTCATGTCCCAGATCCCAGAATAGCCGGCCCGTCTGCCTCCCTCCCACCTGCATCTGCGTCCAGGGCAGAGTGGGCGGCCGGCCCAGCAGGCCGGGTCCACGCTCCTGCTGGCCCTGCTTCACCACCAGGCGCGAGCGAGCCCCCACCCCCGGCCAGGCTGTGCATCCCTGAGAAGAGCCTGAAGAAGAGCGCCAGCACACAGTGAAGGCCCGGGGTTCAGCGGGGACAGCGGTGCTGCTGACCATTCATGGGGGCTGAGACCAGGCCCACGGGGCCACACGTGAGCGGCACTGCCACCCTCCCTGCCCACAGCCCCTCCCACCCCCGAATCTCCTGCTGGTTTAAAGACAGAAGCTGCTGAGCTGACGGAATTAGCTCAAGGACAGGAGGCAGCAGCCCTGTCCTCTACCCCCAGCCTGGATCCAGCCCCCCCCCCCCACCGCCCCAGGATGGTGGGATGGCTCTGGGAGCAGTGAGCAGTGGGTGACCAGAAATTCTAGGTCAGCTGGACCCTGACTGCCCACTCAGCCTGGGCTTGCCCCAGAACTGGGCGTGAGCTCCGTAGAACTGTCCGGGATAACTGCAGAGCTAGATGCCCCCCACTCCATTAATCATCATTATTTTAATTAAGGTAAGAAATACAGCTCATCAAAGATTTGATTAATTAGCAGCTAACAGCACTTGGGTGAGTCAGTGACCCGAGTGGTGTGGGATGTATAAGAAATGAAAGCGTCCCAAGAAGGTGGGCGGGGTGCCGGGGGGCCTCTGCCAGGATGCGGGCTGGGAGGGAGGCCCCGAGTCGGGCCCCAGTGCGAGGCAGAAGGCCCCCTGCAGCTGAGCGTCCACGGCTCGTCTCCTGTGTGGTTGCTTGGCTGCCCCCGGGAGGACCCCCGCTGCTGCCAACGTCTGGGCGTTCTCAGTGGTCTTGACCGAGGCCCCACAGCTCCTTCTGACCCCAGGCCCACACCGTGCCCAGACGCGCCCTGTGGCGGTGCCTCGTTCCCACGCCCCAGAACTGGGCTTGGGTCCAGGAGGGACCCACGGAAGTGCATGAGTCTGGCCCCGCCGGCGGCGGCCTGGATGGGAGACACTGCGAGGGGCAGGCTGGATGAGCCCTGAGTGAGATGGACGCTGGGAGGAAGCGAGAACCAGGGCTGTGCTGCAGAGCCTCACGGTGGGGACCCACTCGGGTCTGATGCTGATGGACGGAGGTGACCTGAGGTCACAGGGAGACTGGGTTCGGCAGGAGCAGAGGCAGGAGTCGCGGGGCCAGCCACGGCCAAGGATCAGGTGTGAGGGCCCAGCGCCGAGTTCCCCACACTTTCACTTCTCCAGCACCAGGGTTCGGTTCCAGGAGGGGCCCCCGTCCACGGGTGAGCAGCCATTGGGGGTGGGGTGGGGTGTCGAGGAACCCATGCGGAAGCCACCTGACAGGTTGGGGGTGTCCATCAGGGAGCAGCGCACACCTGCCAACCTTGCCCCTCCCACCTGGGACGGCCATCGGGGCCTGCGGAAGCTCCTACTATTGGCAGCGCCTGTCAGGAGCCCTGAGACTGGCTGTCTCCATGGAAACAAGTCTGTGGTCGCAGGACCTGCATCCGTGACCTGGGGCTGCCGTAACAAATGACCACAAACTGGGGGGATTAAATGACAGTTCTGGAGGCTGGAGCTGGAGTTCAGGTATCGGCAGGCCATACTGTCTCTGGAGGCTCTAGGGGAGGGTCCTTCCTGCTTCTCCAGCGTCTGGCGGCTCCTGGTTTCCCTGGCACGCGGCTGCATCCCTCCAGTCTCCCACGGCCCCTCCCCTGTGTGCCCTTGTCTCAGATCTCCCTCCCCTTTCTCCTAAGGACACCAGCCACGGGATTCAGGGCCCCGCCTAATCCAGGCTAGTTACATCTTGAGATCCTTGAATCAGCTGCATCTGTAAATACCAAATAAGGTCACTTGGCATGGGTCCCTGGGGTTCCACCCCTAAGCTGTGTTACTCACCTCAAGTCACTGTCCTCCTCTGGGCTTCTGCTTCCTTACGCTCCCTCAGAGGATGCTGGACAGACCAGACAGGTCACCTGTCCGTTAGTGGGCATCCACTAAGAGGCAGAATTCATACAAAGAGTTTGCATCAGCTGGGTGGGAGCAGACGCTGCTCAGGCAACCAGGGCCTGGAAGGCACACAAGGGTCCCGGGCTGCCCTAGGCAGAGGTGACAGGTCCTTCCCAGTAAAGCCGCACCGCACACCACCCCCCCACCCCCGCCACACACACACACACTGAGGGAGGTGGGACAAGGTTGCTTCCAAGGACATGTCTAGGTCACGAACTAAGATGGCCTCTCTTTCCTGCACCTCCATCCAGGCTGAAAGAGATTGCAAACCAAATTAGCCGAAGACTTAACAGGAATTGATTTTAATTTAAAGCCCTTTGAGTGCTTTCCCCTCTGTGATGAAAGACAAGGAGAATGAAATCTGTGTTCTGATCGCCCCATAACTGTATCTGATCTAATTTTCTGCCCCACACCGGCTCTCCTGATGAGGTCAGCTTTTCTCATTGTCTCTTGGTGATTACTGAGCTTACCCTCCAAACTGCAAAGGAAATCTAATTTCTCCTTTTATTCGAACCTGTGTTTCTCCCACACGCTAGTAAATTTCCCCAGAATTCAGACTCCTAAGTCCAGAGTGATTCACAGCACATTCTGAAAGAGGAGCCCGGGGCAGTCATGTACTGTCTGGAAGGAGTGAGGAGGTTGCTTCCAACTCTGGCAGTTGTGGAGAGCGAGCTGCCCTGATGTGGGAAGGCTGCATCATCCCCACTGTGAGGAAGACTTGGAAACTGAAGTATGGGGGCTTTGTTTGTTTTTTAAGGTCTTTATTGAATTTGCTACAATATCACCACTTCTGTTAATGTTGTTGTTTTCTGGCCTCCAGGCATGTGGGATCTCAGCTCCCTGACCAAGGGTGGAACCCATACCCCCTGCATAGGAAGGCGAGGTCTTAGCCCCTGGACGTCAGGCAGGCCCCCAGAAGCATGTTTGGGAGCACCCGCAGGGAGCATGCGCAGCTTCAGAGGGCCTGTGTGGTCCTCGACCCCAACTCCCAGCAGCCAGTCTCCACCATAAGTGGCGGGTCTGCTTCCTCACCCCGTCTCCGTGCCCTGCACACCCTGGTACCGGCAGACCCGCTGTCCCTCCCCTCAGCGGTGCTCAGAAACCCACCACGCCTCCCCTCCTCACGCAGCCTCAACCCCCACTTGCCAAGACGATCAAGGCCCGGCTGCGCCTGCATCACCTCCCCCTCAGGAGGCGGAAGAGGCTCTGTGCTCCCGACAAGGCCGCCCCCACCCCGTCACAGCCTCATCCCGTGCCCTCGCCCCAACCTTTCCCGGCTCCCCGGCCCTTGGCGTTTCCACTGCCCCGGGGGTCTCGTTGTCAGTGCCGCCCCCAACCTGCGTTCCCCACGGATGTCTTCGCCCCTCCCCCAGTCCTCAAGGTCAGGATCCTTAAAGGATCTTGGTTTGCTGCCCTGTCTCTCTTCCCACCTGGTGACCACTCACCAAAGTGAAAGTGAAAGTCACTCAGTCGTGTCTGACACTTTGCGAGCCCACAGACCGTAGCCCACCCGGCTCCTCTGTCCATGGAGTCCTCCAGGCAAGAATACTGGAGTGGGTAGCCATGCTCTCCTCCAGGGGAATCTTCCCAACCCAGGGATCAAACCCAGGTCTCCCATACTGCAGGCAGATTCTTGACTGTCTAAGCCACCAAGAAAGCCCGCTGAGGTCACTCAAGACCCAGCAACCCACCTGCCATCCTCACTGGGGCTCATGACTTTTTTTTCCCTGTTCAAGAAGCATCCTTTTCTCTGCTCCCAGACCAGAGTCTGGAATCTGGACAACTGGCTTTTAGAAATGATTTTAAAGTGTTAATTCTGTCTCATCTGAGTGATCATCTTGCTCCTGGAACTTAGATCCATAAAATATTGATCTGGAAAGGATCTGCCAAGACCATCTGGCCCAGAATGCCAAGCATGTGATGTCACTGTGCAGTAGGAGAGGGTGATGGCAGTTATTATTATAAAAGCTCAAACTGGGGCCCAGAGAGGGGCAGCAACTTGCAAAGACACACAGCACCTGTGGTCCTGATGCCCCAGGATCAGCACCGTCTTCATATTATTCTTGTATCCACAGACCCCAGCCTGGCTCCATGACAGCCTCCACTTCTCGTCCTTACGACGTCCAGGTGAGCAAGGCAGGAGCATGTTTTGTTGCTCATTTCTCACATAAAAAGAAAAATGCTTTTAAGGCTATTTAAGTCTCTTTAGACGGCAACTCCTGCAGCCTGGATGAAAGAGCCTTGGTTTGCTCCCAGAGGGGGTGTCTGCGCATACCTGGAACCGTCCATGTTCCTTTTGATCATGCTTCTTAGCTAGTCCCCTTGAGATCAAAGCTGGTGAGGTGGACAGGCCCCTTTGAAGTTTCCTGGGGTTTTCTGAGACGCAGGTCCTAGCAGCCACAGTGTTTTGCGCCAAAGGGGAAGAGGCTGGCAGGTGGAGACCCAAGGCCTCTGAGCAGGCTTTTACCCTTGTAAATACTTCTACATGGGAGCCCTCACTGGCCACCCCTGGAATGATCACATGTAGGAGGCATGTGTGGGGTCTGCAGGACCTCCCTTTGTTCCCCAGATTTCCTCTGAAAATGACCCTCTCCCCAGTCCAGTGATCCTGGTGGGGGTGTAAGTGTGACACTGCACACATGACCCAGGCCAGCCAATCAGCATCACCCAGCCTCTGCGACCCTGACTAGCTAGGGATGGTCACATGACCCAGGCCAGCCAATCAGCATCACCCAACCTCTGAGACCCTGACTAGCTAGGGATAAGCACATGACCCAGGCTAGCCAATCAGCATCACCCAGCCTCTGAGACCCTGACTAGCTAGGGATGGTCACATGACCCAGGCCAGCCAATCAGCATCACCCAACCTCTGAGACCCTGACTAGCTAGGGATAAGCACATGACCCAGGCTAGCCAATCAGCATCACCCAGCCTCTGAGACCCTGACTAGCTAGGGATGGTCACATGACCCAGGCCACCACCCTGAGTCCTGTAGGGGGTTTAGAATTTTATTGAAAAAAAGTTATTTTATGCCTGGTGTTAACATGGCTATCTTTGTTCAGCTGGAGAAACAGTCTACTTGAGAGTAATGCTTCACAAGGGAAAACATCAGGGAGGCAGAGGAGGTGGTTCCAATAGCCTTGTCTAACATCCTGGATCCAGCTATGCCTGAAGCTCAGCCACCCCTTACGAATTCCGATTCTGTGCTCCAGTCAGGCGTCCTATTTCTTTCTCTTTTTTTCTTTAAAAATACTGGTATTTTCATCTCTATGTTTAGAATTTAGGGTTTTTTGCATTTTAAATTTTTCTATTTTTAATTGAAGGTTAATTGCTTGACAGTGTTGGTTTCTGTCAAGCATCAACATGAATCAGCCAGAGGTCCACATTTGCCCCTCCCTCACGGACCTCCCTCCCACCTCCCTCCCCATCCCATCCTGTTTCTTTGAGCAGGCTTGCGTACCAGGGAGGCCTGACCAGCAGGCCACCAGCCTCTCACGTAAGCCAGACTTGGAGCAGGTAGCTGGCTCCCTGGCCACCTAGTGGTGGACAGCACAGTGAAGGGAAGTACCCCCAGCCTCAGACAACCCCTCTGCCAGGGCACTGGTGCTTGGGAGGGCTGCACCATGCCCTGCAGTGTCCATTTGGGGTTCCTGGGCTACAGGGAGCAGGTCGTGGCCAGGGACCACAACAGGTGGGTGCACCTTCTGGAAGGAAGAGTCATCTGCCTGAACGTGATTCCCCACAAGGCACTGCCACAGTGATCGGGCCTGACCACTGCCCCAGATGACTCCACGGAGCAGCACGGTTTAAGTCGGTCTGCGTGTACTGAACCTGGGAACAGGCCACAGCTTCCACTGGACAGTTTCTTCAGGAGGCCCTCAGGTCCAAGAAAGTGCTGCACGTGTGCAAGGGTCAGCTCGGCTACCCTGGCATGGGGGGTCTGGCCTAAGATGCCGAGCAGACCCTGCCTGGCCACCTCCATCCGCACCAGGGCAGCATTTCAGGGCAGTGCCCGCCTTGCTGCCTGATGGGCCAACACTGGTCCCAGGCTGACCGGGTTCCCACATCCATCCAGCTCTGTCTCACACTTCTCACCCCGCCACACACACACCCAACCACAAATACCACTCGACCACACAGCCCTCAGGTCTGAGAGCCAGCCTGGGAATAGCATGTGGGCTGAGGGGCAGTGGCTGTCCTGGGGGCTGGTGATGTGGCCAGCCCCCGTGGACACCCGAGACTCCCGCTGACCTATTTTAGAAGCCAAAGTACATTAAACTCACCCCTCCCCTCCCGTTTCTCCACTCCCCTGTGAAATCTATTTTAAAAGATCAGAGTTTTCTTTACATCTACCTCTGAAATGTGCTGCAGGAGATAAATGGGCCATAAACAGACTAGGGTGGGGGAGGGGCGGTGGGCGAAACCAGGAGGATGTGCTCACTGGGGTGGGGCTGGGGTGCTTCTGATCAGTCAGAGCCCCTGTGTTCACTGGGGCCTCCATTCATTTCCTGGCCCAGGATGACGGGGAAGCAGCATTCCGGGCGTCCTGGCTCCCATGCCTGTCTCTGCATCAGGCTCCTCTGGGAGCTTCCGCGGTGGGTAGGACAGCCCCCTTGCCAGCAGACAGAGCCGAGCACCTGTGTGTCCCTGCCCTGCACTGGGGCCGCTGCCAGCCTCGCCCCAGAGCCCGGCCGAGCGAGCCTGTCCAGGTGACCGTCGGGGTGACCAAGCGTCCACCTGGGACTGGAGTCTGAAGTCCAGACTGGCCTGCCCACAAACCCCAGTCCAGCCATCGCCCCACTGGCCGCCCCACAGGGCTGGAGCCCCATTCCCTTCGGCCCAGGGCATTGGATGGCCGCAGCGTGGTGGCCCTGGGAGGGAGCTGGTCTGTCTCCTGTCCCTCCACCAGAGAGTCCATCTGGCTCCTCCCGACCACCCCTTGGCCAGGAAGCCTAGTATACCCCTCTCCACCTCCCACCCCACCCAGCAGAGGCCTGCCTAGAACCCAGGAACCCCTCAAACTCCAGCTGCCCTCCTGGGAGGAAGCCCTGGGGAAGCCAGGAAGGAGCCCACCGCCTCCTCCCAGACACACTCCTCCAGGCCGACCACCTGCCGCCGACCGTCCCCACAGGCTGTCCCGGGTGAGGAGCATAGAGCAGCCCCGCCGGCTTGGGGGGACAGTGCTGAGACTTGAGCCTCCTGCTTTACTGGTATTTTGAACTGAGACCCTCTTCGTCCCTTACACACTCACACACACACACTGGTATTTTGAACTTCTGGGGTCCCAGAGCTCCCCTGGACCCAGCCCCTGGCAGGTGGCTCAGTCCATCCATCTGGTCCTCCGTTTCCTGCTGGGAAAGGATCCCCGCCTCGGCCCACCAGTGCCCCCCAGCCCCTGACTCTGCTGCGGTCCTGAGTCTCGGGGGATGCGTCGTGACACTTCCACCTTAGTTGAATCCCCATCTTGGCTCCCCCTGCCTGGGCTGCCTTTTCCCGGAAGCCTTCCAGAAGAACTCCCCCGCACTGGAATGTCTCCCTTTGAACTCAGGAACTAGGGCTGCTCACGCCAGCTGAGACTCTCTTTGTCCCTTACACACTCACACACACACACATGCACGCACACGCACCACTTACACGTCTCTCAGCGAGGCACTCCTGCTGTGGCCGGTCCCGGAAGGAAGCCTCCAGCAGCTCCCAGCTAAGCTCCCTGGGCCTTCAACTGGCTCCCCCTCACGGACCGTGAGCACCCTACTTTCAGGCCCTACTCCCTCTCCTTTCCCTCCATGGGGGAGGAGCCTCAGAACCCCCGGGTGCCCCTCCAAGGCCTGGCGGTGGCCCATGGCTTGGAGAGAGCAGTGCCCTGAGCTGGGCGCTCTGGGCACTGAACTGGGGCCTTTACCAGCCAGTGTCGGGCGGCCTCTCAGGTGTCCTCCGTGGACACTTCCAGGTCCAGCCCCGAGCACCCGGCTGCAGTCACTGCCTAGGAGAACCTCCCATTACCTCCTGGCTTTGAGGACCGGATGGAGAGCTGTGCCAGGGGAGCTGGAGGGCCAGATGCGGCCTGCATGGTTTGCCCCCGTCCTTGGCCTGTACTCACGGGCCAAGCCGGACAGGCCTGGGCAGTAGCAGGAGATGTGTGTCGTCTGTGTCCTGAGCTCGGTGGGAGATTCTGGGTCAGTCAGGGACAGCGCAAGCCTGCGGTGTGTGTGCGCGGTGGCCTGGAGGTTGGGGGCGGGGAAGGCCAGCAGCCGGGAGACTGAATAACCCAGACAGCCTGGGCAAGAAGGGATGGGGCAGAGGCCAGCCCAGGGGAGTCCGGGCTGCTTCTGCGATGGGACACCTGCCTTGTTGCAGGAGCCAAGCCTTTGCCACTGCCCCCGGCTGGTGCCCAAGGTCACCTCCAGTGCCAGCTGAGTGCTGGCTGAGGTCAGCCCAAGCCTGAGCCTGCAGCCCTGGACCCTCAGTCCCAGGGCCCTGCTGCCCAGCACCCGTGGGGAGCCTGGGCTGCAAAGTCCCCACAGCTCTCACAGCCTGAGACCCCAGGAGGACCAGCGAGGGGCGTGGGGCCCAGCAACCACTTGCCGGGCCAGCCTTTTCTCTCCCGATGAAACCAAGTCTCAGGCGGCGGAGGCAGGGGGCTGGCCGGCTCGCGCTCTGGGCCACACGGCCGGCATCGGCGGTCTCCAGGCCAAGGGCAGACAGCAGCCTGGCCCAGGCCCATGCAGGGCCCTTCTGGGAAGCGGAGCCGCGGTCTATTTTTGCTCTCTGACAACACAGCACAGGCAGCCGCTGTGACTTATCTCTGCCGCCCACGGGCACGGCCACAGAGGCAGCTTTGTACCCTCGGGCTCCGTGCACCACCCCCAGGGGCGAGTGGGGGAGGGATTTAATGAGCCCCTTCCCCCACCCTGTGAGCCCAGGCGCCTGAGTCAACAGCCCCTAGAAAGTCCCCAGGACCCCTGCCAGCCAGCCTCTTGACCTGAGATGTTTTTCCTGTGGGGCCCATGTAGGGTCCTAGCTTCCTCAGGCACTGTCACCCAGTATTATCTGGGGGGCCTCCCAAGGCCACCCAGGCTCTCCCGAGCCCTGGGCAGGTGACGAATGTCAGCACAGAAATGAGAACTTGGAGGACGCCCTCCTGGGCCCACCTCTTGCTCCGCGGCCTTCTGCGACCAGCAGGAGCCCTCTGCAGGTGCTGGGCGAGCCTGCTGAAGGCTAAACAGCCCCAGGCGCCAGCCAGCCGCCCTCCTCAGATGACACGGCCGTGTCCCCATGGCCCTCCAGGACCCCAGGTGACCGGATGGCCCCACTGAGGTCTCTGGGGGCTGCAGCTGAGGCTGCCACCTCCTGCCGGGACCGTCCCGGCCGGCCCCAGGGCTACAGCTGGGGATGCCCCATGGAGACCCACGCGGGGGTCGCCGTGGTCCCACAGAGGGCTCTGCAGCGAGAGTTCTGTCTGCTTATCTGATGGAAGCCCGACCGGGCCGCGGCTGCAGGCCCCTCCTGCGCGGGTCCACCGGGAGGGGTGGCCCTGGGGGCTCTGCAGCCTCCACCTTCTAAATCAGGTCGCAGACAGGAGAAGGGCGCTTCACGTCAGGGGCCTCCAGACTTCCGTAAATAGAAAGCTGGCCGGGCAGTCTGGGTTATTTTCTGCCTCCATGAACGTGACCCTGGGAGAGGCAGCTCCCACTCCAGGCCCCAAAGCCGCCCTGGGGCCGGCAACACGCACTGCAGCAAACACAGACATGGGCACACTCGCCAGCCTTGGAAGCTGGCACCCAGGAGTAAGCTGACGGCGTGGCAAGCACCCTCCATACACCGCGGAGAGACCGGTTCACGTTGCAGGACACCATAGACACAGGTGACTTCATCTTCCTCACTTTTCTGGAAGTAACTTTTACACAGGGCGTAATGCATGCATGTTCAGAGCACAATCTGATGAGCCAGTAGCTGGACATACCCCGTGTCCACCACCACATTCAAGACAAGGCTCCAGAAAGTTCCCTCAGGCCCCACCCCCACAGGCAGCCCCTGTGGGTTTCGGACACCGTTCATTAGCTTCGCCTCTTCTTGAACCTAACGTGCGTAGTATTACGCAGAAGGCGATATTCTGTACCCTTCTTTCTCTTAAGTTTTGAACGCATACTCCGTGTTCATTGCCGAGTAATATTCCGCTGTGTGCCGATAGCACTGACTTTCTGTCCAATTTTCTGTTGAAGGGTATTCAAGGATTTGTTTTTCTTTGCAGTTCTTAGCTATTATCAACAAAGCCACTATAGATGTTCTTTTACGATCTTTTTTAGGGACATGTATTTTCATTCCTCTTGAGTAAATGGAATTTCTGGGTCATAAAGCAGATGTTTGTTTAATTTTATAAGAAACAGCCAAGCAGTTTTCTAGAGGGACTGTGCAGCTCTGCAGTGCCCCCAGCAGTACTGGAGAGGTCCAGCCGCTCCCATCCTCACCTGGTAGGTGGTGTCGCTGGTCTATAATTCCAGCCACCTGGTGCATGGGAAGCGCCATCTCCTTGTGGTTTTTATTACCTGTCCCTACTGACTAATGATGTCTAATGGTGCCGATTTTTATTATTGACTAGTAGGAATCGTTAGATGTTTAAGACGAAAGTCCTTTGTTAGCTTATGTAGTGAATCTTTTCTTCCAGTCTGCAGAGTGCATCCTTAGCAGTGTCTTTTTATGAGCAGACGCTTATCATTTTAATGAAGACTAATTGGTCCGTTCTTCCTTTGGCTCTATTGCCTTCTGTGTCCTCCCTAAGAAATTCATCTCCTCTGTTTCCTTTTACTAGTTTTCCAGGTTGAGTCTTATATGCAATGCATGGGTCTGTGGTGCAGCTCAGAGCTTTTTTGTGCAGTGAGAGGGGTGGATTGGCATTGATAGTTTTCTCCATCAGTTTATCTACTTGTTTCAATCTTTCGTGGAGAAACTTCTTTCCTGACTGAAGTGCCTCAGCACCTCCTAGAAAATCAATTAACCACAGTAGTTCCCCAACATTGTAAAGCACTAAATGTCATTTAATTGTACACTTGGAAAATGGTCTCTCTTGTGTTATGTGGATTTCATCTCAGTTTGAAAAATTAATTTCATATATGATTGTTCTTTTCTGTTCTGTTGATGTAAATGTCTGTACTTACACCGAATTCTCACCCTCCCAATTACGGCGCCTGTACGTTTAGTCGAGAAAGTGACTAGTGTGACTCCTCCAACTTTGTCATCTTTCAAGAGCACGTGCCTGTGTGGGATTCCTTGCATTTTCATGGTCCTTTCCGAATTGAGTCAGCTTCTGTAAATGACTCCAGGTTTTGACTGGGAAGGGATCAATTTGGAGAGAATTAACATTTTAACAATTGCATGTCTTACAATCCCTAAACAGGGTGTGTGTCTGTACTTATTTACATCCTCAATTTCTCTCAGCTGTGTTTTATAGTTTTCAGCAGACAGATTTTAATGTACTTAAATTTATTCCTCGGTGTTATATATTGACACTACTATTGTAGTGAGAGTTTTAAATTTTATTTTTCTAAGAATTTGTTGCTAGTATATGAAAATACAATGGATTATTCATGTTGGCTTTGTATCCTATGAACTTCCCAAATTTATTTGTATCTAGAACAGGGTTTTTTTGTGGTTAATTTTTTTAGTATTTCCCGTGTAAACAATGGTGATGTTTGTGAATAGAGACAGTTTTACTTCCTTCATTCCAATATTCATAACTGTTTTGTCCTTGACTGCCCTCCAATGCTGTCCAGGACCCACAGTACAATCTTCATAGAATTGGTGAAACCATACATTTTTGAACTATTCCAGATAGTCAGGGTGAACCACTCAATATTTCACTATTAGTATGAAAGTTACTAAAAGAATTAGAATTTGTAGTGGAGTTGCAAGTTTCCATAGATCTCTTTTATCAGATTGCAGACTTTCCTCCCACTATTAGGTTGTGAAAATTTTTATAATGCATGGATTTGAGTGTTCTCAAATGCTTTTTCTGCATCTATTAAGATAAATATATTTTTTCCTTTTATCTGTTAATGTCCTGAGTTGCACTGATTGCTTTCGAATGGGAAATTGACTTGCATTCCTGTGATAAACCTCATTTCGTCCTAATATTTTTTATACGTTCCTGCATTTGACGTTGTAATTTTTAAAAAGTAATTGTGCGTTTGTGTTCAGGAGGATCAGTTCAGTTCAGTTCAGTCGCTCAGTTGTCTCCAACTCTTTGCGCCCCATGAATTGCAGCATGCCAGGCCTCCCTGTCCATCACCAACTCCAGATGTTCACTCAAACTCATGCCCATCGAGTTGGTGATGTGTTCCAGCCATCTCATCCTCTGTCATCCCGTTTTCCTCCTGCCCCCAATCACTCCCAGCATCAGAGTCTTTTCCAGTGAGTCAGCTCTTCACATCAGGTGGCTGAAGTATTGCAGTTTTAGCCTCAGCATCAGTCCCACGAATGGACACCAAAGACTGATCTCCTTTAGGACCCAGGACTGATCTCCTTTAGGATGGACTGGTTGGATCTCCTTGCAGTCCAAGGGACTCTCAAGAGTCTTCTCCAACACCACAGTTCAAAAGCATCAATTCTTCTGCACTCAGCCTTCTTCATAGTCCAACTCTCACATCCATACATGACTACTGGAAAAACCATAGCCTTGATTAGACGGACCTTTGTTGACAAAGTAATGTCTCTGGTTTTTAATATGTTGTCTAGGTTGGTCATAACTTTTATTCCAAGAAGCAAGCGTCTTTTAATTTCATGGCTGTAATCACCATCTGCAGTGATTTTGGAGCCCTCAAAATAAATTCTGTCACTGTTTTCACTGTTTCCCATCTATTTCCCATGAAGTGATGGGACTAGATGCCATGATCTTTGTTTTCTGAATGTTGAGCTTTAAGCCAACTTTTTACTCTCCTCTTTCACTTTCATCAAGAGGCTCTTTAGTTCTTCACTTTTTACCATAAGGATGGTGTCATCTGCATATCTGAGGTTATTGATATTTCTCCTGGCAATCTTAATTCCAGCATGTGCTTCTTCCAGCCCAGCGTTTCTCATGATGTACTCTGCATAGAAGTTAAATAAGCAGGGTGACAATATACAGTCTTGACGTACTCCTTTTCCAATTTGGAACCAGTCTGTTGTTCGATGTCCAGTTCTAACTGTTGCTTCCTGACCTGCGGTGGTCTGGTATTCCCATCTCTTTCAGAATTTCCCACAGTTTATTGTGATCCACACAGTCAAAGGCTTTGGCATAGTCAATAAAGCAGAAATAGATGTTTTTCTGGAACTCTCTCACTCTTTTGATGATCCAATGGATGTTGGCAAATTGATCTCTGGTTCCTCCGCCTTTTCTAAAACCAGCTTGAACATCAGGGAGTTCACGGTTCACATATTGCTGAGGCCTGGCTTGGAGAATTTTGAGCATTACTTTATTACTTTACTCAAATTGAAGAAAGTAGGGAAAACTGCTAGACCATTCAGGTATGACCTAAATCAAATCCCTTATGATTTTACAGTGGAAGTGAGAAATAGATTTAAGGGCCTAGATCTGATAGATAGAGTGCCTGATGAACTATGGAATGAGGTTCATGACACTGTACAGGAGACAGGGATTAAGACCATCCCCATGGAAAAGAAATGAAAAAAGCAAAATGGCTGTCTGGGGAGGCCTTACAAGTAGCTGTGAAAAGAAGAGAGGCAAAAGCAAAGGAGAAAAGGAAAGATATAGGCATCTGAATGCAGAGTTCCAGACAATAGTAAGAAGAGAGAAGAAAGCCTTCTTCAGCGATCAATGCAAAGAAATAGAGGAAAACAACAGAATGGGAAAGACTAGAGATCTCTTCAAGAAAATTAGAGATACCAAGGGAACATTTCATGCAAAGATGGGCTCAATAAAGGACAGAAATGGTAGGGAACTAACAGAAGCAGAAGATATTAAGAAGAGGTGGCAAGAATACACAGAAGAACTGTACAAAAAGATCTTCACCACCCAGATAATCATGATGATGTGATCACTAATCTAGAGCCAGACATCCTGGAATGTGAAGTCAAGTGGGCCTTAGAAAGCATCACTATGAACAAAGCTAGTGGAGGTGATGGAATTCCAGTTGAGCTATTTCAAATCCTGAGAGATGATGCTGTGAAAGTGCTGCACTCAATATGCCAGCAAATTTGGGAAACTCAGCAGTGGCCACAGGACTGGAAAAGGTCAGTTTTCATTCCAATTCCAAAGAAAGGCAACGCCAAAGAATGTTCAAACTACCGCACAATTGCACTCATCTCACATGCTAGTAAAGTCATGCTCAAAATTCTCCAAGCCAGGCTTCAGCAATACGTGAATCGTGAACTCCCTGATGTTCAAGCTGGTTTTAGAAAAGGCAGAGGAACCAGAGATCAAATTACCAACATCTGCTGGATCATGGAAAAAGCAAGAGAGTTCCAGAAAACATCTATTTCTGCTTTATTGACTATGCCAAAGCCTTTGACTGTGTGGATCACAATAAACTGTGGAAAATTCTGAAAGAGATGGGAATACCAGACCACCTGACCTGCCTCTTGAGAAACCTATATGCAGGTCAGGAAGCAACAGTTAGAACTGGACATGGAACAACAGACTGGTTCCAAATAGGAAAAGGAGTACGTCAAGGCTGTATATTGTCACCCTGCTTATTTAACTTACATGCAAAGTACATCATGAGAAACGCTGGACTGGAAGAAACACAAGCTGGAATCAAGATTGCCGGGAGAAATATCAATAACCTCAGATATGCAGATGACACCACCCTTATGGCAGAAAGTGAAGAGGAGCTAAAAAGCCTCTAGATGAAAGTGAAGGAGGAGAGTGAAAAAGTTGGCTTAAAGCTCAACATTCAGAAAACAAAGATCATGGCATCCAGTCCCATCACTTCATGGGAAATAGATGGGGAAACAGTGGAAACAGTGTCAGACTTTATTTTGGGGGGCTCCAAAATCACTGCAGATGGTGGCTGCAGCCATGAAATTAAAAGACGCTTACTCCTTGGAAGAAAAGTTATGACCAACCTAGATAGTATATTCAAAAGCAGAGACATTACTTTGCCGACTAAGGTCCGTCTAGTCAAGGCTATGGTTTTAGTCAAGGCTATGGCTATATACCCACATGTATGGGTGTGAGAGTTGGACTGTGAAGAAGGCTGAGCACCAAAGAATTGATGCTTTTGAGCTGTGGTGTTGGAGAAGACTCTTGAGAGTCCGTTGGACTGCAAGGAGATCCAACCAGTCCATTCTGAAGGAGATCAGCCCTGGGATTTCTTTGGAAGGAATGATGCTAAAGCTGAAGCTCCAGTACTTTGGCCACCTCATGCGAAGAGTTGAGTCACTGAAAAGACTCTGATGCTGGGAGGGATTGGGGGCAGGAGGAGAAGGTGATGACAGAGGATGAGATGGCTGGATGGCATCACGGGCTCAATGGACGTGAGTCTGAGTGAACTCCGGGAGATGGTGATGGACAGGGAGGCCTGGCGTGCTGCGATTCCTGGGGTCGCAAAGAGTCGGACGTGACTGAGCGACTGAACTGAACTGAGCTTATCTCCAGTAGCATATTGGGCACCTACCAACCTGGGGAGTTCCTCTTCCAGTTTCTCCTCTTTTTGCCTTTTCACACTGTTCATGGGGTTCTTAAGGGAAGAATATTGAAATGTCTGCCATCCCCTTCTCCAGGGGACCACATTCTGTCACTTGAAACATGAGGGCTATTCATATTTTTTTCTTGTCTCTAAGTGTCAAGTGGGTAAATCATGTCTTTGAAGGAATTGTTCTTATCTCTTAATTTGATGGGTAGGGAATTTGGGGTTGACGGCTTTTCATTCAATACTTCAAACATGCAGTTCCATTGTCTTCCGGCCTCCATTGTTTCTGATAAGAAGTCAGCCGTGGTTTTTACTGTTTTCTCCTGCGTGCATGAACTTAAGAGTCCCTGCTTATCATTAGCCTTCAGCAGTTTGACTGTGCTGCATTTTCTTTGCATTTATCCAGGTTAAACCTCACTGATTTTGCATCTGTACATCTGTGTTTTTTGCCAAATTTGTTGGGGGTTTTTTTTTTTTCATATATTCTGTCTATCCCATTACCTACTTTCTTTTATTTTGTAACTCCAACTACAAGTCTTTTAGACTGCTTGATGACATCCCACAGGTCTCTGAGGCACTGGTATTTTTTTTTTTCTCTGTCTATAAGTTTGGTCATTTTAAAAATTTGCCTTCAGGTTTGCCTAGTTTTCTTCTCACAGCTCCAATCTTTCGTTAAGCCTATCCAGTACTTTCCATCTTAGACGTCACATCTCAGCATCAAAGTGTCTATTTGGCTGGTTTCATAGTCTCCTTTTCCTGTTGAACTTTCTTCCACCTATTCACTCATTTTGACCAATTTTCACATAATGCCTTGAACAATAACACATTATTGACTGGGGAATTTTTGCAGAAACTAACAGCTATGGTGTTAATATAATATAATCAACAATGTGTTATTGACAATATTTTTAAGTGCTTTTCTGCTAATTTCAATATTTATTGCAAATTGGATATTCTTATATCACTTGCTTGCCTTTTGTTCATAGCTCACACTTTCTTGTTTCTTCACATGTCTAGTAGTTTTTGTTGTTTAGTGGATAATATTGACAATATGTTGTTCAGACTCTGGGATCTATTATCTTTCTCTGAAGATTATTTTAATTTTAATAAAAATCTAATTTACTAAATAGTCACCTTGAACTTGGGGAGACTTCATTTAAATTCTTAAGATAAATCTATTTTGACATTTGTTTTACAGAAAATTCTTAGTCCTGGGATATAGTCTTTGCTCCCTGGTTGTGACCTTTCTGGGATTCCAATGGAAAGTGTAATGTTTTTCCCAAGGCCCTGTAACTGGGCAGGCTTTCTGCTCTAAATTATGAGTCTTCTGGAGTGGGCAGCAGTTAAATTTTCTACTCTACTCTTCCACCTGTGACTTCCCACCAAACTCCTTCACATATTCTCCATGTGGCACCAAGGATCAAGGGAGATTTATACAAGACTTGGGGCCACCCCGTCTGTGGCTCCTATGTTCTTGGACTTCCCTCCTTAATTTCCAGCAGCTCTGGGGGCCCAACGCCACCTTCTGACTCCTCAAGCCGATCACACAGCACTTTTGCTTGAGTTGCACGTGTCCTGCGTGGTAGAGACTAGAGGGTGCCCCAGCTTGAACATCTGCAGCTTCTATCTGCTTTTAGGTTGTCCTTCAATGCCTCGAAACACATTAGTGTTCTGTGTGCTGATTTGTTCAAAGTTTATTATCACTTTCTTAAGGAAAGTGAGCCTAACACAAGCTATTTCACCATTATGAGACTTCATTACTTTTCTCAGAAGTATGTAGAATGGGATATCCTGGCTGGGTTTATGGACTCATCAGGTAAGACTCATTGTCAAAGGACCATTTGTGATTGAGGCACCTCTTCTTTAACTGCCCCTCCCCCTCTTCTGACTCTAGTACCCTGAGGTCATTTCTATGCCTGCCTGTTGGGGACAGCTTCATCAGACAGTCACAGGTTACTACACAGGGACTCCTACCACAAGCTCTAATTTATGGGGCTGGAACCACCACAAGAGTAAGGTCACTCTGTCCACAATCAGGATTCTGAGCTGCAGAGATGTTTCTAATGGCCTCGAGAGCTGTACAGGAGCCAGATCTCAGCAGTGGATAAAGGGGCACAGGACAGCCTTGTGGGGAGGGAGCTGTGGTCCTGGCCTTGGCCAGTAAACCAGAACCACCCTCACCCCAACCCCAGCCTGTGCCCACAGCCCTGAGCAGGAGGAGATGGGAAAGGACAGAGAACATGGCTCAGGAGACCCGAGTGGGTCGTCTCTCTACTGCCCGGAGACCTGGTAGGAGGAGAGAGAGGAGAGCCTCATGGGGGCAGAGAAGCTCGGCAAGGACCACAGGCTGAGGAGGGAAAGGGGGGCCAGCACCAGGCAACACACGACTTCAGCAGAGGCGGCAGATGGCCGCGGGCCCCCGACTGGCGCCGGGGCTGGTCGAGGTCCAGGGAAGGCAGCCTCAAGAAGCTCACGGTCCAGGAATTATGAAGACAGTTGGGGGAGCCCTCCGTGGCTACCCACATAGCAGGAAGAGTCCACATCTCAGCTCTCACCCAGGGCTCTAAATGCAACTAGGCTATGGACGGCAACTTGGTCTCTAGAGGAGTAACCCCGGAGTTCTGTGTTCTCTCAGGCCAGTCAGGTGACTAAGAGAGAGGTCCACAGATGCCAGGATTTGGAAAGCATCCCAGAAAATGCTGCTCAGGTGAAACGAACAAGAAATGGATGAAAATGAGGATTACAGGTAAGAGAAGATATGGTACAAAAAGCAAGACAGCAGGGCCCCAAACCCGGAAATCACACGTGAATGTCTAGATCATGAACACGCTTATGGAGCAGAATGCAAAAGTCAAAATAATTACTGCAAAGCACATAATGAATAAGATACAGTCACAAAATAAAGATCGAGAAGATCACATTATTCAGACATAATGTGAGAGTTGGAAGTAGAAGAAAATTAAGCAGGCTAGCATCTCAGTTATTGATCTAGCATTAATGCTGGCAGAGAAATAGGGCATAATATGTGCGTTAACCCTTGAGGTAGCCACTCGTAGGGAAAAAAAAGTCTCAAAATTCAAATAAAGAAAAGAGTAAGCAAGAAAAACCTGAGCAATATAACAAAAGAAATTAGTAATAATAATAACGTACTAAGTTGTTCCAAAGAGTTGTTCTGACTCTTTCCAACCCCGTGGACTGTAGCCTGCCAGGCTCTTCTTTCCATGGGATTTCCCAGGCAAGCATAAGGGAGTGGGTTGCCCTTTCCTTCTGCTGGGAATCTTCCCAACTCAGAGACTGAACCCATGTCTCCTCCGTCTCCTGCACTGGCAGGCAGGCTCTTTACTACCAGCTCCACCTGGGAAGCCCATATGCTACTAATAAAGCGTGGGGATGATAAGGAGCAGGAAGTACAGTAAGAGATGATAAAAAGGCAACACAACCTCATTATAATAAAACCCAGAGTGGGGACGAGCCATCCAATGAGCCCAAAGATACAATCCAGTACAATCCTGGTATTCAGGAATTGGAGATCAAATAAGACCAGGTTGAGCCCGCAGAGCACAGCTGAGCCAGTCCCCGTGTGGAACCATGGTACAGCTCTCCCGGCAGGCACATGAGCTCGACCCCATGGATCTCCCTACAGACACAGTGCAGCGTGGAGCTGTGAGTCAGGTAGAAGCCCAGTAGGGAAAGGACGAGTGTGCAACGAATACCAGAAGGAAAACGGTACAAGGCCACTTGGAAATGTGTGTTGCTCACTCAGTCTTGTCTGACTCTTTTGCAATCCCACAGGCCGTAGCCTGCCAGGCTCCTCTGTCCATGGGATTCTCTAGGCAAGAATACTGGAGTGGGTAGCCATTCTCTTCTCCAGGGGATCTTCCCAACCCAGGGATCAAACCCAGGTCTCCCACATCACAGGCAGATGCTTTACCCTCTGAGCCACCAGGGAAATGTGTAAGAGGACATCAAAATGTTTCTTCACGCTTAGATTGGAATTCAGCAAGTCACAGGCACTTTCCACGGGCACTGAATCTTTCTGGGCAATTTACCCTCACGGCTCTGACTTCACCTTCCTGTCTCTCCAAACCCTTCTTTCCATTTTGGGCACATGGAGGCTGAGTTTCACTGGCAACCCTCTCTTGAGAGGAGGACCACCCAGCCTGGGCAGGGGTCCGAGAGGTACTCGGAGACCTTGTACGTCAACACCTTGGCTGCTCAGGTGAGAAGGCTGAGGCCCCGGGAGGGTGATGCTTGCAAGGTCACGGGACAATCTCGGGGAGCTCAGCACTGAGATGCCTCCTCCCCTGGGTCCGGCCAGTTGATTTTCTCTCCTTGGACCTGCAGAGGCTCCCGTGGGCATGGTTTCCCCCTCCCTCCCCAGAGGGCTGGCCGAGGATGGCTCTGCACCTTCCACCTAGCACCACCTGCTCAGGCCAGGTCCGCCTTCATTCCCACCTCACCCAGGCTGGCGCCTGAACCCCGAGGGCTGGCACAGAGCCCTCACTCACTCCCTCTTGCCACCATAAATTCTCAAAAGATCCCCCATGATTCAGCTACTGAGGTTACTTTCAAATACATTTTATTCTCTGGAAAGACATCAGGAAGCCTGAAGAGCAAAGTGCAGACTCCAGGTAGACGTTGACAACACATGATGGAAGTTTTGCATCCAGGAAGTAAAAAGAGCTCAAGGTCAGAAAACAGAAAAGTGGGCTAAGGTCTTGAAAGTGTGGTTTTGAGAACCAGGGGTGTTCAAGGGGCCACGCCCATATGGAACGGCACCTGCTCTCACCCCATTGTTGCTCAGTCGCTGAGGCATATCCAGCTCTTTTCGACCCCATGGGCTGCAGCACACCAGGCTTCCCTGTCCTTTACCATCTCCCAGAGTTTGTTCAAACTCCTGTCCATTGAGTTGGTGATGCCATCCACAGGGAAGAGCAAATTCAAACCAAACAAACGTGGAACAACTAAGACAAACAAGCACAGCACAGCCCACACGGAGAAGCCGCGCGATCAGAAGACCGCGACAGTGACAGAGCCTACGGCATCTCCACTGCTGCGGAAGACAGCGTGCAAGCCTCCACGTAGCTGAGATTTGCACGTCGCATGACTCAGCAATTGCGTGGGTGTGGATATTAATATTCCCAACACGAGCGTGCATGTATATGCACTGGGGGCTTTTAACAATGAGTGAGTGACAGGAACCATAAAGCCCACCAGTGGTAGTCGCCCAGGCCCATCTGTTCATGCACTGGAATATTATGCAGCAATGCAAAACCAAAACTACAGCTTAACACAGCAAGCACAAGCCTCAGAAGCACTGCGCTGCACAGGAGAAAGCTCACAGGAAACAAGAGCACATCCCGCGTTACTCATTTATGAGAAGTTTTAAAACAGGCCACAGTCCTCTCTGGGAGTGGGGTGACTTTAGGAGGTGGAGGGAGCCTTCCAGGACACTGGGAAGGAAACAGGTCTGGAATCTGGGACTCTTTGCTCCAGTGCTAACACCTGGACACACCTCCCCTCAAGCAACAAAATACAAAGAAACTATGTAGGACTAAAAATAACTGCCTGTATCCTCAGTTAGGGAAATTCTGGACCCAAAAGATACAAACAAACCAAAAAAATCCGACCTCCTCTTTGGAGCAAAAGCAGGGTGTTGGGAGCAAAAGCAGGGTACTGTGCGTACTCCCTGCGCTCAGCACCAACTAAAGGGGGGCAAAACACCCAAGCCACCCCGCCAGCCCGACCCCAGGCCACAGAAGGAGCAAGCTCGCCCCGCTCAGGGAGCGGGCAAGCAAAGACACCTGTTACTTGTTCTCCTCCCGCTGCAGCCGGTCCCCAGTAAAGCCTTGTCTGAATTTGTTGTCTGCCCTCTGATCAATTTCTGTTGACTGGGGAGGGCGGAGAACTCTGGTCCGGAACCGAGGCTGCTGTCGGGACCTGGGTGCTATTATGCGAATGCTACGTGTGTCCAGGTGTTAGCACTGGAGCAAAGAGTCCCAGATTCCAGACCTGTGAACATCCGGTAAGTTGAAGCCTCTGCTCTGGGTGCCTCTGTGTGTGCAATCCGCTTCAGAAACTTAAAATGAAAAGCTTGCCAACAACTGGGGTGGGGGGGGAAACTGACTTATACTCACACCCGGGGAAGACTCTTGAATTCCCGTTTGAAAACATTGGCTGATCCTTTTGACTCTGAAGCAGCAGCAGCAGCAGACCCCGCTGCTCGGCTTGCAGAACACAGCATCTACCTGCAGCCTGGACCAACACCATGTGCCCAGCATTCATTCAGCCACAGGGCAGAGCCACACCGCAGACGGGGAAGGACCGAGGACCCTCAGCTCCTCGAGGCCCCAGCGGGTCCAGCCCGCATCTGGGGTGGGGCTGGGGGCTGTTCAGGGCGACGGTGCCCAGGAGAAGGGGGTGAGAAAGGAAAGAGCGACGGTGAGCCGCTGAGGGACCCGACAGGCCTGCGGAGCCGCCGCTCAGAGGCTCCAGCTTGTACGTGGGCGCGTCCCCCGGGCCCACCGGCTGCCCCTGTCTCGTGCCCGGCTCTGCGCCTGCTGGCCGCCCCCTACTCTGCAGGGCTCCTGCCGCCCGGCTCATGGGGGCGGGTTGGCAGGCTGGCAGCGCCGTTATCGAACAGCCCGGTGAGATACGAGTTGAGCTTGGCTGCCCTGCAGTGATTCAAAGTCTGACTTGACAGGCCATTTGGAAGGAATCTAACCTGAGCCAAACGACCTCAGGCTGGCACTGGCGAGTTTCATGGTTAGGTGTCCCCAGCCCACCCTGGAGGGTTCCCGTCCCTCTGCTCTGAGGCGTGCATTTGTTTGGAAAATGGTCTGCTGCTCAGGTTAACACAGGGCAGGGTGATGGCCGGATGGGAGGGACAGCAACCTCGAGCCCCCAGATCCGGGGCTGGTCCAGCGGCTGCCCCCACCGGCCTGCATTGCCTCCAAGCCCACACTGCCCAGAGCCTGACCCAGCCAGGTATTCGGGGAAGGCTCCCCTCCCAGACCAAGGCCATGGGGGCCACAAAGCAACCTGAGCCAGAGGCGACGTGCGTCCCCAGGCCCGGGTGAGTGGCAGGGAAAACTCTCAGGAGCCCCACCAGAATTAAGGAGGCCAGGCTGCAGCAGCAGCCCCCAGAAACCCTGGGGGCGGGTGCAGAAAGTGAGGCGGGCTGGAGGAGAGAAACCAAGGCGACCGGGGACCTGCGCTTGGTTCTCTGCCCTTCCTGGCGGCCGTGAGTAACGCTGCACCAAACGTGGGACGGCTGGGTGGATGAGGAAACACGGCGTGCAGCGGCAGGCTTAAAAGAGAAGGGCGTCCTGCCATCTGTGACTACATGGGCAAACCCGGAGGACACCACGGCCGGTGAAATAAACCATATGAGACCCAGAGGGGAGACAGCACGATCTCACGTATCTGGAATCTGAAACAAAACTCAGAGGAGAATGGTGGTTGCCTGGGGGAGGGAAGATGGGGGGAGGTCGGCAAAAGCGTGGAGAGTCTGCTTCATCTGTGTGTGCTTGCTCGTGTGTGTGTGCGTGTCTGTGTGTACATGTGTGTGCAAGCATGTGCATGTGGGTGCCTATGCGTGCACACACGTTTGTGTGTGTGTACACGCTGAGTCGTGTCTGACTCTTTGTGATCCCACGGACTATAGCCCACCAGGCTCCTCTGTCCATGGGATTCTCCAGGCAAAAATACTGGAGTGGGTTCCCACTTCCTCCTCCAGGGGATCTTCCCGACCCAAGGATCAAACCTGCATCTCCTGCACTGCCGGTGAATTCCTTTCCCCTGAAAGATGATGCTGTGAAAGTGCTGCACTCAATATGCCAGCAAATTTGGAAAACTCAGCAGTGGCCACAGGACTGGAAAAGGTCAGTTTTCATTCCAATCCCAAAGAAAGCCAATGCCAAAGAATGCTCCAGCTACCGCACAGTTGCACTCATCTCACACGCTAGTAAAGGAATGCTCAAAATTCTCCAAGCCAGGCTTCAGCAGTACGTGAACTGTGAACTTCCTGATGTTCAAGCTGGTTTTAGAAAAGGCAGAGGAACCAGATATCAAATTGCCAACATCTGCTGGATCATCAAAAAAGCAAAGAGAGTTCCAGAAAAACATCTACTTTTGCTTTATTGACTATGCCAAAGCCTTTGACTGTGTGGATCACAATAAACTGTGGAAAATTCTGAAAGAGATGGGAATACCAGACCACCTAACCTGCCTCTTCAGAAATCTGTATGCAGGCCAGGAAGCAACAGTTAGAACTGGACATGGAACAACAGACTGGTTCCAAATAGGAAAAGGAGTACGTCAAGGCTGTATATTGTCACCCTGCTTATTTTACTTATGTGCAGAGTACATCATGAGAAACGCTGGACTGGAAGAAACACAAGCTGGAATCAAGATTGCTGGGAGAAATATCAATAACCTCAGATATGCAGATGACACCACCCTTATGGCAGAAAGTGAAGAGGAACTAAAAGCCTCTTGATGAAAGTGAAAGTGGAGAGTGAAAAAGTTGGCTTAGAGCTCAACATTCAGAAAACGAAGATCATGGCATCTGGTCCCATCACTTCATGGGAAATAGATGGGAAACAGTGGAAACAGTGTCAGACTTTATTTTTCTGGGCTCCAGAATCACTGCAGATGGTGCCTGCAGCCATGAAATTAAAAGACGCTTACTCCTTGGAAGAAAAGTTATGACCAACCTAGATAGCATATTCAAAAGCAGAGACATTACTTTGCCGACTAAGGTCCATCTAGTCAAGGCTATGGTTTTTCCTGTGGTCATGTATGGATGTGAGAGTTGGACTGTGAAGAAAGCTGAGCGCCAAAGAATAGATGCTTTTGAACTGTGGTGTTGGAGAAGACTCTTGAGAGTCCCTTGGACTGCAAGGAGATCCAACCAGTCCATTCTGAAGGAGATCAGCCCTGGGATTTCTTTGGAAGGAATGATGCTAAAGCTGAAATTCCAGTACTTTGGCCACCTCATGGGAAGAGTTGACTCATTGGAAAAGACTCTGATGCTGGGAGGGATTGAGGGCAGGAGGAGAAGGGGACGACAGAGGATGAGATGGCTATCACGGACTTGATGGACGTGAGTCTGAGTGAACTCCGGGAGATGGTGATGGACAGGGAGGCCTGGTGTGCTGCGATTCATGAGGTTGCAAAGAGTCGGACACGACTGAGCGACTGAACTGAACTGAGCCACCAGGGAGGCCCTGAAGGGTCATAACTCCTTCCGAAGACTAGGAAAGGCGCATAACATCTCCCCTCGCTGGCTGGTTGATATTACTCACACCGACGCACAGGAAAAGTATGTGCTCTGATCACACTTGCACAATCTAGCTAACTCGTGGTCTGCCAGTGAAGAGCATTCTCCTCGTGAGATGAATCACCTTGGCTTTGGTGTTCCAGTGTTTTTATTCTTCTATAAAAGTCCTTCTGAATTCTATAAATGGTTTCGTGGCAAGTGTCCACCTCAGGGAGCCTCCCTGAGGCAGGTGGGATGAGCTGAGAGCCCCTGTCCGGTGGTTAAGGAGGAAGGAGACAGCCCGGCCCGGGTGACCATCTCCCCAGTGGTCAGGGTGCGGGGAGTCAGAGGGGCTGAGTGGAGGGCGGCGTGGAGCAGGGGCTGAGCGCAGGCCCAGGAGGGGACGTGTGCAGCCTGCGGGTTGGGCTCCCAGTCCAGTGCTCCGGGCGAGCCACAGCCCCTCCCCACTCTTCCAAGCCCTGTCCTCCCATCTGACCCTTTGCTTCCTGAAGCCATCACGCTGGGGACGGGGGGCGCTTCCCCCGGGACCCCCTCTCAGCACACAACCCCAAGGTGACCGCGCTCCATCACTGGCTCCTCCCACGTTAGACAGCAAACCCAGGGCCCTCAGCTGCTCAGAGCCTGCCCGGAGGTGGGCGCTTGGTCCTCCACACGCAGACTGTGTGCCAGGCCCAGGGCTGGGGTGGGAGACACCTGGTTTCATGGTACAAGGACCTGGAGTGAGAATAGCCCTTCGCCATGTGGTGGCTTGGAACTGCGGGGCGACCCCATGAATGAATGAGTCATGAGTCAATCAGCGAATGCCGTGGGCTGCAGGCCACCTTCCCCTGCAGAGTTGCACCTGGGGCTCCTGAGCCTGTCCAGAGGTGGGGTCAGAGTGCACAGGGAATCAGCAGAGAGGTCATAAGGGCTCACGGGCTCCCCGACCAGAAGGAGGGGGGAGGACAGGGATGCTCGGGGCCAAGCCCAGGACCTTCCACCAGGGCTCACGCTGTGGGCACAGGCAACCTCTCAGAAAATGCTTATGACCCTGGGTGCAGGTGACCCACTGCCACGTGCCCAGGGGCCCAGGGACTCTGACCAGCTTCAGCCTCTTGAATATTAACAACTTCCGGGCTGAGAAATATCCACAAGTGGCTATTTCGGGTGAAGAGGTGGGTGGCAGGGCAGGCTAGGAAGTATCTGTGAGGATTAAACAGAAGGTCAGCGTCCAGGAGACACGGACACCCTCCTGTCAGTTAGAAAAATCCTCAAAGGAACAGTGAGAAACCCGGACGCGGGGTGTTGCGGGGGGGGGGAGCTTGACGGGGAGGAAGGCCAGGGTCCAGGGGACACCGGCAAGAGGGGACTCTCCCAGGGACCCCGGACAACGTGGGCGACGCAGCGGGAGCCGCCATCCTGGCCAGCCACGGGGCTGACCGACGTGCAGACAGCCGCGGGCACAGGTGAGGGCCAGACCTCTAAGGCGATCGTTACGAGAAGACGGCCCCCACACACGCAGGTGTGTAGTGTGACCACTGACGTGAGCTGAGACCTCGCTTGTGTGCACACGTCCTTCAGCGGGCGTAGAGGCACCGGCGTAAGGAAGCCCTCGGGGAAGGACACTCCCTGCGGGGAGAGAGCGAGGCCGGGGGGCAGGGGCCATCGCGGGTTTCGTCCTTCTGTCCCCGTCCGTGTGGATCCTGTTCGCAGGGAGCAGGGTCCCTCTGCATGGGTGGCCCAGAGCCCGCCGGCCTGGCGCTGGGCGTCTTGCCAGACAGCGGGTCTCCACCTGGGCTGCAAGGTCCTTGCCACCCCACCCCCCCCCAAGGCAGACTCCAGCCCCCCTGCCTGCTGGTCACGCACCTTGAAGCCTCAGAGGTGTCCGCATTCGGCCGTTTCCCCAGGGGCCTCCCCTAGACAGGCACTGGGGGGACAACTCCAGGCCGAAGGCTCCTGCCCCAACCTGCCCTGGAGGCTTGTCACTGTTTTAGGACGTGAAACACCTTCCAGCTCAGAAGCGAGAACACCCCCTTTCACTCCCGCCGCCCCTGCACATGCGCCCTCCACCTCCCGCTGCCCTTTCCTGAGCTGTGACTTCAGCCGGTTGTCATCACGCCCATAGCAGCCCCTTGCCGGGACCCGGAACAGCGGCCACACCCCGGGGGCCCCCCGCTCACAGGGTCTCCTGACAGAAGGAGATGGCTTTGAGCTGAGGTTTTACTGTCCCTCAGAGTAAAAGCCTGCCACTGAACGTTTGCAGCAACGGCAGAATTCTCCATCAGAGTGACTGCTCATTCAGAGCCTTTTTATTTAAAGAAAGTCAAGGGAGGACTACACGGCCCCCAGGACTAGAAGTTTCCAACCCCCCGCCACCCTCTCAGTGACCGCAGGGTCAGGCCAGCTCCACCCTGCAGCCCCCGTCCCTCCCCCAGCTCTTGGTCATCATTTGTGGACTAAGAAACGGGTCTGGGCCCCAGGGGCCTTTCCTCCCAGAGGCCGCGGGCACCCAGCACCGGCCAGGCCCAGTCCTCAGTCCGAGGGCTCATACTCTCTCTCTCTCCCCCTTGTCTCATTTTCTGGGTGCCTCCAGGGGCTGACCTACTGAGGACCCCAAGATGAATGGACCCAGCCAAGCCTCAAAAAGAACCCCCAGTCCCATGCAGACAGGGGCTGCCCAGGGAGACGTAAGGCTTCACCTCAGTGTCCAGGACCAGAGGGTCCACGGGGGAACTCCGGGTGGGGTGAGTTGGGGTGGGGGTCCAGGACAGGGCGGGTCAGCACTGGGGCTGGGAGCCCGGGGCTGGAGCGGCAGCTCTGTGGCAAGTCCTCTTGCAAAACCCTTAAAAAAAAAAAAAAAATCTACCTTGGGTTGTTGTCATTTGATTAGCACACAGAAGGTAATCACTGTGGTGTGAACTGTTTCTAACTGGAGTAATCTAACTCTTACTGGAGAGTGATATTTTCTAGGGTGGTCAAAATTCAAAGCCCCTTGGACTCGTGGCCACGATTAATGGAAGAGAAAGCTCGGGGGCCCCCACAGCCTCTCGGTGGAAGGTGGGCCTCCGCCATCCTAACCAAGCACGCTCATGCTTCACTGGGTTCCCACGACCCCGAGGGCTTCCAGAAACCGCACTTCTCTCCAGCATCTTCCATCCACACAAACGCCCCTTCTTTGGGTCTGTCTGTGACTTCCCCTCTGCCTGCTCTCACGCCCGGCATCACACAGAAGGCGTCAGTGCAGTTACGGCTGACCCCTGTCTAGACCTGCAAACCTCTCACCCCGGCAGAGCAGCCACGGTCTGGGAGGGCACCTCGGCCGGCTGCCCTCAGCCTGCAGGGCTCTGGGGGGCCGGCTCTGCAGGGCTGTGGTGTGTGCCCGGGGCCCAGGCGAGGACACCCTGTCCCACAGGAGGAGCCTTGTCCCACAGCCTGCGCTCCTAGCCCTCCTGGTGGGCCATGCTGGGAACAGCTGTGGTCTCAAGGGCTACAGGGCCCAGGGCCAGCTGTGGGGGACCCCTTCCAACTGCATCTCAGCATCTAGCTGCCCAGGAGGCAGGGGCAATACCCGGGGCACAGCTCCTCCTGAATAAACTGTGTCACAGGTACTGCTGACCCGTGGGGTTGTGCCCACACAGGCCTGGTCAGCTCCACTACCCAGTGACCTGAGCTCTGGACCTGCAGCCAGGCTGTCCTGAGCAGAGCTGGTATGAGGTCCGGCGATCTATTCTGGGACCCAGGCATGGAGGCGAGTCCTGGGGAAGGAGCCGCCATGCCCTCAGGCAGGGCCCTGTGTCCGGCCGCGAGGGCCCTGGTTATGAGCGTGTTCCACACACAAGGCAGGTGTGCAGGCAGCAACTCTGGGACACGAGGCTGCTCTTGCACTCTTCCATGCGGCCACCACAGGGCCGGCTGCGGCTTCTGTCCGGGGCTCTGGTCTATGAGTCTGGGTGGCAACAAGGCCCGCTGCTAGGGAGCCTGCCCTGTCTCCGAGGCTCTGGCTGGAAACCAGAGACTGCAACAGGTGCCATGTGCCCTGGCCGGGCAGCAGCGTCTCCAAGGACCAGACCAGATCCCCAGGCTCCCAGCCTCACCCCTATTACCCCCAACGACCCTCCCCAGGGTCTTCAGGAACTTTCTGGAAAGACCAGGGAGTCACAGTGCCCGCCGGGCTTTGAGAGACTGTCCCGTCACGCATTGTCACTTTCAAAGCCTGGGGGACACCGACAGCCGTGGGCGGGTCAGGTTTCCTCCTAAGCGGAGCTCGCTGGGCCTCCGGGCCTGATAAGGAAGTGCTGCTGGGGGCTGCTGGCCCGGCCGGGTCCGGTTTCTCCCTGGAGACAGAGGCCCTTTGTCAGCCGGCTCTCCCACAGCGCTTCCCAGGGAGCAGGGGCCTCTGGGGGCCACAGCACCCCTACCCAGGTTGAGCAAGCCTCGGGGGCTTCAGAAAGATGAGCCAAGCAGGGCAGATCTGGTTTGACTGGAAGCTGAGGAGGCGGTAAAGTGACCCTTGCTGGCTTCTGGAGGCAGCGAGGAGGAGGGGCCGAGGCCAAGGGTGCCACTGGGCAGCAGCCCTGCTCCCGGCTGCCCAGGCCAGAGGTCCACGGTGAGCTCAGCCAGGAAGGCTGAGGGGTCTTCCTTTCCTCCTCCTAACCTCCCGCCTGCACAGCCAGGCACGGGCCTGGACAAGGGGAGTCTCAGCAAACACTGACTGGGGGAAGAATTTTTTTTTAATGAGTGCATTCCTAAGCGTGCAGTTCAGTGGCACCGAATACATTCACAATATTGAGCAAACACCACCTCTTGTTGTTGTTGTTGAGCCGCTAACTCGTGTCTCTTTGCAATCCCAGGGACTGCAGCACACCAGGCTTCTCGGTCCCTCACTATCTCCTGGAGTTTGCCCAAGTTCATGTCCACTGAGTCGATGATGCCATCCAACCGTCTCATCCTCTGTCGTCCCCTGCTCCTCCTGCCCCCACTCTTCCCAGCATCAGGGTCTTTTCCAGCGAGTTGGTTTTTCGCATCAGGTAGACAAAGTATTGGAGCTTCAGCATCAGTCCTTCCAAAGAATATTCAGGACTGATCTCCTTTAGGATGGACTGGTTGGATCTCCTTGCAGTCCAAGGGACTCTCAAGAGTCTTCTCCAACACCACAGTTCAAAAGCATCAGTTCTTTGGGGCTCAACCTTCTTTATGGTCCAACTCTCACGTCCATACTTGACCACTGGAAAAGTTGTAGCTTTGGCTAGGCAGACCTTTGTTGGCCAGGTGATGTCTTTGCTTTTTAATATGCTGTCTAGGTTTCTCATAGCTTTTCCTCCAAGAAGCAAGATTTTTTAATTTCATGGCTGCAGTCACCATCTGCAGTGATTCTGGAGCCCAAGAAGAGAAAATCTGTTACCGCTTCCACTGGTTCCCCATCTTCTTGCCATGATGTGTTGGGACTGGATGCCATGATCTTAGTTTTCTGAATGTTGAGTTTTAAGCCACCTTGTTCATGCTCCTCTTTCACTTTCATCAAGAGACTCTTTAGTTCCTCTTGGCTTTCTGCCATTAGAGTGATATCATCTGCATATCTGAGGTTATTTATATTTCTCCCAGCAATCTTGATTCCAGCTTGTGCTTCATCCAGCCCAGCATTTTTCACGATGTACTCTGCAGGGTGACAATATACAGCCTTGATGTATACTCCTTTCCCAATATGGAACCAGTCTGCTGTTCCATGTCCGGTTCTAACTGTTGCTTCCTGACCTGCATACAGATTTCTCAAAAGACAAGTAAGATGGTCTAGTAATTTCATCTCTTTCAGAATTTTCAACTGTTTGTTGTGTAAAGTAAAAGGCTTTAGCATAGTCAATGAAGCAGAAGTAGATGCTTTTCTGGAATTCCTTTGCTTTCTCTATGATCCGATAGATGCTGTCAATTTGATCTCTGGCTCCTCTGCCTTTTCTAAACCCAGTTTGTACACCTGGAAGTTCTTGATTCAAGTACTGGTGAAGCCCTTCTTAAAGGATTTTGAGCACTTCCTTGTTAGCATGTGGAGCGAGAGCATTGTCCAGCAGTGTGAACATCCTTTAGCATGGCCCTTCTTTTAGACTGCAGCGAAAACTGACCGTTTCCAGTGCTATAGCGAGTGCAGCTCTTTCACAGCACCATCCTCTAGGACTTGAAATAGCTCAGCTGCAAGTCTATCACCTCCACTAGCTGTGTTTGTAGTGATGCTTCCTAAGGCCCACTTGACTTCACAGTCCAGGATATCTGGCTTTGGATGAGTGACTACACCATCATCGTTATCCAAGTCATGAAGCCCTTTTTTGTGCAGTTTTTCTGTGCATTCTTGCCGCCTCTTCTTAATCTCCTCTGCTTCTGTTAGGTCGTTACCATTTCTGTCCTTTGTCATGCTCATCCTTGCATGAAATGTTCCCTTGGTATTTCCAATTTTCTTGAAGAGATCTCTAGTCTTTCCCATTCTGTTGTTTTCCTCTTTCTTTGCATCGATCGCTGAGGAAGGCTTTCTTATCTCTCCTTGCTGCTCTCTGGAACTCTGCATTCATTTGGGTGTATCTTTCCCTTTCTTCTGCGCTCTTTGCTTTTCTTCTTTTCTCATCTATTTGTAAGGCCTTCTCAGACAACCACGTTGCCTTCTTGCATTTCTTTTTCTTGGGGATGGTTTTGGTCACTGCCTCCTGAACAGTGTTATCAACCCCCGTCTGTAGCTCTTCAGGCACCCTGTCTATCAGATCTGATCCCTTGAATCTATTTGTCACCTCCACTGTATAATCATAAGGGATTTGGTTTAGGTCATCCCTGAGTGGCCTAGTGGTCATTATCTACACGCAAACTTTCTTCATCACACTCAGCAGAAGCCGTTAGACAGGACACCCCTGCTCCAGGCCCCGGTGCTGTCTAGTCTGCCTTCCGCCGCGATGAACTGGACTGTCCCGGGCCTCATGCGGATGGAATCGTATGGTGCTCGTCCTTCTGTGTGTGGCTCGTCTCGCTTAGCACAGCGTCCTCGGAGTCCCTGCTGGCTGGAGCGGGCAGCGCTTCATTGTCTGCTGTGTCTGAGCGCCGCTCCACCGCGTGGACCGACCTCTTCTCTGCTCTTCCGTCCCTCAGTGGACACCAGCCTTGCTTCCACCCGTCGGCCATGGTGAAGAAGGCTGCTCTGAACAGGGCTGTGCAGACATCTCTTCGAGATCCTGCTTCCAGTCCGCTCAGGTGTACGTGCCCACAGCGGCAGGGCTGGACCCTATGGGGATTCTATCTCTCACCTCTCAAGAAACTGCCCAACTCTTTTCAGCAGTGGCTGCACCATCTTAGCGCCCTGCTGGCCACGTGGGAGTCTGGCAGCTTCTCCTTATCTCTGCCAACACTTGTTATCACTGGGGTTTGTGATGGTAGTTGTCCTAGTGGGTATGAGGCAGCCTCTTAGCCCGCCGTGGCTTTGATTAGTTTCCCTCGTGACTGATGATGCCAAGCAAGTGTCCATCCCTGGCCATTTGTGCGCCTTCCTTGGAGAAAGGTTGATTCCAGTCCTTTGAAGTGGCAGATTTTTTTTTTTTTTGTCAAATGTTTTGACTGACCAGGAGCCAGTATGGGCATTGCCCACACCTCCGACAGTGCCCACCCCCCCAGGACCACTTTCAGGAACTTGGCTGAGGACCAGTGGGGTGAGGGAGAGGGACGGGCCCCAGGCTCCCTGGCTTCTCAGTGGCGGTGGCGGCGGCGAGAACCTTCAGGCGGCGCTTTCTCACGGTTTGGGTTACAGCCTGAGCAGCCGGCGCGCGGATTAATTGGACGGATCAGAAATCACCCTGCTCTGTTTCTGCCTTTCACCTTGCTCTCTGGCGGGCACCTACTTCAGAGCCTCGAAGGACTCCCTCCGCCCCTCCGGGGACGGCGCCTTCTCACAGCTACTGAGCACCAATTAATTTGTCTCATTTACATGAAAAAGTGCAGAAGATGTCTTTCTACATAATTAACTATATTTTGCAAGTCATTAAAATTCTGAAGCCCTGCCCACAATAGCACCCTATTCACCAGCAGCGATAAGTGCCATTTCTGGGGGGGGGGGGAGCTGGTGAGAACTGGGGGGGTCCGGCCAGACCCAGCGAGCTACCTCGCTGATGCATATTCATGAGAAGGGGCCGGGCTAGCATCCTGCAGGGATCCTGTGTTTCCCACTGTTTGAAAAGGTTTGCTCAGGGCTGTCCTGCCAGGGGGACAGGGAGGGCCTGAGTGGGCCATGCCCCCTAAGAGCTCTGGCCAGGTTCTCACTGCTGGGGCAGCTGCTCCCTCCCCAGGTCAGTGAAAAAGACACCACTTGTCTTCTAGAAGCATCCACGAGTGCCCAGTGCAGAGGATGGAGCTCAGGGCTCACAGTGAGGAGGGGGTTGGATGTGTTTCTCCCCACTCCTGTCCCAAACGCACCCCCCACCCTGAGGAGCTGCCTCTGGTGATTCCGAGGAGAGGGGCTTTGGCTCATGGGGAAAGTCCCTCTTGCTGGGACCCAGTCTGCAATGGGGCACATCCCAGCACCCCTCCCTGCCAGGCCGTGACAGAACCCTCTGTGCCAGAGCCCCATTTCGAAGCCCCATTTGCAGCCCAGAGGCCTCCTCCTGCATCTTGGCCTCCGTTTCCTCCTCCGGAGGATGAAGCTGGCATCGCCTCCTCTGCCGTCTTTCACGGAGCTCACACAGGAGGTGGACACCCTGCCCGGGGATAGGGGCACGAGAGGAGCCCGAGAGGCAGGCAGCCGCTGCCTGGCAGTAGCCGTCCAGTGACTCCAGCTCCCGTCACCACAGCACCCATCGCGGGAGGCCCAGCGCTCTGAGTTCTCCTGGGTTGTTTCTGTCCGCATGGAATAAAGCAGCTACCACGAGAGCAGGGGTCTGGCCGGCCCAGTGGCAGGCACCGGGGCAGGCCGCCTGGCACACCCCACCCGTGCCGACGGCCTCGAGGAGCTTCGAGAATTACAGAAACCTGCAGGGAGGCAGGGCCCTGGGGGCTTGAGGGCCATCTGCAGGGTGGCCTTCCACGGACCCAGGAGGGCGTCTGCCACAGGGTCAGGGCCTGTAGGCTGGCCTGTGATCCCAAGGACCTTCACTCTGCACAGCGGATCGATGGCTGAGCCTCACTCGGGAAATTTCAGGAGTACAGTGCGGCTGGGGGCAGGGGGCCTTGCATAAACACGCCCCTCAGCTCTGGATCCCAGAAAGCTATGTCTTCAGGCACTCCAATTAGCTTAATTAAATTGTCCTGCCCTGGAGGGAGGCTGTCTCCATCTAGAAAACAAAGATGGGAACTGAAATTCAGCCCAGCAGTGAACACGGAAAACCCCTCAGCTTCACCCAGAGCCACAGAGGCCCCGTCAGTGTGACGGTGGCATCGGAGCTCCGGGCAGAGCGGGCCAGTTGCTGAGCGCCCAGATGCTAAGGAGCGCCCGTGAACACAGCCTCGGGGAGGCACGTCCAACAACGCGGCCACTGCCCAGAGCCGCGGGCCTCTGCCCTTTGACCTGGAACTGCAGCTGCCGAAACCTCTTAGGAGCAGGCGGAAAGACGCAGGCCAAGGATGCCGCATTTTCTCTCATTATCTCCGTGTTTTTGTCACAAAAACTCTGTCCTGGAATTGTCCTCCAAGGGTTTCAAGCAGTCCGTGCTGCTGCGAAACCTGCCCAGAAGCAGAACAGGCACAGGGAGGCCCCGAAGATCAAAAAGCTCTGCATGTTCATACGTATCAATAGATTAACACGCGAGTGTGCTTACTGCAAACCACCTCGTGCTCCGAGGCGCTGCAGACAGGCACGGCCTCCAGGGAGGTCGCAGGTCGGAGGTTGGAGGTTGGGGCTGAGAGGGGTCCGAGCGGGTGTGCTGGCCTGCTTCCTGGTTTTGACGCCTCCCTCCCTTCTTGCTTCTTACTTTCTGCCACATCCATGTACTACCTTCCTCGGGTCAAGGAGGTGGGCGGAGTCCGCAAGGAGACAGCGCACGACTCCCAGGAGGCCCCTTCGGACGAGTTCAAGGAGCCCTGGCCCCGGCCCTGGGCAGCCTGCTCCAGCCAGCCCTCCGGCCCCCAAGCTCCTAACTTATTCAAGAGTCACTTACCTGTTTGTTCATCCCTCTTTTCGACAGACTAATGTGGACCCCAGGCGGGGCAGGAGAACAGGACCCTGGGGCTCCCCGGCTCAGGTGACCAGGACTCCAGCCGGGATGGGAGGAGGCTTGGAGGGAGGCTGCCTGCCTCTCGGGCTCCTCTCGCTCCCCCGTCCCCAGGGAGGGCTGTCCTCCTCCTCGGCACAAGCATCTGGGCACTATGCCCTCCCACCTCACCTGCCACCCCGACTGCCATCGGTCACCCTTGAGTCTCCAGAGACCACTGCTCACTGGGCGATGCTGATGGCCTGCCAGTTATCAGGGCTCTGAGGCCAGGTCAGGGGCCTTCTCTCCAAGCAAGGAGCAAGAATTTCACCTGTGACATTGTCCACTTGCAGCTGAGAGTACTCGACCCCTAGCACATTCTGCCCTTTCTTCCTAGGCTGTCCTGCTGCCTCATTAGGTAGCCACGGCAATAGCCCAGGGCTCCTGAAAATGGCCAGCTGCCCCCACTGCCCTTGCCCCATCGGAGCGCAGCATCCCACAGACCAGCTCCACTGCCCTGACGTCCCACTCTTAGAATGGGGCAGGGCTGGGGAATTCCAGAAAAACGTCTACTTCTGCTTCATTAACTACACCAAAGCCTTTGTGTGGATCACAACAAACGGTGGAAAATTCTGTAAGAGATGAGAATACCAGACCACCTGACCTGCCTTCTGAGAAAGCTGTGTGCAGGTCAGGAAGCAACAGTTAGAACCAGACATGGAACAAGTCTGGTTCAAAATTGGGAAAGGAGTATGTCAAGTCTGTATATTGTCACCCTGCTTATTTACTTTATATACAGAGTACATCATGTGAAACGCTGGGCTGGATTAAGCACAAGCTGGAATCAAGATTGCTGGGAGAAATATAAATAACCTCAGATATGCAGATGATACCAACCTAATGGCAGGAAACAAAGAAGAATTAAAGAGCTGCTTGATGAAGGTGACAGAGGAGAGTGAATAAGCTGGCTTAAAACTCAACATTCAAGAAACTAAGACCATGGCATCTGGTCCCATCCCTGTATGGCAAATGGATGGGGAAACAGTGGGAACAGTGACAGACTGTATTTTCTTGGGTTCCAAAATCACTTCAGATGGTGACTACAGCCATGAAATTAAGATGCTTGCTCCTTGGAAGAAAAGCTATGATCAACCTAGATAGCATGTTAAAAAGCAGAGACGAGACTTTGCCAAAAAAAGGTCTGTCTAGTCAAAGCTATGATTTTTCCAGTGGTCATGTATGGATGTGAGAGTTGGACCGTAAGGAAGGCTGAGCCCCAAAGAATTGATGTTTTCCAAGTATGGTGTTGGAGAAGACTAGAGTCCCTTGGACTCTGGAGACCAAACCAATCCATCCTAAAGGAAACCAACCCTGAATACTCATTGGAAGGACCAAAGCCGAAGCTGAAGCTCCAATACTCTGGCCACATGATGTGAAGAACTGACTCATTGAGAAAGACCCCAAAGCTGGGAAAGATTGAAGGCAGGAGAAGGGGACAACAGAGGATGAGGTACTTGGATGGCATCACTGATTCAATGGACATGAGTCTGAGCAAACTCTGGGAGATAGTGAAGGACAGGGAGGCCTGGTGTGCTTTAGTCTGTGGAGTAGAAAGAGCAAGGCATGACTGAGTGACTGGACAACGACAACAAGAGGCAAGACGCTCCAAGGGCCGTCAGAATCCACACCGTAATGAGTTTCAAGAAACTACTGCTCGTCGAGCCAGACTGGTATCAAAGGACAATATCTACAGTGCACGTCGCTTCAGTCGCATCCGGCTCTTTGTGACCCCGTGGACTGTAGCCCGCCGGGCTCCTCTGTCCATGGGATTCTCCAGGCAAGCATACTGGAGTGGGTGGCCATTTCCTTCTCCAGGGGATCTTCCCAGCCCAGGGATCGAACCCACATATCTTATGTCTCCACCACTGACAGCGGGTTCTTCACCACGAGCGCCACCCGAGAAGCCTGAAGGAAACTAGTAAAATGCTCCTCCCTTTTCCGATCCCACATCTGTGTGAGGGCAGCTTTTCTTCACATACTTTAACCCAGGTCGCATACAGCAAGAGGTTGAATGCAGAAGCCGAAAAGCCCAACCATCTTCTACTAAAGTCCTAGGCTAGAGAGACCTGGAAAAAAAAAAAATCTAAGCCTCTTTCTCCCTTGTTTTGTTTTGGGAAATAGCGACACCTTTTCATCAAGAATATTATTTGTGGTGACATGTAGTAGGTTTGTTCTTGTTAATTCCTAATGAATTGACAAGTAAAGATTTTAATTTTTTTCCACTCTCATTTCCAGTGGGATAAATATGGTAGATAGAGGCCAGATACGTGGGATCCATACAGTAGATAGAGCCCAATCACAAGCAGAGCATCCTGAGGTGATCTGGAGATCAGCTGAGAGCGCTTTTGAGAACTGCTGATCTAAAACCATGAATCACTGGTTTCCAAACCAGCACATAATTGCATCCTGCCCACAGGCTGCTCAGTCATGTCTGGCAACGGACAGGAAGTCATCCCCCACACGGGAAGACTGCCAGGTCATTGTCCCGTTCCTGCAATTGCGGGTACTTGAGACCTGCAAGTCAGCGTTCATTCCCATTAGCCAAGACCCTTTACAAAGAATTTTTTTTTGTTTGTTTGTTTTCAAAGAGACACGTCATCATTATAGAAAATTTAGAAAATACAGAAAAGAAATAGAGAAAGCGAGTCCTACACTCTGGAGGAGAACAGTGGTGTAGGGTAGCAGGGACAGCACTTTGTCATCTCCCCTCCGCCTCCAGTTCGGGCAGCCTTAGTCTGCTTGCTTCGGGCTGCTGCTGTTTCACAGCCCCTCGGGGAAGGCCCGGCCCCGACCCTCTCAGGAAGCCCTTGGGTTCCCAGAACCACGGGGTGCAGCCTCACATGCCCCCTTCTCTCCCTGCCTTTCAAGGCTCAAGAGTCAAAGCAACGCTCCCTTGTCTGTGGGCCCTGTGAGGGAGGCCTCACCCAGGACATCTCTGGAGCTCAGGGGCGCTCTCATCTCATCTGCGAGCTGGCCGTCCAGCGGGTGGTCAGCCCAGGCCACCCTTCAGCACACAGAGGCCGAGCATCTCCTCGGGGTTTCTGAACCTGTCCTGGCATTCTGCCCTCGCCGATCCCCGAGAAGCCCAAGTCCACGTTCCCCTTGCTGACCTCAGGAGCTCAGGTGACCTGCAAGCCATCCTAACCCTCTTCTAGGAGCAGACGGGGCAGTGAGGGTCAATGGGGGCTGTAACTGATTCCGAGAGTGGCCGTAACAAACTACCATGATCGGGGGAGCTAACAGGACCCACCCTCTCACGTTCAGAGGCCGGCAGTCTGAGATCCCGGCATCGGCAGGGTTGGCTCCTTCTGCGGCCGCCCAGGAGCATTGTTCCGGGCCTCTCTCCTGGTTCCAGCGGCCGCAGGCAGTCCGTGCGGTTCCTTGGCGGGTAGACTCCCCCGCTCCAGCTCTGCTCCATCCTCACGTGGCTTCTCCACCATGTGCGTCTGTCTCTGCTTCTCTTCTTATGAAGACACCAGGTGCTGTACTGCCTGCCCCCCAAGCCAGCCTGACCTCACCCTAACTGTGATTACCTCTGCCAAGACCCTATTTCCAAATAGACTTCCATCCTGAGGTTCTGGGTGGGTGTGAGTTAGGATGCTGCTCCACCCGTGGTGAGGAGGAGCTGTCTCTGGCCATCCCAGCCGCCTCCTTTGTGTCCAGTCGTAGGATCTACGCAGCATTAGGATGGGGCCTCTGCCCCTTGCACGCCTTCCCTGCCCCCTCCCCACCCCGCATGCCCCTTGGTCTCCCCAGGACCAGAGCAGGGCCTCCTCACCACTGCTCCCTCTCGTGCTCCAAGACTCCAGGGCCTTTGTGCGTGGGGGTGGGGGGGTGCGGGGCAGGGCGGGGGGTGTTTGGAACCCTGGCTCTGGGTTCTGGGTCAGAGAACTCTCAGCCCAGCAGGCCTGTGAAGCAAACTTAACTCTGAGCTCTCAAAGGGCAGCCATCTGCTCCTCTGACCCAGCCCAGCCCACTGTGGCCCGTGAGGGCAGGAGTGGGTTCCTGGAGGCCTGGTTCTGGCTGCAGGTTTGGGCCACGCTCTCCAGGCCAGTAGCAGGAACAAACTGGCTGTGCTGGCCACTGCCTGCCCCCCATCTGTGTGCCACCCCGTTCTCACCGTGAGCTGGGCCGGAAGCCCGTGCCGTGGGAACCCCAGCTGCACAGTTGCAGCAGCTCTCACGCAGGGGGCGGGGAGGCTGGACTGGCTGTTGGAGCTCTCGGCCTGAAAGTGGAGACAACCTGGGGCCCCCAACTGGCCTCGAGGAGCCCGCCCCCCACAGAGCTGCCGGCTTCTGACGCTGCCCCTCAGCACCGCCGTCCTCAGCCTGTCCTGGCTTCCATCTGGGACTGTGGGGCCCACCTGGTCCTTGGGAGGAGGAAGGGTGCTGGGGGGCCCCTATCCAAGCCCACAGGCCCCGTTTGAACACAGCAAGGACCCTGCTCTGGGGGACTCCCCCGGGTGCCTGGCTCAGGCCCACACCTGGCTGTCTTTCAGCCCCTGTCCCCTCCCTGGGCCTGGGGGTCGCCCCCCCACCTTGAAGCAGCTGACATGCCCCAGAGCCTGGGCTGGGTTGGAACAGACTCTGTGTTCTGAGAGCCCACCTGCTTGGTCCAGCCCCGCCTACAGCAGCCCCGTTTCGGACCAGCGCTCCTGGCACCCTGGGCTCCTCCCCGTCCCTTATCCCAGGATTTAACAAAAGCAGCCAGGGCCTGGGCCGGACACCTTCCAGCCAGACAGGTGAGTGGCAAGAATGACAAGCGCTCTATACAGTCCATCAAAAGGCCAGGAAGGAAAGACGCCTCAATCCAGGGAGGACTATAGACGTGAATTAGCATTTTTAAAACAAATGTCTAAGAAATGGCGAGGCCTCGCGACAGCCGGAGGCAGTGACACTGCTCTTGTCCTCAGTCTTCACGCTTCTGAACCCTCCCAGTTCCCGCCCAGAGCCACACTGAAGAGCAACTGTAGATAATTAAAGATAAACACAAAAGAAAAAGTTCAACGTGCTTTGGGAAGGAACATGGGAGGGCATTTTTATGGCTTGGGGGTAGCAACGGCATCCCTGGGAAAACCACAGCAACGCCGATAAAGCGCCGTCCAGAAAGGAAGCGGGGCTCACACTGGCCGCTCTCTAAAGTGAGGCTGATTCTCCACTTTCAGGTGGCTGAGCTATTTCTTAAACTAACCACTCTGCTGAAAACAGCTAGAAAATCTAGATAATAAGCAGACGACCAGTTGTCTGGAGGCACTGGGGAGACATGCCAAGTCAGCAAGGAGAAGAGATTCTAGAGAAAAGGCAAATTCAGAAACACGGCCCCAACTTCAGCACCTCTAGGCTCTGGGAACCCAGGCAGAGGTCCCAGTGCTGGGGCAGGACTGGAGAGACGGAGCCGCTCCTTGTCCCTGTGAGGAGCTTCAGGGGGCAGACCGAGGACCCTGCACAGGCTCCCTGGAGGACCGTCTAGAAGCCCCAGTGCCCAGAAGGAAGCAGACCAGGCCTCTCAAAGACAGAAGTCTCCTTCAGCCCACAGTCCACACAGCATCAGGATAACTTACCAGAAGTAAACCCAAGTACCTGCCTAAGCAGAGGTAAGTCCTGTCTGCACAAAGTTAAAACCATCCAGAACTTCAGTTAAACTCAGTAATTTAAAAAATGCAGGGCCCCTCTCACTTTCTGAGATGGCCCACACTGTCTGTGGAGTGTGTTTCTCTCTAAATAAACCCACTTCTTAAAAAAAAAAAAAGCAAGCAGTATCTGGCATCTAATCAACAATCACCAGGGATAGCAGAAGACAAGGTCGTCTGAACAGCAACCAACAGAAAAACACAAGCGTTACGAAGAGAAGCTCAGACGGCCTGGATATTATATTTGTCAGATAGGTGAAACTTTAAATAACTGATACGTTCAAGAAAATAGATGATGAGCGGCTGGAATGTATTTTAAAAGAATCAAATGGAGCTAAAATGTTTCTAGAACGGAAATGTTCAGTCACTGAAATTAAGAAATAAACAGGCGATTTAGCAGCCAATTAGATGGCCAGAGTTTACGGAGGCGTCCTCTGCCGGTTCACACAAGGACAGGACTGGCCCTGGAGTCAGCGGCCTTCCTGGACTCTGCGCGGGCCCGGCCTCTCCCGTGTCCTCCTCCCTGAGCAGATCATGAGCCCAAGAACCAGGACTGCAGGCTGGTCCTTGCCTCGTCCCCGTGCCCAGAGCACAGCCACACACAGAACAAGCATCAGACGAGTGCTTGATGAAGCAGAGAGACGGGCCTCAATACCCCAGAGCCCTGCACTCAGTGAGTGTCCCTGAAGACGCACTGAAGGAGACGAGGCTGTCGGAAACGTTCCTGAGCCTCTCGGCCTGTCCGCATCTCCTTGCGCTATTTCTGGCAGCCCAACCCAGCACTGGCCTGTGCCCTCCTGGCTGGGGGTGGGGCCCAGCTGTTAGCAATGGCCCCGGGGAGGGGCAGCCGGATGCTGTGGTCAGGCTTCAGGAATGTTCAGCTGCCTCTGCTGGGCCCAGAACACAGAGGAGCTGCTGTCTGCATGTTTTAGGCAGCTCTGGACACGTCCCCATCACACGGACCGAGCGCCCCCCTGCAGCCCTCAGAAGACCCTGAGCGGGTTCACTGTGGGCAAAGCACTGCCCGGGGAGGACTCGCTCCACCCGGGAAGACTCTGTCTTCCTGGGAGGACTCGCCATCTCTACCTGGGAGGACTCACTCTACCTGAGAGGACTCACTCTATCTGGGAGGACTCATTCTACCTGGGAGGACTCGCTCTATCTGGGAGGACTCTCTCTCCACCCAGAAGGATTCTGTCTCCTTGGGAGGACTCACTCTACCTGGGAGGACTTGCTCTACCTGGGAGGACTCTCTCTGTCTGGAAGGACTCTCTGTCTGAGATGACTCTCTCTCTACGTGAGAGGACTCACTCTATCTGGGAGGACTCACTCTACCTGGGAGGACTCTGTCTACCTGGGAGGAGTCTCTCTCTACCTGGGAGGACTCTCTCTCTATCTGGGAGGACTCACTCTACCTGGGAAGACTCCCTGTCTCTGCCGGGGAGGACTGTCTCTACTGTAGCCCTGGGTGGCATCCTCCCCCCGGCCACTCCATGCTGGGGCTGTGTCCTGGAGAGCTCATTCTCTGCCTCCTTCCAGCATCCAGGACAGGGCAGGGGCCATTGATGAAGAGAGTGCTGGGATGGGCTTGGGGCCATTCACCCACCAAGTCAAAGACTGTGGCCCGGGGGGAGCGGAGGGAAGACTCCATGGCAGGAGTCACGGGGAAGGTCTGGAGAGGGGAGACTGGAGGGGATCCGCAGGAACTGAGGCACACAAAGAATTAGAAAGGTGGCACCACGGAGCTGCCAGGTCACCTTGGGAGGTGGAAAACCCCCTTTCTTGGGCTCAAGAAAACCGTGTCAACATGCAAAGACAATTACTTCCCCACAGGAGTTTTCATTCCCTCTGGGTGTTTGGATCTTGGGAAAGTGACCATCCTCCCCTGTTCCCCAGCTGCTGTCACCCAATCCGGCCAGCCCACCACTTTGCAGACCCCACCCTGCCCCCCGCCCCCAGTCCCTGAAGCTCATCGTCCAGGTCCTCCATCATAGGTCTCCATCTAAGAAGAGTCCAGCGCCTGGGGGTGGGCTTCTGGAGGCTGGGCTGCTCCCTATTGGGAGCACTATCTCCGGGGTGTAGTCCCTTAACACAGGAGAAGACCCTACAAAGTTCCCCTCAGTGGAGCCCTTTCCATGGGACAGGCTGTCTCTGAGCCCCTGTGACCATTCTCTATCTCAGCCACTGCCCGACCCTGGGGTGCACCATCAGAGCCCCCGGTGGTGGGGGAACCCCATGCTGGCATCAGACAGGACTGTGGCCCCAGTCCCTTGCCAGCTCTTCACAACGTTGCCCTTCAGTTGGCAGATTTGGTGTTTGCAGTCAGGGCTCACGCAGGAAGTGGGGAGGGGATGAAGTCTGCGGGGGTGTCCCAGAAATCCCACAGCTAAGCATCTCTCCAGGGAGGGACTCTCCCACACGCTGAAGGCAGCACGCCCACAAATGCTGACGACAGGGTATCACTGATTGTGGAAAACGGCCGCAGCACAAATGCCCACCGGTAAGGAAGTGTGAGACGGGGAGACTCCCAGGAACAGCTGAGCGCGAGAAGCAAGCTGTGGGTGAGCGCTTAGAGGTGACTGTTCATGAGAACTAAAGCTGCGTGCATCAACACACACACACACACACACACACACACACACACGCGCGCGGGCGCCATCTGTACAGGCACAGACACCCCGCGTGGGAGCCCGCCAGGAAGGACAGCCAAGGGGTAAGGGCCCTGGGGAGGACGGCGAGGCAAGGAAGGGGTGCTCTGTTTAGACTCCCACCAGGAGGAGGTGTGTGCCTGCTTCATGGGACATGGGGTGGCGGGGAGCGCGGAGGAGGTGCTGGGCCCGGGGGAGTTCTCACCCAGCCTGAGAGAGCCAGCTGGAGGTGTGCCCCCATTCCCAACACCACGTGGAGGGGGCACGAAGACACCAGTGCTTCTTGCTTCTTTGAAATCTGCTAAACGTAGGTGTCAGGAAAGCAGCTGCGAGGAGCCTTCCCTGGCCCTGTGGAAACTCACTGCCCTGGGGCCCCGCGTCCACGTGATCCCTCACACCCAGCAGACAGCAGGCATCTGTTCCGAGGCCTGGGAGACCCAGGGCAGAGAAAAGGCCCAACACCGGCCCAGACCCCTGCCTGCAGCCAGCGAGGGTGACAAGCTGGGTGCCCCGTGCCGCCCGGGACACCACGCGCCCCCGAGGTCCTGCCGATCCAGAGGGCCTCTGCTCACAGTGCAGCAGGGCTGGGAGCGCGGGGGGTGCTCCGTTTTTAAGTCAGGCTGCCTCTGAAGACGGCACGCCCTTGATCTAGGAGAACGGCTGGCAGGGCCTCAGACCAGCGGGGCCGGATCACAGCCTCGCCCTTCCAACAGGAGACCACGAGGCCGCTGTGTGGTCACCAGGAACAGGAGTGAGCCCAGGTCCTCAGGCCTTGCTTCCGACACCAGCCGGGTGGGGAGCCTGCGTGTGGGGTGGGTTTTCCTGACTTCCCATCAGAAACGGCCCAGCGCCACTTAGCTCCTCTGGGTCCAGAGACGAGCTGAAATGATGGAGTGGATTTTTAAACCAGACGGACCTCTCCACAAAGGGAGGAGCGGAGGGACCTTCTTGGACACGAGATCTCGGCAGGTTTGTCGGTGTGAATGCTGACAGGGAGGCTGGTGGGGCCCCCACTGCCCAGAGCAGCGGGGACGAATTCTCCCCAGGCCCAGCCTCCCACTCCCGGGCCCAGGGCTGTGGGAGCCAGCAGGTGACACGATCAGACAGAGCTCAGGCCACGTGCGAGGGGTGGACCCACGAGGGGTAACCCAAACCCTGGGTGCTGGGAGCAGAGGGGCACGTGGGGCGCTGTGGGGCTCACATCCACGGGGTGTGCAGGGCCCTACACACCCCCACGGTCTTCCACACGCTTTCCACACCCAGGTTGGACCCAGAATGGTGGAGACCGGATGTGCCTGGGAAACAGGTCACCTGAGCCAGGGGGAGACAGAATCAGAAAGGTGAAAAGGATTTCTGCAAGACCAGTGTGCACCAGGGTGGCACCGTGTCTGTCTGTGCACACAAGTAGGGGTTGATCGACCTCCACAAGGCCTCCCAGGACCCCTCACCCTGTGGAGTCGGCAGTGACCGCCCCCCCCCCACCCACGATCCCCCTTCCCTATTCCAACAGCAGCAGCCGCGGCAGCCACATCAGGCCACACTCTGAACACGGCCTGTGTCCACGCCTCTGAAGTCACCTGACATCCCCGCAGAAATCTCTGCTCACTTTCAGAGCGTTTCAGTGAAAGCTGGTGTGGAAAGAAAGGCCCCGCAGGTCTGCGGTTCGGCACCATGGAGCCCCCCGCTGACTCCATGGTGGGAGCGGGGTGGGGCTGTGTACTGGGGCGGCCAGAGGGCGGGGGCCCCTCGCAGGAGAGAAGCCACATCCCGGGAGGATTCTGCAGCACTGAGGCATCTTCATTCTCTGATGTTGATCTTAAGGATATGACATTTCTGGGTCTGGTTCATGAGATGAAAGCGACAGTTTGGGTATAAATGACATACTTGCAGGTCTAGTAACGTGAATGCAGGTCGGAAAGGGGCAGGGAGGGGGCAGACACTCAGCAAAGTGAGCAGCTGGGAGTTTGGGTGAAGGGAAAGACCGCTCAGTCCCCCGTCATGGAACTGTCATCAGCCTGACAGTAAAAGCAGAGAAAACCAAGCTGGTAGGCAGTGTTAAATTTTGCTTTTTTCATTTAAAAGTAACAGGGGTTGGCTTTTTCTTTTTATTATTGTTTGAAAAGGTCTCGTGCTCTTTGTCAAAGAAAATCAAGCAACATATATCGGCCAAGAGAACAGTCTTTGTCCTCTGGCAAGCCCACCTGCCCCTGCAGCTTTTAGAGGGGCATCCCTACAGGGAGGAAGGGGCAAGGCAGGTAATAGTCACCCCCCACTGTCTGCAAAGTTCTGCAGCAGAGCTGCGTTCAAAGCAGCAATTTTAAGGAAAATGATGACTTTCCTCATTTTAACATTTTCTTCCTGTTTTTTGAACACCTTCCCTGTCTTCAGAACAGAGCTGATGCTGACTCTGGGAGTACTCATCTCCCGGGGCCGCCACAGCAAATGGCCACAAGGCGGGTGGCTGAGCACGACAGAAATGTATGCTGTTGCAGTCTAGAGCTTCCCTCCAGAGGCAGGGCCACCCCGGCTGAGGTCCCTGCAGGAGCCCCCTCGAGGCTGTTGCCTGGCGCCTTCCCAAGGCCACTCTTCACAGCCTCCTTGCATCCTGAATCCGCTCAACGGATTTCTTGGTTCCGTCCAAATTACTTGGTCCTTCCTGTCCTGGGAAGCCTCTGCTTGTGATGTCGTGGCTCTGCTAATGGGTTGTCTGGTTCTGTGGTGAGAGTAAGCAGATAGGATGAACCCCTGGCCTGTGGCTGATGGACCCAGGAGCTGGACACCCAGGCTTGGCCCAGCGCTGGTACCTGAGATGCAAGTTTTCCGGGGGTGGCCGTTTGGAGCAGTGTTGTTCCCGGGGACCTGGTCCCCCCTGGGGAGGTGGGAGGATGCAGCCAGCTAAGCCGGGCTCCCGGAAGCCCTGAAGTGGCCCTGCCAGGCGCTGGCGGGCACCGTGTCTTCTCCCTGCGCTGCTCTGGCCACCTGGCCCCCCACCTGCAGAAGAGAGATGAATGCCGAGGGAAAGCCCGCCGTCCTCCCGGCACCACAGCCTCCACCAGCTCTTCCCTCTGGGCTCAACTTGGGGGCAGTTCTGCCAGACCAGGACCAGGGGACAGCGAGGCCCACCTCAAAGGACAGTGAGGGGCCAGACGGCGTGGACAGGCAGTGCCGCAAGCATGTCACCTTGCCCGTTGTCATAGCAACCCTGGGACGTTGAGCATCACTGTCCACGGGTCCCAGAGTAACAAGCGAACATCCACAACAGCAAGGGAAGGAAACTTCTGGAAACTCTCAGAGGCAATAGGTCACGTAACAAGAACAAAGATCACCCGGCAGCAAAGAGCTCATCCACACCCTGATTTGGGAAGACTCCAGAGTAACCCCTGCCTCGGGCTGAGGAAGGTCTTTCTGAACCCACCGCAGGACAGACGTCTCACAGGCAGCATTGACAAGCGGTCCTGAGTGTCAGCTGTTTCACCTGGAAATGCCACTTGGGACACAGTTTTCCACCATTTTAAAAGAGGCAATGATATGTGTTACATATCAACCCTAAATCCCCACTCAACACTGAATTAAACACAAGAGACCCCTGTGTAGTGACAAGTTCTGTTTGTGCAGGAAATGTTAGCACCACATCCTCTGGAAAACAGCCTGACTCTGACACACAACTGCCAGGAAAACGGGGAAGCATCCACGAGGCAGCAACACCCAAGCCTTGCACCCCTTTGCTGACACTTGGCGCCCACCTGTTTGACAGTCACCTGTGTTTGACAATTACCTGCACGGAGGGTAATTCAAGGTGTAGTTTTTCTTAAAATATTGTATTGCATTTTGAGGCTACTAATGCAGATTTTTCCCTATATTATCAAACACCAACTTTGTATTGAGAGATACATACTTTCTACCAATTGTTATTAAAATCCAAGAGGCATTTACCAGGAAAACACTAACCAGGGAGTCTGGGAGGTCGCCTTCATACAGCGCAATCAGTCAATCAGTTGAGCGGTAGCCTAGTGTGGAGAATAAAGACGTGTACAGGAGTTTTCAGAGACTGTTCTCAGATCCTTTTTTAGAAGGAAATCACGCAAAGATGCGGGCTTGCTTAACTGGTATTGACATACAATTTACATTTTAGAAAATCCTGTTTCAACATGTCCTATTCAGTGGCTATTAGTACGTTCATGCAACCATGTTCATATACCGGCTGAGCCACCAGGGAGGCGCAAGGACACTGGAGCGGGCGTCCTGTCCCCTCTCCAAGGGAGCTTCCCGACCCAGGAACCAAACGGGGTCTCCTGCACTGCAGGCGGCTTCTTTACCACTAATCTAATTTCTGTTTCTAAAAGTTGTCCTATTCTGGGCATTTCCAGTAAAATGGAAATATACATACAATACGTAGCCTTTATATATATCTTTTTTTTCAGTTCGCATAGTGTTTTTAAGCTACATCTACGTTGTAGGACGGACACGGGGATAGCGGTGACTGTAACCCATGGGGACTGGAGTGAAGGCTGGCCTTGAAAGAACTGAGCGCAGCTGGGACTTCCCTGCCGGCCCAGCAGTTAGGACTCGGCGCCTTCACTGCTGGGACCCAGGGTTCCATCCCTGGTTGGGAAACTAAGATGCCCGCAAGCCTTGAAGTGCAGCCAAAGAAGAAACCTGAGCCCCCAAATTCTCCACAGGCAGCGGCATGGGAAGACAGCAGGGCCAGCAGAAATGCAGCGGCGAGCAGGCATCACACAGGGTGAGCGCCTCGTTTCCAGACGCAGCATACCAGAGTGCAGGCGTCATTGGCAGACAAGACAACAGCCAGGCATTCAGCGTGAAAGGCCGCCCTCGTGGGAGCAAGGCGCGGGCCTCGTAAGCCAGAGCCTGCTTCAAAGTGCCCGTCAACACGTCTTGACCGTGCGAACACACTGCTGTCAGAGCGAAGCGGATGCTTTTTGCAACTCTAGGACTTTAATAGAAAACACGGGCAAACAGGAGAGAACAATAAAAGAAACATTTCTGAGAGGCAGTTCTAAAATCTATATAAATTCAGTGCTAATCAATGGAATACAGACAAAAGAGCACATTTTGTCTATCAACATCGCCAAGACTTTGGGAAACGACAGTGTTGGTGAGCTTCGGGTGAGAGAGAAACTAAGATTTGCAAAGTAAACGGAGAATCAGCTCAGTATTTCTAGAAAGCTGGTTGGCAAATGTGTAGAAAGAAACTTGAGTTGTTTGCATACCTTGTCCCAGACATTCCGTTTCCAGAAATTAAGTGAACAAATAACAAGAAATTCAAGCACATGTATACAAAGATAATCTCCACCTCATTGTGTAAAACAACACAGACTCTATTGCGATCTTTGCATCCATCAACACGGCAGGTTGGATAAAACAGGACCTATCTGGGCACTCGAGTGTCCTCAGGCCGCTAAAAATGGTTCAAAAACTTGGACAACACAGGAAAGGTTCTGAAGTCACTTAACTGGAAAAAAAGCACAATTCTGAACAGCCTACAGTTTATGCTCTCAAGTACACACACACACACACACACACACACACACACACACACTTGCAGAAATATCACATAGTGTGGACTACTTACACCAGCGTTGAGAGGCTGGGTTAGATCTGGGCAGCCCCTGACACCCAGACCCCAGCGGCTTGCTCAGCCAAGAGCCCCCGTCCTTCACACCAGGGCCCACCATGGCTGGTGGAGAGGCTGGTCTGCGTCACCCTCCTTGGCAGCCGCTCAGGAAGCTGCCTCCATGGGAAACACGGCCAGTGGTCGCAGAGCAGAGGGAAGGGGTCCTGCTGGCCCTTGGACACCTCTCAGAAGTGACCACGATCCCCCTGCTCGTGCTTGTTGGCCAAAGACGGCACGCGGCAGCCTCAGAGTGGACAGCCCGGGTGCCCAGTCCTTCCACGGGAGTGTCTGTCTTGAAGACAGACGGACAGTAAGACAGTCACCTCCTCAGCCTCCACGTTGCCTCCTCTGACTGGGGAAGGGTGGCCCAAGTGTGGCTGAGACCACCGGCTGTGCCCGACACGTTCCTCTTCGCCTCACCCCAGTGAGCAGCATCCATCGCAGGCACGTGGCTGCCCAGAATAAACACTGGCTTTCCTGGCACCCCTACCACTGCTGGGGTGGGCGTGTGACTCTGTTCTGTCCCGAGGGTGTGAGTGGAAGTGCACATGGATGGTCCAGAGTGTGCCCTCTGAGAACAGGGCCCTGCCTGCCAGGGCCATCCAGCTGGAGCCAACCCAGGGTGTGCAGGGCAGGCGTGAGTGGCCTCAGACCACTCAGGCAGAGGCAGCACCCAGAACACAGGGGCAGAATGGGACCAGCTTCCCCCTGTCCCCAAGGAGCCGCAGCCTCCCATGGCTGCCCATGAGACAGGCCGGTGTGCTGTCTGAACCCCTGAGATTCTGTGACATTGTTAAGGCTGCCACGCTTAACCTGGAGCATCTTATGGGTGGTGTGTAAGAGGTGAGCGTGACTCCGGGCATCTCACCCATGGCTCAGTATGCACCGAGGACTCTGCTGACCCCATGGAGGCTTGGGGGTCACCCCGGGGAGAGCCTTTAGGGCCACCCTGGTTATTTCAGAACAAGCAGACTGACTGTGGGTGTGAGGAGGGCTGATCAAGAGGCCCTGAGGTTGGAAGAACGCCGTCCATCCATCTGCAGCCGCCCACACCTGGACCAGTGCTGAACAGAGCGGGGATCACGCCCTCGAGGGTGAGATGCCTCGTTCACCGTGTTCTGAGTCACCGAGATTACAGGGTGTAGATGGCTACACACTTTCTCCTGTTGTTTCCTTGGTCCCGAATGTGGTGCTGGTTTCCTGAGGTTTCCAGCCCTGCTCCCGCCCTCTTGGCTCCCGGTGGCTGCCTGCTCAGGCCGCCCCCACTTCCTGTGGTCTTTCCCCGTGTGGGACCCACCCAGAGGGCAGTCCCCAGGAGCTCCCCGATGCCCCGTGTCCTCCGCCCTGCCATGGACACCTGGCGCTGTCTCAAAGCTCCGGCTACATCCTCGTCTACAGGTTGGGGGTGGGAGGGGCTCACAGCAGAATGGTCAGAGGGGGTCCCCAGCCCCACCCCCACTCAGTTTACACCTGGGGATACACCGCCCGGAGGGGCAGGCAGCTCAGGCCTTGCCTTCTGCTTGCGTGGGTGGTGATTGAAGTGGGTTGAACTACGGGTCCTCGGCACTGGAAACGGGGAGTATATCCATACAGACATGGCTAACATAAGGCTCCTGAGCCAAGATCAACCAGGATTAGGTGGGACCTCAGCCCAAGCACCGAGAAGACTGGGCCCGTAAGAACTCAGGGCGCTGAAGAATTGATGCTTTCAAACTTGGTGCTGGGGAAGACTTCTGAGAGTCCCTTGGGCTGAAAGGGGATCAAACCAGTCCATCCTAAAGGAGATCAGTCCTGAAGCTACTTTGGAAGGACTGACACTGAAGCTGAAGCTCTAATACTTTGGCCACCTGATGCAAAGAACTGACTCATTTGGAAAGACCCTGACGCTGGGAAAGACTGAAGGCGGGAGAAGGGGACGGCAGAGGATGAGATGGCTGGATGGCATCACCGACTCGATGGACATGAGTTTGGGTGGACCCCGGGAGAGGGACACCTGGCATGCTGCAGTCCACAGGGCTGCAGAGAGTCAGACACGACTTGGCAACTGAACAACAGCAACAGCTCAAGCGCAGGTGTCGTCACCTGAGAAGGAAGCGGAAATTCAGGGCTCCAGTACCTGGAGGGAGGAAGCCACGTGGAGGCAGAGGCGGAGGCAGAGGCTGGAGGGACGTGACCGCAAGCCAGGGACACCTGGGGCCTCCCGGGGCCCCCAGGAGTGGAAAGGCGCCTCAGAGGGAGCTCGGGCCTGGGCCAGCCTGCCTCTTCTGGCCCCAGGGCTGCGAGAGGGCAGACTGTTAGGGAAGACCCCGCCCATGCTGCTGCGTACAGGCTGCCCAGAGCAGCCAGACACAGGGCAAGCTCAGCCTGCTCCCCAGGGCCCCGACAGGAAGCACAAAGTCAGTCGTGGGAGCCAGGACTCAGCCTGCTGAGGAGACCCGAAACCACCTGGCCTTCGTACGGGCTCGTGATGCGGTCAGCTGGTCCCCATGGGGGTCCCCATCCAGCGTAGGCTCAGGCCCCTCCCTGCAGGCAGCCTGGAGGTCCTGCAGGGGATACAGCGGTGGGTGGAGGGTGGAGGCCACAAGAGGAAGGGTGTGCAGGACCCCTCTAGCCTAACACACGCCTGTGTTGCTGGATCAGGGCCTTCTGGCCCGAGAGCTGATTCTAAAGTCAAATGAGGAGGTTCATTGGAGGCTTCAGATGATGCCTGGGAGAAGCTCAAAGGTCTTCCCATCACAGGCAAGCCCAGCTCCCGCCAGAGCCACCCAGACTGGGGGTGGGGGTGGGGGCTGCTTTCCAGACCAGGGCTCGCCTCTGCCTCATTTCTCAGGCCGTCTTGGCCCCCTTCCCTCCCTTGACATGCTGGGACCCGGGCCCACACAGCAAACACCCGCATCCATTTGAGGGAGTTAATTCTTAGGTAGGTTGATAAGGAATCCAGGGCCCTCAAGGAGGAGAAAGGGACAAACTTTTCTTTCTACCTTCTTTCATCTTAGTCACATCAGATGTTTTCTCTTTAAGCCCAGAGCTAATGATTTCACAACAAAACAACTCCTCTTGCTCAAGGGTATGTTCTTCCTTAAGCTGAAGATGGAATGACTGAATAACAACCTGTATCCTGCTCGAGGACATGTTTCTCCTTCTTAAACAGGAAGCGTCTGACTCATCCTGTTATCTTAAGATGTGTGGGTGGGTCTGCTATGACCTTCCTATTGTTGGTAACCAGCTGAGCAAGTAGTAAGGCCTTGGTAGGCGCAGGGGTCAGAAGCTTTCTCTGACCTTTTCCACTCTAATAAAACTCCTGCCCCTGGAAGCTCTGAGGGCCTGAAGCCGTGTCTCTGGTCCCAAAGCGAAATTCTCTCCTTCGGAGACCACAAAACTCACGTTGTTCACCAGAAGCTGTCACATTCAGTGGTGACAGTGGTCTCGGACACAGTCTGGCAAGGCAGTGCCTGGCCTCAACACCTCCAGCTTTTGGCCTGGGACTCCCAGTCTTGGATGGGGTGCTGTCCAGGTGCCACCTCCTTGAACCAAGTGCCAGCCCCTGCCAGGGGCCTGAGCAGGGCTCAGACACTCAGCCTTCCCAGGGGTGGTCAGTGCTGCTTCCGGGCAGGGCCGTCAGACACAGCGAGGGGCTGGGCGCAGGCCACCCCTACAAGGCTTCTTCCCTCTGGCCCACGCAGCTGCAGATTCCAGAGGCAGCGCCTCTGCGGGTGCCAGGGAGGGTCACACGCTGGTCCCCGGCAGCATCTGCCCAGCCGTGTCTGCTTAAAGGGACCTTGTGGTCGCTGGCCGCCGGGAGCGAGGCTGGTTGGTGTGGTCAGATGGCCCTCCCTGAGCGGGTGCACAGGATGAATGGGACTCTGTGTGAGCAGGGCGGGGACACCGGGCGGCCTCCTCCCAGCCCGCTTTCCACGCTCCCAGGCGAACGTGACCTTTCAGGGCTCTCTGACCCCAGGAGGAAGGAGATGTTCCCGCAGGGTGAGGCCAGCCCCAGACCCACACTGGGCCAGTGTCTGGAGCTGTCTCCACCCCAGGCCTCCCAGCGATATGCGGGTGGGGACCTGGGACCTGGGACCTGGCCTGGGAGGCCCCTGGCTGCGGGCCCTCCTTCCCACTGTGGGGTCTGGTTTGTGAGGGCGAGTGAGAAGCCCTTGGCATGCCAGCCCCAAGAGGAGGGAGCTTCCTGCCTGGCGGGACAGGTGGGGGGGTCCCCACCCCAGGTCAGCACCCAGCCCCTCTCAGGCTCTGAGCACTGGGCATTTCAGGGCAGGGCATGTCCAGACGCCCACCAAAGCAAAGGGTCTCCACTCTCCACCAGAGAGAAGGGGGCCCAGCCGGCACCAGAACAGGAGCCTGGCTGGAGAGAGGCGGGTGGGTCCAGGGAGGCCTGTCCTCTGTGCCTTGGCTTCCAACTCCCTGAAGGTCCTTCGCTCCACCCCAGGAAGGGCAGGCCCCCAGTCCTGACACTGCACCCCGCCATGGGCCATGAGCCCTGAGATCCACACTGGGCCCCTGAGCTCTCACTGCGCGTGTGACAGGGACCCAGGACAGGACAGAGTAGGAGCCCCCACCACTGGCCAGGGCCCCACCCAGCCACGCCCCCGCCACGCCCCCGCCACGCCCCAGCTATGCCACGCCACGCCCCACCCTCGCCCTGCCCCTCCAATCAGGGCTCAAATTACCAATTATTACAACGACTCTAAGCCCCAGTTTTAAACTTCGCCTCCCCAACACCCCTCCGGCACGGGCATCTCCAGGAGCCAGGCTGGTGGTGCCCCCCCTCGGGAGCCAGGTCCCTGTCCCAGTTCCTACTGAGAACTGGGAGTGAGTCCAGCCCCGAAGTCATAGGAGGTGGGAGAGGACAGTGATGGGGGCAGACACAGCCCCTCTGCCTGCCCGCGGCTCCTGCCTCGAGCCCCGCCAGGCCGCCCGCCTCCCCAGACCCTCCTTCCAGGTGCCACCAAGGGGCTGGGCGACAGGAGCCCCACGGCCCGGCTGCCCAGGCTGGAGGTGCTCTGATGCCAGGCCCCCACTGGACCCTCGCTCTGCGAACACTCGTCAAGGCCTGGTTTTGCTGCCGGGCCCCCTGGCATGTGGGGCTTGGAGACCTGGGAGCAGTGCCCGGTGCCGCAGTGGGGGTCATTCTGCTCTTGGCCCTGGGAGGGCAGGGTCCTGGGAGGCTGGGGCCTGGCCTGGGGGATGAGCGAACCGAGAGGCAAGCGAGGGGCACCCTGGGCACCCCCAGGAGGGCTCTGTGGAGCCAGAGGCGGCTGCTAGTCACCTCTGCCTGCGGGCCAGCCCCGTGGTTGTGAGGGGCACACGGAGGGTCCTCCTCTCTGGGAATACTGCCACCCCACCTGTGTCCCCATCAGCAGAGGGAGGCCAGGGAAAGAGGGCCAGCACCCCTGGGGGGTAAGCCCCTCCTCCAGCCAGGAAAGAGGCTGAAGACCCCTAGCCAGGTTAGGGTTCAGGCCAATGAGGCCCGCCCCACCAGTGAGGATGCCGGTCTGGTAGGGATGGCAGTGATGGGGGTGGCAGCAAGTCCTCTGGGCACCCCCCCCCCCGCGCCCCGCCTCAGGAGAGGGCCAGGGAGGCCGGGAGCCACTTTCTACCCAAAACCCGGGCGGCCAGAGGCTACCACAGGCCAGCTGAGCCCAAGGCAGGGCTCAGTGTCAGGGGGCCCTGAAGCGACCCTGATGTGAGAGCTGGACCATAAAGAAAGCTGAGCGCTGAAGAACTGATGCCTTTGAACTGCGGTGTTGAGAGTCCCTCGGACTGCAAGGAGATCCAACCAGTGCATCCTAAAAGAGATCAGTTCTGAATGTTCATTGGAAGGACTGATGCTGAAGCTGAAGCTCCAGTATTCTGGCCACCTGATGCAAAGAGCTGACTCATTGGAAAAGACCCTGATGCTGGGAAACATTGAAAGCGGGAGGAGACGGGGACGACAGAGGATGAGATGGCTGGATGGCATCACCGACTCAATGGACATGGATTTGAGTGGAGTCCGGGAGTTGGTGATGGACACGGAAGCCTGGCATGCTGCAGTCCATGGGGTCGCAAAGAGTCAGACACAACTGAGCGACTGAACTGAATTTTAGTGTCCAGTCCAGTGGAAGCTGGGCCTCCCATCCTGGGGTGTGGCCTCACAGTCTCCCTTCCTCCTGGACAGACTCTGTCCCCCATCCCAGCCCCCTCACATCACCCCCCCGTGTGCCCCAGTGTCATGGGTCCGGTCTGCCCCTCCCTGTCTAGACTCAATAGCTGCCCTGTGCGCTCTTGTTGGACCAAACCAGCCTGTCTCACCTCAGGAGCCCTCAGCGCGGCACTTTTAGGAAAAACACGGAGCATATTGGTCCGGACCATGGGGCCATGCACCCCAGGCCTCTGGAGCCTGACCACAAAGCCCTGGAGGCCTCCTCCCCACACCCTCCCCCTGGGGACGGCAGCATCAGCCCCGGGAATGGTTGCCTGAAGCATCTGTGCACTAGTCTACAAAGGGAGTTCAGTTCAGTTCAGTCGCTCAGTCGTGTCCGACTCTTTGCGACCCCATGAATCGCAGCATGCCAGGCCTGCCTGTCCATCACCATCTCCCGGAGTTCACTCAGACTCACGTCCATCGAGTCCGTGATGCCATCCAGCCGTCTCATCCTCGGTCGTCCTCTTCTCCTCCTGCCCCCAATCCCCCCCAGCAATCAGGGTCTTTTCCAATGAGTCAACTCTTCTCATGAGGTGGCCAAAGTACTGGAGTTTCAGCTTTAGCATCATTCCTTCCAAAGAAATCCCAGGGTTGATCTCCTTCAGAAAGGACTGGTTGGATCTCCTTGCAGTCCAAGGGACTCTCAAGAGCCTTCTCCAACACCACAGTTCAAAAGCATCAATTCTTTGGTGCTCAGCCTTCTTTACAGTCCAACTCTCACATCCATACATGACCACAGGAAAAACCATAGCCTTGACTAGAAGGACCTTAGTCGGCAAAGTAATGTCCCTGCTTTTGAATATACTATCTAGGTTGGTCATAACTTTTCTTCCAAGGAGTAAGCGTCTTTTAATTTCATGGCTGCAGTCACCATCTACAGTGATTTTGGAGCCCCCAAAAATAAAGTCTGACACTGTTTCCACTGTTTCCCCATCTATTTCCCATGAAGTGATGGGACCAGATGCCATGATCTTCGTTTTCTGAATGTTGAGCTCTAAGCCAACTTTTTCACTCTCCTCTTTCACTTTCATCAAGAGGCTCTTTAGTTCCTCTTCACTTTCTGCCATAAGGGTGGTGTCATCTGCATATCTGAGGTTATTGATATTTCTCCCGGCAATCTTGATTCCAGCTTGTGTTTCTTCCAGTCCAGTGTTTCTCATGATGTACTCTGCATATAAGTTAAATAAGCAGGGTGACAATATACAGCCTTGATGTACACCTTTTCCTATTTGAAACCAGTCTGTTCTTCCATGTCCGGTTCTAACTGTTGCTTCCTGACCTGCATACAGATTTCTCAAGAGGCAGGTTAGGTGGTCTGATATTCCCATCTCTTTCAGAATTTTCCACAGTTTATTGTGATCCACACAGTCAAAGGCTTTGGCATAGTCAATAAAGCAGAAATAGATGTTTTTCTGGAACTCTCTTGCTTTTCCATGATCCAGCAGATGTTGGCAATTTGATCTCTGGTTCCTCTGCCTTTTCTAAAACCAGCTTGAACATCAGGAAGTTCACAGTTCATGTATTGCTGAAGCCTGGCTTGGAGAATTTTGAGCATTACTTTACTAGCATATGAGATGAGTGCAATTGTGCGGTAGTTTGAGCATTCTTTGGCATTGCCTTTCTTTGGGATTGGAATGAAAACTGACCTTTTCCAGTCCTGTGGCCACTGCGGAGTTTTCCAAATTTGCTGGCATATTGAGTGCAGCACTCTCACAGCATCATCTTTCAGGATTTGAAACAGCTCAACTGGAATTCCATCACCTCCACTAGCTTTGTTTGTAGTGATGCTTTCTAAGGCCCACTTGACTTCACTTTCCAGGATGTCTGGCTCTAGATTAGTGATCACACCATCGTGATTATCTGGGTCATGAAGATCTTTTTTCTACAGTTCTTCTGTGTATTCTTGCCGCCTCTTCTTAATATCTTCTGCTTCTGTTAGGTCCAGACCATTTCTGTCCTTTATCGAGCCCATCTTTGCATGAAATGTTCCCTTGGTATCTCTAATTTTCTTGAAGAGATCTCTAGTCTTTCCCATTCTGTTCTTTTCCTCTATTTCTTTGCATTGATCGCTGAAGAAGGCTTTCTTACCTCTTCTTGCTATTTTTTGGAACTCTGCATTCAGATGCTTATATCTTTCCTTTTCTCCTTTGCTTTTCGCCTCTCTCCTTTTCACAGCTATTTGTAAGGCCTCCCCAGACAGCCATTTTGCTTTTTTGCATTTCTTTTCCATGGGGATGGTCTTGATCGCTGTCTCCTGTACAATGTCACAAACCTCATTCCATAATTCATCAGGCACTCTATCCATCAGATCTAGGCCCTTAAATCTATTTCTCAATTCCACTGTAAAATCATAAGGGATTTGATTTAGGTCATACCTGAATGGCCTAGTGGTTTTCCCTACTTTCTTAATTTAAGTCTGAAGTTGGTAATAAGGAGTTCATGATCTGAGCCACAGTCAGCTCCTGGTCTTGTTTTTGTTGACTGTATAGAGCTTCTCCATCTTTGGCTGCAGAGAATATAATCAATCTGATTTTGGTGTTGACCATCTGGTGATGTCCATGTGTAGAGTCTTCTCTTGTGTTGTTGGAAGAGGGTGTTTGCTATGACCAGTGCGTTTTCTTGGCAAAACTCTATTAGTCTTTGCCCTGCTTCATTCTGCATTCCAAGGCCAAATTTGCCTGTTACTCCAGGTGTTTCTTGACTTCCTACTTTTGCATTCCAGTCCCCTATAGTGAAAAGGACATCTTTTTTGGGTGTTAGGTCTAAAAGGTCTTGTAGGTCTTCATAAAGCCGTTCAACTTCAGCTTCTTCAGCATTACTGGTTGGATTAGTAACTTGGATAGACTTGGATTACTGTGATATTGAATGGTTTGCCTTGGAGACGAACAGAGATCATTCTGTCGTTTTTGAGATTGCCTCCAAGTACTGCATTTTGGACTCTTTTGTTGACCATGATGGCTACTCCATTTCTTCTGAGAGATTCCTGCCCACAGTAGTACATATAATGGTCATCTGAGTTAAATTCACCCATTCCAGTCCATTTTAGTTCGCTGATTCTGAGGTCAGTGGCGGCCGGGAGAAGCCACCTCTCGCCCGAGGCCAGGGGCAGTGACCCTGAGGAGCCACCCCGAGCCCAAGGCCAGGGGCAGTGACCCTGAGGAGCCACCCCGAGCCCAAGGCCAGGGTCGGCAGCTGGGAGGAGCCACCCACGCCCAAGGCCAGGGCCAGCGGCCGGAGGAGCAACCCGAGGAGCGGTGGCTGAGCAGGCACGGGAGGGCCTAGAGGAGCCATCCCACGTTGAAGGTCAGGAATAGCAGCGGTAAGGAGATACCCCTCGTCCAAGGTAAGGAGCAGCGGCTGTGCTTTGCTGGAGCAGCCGTGAAGAGATACCCCAAGCCCAAGGTAAGAGAAACCCAAGTAAGATGGTAGGTGTTGCAAGAGGGCATCAGAGGGCAGACACACTGAAACCATAGTCACAGAAAACTAGTCAATCCAATCACACTAGGACCACAGCCTTGTCTAACTCAATGAAACCAAGCCATGCCTGTGGGGCAACCCAAGACGGGAGGGTCGTGGTGGAGAGGTCTGACAGAACATGGTCCACTGGAGAAGGGAATGGCGAAGCACTTCAGTATTCTTGCCTCGAGAGCCCCATGAACAGTATGAAAAGGCAAAATGATAGGATACTGAAAGAGGAACTCCCCAGGTCATTAGGTGCCCAATATGCTACTGGAGATCAGTGGAGAAGTAACTCCAGAAAGAATGAAGGGATGGAGCCAAAGCAAAAACAATACCCAGCTGTGCATGTGACTGGTGATAGAAGCAAGATCCAATGCTGTAAAGAGCAACATTGCATAGGAACCTGGAATGTCAGGTCCACGAATCAAGGCAAATTGGAAGTGATCAAACAGGAGATGGCAAGGGTGAACGTCGACATTCCAGGAATCAGCGAACTAAAAAGGGAGAGGCACGATAAAATGAAAAACCTGGTCAGAAGGTTATAGAACGTGCTCGCCCGACGATGCCGAGCAGCCAGCCGTAGACAGCTTTCAGGGCGAGGGCGAGGGCGAGGGCAAGGGCGAGGAGGGGTCCCCGTGGAGCCGCTTGCACGTCTCCCGGGTCTGCCCGGAGGCCCGGGGCCGGAGACTAGAGCGCTGTGCGTGGGTGTCCCAGCTCCAGCCTCCGGGCCTCGCTTGCAGAGAGCCTCACAAAGCCCCTCACCTGGTCTGCACTCGCCGCCTTTCTTTTCTCTGAAAGAAGCAGGGCCCCCCAACTTAGCCTGAGGCCCCCAGAAGCCAGTGGGAGGGGGTGACCCTCTCAGCCAGCAAGCGTGGCTGATAGCCAGGCTTCTGAGTGCGGCACTGAAAGCGCAGCTCCAACGGGCTGAAGCAGCGAGGAAGTGACTGATTCGTGTTGCTGCGAAGCCCAGAGGCATCTGCCGTCCTTTCTGTTTTGCTCCTCACGTGGTAACCTTTCAGGGGGCGTGAGGTCAGCCTCAGCTTTCCCCCTTGCCCTGGGAGCTGCACCGTCCACAAGAGCAGCCACTGGCCTCATTGGTTGCTGCAATGAGGCTTGTCAATGGAACGTGAGATGTGTGAGAAATAAAGTCCACGCCTGATTTTGAAGATGTAGTAAAAAGATGTAAAGTATCTTAGTCACAATTTTCAAATTGATTGCCTTTTGAAATAATAATTTTTAGTGTTCACATCAGTCACTCAGTCATGCCTAACTCTTTGCAACCCCATAACCGCAGCACGCCAGGCCTCCCTGTCCATCACCAACTTGCGGAGTTCACTCAAACTCATGTCCTTTGAGTCAGTGATGACACCCAACCATCTCATCCTCTGTTGTCCCCTTCTCCTCCTGCCTTCAGTATTTCCCAGCATCAGGGTCTTTTCCAAGGAGTCAGTTCTTCGCAACAGGTGGCCAAAGTATTGGAGTTTCAGCTTCAGCATCAGTCCTTCCAATGAATATTCAGGACTGATTTCCTTTAGGATGGACTGGTTGGACCTCCTTGCAGTCCAAGGGACTCTCAAGAGTCTTCTCCAGCAGCACAGTTTAAATAAAACATTAGGATTCTTTTTGTCCATCCCTTTTTCCATATTTTAACGTGATGACTAGAAAACTGTCAATCACCTCTGTGGCTCTCATTCTGTTTCGTGGGCTGCGCTGGCCTGAGGCAAGAGGAAGACAGTGTTACCTGTCCGGGCATAAACACGAACAGGCCACACCCTCCACATTCTAACTTCAACCACTTATCAGGGCTGGAGGAACAGTCTGTTCCCCAGTCACCGTAGCAGGGCGAAGCCTGCGGCCAGCATACGTCCAGAGCTGGAGGTGGGACTCCACCCGACCCGTGTGAGCACTGCACGGCGGGGCGAGGGCTGGACCCTGATGTGGGCTGGGGGGCGGAGCGGATTCCAGCGAACCACTCCTTCTCTGAGGCTGTCCCGTGGAATCAGAGCTGCCCTCGTGACCTGCGTGCCTGAGAGCAGGCGCCAGGAGAGACGTCCTGGGACGTGCAGGCTTACGGCTTCCGCTGGGACTCTTGCAGTCCACCCACCCAGAAAGGTGGGGGCGCCCTGTGTGCGTGCTTCGTCAGTAGACTCCGGGGAGCCCAGCCTTCTGATCCAGACAAGGCGCCAGGCGAGCCGTTGATGATCTTGGACGTGTGGGCCCAGCTGAGCCTGCAGACACCTCCGGCTCCTGCTGCCGGGAACACGACCACAAGAGAAGCCCCTGTGCGGAGACAGAACCGCACGAACCCACAGAACCACATGCGATAATAGCCCAGGGTTGTTCCAAGCCACCAAATTTTTTTTTCTACTTTTTTTATTGTGGTAAAATACATATGACTCAATTCAGCACCTTAGTCCTTTTTAGGGCTTCCCAGGAGGCTCAGACAGTAAAGAATCTGCCTGTGATGCGAGGGGCTGGGGTTTGATCCCTGGGTCGGAGAAGGGAATAGCAACCCACTCCATTATTCTTGCCTAGAGAATTCTGTGGACAGAGGAGCCCGGTGGGTTCCATGGAGCTGCAAAGAGTCAGACACACCTGAGCGGGTAACACTTCCGCTTTTTAAGTGCACGGTTCTGTGGCTTATCGGGGCTTCCCCGGTGGCTCAGCTGGTAAAGAACCCGCCTCCAGTGTGGGAGACCCTGGTTCGATCCCTGGGTCAGGAAGATCCACTGAAGAAGACTAGGATACCCACTCCAATGTTCTTGGGCTTCCCTTCTGGCTCAGCTGGTAAAGAACCCACCTGCAGTGCGGGAGACCTGGCTTCGATCCCTGGGTTGGGAAGACCTCCTGGAGAAGGGAACGGCTCCAGTATTCCTACCTGGAGAATCCCATGGACCATACAGTCCATGGGTCGCAAAGAGTCGGACACGACTGAGCGGCTTTCACTTTCTGTAGCATTAACTGCAGTCACACTGTCGTACAGCCGTCACCACCATCATCTCCAGAGCTCTTTCCATCTTGTAAAACTGAAACTCCCTGCCCAGCAGCCCCCGGCAGCCACCCTCCCACCTCCCTTTATGGTTTGGTCTCAGGGCCTCGTGTATGGGATCAGCCCGCACTGGTCTCCGGGGTGGCTGATTTCACTCGGGTCCCCCATGCGGAAGCCTGTGTCACGGTCTCCTTACTCCGAAGGCTGAATAAGGCTCATTGTGTTTGGACCACGTTTTGCTTCTCCATCCACTTGTCAGTGGACACTTGGGTGGCTTCCATGTTTTAGCTATTGTGAATGATGCTGTTATGACCGTGGGTGTACAAATATCTCTTTGAGTCCCTGCTTTCAATTCTTTTGGCCCCTTCCCAGAAGCAGAGTGGCTGCATCATATGCTAATTCTATGTTTAATGTTTTGAGGACCACCGTGCCATTTTCTATACCAGCTGCACCATGTCACGTCCCCACCAACAGCTCCACTTCCTCCCTGCCCTGTCTCAGTGGCAGAGGCCATCTGATGGGCATGAGGTGGTGTCTAACTGCGGTTTTGACTTAAACCCCCGGTGGTCAGTGAGGCTGCGCGTCTCCTCATGCGCTTATTGGCCACTGGCGTATCTTCTTTGGAGGAAGGCCTGTTCAGTTCCTGGGTCCACTCTTTAGACTGGGCTCTTTGTTTTGTTGCTGTTGTTGAGTTTTAGGGGTTCTACATACTAACCCTTTATTACATATAGGATTTGCAAATGTTTTCTCCCGTTCCGTGGGTTACCTTTTTGCTCTGTTGATACTATATTTTGCTGCGCACTTTTTTAAACTTTCATGAAATCCAATTTGTCTTTAATATTTTTGGTTTTTTGCCGTGCTCTTCCTGTCATGTCTCACCACCACATCCCGTGTTATCAAGCTTCTGCACTACGATTTCTTCAGAGGGTTTTATAGCTTTAGGTCTTACGTTTAGGTCTCTGATCCATTTTGAGTTGATTTTTGTGCACAGTGTTAGGTAAGAGCCCACTGTCAGTCTTCTGTGAATATTCAGTATTCCTCACGTCGTTTGTTGAACAGATCATCTAGGCCCCCTTAAACAGCCTTGACATTCTTACCAAAACGTATTTGACCATGTATACGGATGTGAGAGTTGGACCATAAAGATGACTGAGGGCCAAAGAATTGATGCCTTTGAACTGTGGTGCTGGAGAAGACTCTTGAGAGTCCCTTGGACTGCAAGGAGATCCAACCAGTCCATCCTAAAGGAAATCAGCCCTGAATATTCACTGGAAGGACTGATGCTGAAGCTGAAGCTCCAATACTTTGGCCACCTGATGTGAACAGCCAACTCATTGGAAAAGACCCTGATGCTGGGAAAGATTGAAGGCAGGAGGAGAAGGGGACAGAGGATGAGATGGTTGGATGGCATCACCGACTCAATGGACATGAGTCTGAACAAACTCTGGGAGATAGGGAAGGACAGGGAAGCCTGGCGTGCTGCAGTCCACGGGGTCGCAGAGAGCTGGACATGACCTAGTGACTGAATGGGGCTTCCCTGCTGGCTCAGATGCTAAAGAATGCGCACAATGCAGGAGACCCGGGTTTGATCCCTGGGTCGGGAAGATGCCCTGGAGAAAGGGCTGGCAACCCTCTCCAGTATTCTTGCCTGGGGAATCCCATGGATAGAGGACCCTGACAGGCTGCAGCTCATGGGGTTGCAAGGAGTCTGCCAAGACTGAACCAGTAACACTTTCACTGTCAGTGACTGGACAACGTCCAGTGATGGTTTGTTTCTGGGCTCTCTGTCCTGCTGCACTGGTCTGTAAGTTGTCTCTGTGCTAACACTGCGCTATTCTGATCACTGTAGCTTTATAGTAAGTTTTGAAAACAGGAATCGTTTAAGTCCCTTCAGTTCAGTTCAGTTGTTCAGTCACGTCCGACTCTTTGCGACCTCATGGACTGCAGCACGCCAGGCCTCCCTGTCCATCACCAACTCCTGGAGTTAACTCAGGTCTGTTCAGATTCTCTATTTCTTTGTGATTTAGGCTCACTAGGTTTTGAGTTTCTAGGAATCATGGCATTTCATCCAGGTTTTCCAGTTTGTTACTGTTCATTTGTTCATAGCATGCTCCTATAATCCCTTTTATTCCTACAGAATCAGTAGGAATGTCTCCATTTTCATTTTTTATTTTTGTAATTTGAGTCCTCTCTCTTTTTCAATTCATCCAGCTAGCTAAAAATTGCCTATTTTTTAAGCTCCGAAAGGAACCAACCTTTAATTTTCTTAATTTCCTCTATATTTTTCTATTCGTGATTTCATTGATCTCTGCTGTAACCTTTATTATCATCTTACTGCTATTAGCTTTGGTTTGGTTTATTTTTCTCTTAGTTCCTCCATTGTAAAGTTAGATTTTTGATTTGAGGTCTTTCTTGTTTTTTCCCAATTGAATTGGGATGTTACTGGCATAAACACTGTGTTAGTTTAAGGTGTACAACTGGACAGGGAACAACAGACTGGTTCCAAATAGGAAAAGGAGTACATCAAGGCTGTGTATTGTCACCCTGCTTATTTAACTTCTATGCAGAGTACATCATGAGAAATGCTGGGCTAGAAGAAGCACAAGCTGGAATCAAGATTGCCGGGAGAAATATCAATAACCTCAGATATGCAGATGACACCACCCTTATGGCAGAAACCGAAGAACTAAAGAGCCTCTTGATGAAAGTGAAAGAGGAGAGTGAAAAAGTTGGCTTAAAGCTCACAATTCAGAAAACCAAGATCATGGCATCTGGTCCCATCACTTCATAGGAAATAGATGCAGAAACAGTGGAAACAGTGTCAGACTTTATTTTTCTGGGCTCCAAAATCACTGCAGATGGTGACTGCAGCCATGAAATTAAAAGATGCTTGCTCCTTGGAAGTAAAGCTATGACCAACCTAGACAGCATATTAAAAAGCAGAGACGTTACTTTGCCAGCAAAGGTCCATCTAGTCAAGGCTATAGTTTCTCCAGTAGTCATGTATGGATGTGAGAGTTGGACTATACAGAAAGCTGAGTGCTGAAGAATTGATGCTTTTGAACTGTGGTGTTGGAGAAGACTCTTGAGAGTCCCTTGGACTACAAGGAGATCCAACCAGTCCATCCTAAAGGAAATCAGTCCTGAATATTCATTGAAAGGACTGATGTTGAAGTTGAATACGTTGGCCACCTGATGCGAAGAGCTGACTCATTTGAAAAGACCCTGATGTTGGGAAAGATTGAGGGCAGGAAGAGAAGGCGACAACAGAAGATGAGATGGTTGGATGGCACCACCGACACAATGGACATGGGTTTGGGTGGACTCCGGGAGTTGGTGATGGACAGGGAGGCCTGGCGTTCTGCAGTTCATGGGGTCGCAAAGAGTCGGACACGACTGAGCGACTGAACTGAACTGAACTGAAGATGTGCGACATAAAGATTTGACGCATGGCGTAATGAGAAATGACCGTCACACATTTAGTTAACCTCCTTCTCCTCACAGAGTTAGTTTTTTTTCTTGTGATGAGAACTTTTTCACATCTACTGTCTTGTGTCCTCGATTGCTTCCATCGTGTCCGACTCTTGGTGGACTGTAGCCCACCAGGCCCCTCTGTCCATGGGATTCTCCTGGCAAGAATACTGGAGTGGGTTGCCATTTCCTTCTCCAGGGGATGTTCCCAACCCAGGTCTCCCACGCTGCAGGTGGATTCTTGACCACTGAGCCCCAGGGAAGCCCTTCTGCAGTCTTGGCGACTTTCAAGCATACACTGTGGAAGTGTTAAGTACAGTCACTCCCCGTGCAGCGCCCGACACGTCCAGAGCTTGTTTATCTTGTAACTGGAGGTCTGTGCTCTGTGACCACTCTCATCACGTTCTCCAGCTCCCACCTCACACCCTTATGCTCCTTGCGTCTAGGAGTTCAGATTTGTTTAGGTTCCACATATAAAGGAGATCATGCAGTCTTCGTCTCTCTCTGCCTGGTGTATTTCAGGCAGCATAGCTCCCTCTAAGTCCATCCATATCATTGCACATGACGGTGTCCCCTTCTTCTGTGGCTATATACTATTCGCTAAGTACACACTTTCGTCCAGTCGTCACTGGACGGCCCTGGGGTTGCTTCCCCGTCTTGGCTATTGTACCTAATGCTGCAATGAACAGGGGGGTGCAGATAGCCTCAGTGTGGCAGCTTTGTCTCCTCTGGATATACAGCAGAAGTGGAACTGCTGGGTCATACGGTAGCCCCACGTTTAATTCGGGGGAAACCTCCACAGTGTTTTCCATAGTGGCTACACCAGTTCGTGTTCCCACCAACAATGTGTAAGGATTCCCTTTTCTCTACGTCCTGGCCAGCGCTTACCTCCTCTCTTGCTCCTGATAACCTTTCTAAGGTGATGGCTCATTGTATTTGCTTTGCATTTGTCCGATGATTGTGACGCTGGGGTCTGTCTTTTAACGCAAGCATGTATGGCTATAAATTTCCCCGTTAGCACTGCTTTTGCTGCATCCTGTAAGCTTTTGCATGCCAGGCTTTCATTTTCTTCCATCTTTGAGTATTTTCTCGTTTCACTTGGCGATTTCCTTTTTTTGGATCTACCGGGTGTTGAAGTCTGGGTTGTTTAATTCCCACAATTTGTGGATGTTCCAGTGAACCTTCTGTTACTGATTTTAACTTCATCCCATTGTGGTCAGAGACGATGGTTTGTATAATGTCTATCTTTTAAAACCTATTGATTCTTAATTTGTGGCCTGACAGATGGTTTACCCTGGAAAACGTCCCATGAGCCCTTGAGAAGACTGCCTACGCTGCTGTTGCTGGGTGGACTGTTCTGCGTACGCTGTCTGCTGGAGCTGCTTAGGCTATTGTTAAGTCCTCTATTTCCTTATGAATCTTCCGTCCAGCTGTTCTGCCCGTTATTGAGAGTGAGACGGTGAAGTCTGCAGCTACTATTGTGTAACTGTCTATTTCTTCCTTCGGTGCTGATAGGTTTTGCATCTGACGTTTTATGGTCCGTCGGGAGCATAAGTGTTGATGAGTGTTGAATCTTCCTTCCTTACGGAACTTTTGCTAACGCATAATGTCCTTCTTCGTCTCTTGCAGTGTTTGTGGTTCAGGGTTTAGTGACTGGCACTGGCGCAGCCACCCCTGCCCTCTGTCGGCTGCTCTTGCACAGAATACCTTTCTCCATCCTTTTCCATTCTATTAGTGTTTGTGTCATTAGACCTCAAGTGAGTCTCGTGTAGACAGCATATAGTCAATCATGACTTTTTATTCATTCCGCCAGTCTCTGTGTTTTGATTGGAGAGTTTAACCCATTTACATGTAAAGCAATTACATGTAAAGAGGGACTTACTTTTGGAATTTTGCTATTTGCTTTCTACCTGACTTGGTGCTTTTTTCCCACCCATTTCCTGCGTCCCTGTGTGTGGTTGTGTTTTGTGCTGAGACATTTCCGTGGCTCCCTCACTTCTGAATGTTGCATTCTCAGCTCTGGTTTTGGCAGAACGTCCTCCTTGAAGGGATCTCAGTGGGCAGGCACATGCAGGTCACAGGGAGCGGACTGTGTGCTCTCTGAGTAACACCCAGCGTCTAGGACACTCCACTAAGGGCTCTGCATCAGTGGTGGCTTAATAGCCGAATGGACGCATTGTGTGATCAGGGAGTCTCACAGCACCAAAGTGCACACACCAGCCCCAAAGCTGCAAAGAGTCCAGTGAGCACACTACCCCTTCCTACCACAACTGGCAGAATAATGCCTCCCACCAAGGTATGCACGCCCCAGTCCCCAGAACCCATGACTGTGTGACCGTCTCCATCAAAAGACATGGCAGATGTGATCTAAGGGAAGGATCAGGAGACCTGGATTTTGAGGGTGGGCCCAGTGTCATCTGCAGGATCTTTCCAAGGGAAAGTGGGAAGTGGGGGTCGGAGTCAGAAACGGAAGCCGGGGTGAGAAGGGGGGATGACGAAGCCCTGCCAGGGGCTTTGAAGACGACGGACGCGGCCACAAGCCAAGGAACACAGGCGCCTCCAGAGGCCGGAAAAGGCAAAGGAGTGGCTTCTCCCTCGGCGCCTGCAGGAGGAAGGCAGCGCTGAAGACACCTTGCTTTGAGGACTACTGACTTCAGAACTGTAAGGAGATACACTTGTGCTGTTTCAGGTCACTGCGCTTGTGCCCACCTGTTACAGTAGCCACGGGAAACCTCTGCGTGAGGAGCGTCCTGCAGGCCACCTGACAGTGATGGTGACAGTGCTGAAGGAAAACCGGAGCCCTGAGGGCCTCGAAAACTCTGCCGGCGGTGGAACCGCAGTGTCTCTTGGCTGCATCTCACGTGAGCACACGGTAACAAGAACTAGCTGGCACTGGGAGCTTCCGCATCTGCTGAGCCTCCGAGTGTGCAAGCTTCCTGCCCCTGGTACGGCCACATCTGTGCTGAATTACTTTCGTGAAAGAAAAAAAAAAAAGGCATGTGGGGACTGTGGCATGTTAATAGTAGCTCACAGTTGAGATCGTCCCAGTCCATGCACCACGCTGGAAAAGATGAGTTCCAGCAGCACAGAGCCGGCTCCGGGGGGTCGGCCGTGCAGGCAGGCTCCCCCAGCCGTCCGCAGGCGGGCTCCCCCGAGCCGGCCTCCCCCGAGCAGGCCTCACGAGCCGCCGTTGTCCTGTCAAGCGCCTCCCACCGATGGTCCTGTGCAAACTGTTTGCATCTTGTTAGAATCCGATCCGGCTTGGGTTTCTTTCTGCAAAGCTCTTGATGAAGACAAGCCGCGTCTGCTTCGTGTCAGCTGCTGTCTGCTGAAGTCTGTGCCTCCGGCTGTGTGTCTCTCCCCCCGACATAGCTGCTCCTTTGTGGCTGAGCACACGTGGATGGCTGCGCCCCGGACTGGGAGGCCAGAGACAGGTGGGGGCCATCCCCAGTGGGCATGCGGGGCTTAAGTGCTGAGCAGGAGCTCTGGGGGCACCAGGATGAACAGAGCAAAGAGGATTCACACTGAAATGAGACTCAAGAAGTGTTGCTTCCCTGCCTGCGGTCAAGACATGATTTCCAAGAGCCAAATTCTAAATACCCTACCACCAGTAAAAGACCTGCTTTGGGGATTAGTAATCAGGAGCTCCTGGCTCTTTAGAATAGGCTTTTTTCATTTCCCAAGGCTTCCCCCTTCCCCCACCCCACTGGTATGTCCTTAAGAACAGCATGTGAAGCCTGCTGGCACCTGGCGTCCAGATGACTCTTCTGGACTCGCCAGTAGCCCTGAGGAGTGACTATGGGAGGCTCCTACACAAGCGCATTCTTTGTGAAGCAGTGAGCCTACAGTCAAGGGAGGCATGCAAACAAAGGAGGGACACCCGCACAGAACTGGCGGAGGCAGCGCAGGGCTGGTGGGCTGCAGACTCTGGCCACGTTCGGGTGACGTGCATGGCCCCGTCCTGGCCTCTTGCCGGCAGGCAGCCTTCTCCACCTGAGCGCCATCCTCCAGCTTCATGTTGCAAGTGACTGGTGCAAGCGTGTAACCAGGTCGCCGCGAGCTCAGCATCTTAATTCAGGATGACTTGAAGCCACACTCCCCTTCCTGACAAGACTCAGAAATCACCCGGAGAACGGTTAACGTTTGTCTTCTCAGCGAAATTCATGCTGTTGCTTTACGACGGCTTGGCAAATTTGTGACTGCTCCTTTCTGCTCTCAAGACAGGAAGGTTTGTGTTCTTCGCATTGATCACAGGACCCGCACCGGGGTCTGTAAGCATCGCCTCTGAAACCACGTGGTTCTCCACGTGAGTCAGGGGCCCTAGTTACAAGTTCCAGCTAACTTGATAGCAGATCCCAGAGCAGGGCCACCAGGGTCCTGAGCCCCAGGCTCACACACACGTACAGGAGCCTCCCAGAGTCCAGAAGAGAGAGAAGAGACCGAGGGTCAGAGAGGCCCCGGGGTTTGCTGTGCCCCATGTTAGGCTGTATGTGGATGGTCTCCGGCTCTCGGTCCGGGTGCACTGGCCTCCTGGGGGGCGTCCCAGAGGCCTCAACACAGACGGCGGTGCTGCAGGGACCAGCCACAGACGGGACAGGGTCCAGGTGCCCTGGCAGAGCATCCCTGGGACGGACGGGCCTGCCAGCTTCCCCTGCGGGCAGTGCCTGCTCTCTGCATCCGCCGACCTGGTGAGCACGGGATAACCAAGCGCACTCTGAGAGGGGGTGGGAGGCGCAGAGCCCCGCCTCTGACCTCGAGCACCCCACTTGGTGGGTTACTAGCTGGAAGACTTTGGGGAGTCCCTGGTGGTCCCCAACCTCAGTTTCCCCAGGTGTCGCCCACTCTCCAAGGATGCAAAGCTCCCTGGTGGCTGTGAGCTGTCAGCAGTGAAGCCAGCACGTCCCTGCCTTATGCCCGGCAAATATAACCACAAGCCAGGGGCCGGGGTCGGGGGGTGGCAGTGGGCTAGGCCTTCAGTGGCCAGCCTCAGCCAGCACGGGCATAAGGTTGCCCAGGTTAGAGCCGCCTGGGTGGACTCTCTGAATGAAGCAGGGGGACCTCAGGCGATGGGAAGGAGGCTCCCCCTCCCCCACCCCTCCCCATCCTCCCCTGGCCTCCCAGCCTGAGCTCTGGCGGCTTTGCTGGAGCCTTAGGCACAAACCCTGAATTTCTCAAGCCCAGATCAACAGCACAGCCCTCTGCCTAAGCCCAGACCCCCGCCACGTGTGGAGCCATGATGCTGCTGCCCCCAGTCCAGGTCAGCACTGCCCCAGAGGCCCAGCCCTCCCAGGACACCTCCTCCTCCACTGGGGTCCTCATGCACAGCCCCGGGCCGCAGTCAGCCTCCGCTGTGGCCTGCCTGGTGCTGTGAGCAGTCAGCCTCCGCTGTGGCCTGCTTGGTGCTGTGAGCAATCCCTTGTTCTAGGAAAACTGGGGTCCCCCGAGGGCAAGTCCAGAGAACCCCCACCTTCCTTCCTCTCAGGGGTCCCGCAAAGCCTCGGCACAGGTCAGAGGCCACTGGGATCCCCGCATGGTCCTGGGGGAAGATTCCCATCCCTGGGCTGTAGCTGGTCAGAGCTTCTCTCCCGAGACATTTGGGAAATGGGGTTGGGGGGCGGCAGGAGGCATGGTGTGAATCCCCCAGGACCGCTGGAGTCCTGATCTGAGGCCGACCTGTGACTCGGCACCCCACCCCATGACCTAGGCCTCACTTGGGGGGACCTTGGGTTAGATCCAAACAGGGAACTTTCCAGGCTGACTCAGGGGTCAAAGGGGAGAGGCTCTGCAAGGCCTGAAGAGAGGCCAGGATGTGAGGCAGCCGAGGCCGAGGAGGTAGAGGTGCCCCCGGAGTGAGGCTGCAGGTGCATCCCCGGGGAGAAGGGAGGCTGAGCTGCAGCCTGAGAAGTGGGGCGAGGCCGCAGGCTCAGGCCCCTGCCCCGGGCAGCAGCCCCTGGCCAGATGAAATCTCACCGGGCCAGAACCAGCAGAACACCATGCACCCGGGGACTCTGACCAGCCTGGGCCGATCTCCACGCTCCTGAGACGGGAGACCAGGTCCAGCCTCTCAGAGACAGGCGGCAGGACGCACGTCTAGTCTCTGAGCCTCTGCTGGATGATCCAAGCACCCTGCGAACCCAGAGATCTGAAGGAAGGTCAGCACCAGCACCCTGAGGTGGAGAGTGTGAGAAACAGTGTCCCAGAAACACAGGGGGCTGGACTGCAGGCAGCACGGGCCCTGAAGCCAGAGGCCCAGAGAGACAGGCACAGCCCCTGGGAGAGCCAGACTGAGGCCTGCTGAAGTCAGCAGAAGCCGCAGAGGCACAGGGATGGGGACCCAGGCCTGAGGGAGGGAGCAGGGGCCCAGCCTTCATTTCTTGTAAGCAAACCACCCGAGAATTGGGCAGAGATGGTGTTTAAGAGTGTCCTCCATCTCCAGCGCCTGGTGGGCAGCTATCAGAAATGGAGAGACGGTGTTTAAGAGTGTCCTCCATCTCCAGCGCCTGGTGGGCAGCTACCAGAAACGGGCGCAGCCGTGGGTGGCCGCCTGCAGATGCTGCTCGGCCACCAACAGGGCAGTGCTGTGGGCACAGTGGCACGGAAGAAGGAATTCATAGGGCCTGGACTCCATCCTAGGCCTGTTCATGCTGATCATGCTCGGCCACCTCTCCAACGGACTCTGGACTCTGTTAGTGACTTTGGAAATATCAACAGAAGGATAAGACCCCCTCCAGACAGGGGAGCCTTGAAGAGCGTATCTAGGTTCCTCATCGCCTAAGAGAAAACATACACTATCCCCCTTCCTCCAGACAGGCCATAAAATCTTCTGTATCGGAGTGTAACCTCGGGCTTATTGATTATTGGCTGTTGTTTGACTGTTTGAGCACATGAGCACACAGCTCGTGAATGATGGGGTTACTGGGATTGTATTTTCCTTGGTTTATGTAAGTCTCAAGGAATTTGGGGAGGTGGGTTCAGACACGTACACATGGGGTATAACAGATTTTCACAAATGCTGGTCGGGGTCCTTGGCTAAGAGGAGACTCTGCCTTGGGCCCGCCGGTGTAATAACCTGCACTCCGCTAGCTGCACTGTCCTTCTGAGTGAGCTTGTCTCCCGGAACGCGTGGCTGCAACATGGAAGGGCCCCTGGCACCACGCTGGTGAAACGCTAGGCCCAGAAACAGCGCGCGCAGCCTGATCCCGCTCTCACATGTGTTTATCTGGATGCAGGGAGCAGGGAAAGGCCAGGAGGGCAATGTGCCAGGAGCCGCAGCAACAGGGCTGGGAAGTGCCAGGTCAAGGCGGCATCAGCTCGCGTGTCTCTGTGTCCTCTGCCTTGTTTAAAACAAGCAAACGTTGCTTTTGTAAAATGGAAAGAAGTTCTTCCTATTAAAAACTTTTTTAGCGGCCTGGAGGGCATCCTTGGCAATTTTGGAGGAGGCCTTGGCCAGATCATACTCCAAATCACTCAAGTCTGGACTCCTGGCCAGAAATTAACCCCCACATGGATCCAGAAGGGACCCTGAGCCGTTATCACCATCGCCCAAGAGCGGGAAAGTAGAGTCAGGAGAATGAGACCCTCCCAACAGCCACGTAAACTCAAAGACAAAGCTAAGTGTCAGCGTCCTCACTCCCAGGGAGACAAAGCCGTATTATTAGGAGAAGGAGTTTGGGGGCAACCCACTAGCTCTCCGCAGTCATGTCCAACTCTTTGTGACCCCATGGACCGCAGCATGCCAGGCCTCCCTGTCCATCACCAACTCCCGGAGTTTACTCAAACTCATGTCCATAGAGTCAGTGATGCCATCCAACCATCTCATCCTCTGTCTTCAATCCATCCTGCCTTCAGTTTTTCCCAGCATCAGGATCTTTTCCAGTGAGTCAGCTCTTCACATTAGATGGCCAAAGTATTGGAGCTTCAGCTTCAGCATCAGTCCTTCCAATCAATATTCAGGACTGATTTCCTTTAGGATTGACTGGTTTAATCTCCTTGCAGTCCAAGGGACTCTCAAAAGCATCAATTATTAGGCTGTCAGCTTTCTTTCTAGTCCCAACTCTCACATCCATACATGACTACTGGAAAAACAATAGCTTTGACTCTACGAACCTTTGTCAGTAAAGTGAAGTTTCTGTGTGAATTCAAAGACTTGCATCCAAAAAATCAACCCCGAATATCTGTTGAGCCTCCGGGCCCTGTGCAGGGAAGTCGGCTGGAGGGAGGACAGAGATAGGAGAGCATCTTTGGGTCCTGTCCCTCCCTCAGAAGCCAGGCCACACACAGAGGCTGGACCAGTCAGGTGGCTCCATGGAAGTCAGGCTCCTCTCACTGGACCATCTTCAAAGAATCAGCTCTTCTATGCAGCAGTGGGGCCTTCAGAGACTGCTCACCCCACACCCCCTTTTCTGGTGGGGGAGATGAGGACTGACTGTACACCTGCTTTCCCAGCCCATGGGGCCCTTCTGCACCACCAGCAAGAGCTGAGACGCTGCCCCGGGGGACCAGGAACTAAGTCTCTTCAGCCACCCAGCAGTGGGGCCTCGCTGGAGGACATCCAGGGCCCCCATGAATAAGGAGAAGTCAGGAGTCAGGCGGGTCTGGAGAGCATCTCCCCAGGATCTGACGGGGTGAGGTTGGGGCCCCATCTGTCCAACTTCCTGCATGGGCTAGGGCTCTGGCTAAGGCCTGTGGCTCTGGGTTAGATGCCTAAGCGAGCAATGCCACCCTGCCTGGCCCCCCAAAGGGTCAGAGAGGCCTGGGCAGTCATGGGGACGAAAGCCCGCCTGCCCAGCTCCCCCAGCATGTTTGCCTGTCCCAGCCGCGGTGGGGCCACAGCCCAGCTACCCTGGCACTGTCCTCAAGGGCTGTGCTCTCCCCTCGGGGAAGGACCCTCAGCCAGGCTCCCACCCGACAGCCAAGGACATGAGCCCGAGGGGTACGTGGGTCCTGGGTGGCACAGGGCCAGCTGGGGGTTCTCAGGGTGAAGCCCTGCCAGGACTGTGCAGCCCCATTCCCTCAGGCTGTCCCCACAGCTGGGGGCGCCCTGGGGACCCCGACACCTCAGGGTCCCCAAGGAGAGCCCGGGAGCTGCCACTGGATGTACCCCTCCAGGGGCAGCCCGGAAGATGGTCCTGGCATCCGTCCCGGGGAGGAGGCTGTTTGCAGGGGCTTCCAACCACACTCAAGGAATCGCAGGTGAAATAACTCATGATCTTTAGATGCCAGCTAGCAAGTGCATGAAGACCCCCTGGAGGAGCTGCTATGAAGTGTGCGGGGGGGCAGGCTGTGACCTTCCAGGCCCCTCCCACTGTCCCGGGGGCACCCTGCTCCAGTTGTGCATGTGGGAGGGTGGGCTTTGTCATCGAAAGGCTGCCTGAGCCCCAGACACTTGTGTGTCTCATGGACGCTTCTGGAAAATGAGCATTAAGCTGCCCCCTCTTCAGGGGCAGCTTGGGGGGCCCCTTCGAGGCCCCTGTCTCGTGCCCATTCACCCAAGGTCCTGCCTGATACTCCAGGCCTCCCAGCTATGGCGGTGGGATCACCTAGGTCTGCAGAGCGGCCACTTCGGGAAACAGGCTGGTTCCCCACAAGAGTGTGTGTGGGGCGGGGGCCCGGGGGTCTGCCCTGGGCTCCCCCACCCCTCCACTCATTTATTCACTCATTCACTCCCTCGCGCTTCCCAAGGCCCGGGGCCGAACGCGCTTCTGCAGAACGCAGCAGGCAGCAGGTGCCCCAGCAGCGCCCAGAGACGGCAGACTGAGCGCAGGGCTCCATTAAACAACACGGGCGCGGTGGCTGCATGAGAAGCAGGTGGTGCCGGGCCGGACAGGGAGACGTGACCGAGGGGCCTGCACCTGCCTGGGAATCCGGGCGCAACTCAGCCCCCAGGAAGGGGGCTCCTAGGAGGAAAGAGAAACAGCGAGGCTCTCGGCCCCCATGGGAGGCTGGCCTGGCAGAGAGGACTTGAAGGGCCTCAAGCATCTGGCGGCCCAACAAATGTGGCTGATTTCCGAGGCCAACAAAACGGTGTTTTCCCCAAAGCCAAGCCCGTTTGGAGCTCAGATGTGTCCGGAAATCACGCTACTGTCCCTGCCAGTAGCCAGGCCCTGCTGAGCCTGACTGCCCACCACTGGGGGCTGGGTTTGAGGGCAGCAGAGGCCACGAGCCACTCCATGGGACTCCCCCCACCAAGGCTGGGCGTCCATCACACGCCAAATGAAGCGTCAGAGAACGGGACTGCGGCGACCAGCTGTCGTCCCGCCCAAACGTCTGGTGGACAGGAGGGGAGGGCCCCGACCACGGTGCCCGGGGTGGGAAGCGGGGATGAGCCCGGGAGAAGCTGCCTCCGTCTCCCCAGTGAGGCCGCTCCCCGAGCTGGTCTGTCTGTGTAAGCTTGGGGCTTCAGTGTAACTGGAAATTGATTTTCTTTTACTCTGTGGCCCTTAGATTTCAAAAGGTCTCTTTTCAGAGGCTGGCTGGAGCACCCCACATGCTGCCAGCCCCTACGCCCGGCTGGCGCACAGGGTGTCCTTGCCAGCACCGAGCTAATTGGGTTCCTGGACCCCGAGTCCACCGTGAACCCTCATCATGGAAGATCTCCCCGCCTGGCCCCACTGCTTTCCAAAGAGAGACGGTGCCTCCGGTCCAGCAGGGGCAGCCTGGACTGGGGGAGTCTGGGGGAGAACAGATGCATGTCCACGTGTGGCTGAACCTCTCTGCGGTGCCTCTGCCACGACGTTGGTGGTCGGCTGTACTCTAATACAAAATAAAAAGATGGTTTTTACAAAAAAGAGAAGAGATGGTGATCACTCGGCAGGAATCTGCAGGGCAGCCCCCCACCCCCAGGTCCGCACCTGCATGTCCAGCTTAAGAGGTCTAGCCGGCCCGTGAGTGGCTCTCGGTCCACCCTCCCTCCCTGCACCCCAGCCACATGCTCGATGCTCCCTGGACGCCCGCACACCTGCCACCTGCCGCCTCCACCAGACCCAACTCTGAGTCCTCTCCTCCTGCCTGATGACGTCCCTCTGTCCTCCCGGCCCGACTGAGACCAGCTGCAGGGGGGCAGATCACAGAGACGCTGCCCCGTCCCCGGAGGCAGGGACGCCCCCGTTTTCAAGGGGGAAGTGGGCTCAGAGAGGCTGAGTGACTCTGGCAGGTTTGCCCAGCTGGTGGGCAAGGGCAGCTTCCAGCACGCCGTTCCCAGGGGCTTTGCTGATCACTTCAATGGGACGCGCGTGTCCAGCTACAGCCATTCTCGGCCACGCCAGCCCAGCTCTGAACCCCCAAACCACCCAGCACCCCGAGAGCACGTGCGCCTCCTCCACGCTCTGGGCTAACTGGGGCCAGGCTGCAGGGGCGTGCCTCTGGGGACACGGGTGACAGGGTTGACCTCCCCTCCCGAGCTGCTCTGCGCCAGCCCTACCGCCCCGCGGCCCCCTCCCGCCAGCTCACAGCAAAGCCAGGCTCCCCGGGCGAGCCAGCCTGTGGTCGGAACAGGACGGCTGGAGCCGCTCCCAAGGCTCGTCAGGCGGTAACCAGAGGGGCCGCGGCTCGCCCGCGGGGCTGAGCGCAAGTCCCAGGCCGGGGAGCCAGAGACGAGGGCAGCCGTGCTGCCGGGGGCCGTGGTGGGCTGTGCTGCGGGCTCTGCCACCCCTCTGTCAGAACCAGCAGGAACGCCAGGCCCTCTTTGCACCCCTGCCCCCTAAAGCCCCCAGGGCCACCAGCTTGGGCCTCCCGCCTCCCAGGAAGCAGGGAGAGAGGGGCCCAGCCCTCCTGCTGGTGGCCTCTGTCGAGCAGGGACGGGGCAGAGGGGCGGCAGTTGGGGTCCCCCGGGTTCTGCCTGTGTGCCTGGTCGGGGGTCCCAGCCTCAAGGGAACCTCAGTGCCCTGCCATATCCCCCCTCTACCCCGTGCCTCCACACAGCTGTCAGAACACGCTGGGGTGGGCGGGCAGCCCCCCCCCCGACCTTCCTGACCTCACAGGGATGTCTGGGGGGCTGGGGGCTTTAGGGGAGCTGGGTAGGCGGCCCCCTGAGCCGCAGCGTCTGGGCTGCGCCTGCAGGACCTGGGTGCAGCCCACAGCCTGGCTTTGCTCTTCGCGTCTGCGGGCTCGGCTTGGCCGGAGCACAGAGGAGGCTTTCTCGCTGCGCCCTGGCTCCTGCTCTGTTCTCCCCTCCACCCTGCGGCTTGGACGGCCTGAGACGCGCATGGCTCCAGGGCGGCCATCACCCGGCCCCCTTGCCCAGCAGAGCCGTGGAGGGCGTGGGCACCGGGGTGGCTCGGGCTCCCCCAGGGTTTGGAGAAAAGGCCCTGCCAGCAGCTCCTTGCACCCCAGCCCCTGCCCTCCTGCCCTGAGCGCTGAATGCTGCTGGAAACTGGCTCCATCTGAGGCTCCTGAGGGCTTATTCCCCAACCAGGACCCCCGCAGGCATTGGGACCCTCTCCTCCAAGACACACCACCCTCTGCAAGAGCCAGCAGCACTGACCCCAGGCCCGTGGACATGCCCACGGGCGCTGACCACTGCTGGCAGCCCAGCCCTCGGACCAGCCGGCCCCCCTCTGAGCTCCTGCGGCCCCTCTCGCAGCCGCCCGAACCCAGAACCCTCCCCACCCCAAGCTGGCCACACTCTGGACCCTGCACCCCAGCCCCACAGGGAGGTCAGCCGCTGCCAGGGGAGCCAGGCTCCCCCCACCCCCACCTCCGGCACGTCCCACTGGGCAGACACAGCCCTCCCGGCTCCCTTGGAGGATCTCCAGGCCCTTCTGCCCGAACTTGGGCCTCTCGTAGCTGAAAACAAGTGGCTCCAGAAACTGCGCCCACGTGGCTGACAGCCCCCTCTGCCCTCCCTTGGGCCTGCAGAGAAGAGCAAACCCAGACACCGCCCCCAGCCCGGTTCTTGGCGGGGAGGGTCCGGGGGAGACCTCGGCCTGAGGGGACGTGGGTCTGCATGAAAGATGCTCCTCCTGTCTGGGGGGTGAAGCTGCTTCCTCCCTGGGCTTCCCCGAGGCCACTGGGTGCCGGGGCCCCTAGGCGTCTCTCATGGACGCTGGAGCTCCTGCCGGTAGCCTCTGCCTGCCAGACCGGCCAGGAGTACAGGGCAGTGCCCTGGGGGTCAGCAGTCCCTTCCCTGGGTGGCCCACAGAGCCCCCAGGGGCAGCAGGAGGCAGACAGGGTGGGCTGAACTCCCAGGGCAGAGGGCAGGCCTGGGAAGGAAGGAAAGGGAGGTGATTCTGCTCCTACCAAGGCGTCCTCATTGGCAGGGGGTCTGGGGAGAACAAGAAGCCACAGCTGCCCGCTTGCGCAGCACGGCCCGACCCCAGGGGGCCTGAGAAGGGGAGGAGGAGAGGCATCACAGGTCCAGAAACTCTCCCCAAGTCCCACACACATTCGCACGCATGCACACCCAGGCGTGCACACGCACACACACACACACACGACACACAGCGTGTGCCAAGCCGCAGGGACCTGGCTCAGAAGAGGCCGGAGGACAGGAAGCCATAGAAACTGGAGAGCTGATAATAAAGCGTTAAAGTCACCTGGAGGCTGAGTCACCAGCAAGACCCCAGAGCTCTGGCCCCTGCCCACGCCATCGAGCAGGCAGGACAGGGGCTCCAAAGGCATGGGGTCGGGGGTGGAGGGGGCCCCCTGGCCACCAGCCCCGATTCTGGCCCCTGGAGGCCAACAGCGGACCCTGCGGACCCCACACGACACGACAGGCCCTGAGACCATGGGCTGTCGCCGGGCTCCCCCCACCAGCTCCTCTCTGCTCTCAGCTGTGCCCCCAGGCTCCAGGGCCCCCTCCTGCGGGTGCTGGGTGCTCATCCGGCAGAAGACCCCCAGAGGACCCCCACTGCTTCCTCGAGGACCCCTCCATCAACTCCCAGAGCCCTCCCCCAGCTGGGCCTGGGAATGGCTTCCTCAGCAGGAACCCAGGGCAGCCAGCTATGCCCAGGACACCTGTGGGCATGGGGCAGGGGGCGGAGGGCAGCTCGTCCCCAGTGTCCTGGGCTCCTCTCCAGGGCCCCACCCCCAGGGCTCGGGCCTGCCGGCTCCCCCCTGGCCCTGGACCGGAGCCCAGCCACCGTGTAGGCCGGGCCGCCCAGCTTTGGGCACTGTCTCTGGCTGCAAGGCCAGGGCAGCGAGCCAAGGCTCCTCACGGCTATGCTGGTGAGGGCCTGGACACAGGGCTAGAGAGGACACAGCTGCTCTCAGCAGAGTGAAGGGGACACGGCTGCCTTTTCTGAGCCGCGGGTCTTGCTGACCCTGGCCGCTCCCCTCGGGACAGACCGAGGCCTCTGCAGAAGCCCCCGGGGTCGTCTCTACCAGGGAGGACAGGCTCCAGAGGCCCTGAACCGCAGCTGGCCAGGGACTTGGCTCGTGGCAGCCCCACCCCCACCGGGGGCCCAGCACGGCCCACCCTGACCCCGGCCGGACCAGCTGTGTCCCGCAGGGGCTCTGGGGACGTGACAGAGGAGGGAGCATCCCCTCCCTCGACCAGACTCTCTGGAGTTCAGGGGGCGGGAGCAGCGAGGCCAGGGTCTGAGCTCGAGCTCCCAGAATAGCCGGGGCGCGGCCGCCAGCGGAGACCAGGCAGCTGACTTCACGCCACAGGCATCCCGGGAAGGGCCAGCTGTCTGCGGCCGCACCTGCGGGGCTGGAGCCGGAACACGGCCCTCAGCCTCGGCCCTCACAGCAGGGGCAGCGGCCACGCAGAGACCAGCCCTGTTCCAGGTCCCAGGAAGGGCCTCTGGTGCCCCGGGGGCTGACTCAGACCAGGGAGGGCCTGGTGGAGGTGCTGCTCCGGCAGAAAGCAGGCGGCGACAGGGTGAACACGTGCCGGGGACGGCGCCCCGACAGCAGGGTGGTGGTGCAAAGGCCCTGCAGCCACCTCCTGCTGGACAGCAGACGGGTCTGCACGGACAGGGCTGAGGAGCGGGCGAGGCAGGGCGCAGAGCACGTGGGGGATTATTTGCACCATTTTTTAAATGGTAAACCTTCTGGGGCAGTTGCTGAGGGTCTGACATGGCCAGGACATGCCTCTAAGACAAACCAGGTAGGCGTGCTGAGGGCCTGGCCTGGGTAGAGCAGGAGGGCTGGGCCCAGACACAGACACAGAGCTTCCTGAGACGGAGCAGGTGACGTGAGCCTGGAGTCCTGTCTGACCAGGGAGCTGGCCCCGGGGTCCCCCGAGGCTGCCAAGGGCCCCACTGGCCTGGACCTCGCTGGTTTCCTACGGAGGCTGTCCATACTTCTCTGTGCTTTCACCGAGTGCTGGCCACAGAAGCTTCTGGAACGTGGTACAGCAGACCCCACTGCAGGAATAAAAGGGTCTTCTCTGCTTCTTGCCACCATGGACACTGGCCTAGAGGCAGCCCCAGGGTCCTGGGCAGGCCAGGCTCCCAGGACCGGGTGAGGCTGGGGACTGGTACTGAGGGGTCCCCTGGCTGGTGACACCAAGGATTTCCTACAGACTGCTGTGTGCAGAGGGGCGGGGAGGGCCTGGGGCAGGGAGACAGGGGGCTCTGTGCTCCACACCCAGGCATTGGGTGGGCCCTCTTCAGGCCTTTGAAGTCCTGGGCTCACCCGCCCTGAGGCCTGAGGTGGCACAGGTCCCAAGCAGAACTCCTGCCCCTGGGGAGGGCAGCGGGGGCAGGAGATGAGAGAATCAGGAAGAGGGGGGTTCAGGTGGTGGAGCTGGGGGAAGAGGGGAGGGCTGTAGAGTCCCCAGAGCTGCCCCCGGCTCGCAAACCCCAGGGCACCAGACTCCGGGGGTTCCTTGTGCAAGGACCCCTGCTCTCCTGACCCGGGTCCTCTAGGCCAGGTGGGCCCCCTGACCCTCAGTTCCCAGGCACTGGGCCCAGGGTTCTGGGAACTAGAATTGAACGGGCCATAACCTGGCCTGGGAAGCCTGCTCCAGGAAGCCTCTAGGGCTGGCTCCAGGCCAGAGTCACCCACCGCGACCCTGCTCCCACGCCGGCTCCGATCAGACCGAGGCCAGGCCTCTGGCTGCAGACACTGCGGCCCCCGGTGCGGGCTTGGGACCGCCACTCGCAGGCCCCGCCGCACCCCTGGACACTGGGGGCCCGCTGGCCCAGCCTGCCCTGCCCTACCCTGTCCTCCTCCTGGTCAGGACCCCCTCTGGGCCTGAGGCTCCTGGCCAACTGCGAAGCTTCTGCAAGGCCACGGCCCTGCACCGTCCAGCCAGAGTCCAGAGGTGAGCAGGCCCCTGAAACAAGACGTGGGAGATGCACGCACAGCCCAGTGAGCCCGGGCTTGGCCATCCGTGCGGAGCAGCCGTGTGCCCGCCACGACCAGGCCCGGAGGAGGAGGGGGAGATGAGGCCCAGCCCCAGGTCTCCTGACGCCCGCTGGGCAGTGGGTCTGGACACCGAGGCCCGGCCGCGTTCCTAAGGGATGACGCAGCCGCCTGGTTATCACAGGCGGGCCCTGGGGAAGCCCACCTTTGGGTTCCCAGCCATGATACGGGCATTCACGCGACACACCTGCCCTCGGACACTCACAGGCCCTGCACGGGCCCCAGCAGGCCTGGAACGGGAAGTCGGGGCCCCAAGGAAGGAGGCCCTGGGCTCCTAAACGGTGGGCAGTGAGGAGGGTCTGGTGGTGGCCGTCAGGGTCAGGAGCATCCAGCCCCAGGCCTGGCTCAGGGGCCTCAGGCTATGACTGTGTCTCCCAACAGGGACCCTGAGACCACCGAGAGCCCCAGCTCTCTAGGCGCACCCTTGTCGATCTTCAGCCCTGCCCCCGAGAGGAAGCCTCTGTCACTTTGAAGGGAGATGCAACTCCTACTGCTTCCAAGGCTGACTTAAATCAGATTTATTGTATTAGTCAAACACATTTGAATGTAAAATGGTGTTTGCAAGCTAAATGTGAATAACCGCAGGGTGTGATGGTGTTGGGCTGAGCTCACTTTCCTGGACCTTTGGAATCCTGCGCTCTCGCTGCCTTGGAAGGAAGACTCGGTTTCCCCGCTCTTCGTGAGCCCGGAGAAGCCGCAGAGCACCCTCCAGCCCAGGACAGGGCTCCGAGGGCGGACGGAGGGGCCCGCGCCCGCCGCGTGGGCGCCTGGGGCTGCAGCTGTGGACACAGCCCCTCTCCTCCATGCGGCGATGCCTGGGCCCCGCGTTTCTGACCCCACCCTAACGGCCATCTGGTCCTCCCCAGTCCCCGGCACTCGGGAACAAGGCCAGCACGACCACTAATGCCACGTGTCCTGGTACCACTACCTACGCCTCGACGGCTTGGGGGTGCACGGGGGTGGGGGTGGACTCCACGTTGCTAGAACGCCTCCCAGAGCAGCCCTCCCAGTTTGCACTCAGTGTCTGCAGGCTCCCCTCCTCCCACTGCTGGCCTTGTCTGCGGGGCTTCTTTGCCCACCCAGCCGCTGCGTCTGGATTCACACGGCTCACGCACGCCTCCCTGTTTGCTACGAGACCAGGCACGTTTCTGTGAGGCTCACGGCCGTTTGGCGTCCCCTCTGTGAACTGCCGGCCGGGGCTCTGCCTGCTTTTCTGGCCTTTTGCCAGCTGTTTTGTGATTGCTTGGCGAGCACTCTTTACATATTCTGGACCCAAAGCCTCCTCTGTTCTATATGCTACAAACACCTTCTTCCATCCTGTGCCTTGTCTTCTTCAGGATATGGGGATGCTTCCTTCCCTTTTCATTCAGTCAGTGCTGCCCAGACGTTTGGGGTCTGGTGCCAAGTGGGAGGGCGCGGTGCTGCCCTCCAGGACACTGCCAAGCGGAGGTGATGCCAGACAGAGCTGAGCCTGGTGCAGCGGGGAGGGGTCACCTGCAGGGGCGGGCCTTGAGGAGGGAGAGCATCACACAGACAAAGGGGTAGATTTTCACCCGCGAGCACCTGGCAAGCGGTGTGCCCCAGAAGGGCCTTGGAGCTGCAGCTCCCACCTGGCCTGGCTTCTGCACAGGAGCGAGAAGCCGTGGCTGTCTCTCTGTGTGACTTGTCCACAGGATGCAGCCCGGGCTCAGAAGCGCACATCCTTTTGGGAAGCACCCTCTGGATGCCAGGTCCTCGGCTGCCCCCCGCCCCACCTCCAGGAAGCTGAGCCAGCTTGCAGCCAACCCGGGGGTGACAGCGAAGCCAGGAAGGGTAGGAGACAGCTTCAGGCGCAGAGGGTGACGCTGGGCACCCGAGAGCTCGACCAGCCGCCCACACAGGAGGTGAAGGGAGTCCTCTCTGCAGCCGGGGCAGGGGTCCTGGACACACACGGTCCAGACCACTCTGCTCACAGGAGTGCAGACAGCCTCATGCCTCACAATTGCAGTGTCTCAACTACCACGCCAGGCACCAGAGCTGCAGGGCACGAGGCCACCTCCTGGCCGCCTCTCCCGGGGTCCTCAGCCCTCCTCAAAGGCCAGAGCACAGGCTGTCCACCATGACAGCCTCAAACCACGTCCACTCACCCCAAAATCCCGAGCGCCACCCAGTCCCGCCTCCCCGCCACCAGCCCCTGACAACCACGGCTCTTCCTACTGTCTCCACAGTTGCGTCTTTCCAGAATGTCATCGAGATGGAAAAAGCCCACAGGGAGCCTTTCCAAACTGGCTTCTCCTCTCGCTCAGGCACATGCATCCAGGCCGCCTCCGTGTCTTTTCACAGCTTGAAGGCTCGTTTCTTTTTAGTGCTGAGTAATATTCCACTGTCTGGATGCGTCACGGTTCATTTACCCAGCACTGAAGGACATGTTGGTTGCTTCCAGTCTTGGCAATTATGAATAAAGCTGCTATAAACATCTCTGTGCAGGGACAGCTCATTTTTTAAACGGGCAAAAGACTCGAAAAGGCACTCAGAGAACAGCAAATAAACACGTGGAGAAAAGTGCTCCATATCCTTAGTCATCATGGAAATGCAAATTTAAACCGCGATGATCGCCAGAATGGCTCAGACTAAACGGTTCTCATGAATGCTGAGCAAGGGGAGTGCTCATGTGCTTTGCCTGGAGTGTGAATTGGTGCTGCAGTTTAGAAAACCGTTAGATGGTATTTTCCAAAGTTGGAAACGCTGCGTCCCGGTGATTCTTTTCCCAGAAATGCTTGCATATGTTCACAAAAGGACACTGGCACAGAGGCACGGCAAGAGCATTCACTGTGGCCCTAAGCTCTCAACATCATCGTCCACTGACAATACTGCAGAGAAATACTTTCAAACAATCATGTAGTCATCCAGCGGGACAGCAGTGAAGAAGGGACAGACTCCTGCCTGTCGTAACCTGGAGGGACTTCACAAATAGAGTTGGAGCAAAAGAGTCACACACAAAAGGGCTGCCACCGTATGAACTCATTTACGTAAAATACAAACCCAGACAAAACCCACTGATGGTGACGGAAGTCAGAGAGTGGCAGCCTTCGGCGGGGGGGTCAGGGTAAGGGAGGGGCACCGAGGGCTGGTGGGAGTCTGTTCGGTGCCTTCATCGGGGGTTGTTCCGTGGGTGTGCTCGCTTCTCAAATGGATCTGGCTGCAGGTTGATAATCTGTGACCTTGTCTGCATACATGTTAATCTTCAGGGAAAAGCTTACTAAAAACCCTGCCCATGAAAATGTATGTGCAGCCTTTGAAGTTCAGGGATAATCTGCTCACCGCAGACGCCGCTGCAGTCCACAGCAAAGACGGCAACTGCTGAGCCCACAAACGCCAAGCAGCCAGCAGAGACGCTGCGCCAGGCCCGCCGGAGCCGCCCGTCTGCCCAGGAGCTGCGGGCCTGCACCTGCGCTTACCGGCGTGTCTTCACCAGTTCCTCAGAGACAAGGGGGAGGGAGGCTTGGGAGACTTCTCACACGCCGTTCTTGCTCCACCACTCAGTCCCTTCCCGCCAGGAGGTCAGCCCTGCAACGCAGCCCTTGCCATCCAAGGGTGAAGCTGTCTTTCGGCTCCACGCTCTGATGAACCTGAGGGGGGATCACTGCTCAAGATCTGAGCGTCCTCCATGCGGCCCGCAGCCGATTCTAGGAGACGCAGTGATGGACGGGCCCAGGGGCCAGCCCCAAGTTGGGTGAGCGGAGGCCCAAGGGCACCTGAGCCGAAGGAGAGCGGCCGGCCGAGGGGGTGGAGGTGCGGGTTGGGGGCGTAGATGGGCACAGCATGGCCAGGCTGCCCTGGGGGCCACGTCCTTCACAGCCTCTCACCCCCGCCACTGACCAGGCACCCGGGACGCCACCGCCAGCCTGCCAGTCACTGCGCAGCCCTCCTCACAGCCAGCCCCTGCCTGCATCAGGAAAGGGAGGCCCCCTGGCCACGCCTGGCTTCCTCCCTGTCTCTCAGCTCAGACTCAAGCCCCCGGTGCTGCCCAGCCCCGCCTCCAGAAAGCACGAGCTCACTGCTGGGCCCGGGACGTGGGGCTGCTGGGTCAGTGGCAGGACGCCAGGAACAGGACTCCTCAGAGCGAGTCATCAAGCAGCACTGAAGGCTGCCAGGAGCGCCCACCGCCCCGGGAAGAGCCTCTGCATCCTGGCTGGGACACTCGGCCCAGGCAGGCCGCCCTGGACGCGCTGTCTTACCGTCGCTTCCCTTCTCTCTCCTGTCCGGGCCTCTCGGCTGGCGGTGGGTCCCTGAGGGTGGAGCCCGTCGGCACCCTGGGCCTGCTGTCAGAGCACAGCACTCACCCGGGTCTCCAGGGGAGTGAGCGAGGAGCTGAAGTGTGGGCCCAGCTCCGGCGTCAGGCCGGCCAGCCATGGGGTCCTTGCAGGCCGCCCCTGTGAGGAGCAGCGTGCAGAGCCCCGCTGAATACAGCCAGCACCTGCATCTGGCGGCCTCCCCCCACCCCTGCCGTGCCCCCGCAGGCTGCCTGCCGGGTGGTCCCGGGCGGGCCTTGAGGTCTCCTGGGCCTGGGAGGCCACCGCTCCCTGTGCTCCGGCCCCAGCATGGGGCCCGGCTCTCGACAGGTGCGGGAGCAGGTCTGGCGGGGACGCCCTGTCCTCACGGCTCAGGACCCAGCTGGCAGCAGGCCCAGGGTCAGGCCCACCCGGGGGTGCTCCCAGGCCCCACAGGGGAGGGAGCCGGGTGAGGACTGGGGCGGGCATCGTTCTGGGGGGACAGCGAGTGCACCCTGACCCTCACTACGTCAGTTGCCAACACGCCCGTCACAGCCGGGCCTGAGGTAGGAGGAGACGCTGGGTGCTCACTCGAGCACAGGAGACGGGGGCTCCCACAGGACCCCACAGCCTGCCTCACACCCACCTCCAGCCTCAGCCCCGCCCCTGGGCCCCTCCACACCGGTCCTGGGCCCCCTCGGGGGCAGGCCCTCGGCTGCACAGCCCGGCCCGGCCCCACGTGGGCTCTGCGACGGCCCGGCTCCGACCCCCACAGTGTGTCCTGCTGTAGGAGAGCAGGGCTGGGCCAGCCTGTGAACACTGCCCGGCTGGGAAGGCTCATGGGGACAGGCCGGCCCAGAGGAAATCTGTCAGCCCTCCCCCAGCCCTCGGGCCGCAGCAGGCCTGGAGAAGCAGGTGGCAACAGGGGTGAAGAAGACTGGGGTTGGGGGCCCTCGGGGAGCCCGCGGGGGTCACCCACCAGCAGGGCGCCGCCACAGGGGTCTGTGGCCCTCCCAGGGGGAGGCACAGGAGCGCGATGACCCCAGGCGGGCCCCCAAGGGCTGCGGGGAACCACTCCAGCCTGGGGACAAGTGGGCAGGAGGGAGACCCCAGTCCTGAAGGGACGGGCAACAAAGGAGCTCTTGGAAGATCTTTGGAAACTCAGGGGACGCGGGCAGCCCCGAAGGCCAGGTCAACACAAAACGTCCAGGACAGCACGTATGCAGAGACGGACAGCGGAGGGGTGGTGGACGGGCAGGGAGGCGTGGCAGGGAGGGGCCGCCCCAGCCGCGGGGGCCCCTTCCGGGGGCGGTGGAGGTGCTCCGGAGCTGGATGGTGGCGAACGTCGCACCGCTGGCTGCACACACGTAAAAGCCACTGAGCTGCACGCTGGTGGGGGTGAGTTATGTGGCGTGTGAATCATTCCTCAAGGAAGCTGCTGTCCAAACAACAGGGCAAACGCTTTCCCTGCTCCAGACCTGGGCACGCCGCTTCACCAAAAATCCCTGGGGGTTCCCGTCCGCGGGGTGCTATCCAGGCCCAGGCGTGGGCGCGTGTGCTCAGGCGTCAGCTGTCTCAGATTCCTGCCTTTTCTGGGCAGTGAGCTGGGAAACACATGTTTTTTGAGAAGAAAAAAGGATGACTTCGTCCTGACACAACTCAAGGCTGACAGTCAGGATTTTAACAAACTTCTCTCCTGTGTCTCTCGTCTTTTTCACTAAAAACCTTGGCTCCTAGTCACTGAACTACTCTTCCTTTTCACTCTTCTACAACAGATATAAACCCTGGAGGAGGAGACGGCAACCCATCCCGGTGTTCTTGCCTGCAGAATCCCACAGACAGAGGAGCTGGGCGGGGCTGCAGTCCGTGGGGTCGCAAGATTCGGACACGACTGAAGTGAGTGGACACACACACACACCAGATATAAGCACATGCACACAGGCGGCCAGCATTCCCATAGGACTTCTAACAAGGAAACCAAGATTTCTTCGCAGCTCTGTTATGCTAGAACAGTCAAATAACTTGAAATCACAGATAAACGTAATCTTGGCATTTCAACCAGAACATTCATGTTTCAATCGTATCTGAACACTGTGAATAAAAAAGGCTTAATATCTACCAACGCATCTCAAGACTGATGAATCACTGAGCTTTAAAACAGTCGAGTCATGCAATCAGACGGCTGGATTATAAACCTGACGGCTCCTGAGTCATCTCAACTTCCGAGTCACCACACCCCCACCCGCAGACCGTCAGGGTTGGAAGGGGCCCCAGAAGTCGTGCCCACTGGAGAAAGCCTGTCCGGAGGCCTCTGGCCGAGGCAGCCCCCAAGTTCCCACTGGCCATGGCCCCGCCAGGGGGAGACAGCAGGAGAGGGCGGGAGGGGGCGGCCCAGAGCAGGAGCCCTGAGAAGCAGCTCCTGACACGCCACCACCGGGACCTTCTGCGGCCGCCGGGGGCCTGGGCACTGTGCCCACTCTGCACACAAGAGGAGGCTTGCTCAGGCTCGGAGAGAGGGGGCGTGCACAGGCCCTGCCAGGCTAGGAGCACCTGTTCCTCCCACGGAAGGTGGGCCCCACCCAGCAAGGCCTGCAGGCCCACCTCCCCTTCACAGCTTCTCACCCAGCCCACAGGAGGGTCCTCTTGGATGGAAGACACGCCCAAAGGTGGCCAGAGCTGCAGGGCTTCCACAGGCCAAACCCGGCACAGCCAGCGCCGTCCACCCCGGATAGCGCCTCGCAAAACAGGACTCCGTCCTGCTGGATGCACACACAGGGAAATGAGGAGGGCAGAGGGGCCAGCGCCCGCAGCTGTCCCGCACGGATGTCAGAGCCGTGATTGCAGCTCAGCCCCGGGCAAGGCGTCCAGAGGACGGCCCCGCCGCCAGGCCCCAACAAGGACCATGGGGGCTCACCAGGCCCGGGCAGCAGGAAGGCAGGACCCTCGGGATGGGGCAGGGGATGGCCAGGAGATCAGGCGGCCCTGGCCTGGAATACGAAAGGTCAACGCTGGGCTCCATCCTGAGGGTGACCCAGGCCCCGCCAATCCTGGGGAGGATCCGTCAGGCTGCAGCGTGCAGAGGGCCTGTGGCAGGGCCATCCGGGGGCTGAGCAGGGAGCAGAGATGACCAGGCCTACAGAAGGCAGGAGCTGAGACTGGACACGATGGGCGGGGGCGGGAGGGGCTCCTCTGGAGTCCCAGGGAGCCTGGCTCCCCTGAGGGCGTCTGGGGAGAAAACCCGGCAGCCACCATGGAGAGGCATTGACGGCCAGGGTTCCCCAGCATCAGGCTGTCCTAGAGGCAGTGGAGAAAGGGTGGGCCCGGGAGCTGTGGTCGTTCAGTCGCTCAGTCGTGTCTGACTCTGCGACCCCGTGGACTGCAGCACGCCAGGCCTCCCTGTCCTTCACAACGTCCCAGAGCTCGCTCAAACTCATGTCCACTGAGTCGGTGATGCCATCCAGCCATCTCACCCTCTGTTGTCCCCTTCTCCTCCTGCCCTCAATCTTTCCCAGCACCAGGGTCTTTTCTAATCAGGGTCACCCAGTAGAGGGTCCCCAAGTGTGTCCCAGAGGTCAGGCCTGGCCACCTGCTGGCTGCAGACAGCAGAGCTACCGCCTCTGTGTGGCCAAGCAGAAGGCTTAGGAACAAGCATCCCACACTTCAGGGACACAGAGCCCCCTGCTTCCTTGGGGGTGCCCATCGGAGCCCCCCCCCCCCAGTCCCCCAGTGGCATTCATGCAAAGGCATGATCGTGGAGAGCAGTCTCATCTTAAGATCAAGGCCCAAAGAGCTGGGTGAGGGAGACCCTCCCGGAGCCGCCCAACTCCATCGGGGTCTGGGAGACCTCCCTCACACTCCGAACTTGGTCTGAAGTCAGCTGCGTGAAGGCTTTGGGTGGGGGCCTGGGGCAGGGCTGTGCCGGCTTGTCTCTGGGGAATGACCTCAGCTGCAGGCGTGCTGGGTGGGGTGAACCAGCCCCCCACCATCCTACCCCACCAGCCCGCCAGGGCTCGGGACACAGGAGGTAGCAGCCACCCCACGGGAACAGAGCCAGCAGCGAGACCCGCCTCTTCAGTGTCCAGGACAAACCTGGGTGCCCGGGGGCTTCCCGAAGCTTCTGTCTGACTGCGGTCACCCCAAGGAGGGCCGCGGGGTGTCCAGGTCCTTGGCGTGGTCCTCCCCTGATCAGAGGCCTAGTCATCACAAATACCCCCTTGGCAGGGTCGCCACAGTGAGAAATCACCACATAAAAAGTCCAAGATGTAGAGCATTTGGTCCCAAATCTATGAAGCTACCGTCCAGTAGGTGGAATGTATTTTATCCAGACGTTTAGTCTCGAGCAGCTTAGCGGGTTGGATGTCAGAACCCGAGATGCCAACCGAGAAAGCACCATCTCCCCTCCAGTTTAGAGAACAAACCAAGCTCACAGGAGACCCAGGCCAGCGGTGTCATAGGAAGAGGGCTCCCCGGGGCGAGGCGAGTCCTTCGAGGGAAGAGGCCCCCGACACCCTCCCGCACCTCATCCAAGGGCCAGTGGGGTCCGTGCTGGACGTGGGATGAGCACTGGGACTGCGGACTTTCCGGTTCATTTTAGAATCCGTGCTGAGCAAGCACAGATCCGCTGAGGCCTGGGGTCTCGTGTCTCCCCACCACCACTGCCTTCTGCAGCTTCGGTGACCGGGGGTGACATGCTAGGGGCCCCAACGCGGGTCCTGGGTCTCCTGACCTTCAGCACTACCTTGGAGACACGCAGAGTGACCTGGGCAGTTCACTGATGGAATCACGTCCCCCACCCACTAAGGTGACACAGGGTGTGTGCACAGAGCCCAGGGAACCCAGCAGCCAGCTGTGTCCCCGAGATGGTGACCCTGCAGCGGGCCAGTGAGGCCTCTGTAGTGGACGCTGCGTGCGCTGCCCAGACACCCCTGCAGGACCAGGGGTGCGCAAGAGGGAAAGGAAGCACCCTGCACCTCAACCAGGCCCGGGGCTCCACCTGAGGCCACGGGGGGCTCAGCGGGCAGCCATTCCCAGCGGGTGGTCTCCTTGGAGGAGGCTCCGCCCCGGCCCGGGCCCCGAGCCACCCGCTGTCCACCTCCACCCGACAGGCTTGGCCGCCGAGGCCGGGGCGGGAGGACGCTGGAGAAGGGTCGCATCTCACCCGAGGGTGTGAGGCGCGGGTGCTGAGCTGTGTCCGTGGAAAGGACACCAAAGCTCCCGGCCACCTCCAGACCTCAGCCGCATCGCCCCCGCCCCAGGGGCGGACCTCTGACCCTGGTCACACAACAGGGCCTTGGAGGGGAATCCTCGACTCAGGTGTCCAGGGGAGGCGAGGTCTGGCTTCCCTCTGACCCCGGTGAGTTAAGGCTCTCCCGGATGCCTTGGTCCCACCCCAAACCGCCCTGTGGCCACACGCCCTCCAGGGCTGAGTGCGGGCTCACGGCTCACCGGCAGGCCACGGGCTCACAGTCGGCTCTCCATCCCTGAGCTGCTCTGAGACCTCGTCTTCCAGCAAGATCGCTGGTCCGGCCAATGTCGGGACCAGACCCGCACATACAGGGGCTCAGACACAGGATGTCAGGACAGGGGCCCAACCAGGCCGGCCCCGCGGGCAAGCGGGGCTCCGTGGAACCAGCTCCCGGACAGGTAAGGCTGGGGTTGTTGCTGTTACCCTGCAGAGGGGGCTTGCTTGCAAAGGTGAGGTGGGGACAGCCTGAAGCAACACAGGGCGTGCAGGGCTCCCAAACGGGGTCCAACCACCACGTGCGGGGCAGAAACATGATCAGAAACTCCACACTGCCCCCACCCATGGACATCAGCTCTGAACAGGCCAGCCAGGGTCTGGGGTCGTCAGACCTGCCCCCTTAGTCCTGGGGATCGAGGGCGCTCACACTTGAGCACATCCTGGGGAGCCAGTGAGGCACCCTTCTGCCTGAGAGCAAGGCTCACAGCCCTCAGGGGAGAGGGGAGTGGTTCCCAGCACCCCAGGACACACAGCCCGGCCCCGGCGGGCAGCACCACTCTGCAGCTCTGTCCTCGCTCCTTCTGGAAGCAGGGCTGGTGGGGGCTCAGGGCCTGGCCCCAGGAGGCGGTGCTGAGGTCTAGGCCCACCGCCCCTGCCCCGGGCCACCCCACTTCCAGAACCAGCCCAGCCCTTGGCAGTCCGTCCACAGGTGCCCCCGCACCAGCCAGCGGTCCCCCCGACTTCCTGCAGGCAGGCGGGGGCTGGGACACCGGCCAGACGTCGTTAGGAGATCGACTTTTCCTCTTCTCTCTGCTCCCAGTTCAACTTCTGCCCCTGCCCCCGCCCCAGCCAGAGACCAAGGGGAGAGGCCGCACCGGCCTGAGGACCTCACCCTCCGGAGGAGCTGCGATGTGGCTGTCCCCACCTTCACGGGGAGAGGCATGTAGAGAAAGAGTGAGGGCGGGAGGGGCCAGGGCCATCCCCACCCACCACCCCACCACCCCAGATAGTGAGGACATGCCCACCCCCGTGGGGCTCCGTGCCCACCCCCCAGGGCTGTCCCTGCCCCCCGCCTGCCCCCAACCCCCTGTAGTGAGACCACGCCTCCCCTGTGGGCTTCGGTGCCCACCCCCAGGGCTGTCCTCCACCCACCTGGCCATAGCACTGTCTCTTTCAGTGGCACCTTCCTGCCGAGTGAGCTCACAGGCCAGGGTCCCACGGGGAGGGACCCCACCTGAGTGACCGCAACAGCTCAGAGAAGACGGGGCCACACGTGCGATGCTAAGAGCGCCCGGCACGAGGCGGGTCTGGGGAACTGGGCAGCACGAGGGCGGCGGCAGAAAGGACTTCCGAGGGCCCCTCTCCTGGCAGCCCCGCCCCGCCCCGCCCCAGGCAGCTGGGAAAGTGGCCCATCAGGCGCCCCTGGAGGATTCAGCATGTGACCTGGGGTCAGCGCCCTCCCTGGGGGAGGGGGCCGGGGGGAGGGGACCCGCAGTAACTGACAGGCTCCAGGGGAGACCTGCGCACTGTTGGAAGGTCTGGAAAGCCAACCTCCACCCCCACAGCCCCAGGAGGGCGCCCCGAGGGTGGTCATTACTGCCGCAGGGCCCCAGCCTGCCGGGAGGGAGCGGGTCCTGTTTGGGCCCACAGGCCCCGCAGGCCGGCGTTCCCCCCTGCAGGCCCCCAGCACCCTCCCCAACCTTGCCCACCCAGGCTCAGTGGCCAGACAGGCCTGGGCCCCTCCACCCACGCCCACGGTCCCATCTTTGTTCCCACATCTTCAAAGCAAGCACAGGAAATGCCGCCCGCGTCCCTCCCTAAGCCTCCTGACATCTTGAACCACTTGGTGGATTCCAGCCCCGCTGTCTACATTCACTGCCTGAAGCCCCAGCTCCCTGGGAGCGGCTAAAACAGGCTGTGACCAGCCGGCCCCTCGTGGGTCCTGGGCCCTGTCCACCGAGGCTGAGGGAGGAAGCTGCGCTGAAAGGACGCCGGGTGGGGCGGAGGAGCGGCAGTGAGCACCCCGAACGGCAGGCCTGCCCCCACCGAGCTGCTGGCTTTCCTCTCTGCCTTCTGTCTGGAGCCGCGTCTCGGTCTCTTTCACGAGAGGCAGAAGCACAGAAACTCGCGCAGAGCCGCCGCCTTGAAGGGGCACCGCGGGTGGAGGGCTGGCATCGCCTGGGGCCCAGGGGAGGCAGACTGGGGAGGCTCAGGGCACAGGCCCAGCGCTCTCTGGGGCAAGACAATGGTTCCCCGAGGGCCCGGCCAGGCCAGCCCTGTCACGGAGCCCCCAGCGGCTGCTCCACGGGCCCCGTGAGGCCTCAGGCAGGAGGGCCAGGCAGGCAGCCCCTCCACTTGCATCTGGAGGATCTCCTGCCAGGCCCTCTAGCTCAGGCCACTCAGTTCAGTTCAGTCCAGTTGCGTCAACTCTTTGCGACCCCATGGACTGCAGCACGCCAGGCCTCCCTGTCCATCACCAACTCCCGCAATCAACCCAAACCCACGTCCACTGAGTCAGTGATGCCATCCAACCATCTCATCCTCTGTCGTCCCCTTCTCTTCCTGCCCTCAATCTTTCCCAGCATCAGGGTCTTTTCAAATGAGTCAGCTCTTCACATCAGGTGGCCAAACTACTGGAGTTTCAGCTTCAGCATCAGTCCTTCCAATGAACACTCAGGACTGATCTCCTTTAGGATGGACTAGTTGGATCTCCTTGCAGTCCAAGGGACACTCAAGAGTCTTCTCCAACACCACAGTTCAACAGATCGCTTCTTCAGCGCTCAGCCTTCTTTATAGTCCAACTCTCACATCCGCTCAGGCCACTCAGGCCTCCACAGACCCCAGGGAGACCCAGGCGCTGCTCTGCGCCCACCTGCACTCAGCCCCCGGGAGCCTGGAGCTCCGGTACGGTCCTGCTTCCATGGAGGGTCATCCCCCGACCTAGGAGAGGGCACAACAGTGAGTGGGATCCCGAGTGCACCCTCCCCTGACGCCCACCCCCAAGGGCAGGGCAGGGCATGGTCCAGTGCCCCAGCCCTGCTTGGAGCCCAGCCAGGGCCAGCCCTCCCAGGGTCCCCTCCAAGCCCACAGAGGGCGGGCACAGCCAAGCGGGGAGGCAGCGGGCATGGTCCCCTGGGGGCAGGGTGAGACCCAGAAGCGATGTCAGGCCCACTGGGGTGACACCAGCCCATCACTTACCGAGCGGGTCACTCACGCCGGCAGCTGGACCTCTGAGTCTGGTCTGCGGGGTGATGCCCGCTGGCCTGCAGGATCCGGGCAGGACTAAAGGAGCCGCTGTGAGAAAGCTCCGCTTCCCCAGCCCCCACCACCGTGCCCACTGGCCCCACAGACCAGGCATCCGGTCCCCCAGATCAAGCCAGGAGCCGGAGGAGGTCCCTGCCCAGGCAGTCTGCCCCCCACAACCCCCTCCCAACCCCACAAGAGGCTCGCCTTCTCTGAGGACGGAGGGCGGTGGGCGGAGGGACCTGAGATCCCAGGAGAGCAGGGTCTGAACTGGGAGGGGGAGGCCCAGCCTGGTCTCTGCGCTGCTGCACCCGCAGCCCGAAGGCGGGCCAGCATGCCTGCCCAGACAGGGCCCGGCCGGGCGGGACCTGGGACGCAGACATCAAAGGCGCCAGGCTGCGCCTCGCACAGCAAGGCAGGCTGGAGCACGGAGGGCCTTGACGAGCTGGTCCCCAAGAGCCAGGGCGCCCAGCCCCCCAGCCCCACCCCGGGTCAAGGCCACCTGCCAGTGGGGCCTGCCCAGAGACCCTCTCCGTGGGAGGTGCCACCTCGGGGTGCTGAGCTGCCAAGGGGGGTGCCAAACGGCCTCTCCAAGGAGCACACGCGGGTCCTCAAGCGGATGTTTCAGAGCGCAGCTGGGGACCCGCTGCCTGCCCCAGAGGTGCCCCGTGTGCCTGGACGTGGGCACCCCCAGCCCTGACCCCCGACACACACACAGGCACCCACGGGGACAGGCGGCGCGTCAGATCGCAGCACCTGAGGGTCTGGGGCCCCTGCCCGCCGCCCCTCACCTACGGACAGGACGTGAGGGTGCCGGGGCCCTGGCCGGGCGAGTTGCCTATCTGACCACCCAGAGCAGGACTGTCACTTGCGATCCAGACACCCTGCCTCGTGCCCAGCGGGCAGGCCAGAGGCTCCCCCCGGGGGAATGGGCGCCTGGGAGGGAGGGGCCACCAGGAGGGGCAGCAGGAGGTCTGGGTGCCACCTTCCCAGCCACCCAGTCCCCCATGGGCCAGGGCAGGAAGCTGATCCAGCCCTCCTACCCGCCGGGCGACCCCGGCAGACAGCTGCCCACGGGCTCCACACCGGGGCAAGAACGCACTGGGGGCAGCCCCCAGGGATGGCAGAACCCGGCCGGCAAGACAACCCCATCCTGAGACGCAGAAACCACGACCGTGTCCCCCCCGGAGAGAGGACACTGCGGGTGGGACTACGTGGAGGCCCCCGAGGCCCACTGTCCCCACGGGGGGCCTTGTGCGAGGGAACCCAGAAGGCCAGAGAAGGAATCAGGCTCGGGGTGAGGGGGCCTCGGGGCACAGGCGCCTCCAGGAGCTGGAGGAGGCCAGGAAGGGACCCCATGGCCCCCCAGGGGCCCAGAGGACCCTGTCCTGCAGACCCTGAGGTTGTGGACTCTGAACTCTGACCTGGGGAGAACACCGTGGTGCCTCAGCCACTGATCTGGGGGATCGGCCCACAGGGGAGGCGGGGGAGGAGCTGGGGGCTGCGCTCTTTGCTCCGCCTCCGCCCCCGCCCCGAGGTAAGTGGGGGCAGGTGCAGGAGCGCCCACCCCCGGGGGCCAGGGCATGTCATCCGGGGACACGGCAGGTCTGGAAGGGCTCAGCTATGTGGTCTGGGTGTGTCCCGATTGTGAAAACTCAGCCACTGGACACAGCGATTTCACACTTCAGGAAAATCAGGGGTGAGATGAAGGCCAGAGATGGCTGGCGGGGTGGGAGTGGAGTGGACGGGTGGGACGAGGCGGGGGGCTGGCCACGCACCTGGAGTCCCGCACACCTCCGCTCCGCGGGGGCACCCGCCATGGACAGGCCCTGGCTCCCACCCTGCGCCCACCGCCAGCCCCCCACGGCCCCTGGACAGTGAGCGCCTCCCCCCCACCCCCCGCCCGCGGTCAGCGCCCCTGAGGCTCCCAGCACAGCCGTGGCAGGGAGCCGCTCTGACCCCAGAGGCCGCCCCGGGCCAGGCGCTCAGTCAGAGCCTGGGGTGGGGGACAAGCCCTCGGACCAGCGCCGGGGGCTCCGCAGAGGCTAGACACTGGCCCCTACACCCCAGGGACCTTCCGTGGACAGGGCGACGCTTCTCTTATCCCCAAAGATAAGGCCCCACCGCGGCCCCACACACCCGCGTCTCCTCTCCCGGAACCCCTCACCCAAGGCCTCGGTTTCCAGCCCGGCACCCCCGGAGCCCAGCTTCACCCCCGCTCTCCTCCTCCTCCTCGCTGCCTCCCCGCGGGGCTCTCCCCACGCCTCCACCTCCCCCAGCCCCCGACCCGGGTCCTCATGCATCCCCCCCGGAGGGCATGCCCGGCCCTGGGATGGTGGGGCAGCCCAGCCTCCGCCAGCCCTCTCGCCCCAGCTCCCAGGCAACCGGGCAATGCGAGCGCTGACCGCTCACTCCGCTCGGCATGTGCAGCCCTGGAGAGCCGGCAGCGTGGATGGAGCACCAGGAGCGTGAGCGCGCAAGGCCAGGGCCAGGACGCACACGTATCAGATCCCGCCGAGGAGCTGTCTCCAAAACACCGAGTCAAAGTAGCCCTGAATGATTAAAGCGTCTGAGACATGGGAAATAATTCCACGTATCAAAGACTGAAAAAACCGAGGAGCAAGATTTACAAAAGTTTAACCCCCAGTGTGATCCTTTGCTATGAAACTGTTCTTTTATATCAGACACCGGTGCTTTACTTCCTAAATACATTAATCAAAATTCAGACTGGCTACCTACAGCTAACCAACTCATTGGAAAAGACCCTGATGCTGGGAGAGCTTGAAGGCGGGAGGAGAAGGGGACGACAGAGGATGAGACGGTTGGATGGCATCACTGACTCAATGGACATGAGCTTGTGTAAGCTCTGGGAGATGGTGAAGGACAGGGAGGCCTGGTGTGCTGCAGTCCACGGGATCACAGAGTCGGACGACTGAAAAGCAGCCCACAGTCAGCATTTGCCCAGAGTGCCCAGCTGTCCTGCATGCCTCCGTGTGCTGGGAACCGCGACCAGCTCTTCCTCGAGGACTCCTGGAAACACGTCCAAGGTTAAAACGTGCGGACCTTTGACCCTGTCTTTCTGAGAATTGTTTGTAAGAAAATAATTGTGCAAAGATGTGTACGGCAGGAGCCTTTGCTATAATGGTGAAAAAACTGGCAAGGCCCCCGGAACCCGGCTAGTGGAGGGGATAAACGGTCTCCCACAGGACGGGGTGGGCTCACTGTGTGCGTGTGCTGGGAAAGCTGCCCCTGGGTTCCAGAAGGTACAGCAAGATCTCAGCTGTGTTTGGACGGAGCGGCAGTTCTCAGCCAGGGCTGGGCTCCCACACCACCCTCACCCACCGGGGACACAGCCACATCTGGAGCTGCTGTGGGTGTCCTGACTCCTGCATCTGGTGGGTGGACAGCACCCTTCCACGAAGCACGTCCCCCTCAGACTCAAGGTTGAAATACCCCAGACCACAGCCTTCAGGAGTCTGAACGTCTGCCGGCCGCACCATTAGCAAGGCCGGAATCCGAGATGCAGGGATGAGAGTGGAGGGCTCTGATGAGACTGACTCTCTACATGTTGTTTGAATTTTCAATAAATTACCGTTTTACGTGAGAGGAGATTTGTCTCCAAAACGCTGCTGTGTGTTCATTTCCCTCCAGGCTCCTACTCGGGCACGACGCACTGCTTCACGTGACCCCCGAGCCCTCCTTCCAAGGCTCGTCTCTGCCTGTTCAGATGAGAAGGCGTGTGCTGAGGCTGTTTGCTTTCCCCCATTCCACTGGCTTCGCTGGGCTATAATTCACATAACCGTGGAGTCCACTCAACCTAAAGCACACAGTTTGATGGTTTTAACACCTTCACAGAGTCATGAAGACATCTCCACCATCTCACTTTAGAACATCTTCATCATCCCCAAAAGAAGCTTCGTTCCACACTGTCCCCAGCCCTGGGCAACCACACACCTGCTTTGTCTCTTTAGATTCGTCTCCTCTAGATATTTCGTAAACAGAATCATACAACCTGTGGCCTCGTGGGACTGGCTTCTTTCACTTAGCATAATGCGTCACGTTATAACTCGGATCAGAACTCCAGTCCTTTTTGTGGCTGAATAATATTCCACTGTATGGACAGACGACATGTTGCTTATGCATTCACCCGCTGTCAGGCATCCGCTGCTGGGCTGTCTTCTCCTTTCGGCTACGGTGGATGACGCTGCTGTAATCGGCCACGTACAAGTCTCCGCAGGAGCGTGTGTTTTCATTTCTCTTGAGCACACACTCCGGTGGCGTGGTGCTGCCGGGTCACGAGGTAACACTGTGTTTAACCTTCCAGTGAACCGTGGGCCTGTTTTCCACAGCAGCTGCGCCTGCAATGCACGACACCCTCATTTCTCCGCCTCAGACGCATCCTTCTGCCCTTAAACAGGAACGTTCCAGGAGCGCAGGCACTTCACAGCAGCCGCCCCACAGATGCTGCAAGGAGAAAGTGCTGGCTACCTTGACAAATCTGTGCACATAAATGTGGAAAGACTGGGTAAAATGGGCACTCTCCTAGGAAACATAATTTACCAAACTAACAAGAGTCGGGGGAGAGATCTAAATAGAATAATTGCCGGAAGAAAGAGAAATTCATTAAGCAGCAATGTTCCAAAAAGTACGAGACCCAGGAAGTCTGCCCAACAGCCGCCCCCCTAGAAAAGGATCGTTCCAGCATCATTCAGAGTCTTAGAGCGCACAGAAAAGCTCCGATCTCGCCCAAAGCAAGCACGATACCAATGTCAAAATCCAACCTCTGTTGTGCATAAAGGTGGCTCTCTTCTATGAAGATCCACGCAAAAGTCCCAAATGAGACGCAAGCGAGCGGGTTCTAACCTGTCTGCATACTTGAAACGCCACACTCCGTAAGAAGCAGGGCTTACTTCAGGGGCAGTTACTGGCATAGCTCATGGATTTGATGAAGACATTTGATGAAATGTAACATCCATTCTCACTTAAAGTTTAAAAACGAAATAGAAAAAAGTTTTAATGAAGTTTTAATGAAACAACTCGGTAGAAACCCCTGTCACATGGTAGAGACACCTATCTCAGCCCCACACCAGCATCATGCTTGATGGGGAAACACGTACCTTTGTCCCCAAGACCTAAGCAAGACAAAGCCCCCATCACCCTATGTTTGGTGAGAGAAGCATGCATGAAGCACGCATGTTGCCGTGTCCCACTCCTTGCGACCCCATGGACTGTAGCCCACCAAGCTCCTCTGTCCATGGGATTCTCCCGGCAAGAGTACTGGAGTGCATCCAGGCCCCCACATTCATCCCGGGGGGTGCATCCAGGGCCTGGGGAGGAGGGATGGCGGTGGTGGCCCCGGGGCTTAGGGGCTGCTGCCCCGGGAGGCAGAGCCGGGCCCTCCACAGCCTGCCCTAGGGACAGGCCAACCCCTGTGCAGTCCGGGGCCCACGGGGCTTCAAAGCCTCATCCAGGGAACCCCTGGGAGGGCGGCCCCAGAGAAGGGGTGACCATGGGGAGACACACGAGAGGCAGAGACGCCTCAGAGGAAAGAATGCTGGTCCCGACAGGGGTCCCCAGACACCCCCAGGGCCAGCCCGCAGAGCAGAGGCTGCGCGCGCACGCTCGGATGCTCAGTCGTGTCCGACTCTGTGACCCCGTGGACTGTAGCCCGCCAGGCTCCTCTGTCCATGGGATTCTCCAGACAAGAGCACTGGAGGGGGTTGCCATTTCCTCCTCCAGGGGGTCTTCCCTACCCAGGGACCCAACCCACATCTCCTGCAGTGAAGGGGCATTCTTTCTCATGGGGCCACCAGGGAAGCCCAGCAGAGAACCTGGCCTCCCCGAAAACAACCCGGCCACTGCCCCCAGCTTCCAAGAGGTGACCTCTGAGCCCTGTAAGTTTCCACCTGGTGGGTGCCTTTGCTCACCTGGAGACCTTGGGCCATGCCAAATAGTGCCAAAGGGGTTTGGGGTACTGCCTTGGGCTCATGTGGTATCAGTTGACTTCACAAGGGCCTGGACCCTGAGGTCAGCCACTTGGACAGTCAATGAATGCTCACATAAGGGCCCAGGAAAACCTCTGGACTCAGGCTGGGTTGACAATCCTCCCCCACCATGTCCAGGACCCCCGGGACGGTAGGACAAGTCTTCCCCAGCAGCTCTGGGGGGTGGAGTCCAGGGTTTTACCTGGAACAGGTTGGCAGGACCATCCCTGCCAGACTGCTTCTGACATGAGTGGCAAGTTTGTTTTGGGAGCTGGGGGCAGTGGCTCAGTTGTTCTGGGCGAAGTCGGAGTCTCCGCTGGGCTTCCCAGGTGAGTCAGTGGTAAGGAATCCACCCGAAATACAGGCTCAATGCCTGGGTGGGTAAGATCCTCTGGAGGAAGAAATGGCAACCCACTCTTCTTGGCTGGGGAATCCCAGGGACAGAGGGGCGTGGGTGCCGAGAGGCACGCCATCCCAACTCCAGGAGAGGACCGTGGAGGCTTCCTGTCCGGCGTTCTCCTGGGCTCTGCCCCCAGCGTCTGCCCAGGCTGCCTTTAATCTCTGTCCTTTCCTGGGAGAAGCCATAACCCTGAATGTAACGGCTTTGCTGAGTTCTGAGTCTATTTGGTGAATCACAGGACTCCAGGAGGTCCCGGGGACTCGCACTTGCCACTGACGTCGGAAGCAGCACCACGAGGACGGTTCCCTTCGACTTGTGCCAGGTAAACCCAGGATCCCCCGGCCTCCCGGGTGGCTCCGTGGGTAAAGAACCCCGCCTGCAGTGCAGGAGTCCATCTGCAACGCAGGAGACTCAGGTTCGATCCCTGGGTCGGGAGGATCCCCCAGAGGAGGGAATGGCAGCCCAGCCCAGGATTCTTGCCTGCAGAATCCCACGGACAGAGGAGCCTGGTGGGCTGCGGTCCATGGGGCCTCAAGAGTCGGACACGACCGGGCAGCGGAGCACCACCGCCTCCCAGAGCTGCTGCCCTGGGGGTCTCGAACGTGGCGGGGGAGGCACTGGAGACAGTCCACGTGCTCCCCCAAACACAGGCGCCTGCATGGCGGGGGGGTGAGGTGGAGAGGGGTCTGTAAACGCCTGAACGAGCGCTGGCACTACCCCTCTGGGACTCAGGGTGCTGAGCTGTAGGATGGCACAGGATGGGGGGGGGGGTCCACCCACCTAGGCCACCCCCAGGACACTGCGGTCACACTGGGGGGCCCGGCCCCAGGCTCCACCTCCACCCGGTGGGCCCATCTCCACAGACCTCAAATTTCAAACAGAATCAAAGTCTTCTTAGAGTTTGGGCAAAAATCTTGCGATTTTTTTTTTTTTTTTCAAATAGTTTGGGCTTGGCAAGTCTTGAACTAGACTCTGCCAAGTGCTCCTTCCTCCTGTAATTTAAAGAAGAAAAAATAAGAAGCAAAACCACTGTGCATTTCAAGGGAAACGTGGTCTGCGGGCCGGTTCTGCCACGTCATCAAAATCACGGTTTGGAGAATCCGCATCGGGTCCAACGGTGTCTCAGAGCCCTTCCCCAACTTTGTTCGTTTTCTATTTTATAGTTTTAATCCACGAGTGAGGCGCTGTCTCTGCAGGGCATTAGGAGCTGGCCAGGCCGCAGGGAGCCAAGACCCCCTCCCCGGGGCGGCCAGGTATGAGGACTGGTCCTCGGGAGCCAGCGGGCCAGACTCCAACCCTGGGCGGGGTGGGGACAGCCGGTGAGGGGGTCCTGGGTCGTGAGTGCCGCCCTCAGTCGGCCTGTCCACTTCAGAGGTCAGGGGCCCAACACACGCTTTGCAGAGCCCCTCCACGTACCGGGTCAGACACAGGCTGGCTGCCACCATCCACGGCGCCTGGAGGGTCCCCAGGAACTCTGCTCAGTGCTCCTGGGGGCAGCAGGGAGGGGCTGGGGAAGGATGGATGAAGGCTGTGGGGTCACGGCTGTGCTTGACCTGCATCTTGTCCTCTGAGGCAAACAAAGGCTAGAACGACGGCCTCCTGGGCAAGCAGGCACTGGGCAGAGAGACCCAGGGGGCTGGGACCCGGGGGGCTGGGACCCCTGGAGAGCTGGGACCCTGGGGGCTGGGACCCCTGGAGAGCTGGGACCCTGGGGGCTGGGACCCCTGGAGAGCTGGGACCCTGGGGGCTGGGACCCCTGGAGAGCTGGGACCCCTGGAGGGCTGGGACCCCTGGAGAGCTGGGACCCGGGGGGCTGGAACCCTGGAGAGCTGGGACCCGGGGGGCTGGGACCCCTGGAGAGCTGGGACCCTGGGGGCTGGGACCCTGGAGAGCTGGGACCCGGGGAGCTGGGACCCCTGGCTGAACTTTCTTTCAGGATGGGCGGGCAGGGTCCCGAAGACGCCTCCACTGTCTGGGTTGCCCACCCGCGCTGCGTGTTCGTCACTGGCAGGCTTTCTGTGGCCTCAGGGGAGGTGGGATCCTGCAGGCCCCCCGACAGCTGCCGAGCGGCAGGTGCCAGGCCCCAGGGAGCCGCCGAGCTACACGCCCACGGGTAATGACGGCACCAGCCCGCTCACGGGTCCGGGAGCCGAGGGTCCCCGTCTCCAAGCTGCGGTCTCCAACCGGGTAAGGGCTGCAAGGTCTCATTTCCGCCGTGTGGCCCCTTCTGTGGATCTTCCCAGGGCACCAGCCTGCCGGGCACAGCAGGCCCACAAAACCAGGCGCAGGCTGGCACCCAGACCTCGTGAGGGGCGGCCTCCGCCCTCCAGCCCTTGGGCGGCCCTCAGCCGCGCACCCCAGCTTCAGCATTCCAGAGGGCCAACTAGGAAGACATGCGGGGAGACGCCGCAGGCCCCTGGGTCTCAGAGGCTGGGCTTGGGAAGGTCGGGGGGACTCCGCCCGCCTGGGGTGCACAAGGCCCTGGACCTGTAGGCCCTCTGCCAGGCCTCTGCTCAGAGACTCGCTTGGTTAGGAGCCCCCCTGTCGAGCAGGCGCGGGACACAGAGTCCCTCCTGCAGGCCCGCACCCGTTTCCGGGCAGTCCCTAGGAAGGCCACGCCAGGCTTCCCGAGGCAGGACGGCCCACCGTGAGCACAGACGGTGCTGACTAGGAACAGAGTGGGCCACGGGAGCCCAGGGCAGGACAGGGGGTCCAGGGATCCACACAGGGCACTTTCCAGACTGGGGGACAGTCAGGGCAGGAAGCTGGCTGAGCAAGCCAGGCCCAACAGACAGCATCCCTCACACCTTGACCAAACAGCAGCCAGAGGGACATGGGGGACAGAGCCACAGGTGCCCACCAGCCCCTCCCACCCCCTAGTCCCGGCAGAGTGGCCGCCTGCCCTCAGCCCAGGGAGGAGCGAGAATTCACCCAGACCAGCAGAACGAGGAGCTTCGGGGCACAGCCAGGATGGGGTTGGAAATGCCTGCATTCACATAGGTTTCAGTCCTGGGGTGGAAGGATGCTCAGTACCAGTAAATCTATAAATATAACCCACGGGGCTCAGTGAGGAGAAAAAAAAAAGGTGTTGAAAACATTCCAGATCCTTTCCTACCAAAAACTCTGAAAAGAGCTCTCTTAGCAAAAAAAGAACGCAGCAAACTTGCCCGCCTTGATAAAGATTTCTTCTAGAAACCCTCAGCCAAAGTTTTAATTAAAGAAAAACTTTAAAAGTACCCCCTTACAGTCGGGGGAGGGGCCGGCTTCCCTGGGGGCTCAGATGGTAAAGGGTCTGCCTGCAGTGGAGGAGACCTGGGTTCAATCCCTGGGTCGGGAAGATCCCTGGAGAAGGGAACAGCAACCCACTCCAGGATTCTTGTCCGGAGAATCCCACAGACAGAGGAGCCTGGCGGGCTACAGTCCATGGGGACACAAAGAGTCGGACACTACTCCCAGTAACATTTACAGTCAGGAGAACAGAGGAGGACCTTCACCATTTACAGTAGTTTTGATAACATTTATCTTTTACCAGTATTATACTAGATATCATAGTCAAGGCATTAATAAATGTACTTTTCTAAAAGAAGTGAAAAGCTAAAACGTTTGAAAATAAAAAGCTCAAGCCATGACTGAGAAATCAGAAGTAGACCAACTGAGACGCTGTTAGAACTAATTACATAATGTATTCAAGTTGTGAGGTCAAAAAGCAACATTCAATAGTCATTAACTTTCTTGTACAAGTAATGACCAATGAAAATACATCTTCAATACTCGGCTTACCAGAGTCCCCAAAAATCTAAAAATAAATTTTTAAAAATGTTAAAGGCTTCAGTTCAGTTCAGTCGCTCAGTCGTGTCCGACTCAGCGACCCAAAGAATCGCAGCACATCAGGCCTCCCTGTCCATCACCAACTCCCGGAGTTTATCCAAACTCATGTCCATCGAGTCAGTGATGCCATCCAGCCATCTCATCCTCTGTCGTCCCCTTCTCCTCCTGCACCCAATCCTTCCCAGCATCAGGGTCTTTTCCAATGAGTCAGCTCTTCGAATGAGGTGGCCAAAGTACTGGAGTTTCAGCTTAAGCATCCATCCTTCCAATGAACACCCAGGACTGATCTCCTTTAGAATGGACTGGTTGGATCTCCTTGCAGTCCAAGGGACTCTCAAGAGTCTTCTCCAACACCACAGTTCAAAAGCATCAATTCTTCCGTGCTCAGCTTGAAAAGCTTAGATAGTATAAATTATAAAACTTCACTGAAAAGCAATTTTGAAAAAACTGAATAAAGCGAGAAATTTGCAATACATAGGATTCTCAATTTTGATTAAAAAAAAAAAGTCAGTTCTCCCAAAACTAACCTACAAATTCAGGGCAATTGATGAGACTTAACAGGTTGAGGCTTAAGTTCTTACAGAGGACAACATCTGAAAGAAGAGCCAAGAAATTTTGAATTTTAAGAAATGTGTGTACAGGATTCCCGCAGTGGTCCAGTGAATAAGACCCCATGCTCCCGAGGCAGGGGGCCCAGATTCAGACCCTGACTGGGGGACTAAGATCTCACAGGTCACAGTGGAGTCTGCATGCCACAACAAACACCCAGCACAGCCAAAATAAATGCTAAAATACAAAAAACTAAGCTAAAGAAAAGAAAGTGTGTCCCAGAAACTGTGAGGAGGTCTTGGTCCAGATGGAAATCTGCAGAGATGGGAGGAGGGGCATCTGGGAACTCACTCATGTGGGTCAGAAATCGTCCAGACTAATTCACGGCGGGGAGGGGTGGTAACTGCCTCCGGGACTCCAAGTGAGAGGCTGCATTTTGATCCATGGAGAGCTCCTCAAATATCAACACAGGAAAACAGTCTGGCACCTTCTTAAACACATATACTTACAGCTCAGATTCTACTTCTAGGTGTTCACTAAGGACAAGCAAAAAACATGATCACCAAAAGACTCTCGCGTGTTTATGGCAGCTTAATGGGCAAATAATGTAAATGGCGTCAGTAGATGGATGGATAAACTGTGGTGTGTCCACAGTGGAATACTACTCATCAATAAAAACGAAATACTTGCCAGTACACGTAATTTATTGGCAGACACGGTCGAGGGAGAGAAGCCAGACACAAAAGGATACCCAGTAGGAGATTTCACTTAACATATGCAGAAGCAAAACTAACCTATGGTATCAGAAATTAGATCAGTGCTTTCCTGGGTCAAGTAAGGTTCGGGGAGGAGACCCACTACAAAGAGAGAAGTTTCTGGCATGATGGGAGTTTTCTGTATCACGACCTGGGTGATATTTACATGAGTATATACACTCGTCAAACCTCAACCAGCTGTAAGCTTAAAATGTATAGCAATGATACCTTAATAAATTTGACTACCAAGAAAAAAAATATCAACACAGACCAACAACGAAGGTGGGAAATGGCAAAGGGCTCAGATATCGGACCCTGGGAAACTCTCAGGGTGTCAGATGAGAGCATCTAACCTCCAGGTCCGTGGGGAACACAGACAGAATCACTTGGGAGGTTCACCTGTCGTCCAGGTTGGCACAGGACAAGGGGCTTCACCTGGCCCAGCTTTCTGGGGGGACAATTTGGCCATGTTCATTTAAAATATTAAAAAACACACACCATGTAACTCAGCAGATGTTTTTCTGATCATTTGTTCTATAGAAGAATTCCCATGCTCACACAGAGTGCCTGGCGGGTTTTTAATGTTGCTTTGTTTGAAATAACAAAACTCTGGGGCTTAAAATAGAAGGAAAATGCGGCCCTTTTTCGGAATCAGGCAACAAATAGAAAGGAACGGGGGATCACCAGGACGTGAAAGTGTGAGTGTGAGTCACTCCGTCGTGTCTGAGTCTCTGCGACCCCGTGGACTGCATCCCACCCGGCTCCTCTGTCCATGGGATTCTCCAGGCAAGAGTCCTGGAGTGGGTCACCAGGCCCTCCTCCAGGGGATCTTCCTGACCCAGGGATGGAATGCAGGTCTCCTGCATTACAGGCAGGTTCTTTCCTGCCTGAGCCACCAGGGAAGGACATAGGGCTGAGCTTAAAATGCACCACGACGATGTGCCTAGTAGAGCTGAACTACTAGGGTCTCTTGGCTGCCGAGAGACGACTCACAGAAAGTTCTAGAAGGGTACGCCTGCAGCGTTAACCTCAATACTCTGGGTGGAGAGTGTGATTTGAGGTGTGAACAGGGACTATTTTTTTCCACACTTCTGAATTTGGAGTTGCAGCAATCACACATACATTACTACTGCTGCTGCTGCTGCTGAGTCGCTTCAGTCGTGTCCGACTCTGTGTGACCCCATAGATGGCAGCCCACCAGGCTCCGCCGCCCCTGGGATTCTCCAGGCATGAACACTGGAGTGGGTTGCCATTTCCTTCTCCAGTGCATGAAAGTGAAAAGGGAAAGTGAAGTAGCTCAGTCGTATCCGACTCTTCGCGAACCCATGGACGGCAGCCCACCAGGCTCCTCTGTCCATGGGATTTTCCAGGCAAGAGTATTGGAGTGGGGTGCCATTGCCTTCTAGAGACCTTTTTCTTTTTTAAGTTTTTAGGAAGTTTTAAATTCTGGCTGTTGGTCATGAAACTGGGTCCTGTCTGAGAGCAGCGGGCCTCAGCCTACTGGGGCCTCCGCCCACTCAGGCAGGGGCTGCAGCAAACAGTCCCCCTGCCCGAGACACTCCTGAGGGTGGCGGACCCTCCTGAGGGGGCAGGCCTGTCGCCTGTCCAAACCAGGTGCGCCACCTGGAAGCCCCAGGGTCCCAGCCCACCGGCCTCCCTGCCCATGCCAGCACTCTGCATGTTGACCGGACCCGACCCAGGCGGGGGCACCCTGGCTACGGCTGCAGGGCTGGGGGCCAGGGCAGCGGTCGAGGGCTCTGTTTTGAATTGCAATTTAGTCAAAATACCCCACCTGGGCACTTTGAAGGTGCAGACGTAGAAATGGCCTTTTAGCGAGACTAGCTCCTTCTGGGAAAATCTGCAGGCAGGGTGGGAAGGAACCTGAGGCTAGCGGTCTCTCTGAGGCAACAAGAGGGTCGGCACGCCTGCAGGCTGAGGCTCTGAGCCCCGTTCTGAACGGCTCTGAGCAGCGTGTCCCCTCCCCACAGGAGAGGCCCCTGCGGGTGCAGAAGCAGGATGTGTGGGGGCCTGCGTGGTCTGGACCAGAGCACAGGGCCCTCGTGCAGGGCGAACGCTCGGGAGAGGGCCAGCCTGTGGGCTCAGGGCGGAGGTGGCTGCCCCCCAGGAGCTGCCGAGCTGGGGAGCCAGAGCTGGGGTCAGAGGAGGAGAGCAGGGGCTGCAGCCTCGCTCACCTGCGGCTGGAGGAACAGCGGACGCGTCAGCTCCCCCGCGCGCTCCACGCCCCCCGTGGCCTGCGGCCTGACAGGGATGGGCCAGCGGCACCCGGGGCGGCCTCTGTGGCAACTGGACATCACAAGGATGTGGCTCTAGACTGTTCCGAAAGAGTCGCTCCATCCCCAGGCGCTGGGAGAGTAAACAGAGTTTGAGAAGCTCTCCTCTTGGAGGGCGCTGTTCCTGCCTACCCCAACCCTCTCTCCATCCAGGGAACCTGCCTTCAGGGGCCGGGGGAGCTTCGAGGCGACAAACGCAGGTCCCCGTCAGGGCTGGAGGCACGGAGGACACACTCCTGGAGCGCTGTCCCCATCCTGGAAGGCACTCGTCGCAGGGACACCCCGGGGGACCGCTCACACCAGGCACACCCTCAGGCTTCACACAAGTTAGCCAGACGTACAGAGGATGGCAACCCTGGTTTGGGGAGGGAGGGGTGGGTTAAGAAAGTTCACACAATACAAGTGAACCGATTTAAAGACCCAGCGGCATCTGAGGCATTTGCAACGTGGTGCAACCGCCACCTCTACCTGGTTCTAGAACTCTCTCATCACCCCAACAACAGGGTCCCCCCAGCTGGCCTCACGAGCAGTCAGCCCACGTCTCCCCGCCCCCAGCCCCTGGCTCCCACCAACCTGTTGGCTGTCACCAGGGATTTCTCTCCCCCAGGCGTTTCACGTAGGAGGGGGTTCCTGTGACCTGCTTCTTTCGTGGAGCCTCACGATCTTGAGGTTCAACCAGGTTGTCGGCTGAGTCAGCACTTCCTTTTTATGGCCGAATACAACTTGCCGGGCCGCCAGGGCACACCTGTTTATGCTGGTGTTAGTGGGGAGACATCGGGGTTGCTCCCACTTTTATCTCCTGGGAATGACGCTGCTGTAAACGGTCGTGCGCACGTTTTTGCTTAATCACTGTCCTCATTCCTTTGGGGTACATGTGCTTAGCAGTGCTCGAGCTAGGCCAAGCGGTGTTTCTGTTCTTCATTTTAAGGACCCGCCAAACTGCTTTCCCAGTGGCTGCACCATTACACACGCCCATCAGCAACGCATGGCCTTTCCAACTCTCCGCATCCTGGACAACGTGGGTTACCTTCCATCTCTTTTATTATAGCCACCCTGGTGGGTATGAAAAGGTGCCTTACTGTGGTTTCGATTTGCATTTCCCTAATGGCCCAATGACGCCGAGCCTCTTTTTATGCACTTTTTGGCTATCTACACACATACATGTCTGTCAAGCCTATCTATGTGTTAATTTGTTCGTGTTATATACACACTAGATCTTTATCAGTGGAGAAGGCGATGGCACCCCACTCCAGTGCTCTCGCCTGGAGAATCCCAGGGACGGGGGAGCCTGGTGGGCTGCAGTCCATGGGGTCTCAAAGAGTCGGACACAACTGAGCGACTTCGCTTTCATGCATTGGAGAAGGAAATGGCAACCCACTCCAGGGTTCTTGCCTGGAGAATCCCAGGGATGGGGGAGCCTGGTGGGCTGCCATCCATGGGGTCACACAGAGTCGGACACGACTGAAGCGACTCAGCAGCAGCAGCAGCAGCAGATCTTTATCAAGAGAGTGAGCTGCAAACATTCTCTTCCACCCTAGGGGCAGTCCTTTTGCTTGCCGCATAGCAGTTTCTAGTTCTGATGAAGTCCAGCGTATCCATTTTCTTTCCCATCGCCTGTGCTTTTGGCGTCCTGTCTAAGAAGCTATGGCCAAATCCAAGGGCATTAAGATTGACCCGTTCTCTTCGGAGCTGTGTGGCTTTAGCCCTTCATTTGGACCTCTGGCCCACGCAGGGCTGGCTTTTGCGTGTGGCGTGGGGCAGGGGCCTCCCTTCATCTGCCTAGCACCACGCGCTGAAGGCACGGGTCTTGCTCTCAGTGAACGGTCTCAGCGCCCGTGGGGAAGCCGCCTGGCCACAGACCCCCGCAGGCTTCCCCAGCTCAGCGGCCTGTGTTTATGCTAAAGTCAGGCTGTTTCATCCCTAGCTTTGCAGCACGTTTTGAAGTTGAGAACTGTAACCCCCAACACGTACTCTGTTGCTCTTTTCTAGGTTACTTGGCTACTCGGGGAACAACCCTGTATTGTGCCCGTTTTTCCTATGAGAAAGTGGAGAAAGCGAGAGACACATTGCCCCCTGGGGCGGCTCAGCTGGTCACGGCTGGTGTTGGGACCAGCAAGGCTGCAGGGGACGAAGGAGAAGGCCCGGGGGCCAGGCCAGGGTCTGTGGGGCCGGGGGCTCCTTTGGGGACTGCCTCACCCCAGCTCTGGGCTCCCAGGGCTGAGGCCAAGGGCACAGCAGGCAGGCATCCCTCTCTGCCCTCCCCGGCTCCAGCCCTGGCCTCAGGCCTGGGGAGCACTTGGATCAGGGCCCCTCGGGAAGGGCCAGACTCTCACTGAAGGGCTGGTGTCAGGAGCCACGCACACTGGTTTAAGCGACCACCCACCTCTGGGGAGGGGACACTCGACCTCCAGTGCCCCTCCTCTCAGCAAGGGTGGACCACGCCCCTGTCCCGCTCACCCAGAACTGACTGGGGCTGGGCACTTGGACTGAGCTCGGCCGTAGGGCTGACCCCACGGCCACTCATGGCACAGGCTGTGACCCCAGGCCTCCCCTTCAAGTCCAGCAGGCACCCCTTACACATGGGGATGGCCCTGCTGTGCCGGGGGGACAGAGGGGCTGCGGCCTCCCACGAGCAGTGCTGGGGCCGGGGACCCCCAACCCTGGGCTGCACCCACAACAGCCCCCTCCCCTAAGACCTGCAGCATAACCCCATCTCTGGAAGCGCCCCCCGCCATCCACGGGCTTCAGGGCCTCTGCGTCTCGCCAGCAGCCCGTTCTCCTGAGCCGGGGGTCCCGGGCTCAGCATCAGATGTCCCCCCCACCCTGGAGGGCTTTCCTCTTGCACAGTCAGGCCTCAGCAGTCTCAGCGGCAGACCGCGTGGGGCTGGAACCTTCTTGCAGCCTCGCTTGCCAATGCCTCCCCTCAAGGTCCAGAAGAGCCCTCAGTTTGCACCCAGGTCTCAGCTCTCCTGCCAAGGTTGCAAGACCCTGCTCCTGGGACCCTGCAGAGCAACACCCAACTCCACCCCGGAGAAGGTCCTGCACTGCCCCCCAGCATCACACTTAGCAGGCAGCTCTGGGCCCTGGCACCACACAGGTGGGGTCCTTCTCAGCCTGGTGTGCAGCCCCCAGCCAGCGGGCTGCTCGCCAAGGCTGCTCAGGAGGCCACAGTCACCTCCCACTCGCCAGTCCATGGCGCCTGGCTCCCAAAAGGGGGATGGCTCCCCCCAGGCCAGCTGACCAGGGCCCCACCCTGGCCCCTTCCCTCACCCTCCCCAGAGAAGACCCTCGGAAACACGGCCCTGCCCCCACAGCCCCTTCGTCAGGAGCAGCAAAGGTGGGGCCAGCCAGGGTCGGTTCCTGGGCACCTTCCCGTAGCCGCGCGGCCCAGCAGAGTCCCTGCGTTCCAGGCACATTGGCATCTCGCCTGCAAGAGCCCAGGGCACACCTGGGTGAGCGGGCAAGGTCCCCTCCGGGGGTCAAGGGGATGGCCTGTTTCAGACGCGGGTCTGTGTCTTCCTAAAAGTGATGGCTGGGATCCCGGGTCTCATCCGGCCACATGATGGGCCTTCTGGGCCCGCTCCGCCCCAGGGTGAGTCCTCCACTGGCTTCTCAGAGGGCGCCTTGAACTTGGCCAGGCCCTGGAAACTGCTCTTTGTTCGGGGGATCCAGAGGGCTGTGGAGCCCTTTGGGCAATAGTGATGGAGAGACGCCGGGAGACCTCACATTTAGGAGACCACCTTCACCAAGACCCTCAGGTGCCGCCCCTGCCTGGACACACACGCCCTGGGCCCCAAGCCTCTGGAGCTGGAAGCAACCTCAGACCTGCCTGAGACTAGTGGAAGATTCCAGGACACGCCACAGATGTCTGGGGAGGAGAGGGTGGCTTGGTTTGGTTCAATGGGCTGGCTGGCCGTGAGGTGAGGAGCGGCTGGGAGCTCTCTGGCATCACTAGGCGTGAAGGACTGGAGATGGTGCAGGACAGACAGAAGCCAGACAGGCAGGGAGGCCTGGCGGGGACCCCGGAAAGCAGCAGTTCCCATGCCGGGCACACCAAGAGGGTTTTGCCCCAACACGTCAGACGGTGCCTGGGTGTCCTGGGTCCCAGCTCAGCCCTTCCTCCGGGGCCAGGCCAGGAACCAGGTGGGGAAGGAGGCTCAGGGGAGGCTGTGCCAGGTGGGCCCAGACCTGAGCACACAGCCACCTCCTCCTGGGGGTGCGTGGACCCTACACTCGGGCACCCGCCCACAGCTCCTGCCCAGCCCCGCCCGCGTGCCCGAGCCTCAGGAGCCTGGGAGGCCTGCCCAGGCTTCTGGCTGATCAAAGGGCCCCGCGGAGCTGAGCGGGCTGCCTAGGTGTCCGCCTTGAGCTCCGAGCCCTTGCAGGAGCTGGAGCAAGGGACGGGGGACGGGCAGGACGGCCCTTGGGGACGACACCCCCATTTCGTCTGACCTGCAAACCCCGTGCTCAGCGTGGGCCTTCTCCACCCTCCCTGCTTCAGAGGGGCGTCCCCCACCCCGATTTAGGGGAGTAGTTCAGACTCAGAGCCGAGTCGGCCTTCTGGGGGTTGAGGACGAGACCCTCGCCTGCGGGGCCTCCAGGACGCTGCTGGGCAGAGCCCAGGCCAGTGCCACACCTTGGGGATTCTGCCCTAACATCCTGGGGCGAGATCTTTTATAAGGACAAGAGACGCGTTCCCAAAGGGATGCGTGAGCGACGAGAAGCGTTCGGGAGCAGACCAGCAGCAGCCACGAGGCCCAGGAGGGCGCCCCCTCACCCCCCAGGCTCGGGGAGCCACCAGGGACCCTGAGGACTCCTGCCCACAGAAGTCTCTGCTCCACCAGAGTCCCATTCATCTCCTCCAGCCATGCCCGAGGTGCCCACTCCCTCTCTCAGCCTGCTGCCCAGCAGCCCCCAGCTCCCTACAGAGGTGGGGGGACCCTGTGCCCTCCGCCCACCCCCAGGGCATCACAGCAGCTCTGGGGCCCCAGCAGGTCAGCGGCAGCCCAGCTGTCCTGGGCCCAGCGCCCCCTGACCCCGCCCTGTCCTGCCAGCGGGAGAGGGTCTCGCTGGGGGCACGGCGGGCAGAGACAGTCCTGTGGATGGAGGTGAACTTAACTGCTCAGTCCACCTGGGCACTTGCCTTGGGGGTCCCAAAAGATGCCCACCAGACACAAATCCCGTTACCCCCCAGCAGCTGCAGGGGGAGCCCCAGCCTGCGGGGTCCGGGGTGGAGCCCGCCAGGCCCGCAGCCCTAACAGCTGGCTCCCGTGGCTTCTGAGCAACCCTGGCCGCCAGCCCCTCACCGGCCAGAAACAGGAAGTGGGGGGCAGGGCGCTGCCCCTCCGGGTCACTCCTCAAGGAGACGGAAACGTGGGAGAGCACACGCCCCCTTCTGAGACGACTCTAAATGGTCCTTTTCTTCTCAGCCCGCACTTGGTGTCAGCAGAGGGCAAATCCAGCCTGTCACACACCCACTCGACAGGGATGATGCTGTTTCTCTTTATGAGCAAACCACTCACGCCTTCCTCCCTTCGCACATCTGTGCCCACATGTCTGGCAGACCGGGACCCCAGAGCAGAGGATGGTGGTCTTGGCCAGAGCCACAGCAGCCACCTGTGGGCTCATGAGGCCCTCCCCAGTGCAACCTTGCCCTAGATCCCGGAGACCCAGGCTGTGCGTTCTCCCAGGGGGGCGCTCAGTCTGCACGGCAGGCCCAGGGCCATGAGTGGGGGCTGGGCACAGGCAGCTGTGTCTCGGGAGCAGTGGACTCCCAGCAGCTGGCACTGGGGTGTTATGACCCTGAACCGGGCCCCTTCCCTCGGAAGAGAGGAAGGAACATGGGGGTGCAGGCGGCACCTCCTCTCCAGGCCCCAAGGCCTGTGACCTGCGCCTTCAGCAGAGCCACCCGGAGCCACGGCCACCTAGCAGTCAGCTGCCCCTGCGCCTGGCCTCCAGCTCCTGGTCACAAGGCTCCTGGCAGGTGCTGGACCCATCCGGAGCCAGGCGGACAGTCCCCTGCCTCCCTGTGGACACGAGCCGACACCAGGCCCTCCACAGCGTCCCCTGGCCCCAAGGACAGGCCCTGCACTGGGTCTCCACAGCAGCTCCCAGCCTGCATGGGCATGGCCAGGCCCCGCCCTCAGTCCCTACGAGGAGACATGAAACCCGGGAGAGTGAGGCATCTGCAACCACACGGCCGACGAGGCCGACGAGCATGGGGCCGGGCCTTGAACACACGGCCGACGAGTGTGGGGCCGGGCCTTGAACTCCGGTCCGCCGCTCTCACGCCGGGGCGGAACCAGGGAGGCCACTGGCGGTGGTGATGAGACAAAGCATGGGCTTTCCCTCCCACTGCTTTCTGTCACCTTCAATCAATGACCTGGTGATGGAGAGCCAGAAAGACAGTACCCGTGGGGTGGGGGGGGAGGCGGGGTGTGCCCCGGGGGACCCTGGTCCTCAGCCCACACCGCACCCTGGCCGCCCCACCACCTCCCCAGGCAGCCTCCCAGCGTGGGGAGGAGCAACAGGGGCATAGGCAGAGCCCCGCACTCCCGGGAGGGGGGCCCAGCGCCCACACCCAGCTGCCCTCGCAGCTATCCTCCAGCGGGGCCGAGGCCCTCGCTTGCCCGGCTCGCCTCCACGTCTTGGCAATGAGACGTTAGAACTGCCTGGGAACAGTTCTTCACTAGTGGAAGGACCCTGGCTCTGAAGGGGAAAGAACAGAGGACCTTAGGGGCGATGGAGCCAGGACACACCTGGGAGGGGCCGGGCAGGGGCTGTGCCCACCACCAGCACCTCGATGCCGGCCACGTGAGAGCGGCCCCCCAGGCTCTGGTGCACTGATCCTGCCCTGAGGAATCGCACGGTCTGGCCGACTTTACAGGTGACAGACCCCAGTAACTACAGCCAGGTTGGGTGACCCCACCAAACCTCAGATCAGGTTTAGCCCCCCCCCCCCCCCCCGCCTGATCCGGAAGCAAAGATGGAGGGGGGTCCTGGAGTGGCCGCCGGAGGGCTGCACCCGAGTCACCCGCTGGACACAGCAGGTGCACGCGGAGGGCTGGAGGCCCGGAGGCCCGCACACGGCGGGGCCTCACCCCCGTCTCACAATGGCGAGGGGCTAGGAGACGCTCTAGGGCTGCGGCGCCCACCACTCTGGGAGCCCCAAGGGAGGGATGCGGCCCTCCTTCCTCCAACAGTGGGCGGGCTTGCTCCTGTGAGGTGAACAGGGCCCCAGGTCCAAGGCCCAGGCGTCTCCCCGGCTCCCGGCGGCGGTCTCGGGGTCCTCCCAAGGGTGCTGCTTCGTGAGCTCGCACTCCATTTCTGCCCATCAGGCGTCTGGGCTCGGGGACTGGTGGCCTCTGGGCTCTATGCTCACAGAGCAGGGGGGCACGAGCGCGAAGCGGGGGAGGGCAGCCCCTGGGAAGAAACGAAGCAGCCCTCCCGGAGCCAGCGCCCAGCTTCTGACCTCCCTTCCCGCGGCCCCCGTCCCCTCTCCCTGCGGCCGACAGCACTGCGAAACCCCCGCGCGGTCCCGGCCACCCCTCGGTCTGCGAGCGCTCTCCGCCCCCCTCCCCCATACACCTGACCTGCTCCTGGCCCGACCCCACCCCTTCTCCAAGAGGTCACCTGCCACCACCCGGCGGCCCCAGCCCTCGGACAAGCCTCTGCCCCGCTCTCGCTTCTCAAGCATCCAGAGCATCACGTGGAGGGCACAAAAGCCGGCCGACGATCTCCGGCAACTAAGCAGCGGGTTGCCTCTGAGCGTGAAGGCGAGCGGTTGCGGGCTGCTCTCTTGGCTCGTTTCCCGCGTACAGCCCCCAACCCTCCTCCACAAAAAAATCAAGACGGAGCTGGAGCCGCGGGCGAGGAGGTTGAAACGGGCGCGAGGGTGAGGGGCCGGTGAAGGGGTGAGGGCCAGGTGCGGGCGGCGGACACAGGGGGCCGAGCAGGCTGCGGGACCCTGCGCGCGAGGCACGCGGCCAGCAGGGCGCAGGCCGGCAGGGCCGGCGCGGAGTCGCGGGAAGCTGGGCGGGCGGCCGGCGGGGGGCGGGGAGGCCCCTGATAGGCGCGCGGGAGGCGTGACGTCACGTCCGGCGGGGGAAGCCCTGCCTCAGCGCCCCCGCCGCCGCCCCCGCAGGTGGTGTCGCCGCCCCGGGCGCTGGGGGTGGGGGGCCCGCCCTGGGGACCCCGGACGCGGCCCCGCGCTCTGCGCCACCCCGCTCTCCTCCAGCTGTCGGCAGACCCGCGCGAGCCGGGCAGCTCCCCGCCCCAGGCCCGGGAGCCGGAGGGGCGCCCCGCGCGCCTGGGATCGCGCCCCCGCGCCGCGCCCCGCCCCGCGCGCCCCGCGCGCCCCGCCCCGCGCGCCCCGCCCCGCCCCGCGCCCCGCCGCCCAGGGGCCGGGCCCGGACTGCGCGCTCGCCTGCCGCGCTCTGGGGCCGCCCGAGCCAGCGGCCGGACCTCGCGCCCCGCGCGCCCCGCGCCCCGCCGGCTTTTGTTGTCTCCGCCTCCCAGGCCGCCGGCGCCTCCGGACCGCCAGCCGAGTGCGCGGGGACCTTGGCTCTGCCCTTCGCGGGCGGGGGCTGCGCGGGCCCGGCCGGGGGCGCCGCCGGCACCGCCATGGAGCTCCGGGCCCGAGGCTGGTGGCTGCTGTACGCGGCCGCCGTGCTGGTCGCCTGCGCCCGCGGGGACCCTGCCAGCAAGAGTCGGAGCTGCGGGGAAGTGCGCCAGATCTACGGGGCCAAGGGCTTCAGCCTGAGCGATGTGCCCCAGGCGGAGATCTCGGGTGAGTGACCCGCGCGCCCGGAGCGCCGCTGCGCCCCCTCCTCTCTCCCGCCCTGCGCCCCCGCGCCCCGCGCCGCCCGCCCTCCGCCCGGGTCTCCTCCACTCCGCCCGGCCTTCCCCGGCCGCCGACGCGCACACACTGGCCCCTTCCCCGCGGAGCTGTCCTCGCCGCGCAGCCAACGGGGCGCTCTCCGACCCGGCGAGTCCTCCAGGGCAGCTTGGGCTGAGCCGCTGAGTCGGCTGTGGGGGCGCAGAAGACCGCGGCCGTGGGCTCCGGACTCCCCCGGGGCCGTGCGGTCCTTCCCCGGAGGCTCCTGGGGTCGGCCCGCGGATTCCCGGGGGTCCCCAGCAGAGACATCCTCGGGGCCCCGGCGAGGCAGGGAGCGAGCTGTGCGCTTGGGGAGGGGCGAGGGCCGGGGCGGACGGGCGCGACCTCGGCCAGCGGGAGCGGAACGCCGCCTCGCAGGGACTCCTGCCTGGGGAGCTTGTGCTCGCCTGGCGCTCCGGGCCGCCTCCGGCGGGGAGTCCAGCTGCAGGTGGTCGGCGCCTTGGATCCCGCCCAGGGGCCGTGCCGTTTCTTTGTAAGAGCAGCGCCGTCGCAGGCGGCCTGGGCCGTGCAGCTGCCCGCAGTCCTGCACACCCTCCTGCGGGCCTCGGAGGAGCTGTACGGACCGGAGCGGGGGTGAGGGGGAGCGCGGAGTCTGCGGAGCTCGCAGACACTCCCCCCACCCCCAAGCTCCTTCCTCAAGCTGCAAACGTGTCCAGAGCTGCACCGGGCGTGCACGGCGGTGCAGGGTTCCCGGGACCGGGGTGGAGGGGGGCGGCCGGGAGCAGAGTTCCAGGCTCCTGCCCTGGGGACGCCTCCCAAGCCAGGGCGGGGGGTGGCGGGGTGGGGAGCGGGGAGAGACCACACTAAAGTTGTCACACGGGGGACAGGGAAGGACCGCAGCCACAGGAATTCTGAATGAGAGGGGAGAGTGAGGACTGCGTCCATGGCCGGGCCTGGCTGGGGAACGGGAGGTGGGGGGCAGCCAGGCCCTTGACCCCTGCCCCCAGGAGGGCAGAACCCACAGAACACTGCCTGGGCTCCTTGACAGCCCCCTGCCCGGGGCTCTGGAGATTCCCCCCTCTCAAGTCCCCCAGGCAGGCCTTCCCGTGCTTCTGCTGACAGAGACCTGCCATTGATCGTCAGAGCTGCCTCCTCCCTTGGAGGGGCAATTTTCGTGGGTGCGTCTGGGCACTCGGGACCAGCACAAGACCCCCTGCACAGTCGGTTCAGGCTCTCCCCTGACCCTGCCCCATGCTAGGGCCGGAGGCCTGGAAATGCTTGACCTTTTGGGTGAATCCCCGAGCCCCAGGGTCTCCCAGCCCCAGCCTCGGCTGGCACCCCCCAAGACCCCTGGACTCCACAGCCCCCCCTCAGAAGCCCACTCCCACGCGGCCTTTATGTCCTTGGGGGCTGTCCTACTCTCGATCGCACCCACAGGCCTCTGTCCCAGTTAGGCCGAGACACAGGGTGGCAGGGTTTGGGCAGCCGCCAAGGGCTGGGAGCGTGGTGGGCAGGCTAGGGAAGGCAAGGCGGGTTGGCGGCCAGGCCTCCTTGGACTGCAGGGTGCAGGCGCTTCAGGGCCCGGGACCGGCAAAGAGCGCTGCTGTGCGTGTGATGGGGGACTTTGCAACTGGGGAGCGTGGTGCCAGCCGCAGCTCCGGGTGCCGCCCTCACGGGGCCTCTCTGCCTGGACTCCCTGTGACTCCTCCGCCCCAGCTCCCGGGGGTCCTGTGGCTGCACCCCGCCCCCCTGAGTGCCCCGCAGGGCCCAGGCACCGAGAGGAGTGCCAGCGCCACGTGGGGTGAAGGAAGCAGGGTGACCTCCCAAGGCAGCGGCCAGCCCTGTACACTCCTCCTGCTCGGCAGCTTGGTGCGGCTCCGCGGGCCGGGCGCCCCCTGGTGGCCGCTTGGTGGCACGACGGTCTCCTGGAGCCGGGCCTTCCGTGTTGAGTCTTGGGGGCCGGTGGGTGCCTGGGGATCCTGCGGGGGTGGGCGCCTGAGTTGGCTGGTGGGGTGGAGGCTCCGTGTTTCCCAGGACTGGAGGGGAGGGAGGACGGCCCTGGGCCTGTGGGCGACCTTTCCAGCCTCCACCTCCCCAGGGGGTAGAAACTCCGTGGGCTCAGGAAAGAGGGGCCGTCAGAGCACGAGGGGCTTCTGTTTGTGATGTGTGTAGTTTTTTGGATGGACAGCCAGGCTCAGCCAGGGTGAGGAGGGCAGCCATCCCATTTTACAGGGGGGCCTCCCCCCAGCCAGAGCCCTGCGTAGAAAGTGAGAGGGAGCCGCCCCTCAGCCTCAGTCCGCCTGCAACGGCTGGGAAAAGCCCAGCCCCAGGCTGCATCTGTCACAGGACATGCACACACCCATACATGCATGCACACACACACGCGCGCGCGTGTATACATGTGATGCACACGTGCACACCTGCACACCCGTGCACACCCGTGCAAACACGCACACATGTGCTCACACACGCACACACATGCACACATACGGGTGTACAGGTGCCTGTGGTCTCTCGGCCTTCACCTAGGGGCTTGCTCCCGGGGCACCTGCTGGCTCTCCTGACCCTTTGATGCCACAGTTCATCATGGCCTCTCTGACCCTTCACTAGGGTCCTGGGGGCAGAGGCGCATCTGTCTGTTCTGTTCTCTGCGGCAGCCGCAGAACCTCGCCCAGTTCCTGGCACGGAGTCGGTTCTCAGTCCACACCCACACACGTCCCACTTTATGCCCGGCCACGGTGGGGGCCGTGGGAGGCGGAGGGCCGGGCCGAGGAGGAAGGACCTGGCTGTCCGGCTTTGGGGTTGGAGGTTGGAGGGGAGCCCGGCGCTGTCAGCGGCTCCTCGGCTCTGGGACCCCAGCTGGCCAGGGGCCCCCAGCAGGGGCCACCGCTCAGGCCTCCCAGCAGAAACCATTGCTTCACCGTGCCACCTGCCCAAGGCTGTCGCTCGGCCACAGTCAGCGGGCCTCGCACAGACCGCCTGGTGCCCAGCCCAGCCGCAGACCAGACAGTGCTCATCCCGCCCTGTTGAGAGGGCAGAGACCCAGGGGCCTGCCCTGGGTCCCCAGGTGGTCTCCAGCCTCCTCTGAGCCGCTGCTCTGGCTCCTCACCCCTGGAGCCGCTGCGGTTTCATCATCCCCAGCCTGAGGACAAGGCTGGAGGGCGGGGGAAGAAGGGTGGGGACCCAGGGGAGCCAGGAGCCGACAGGCCACTGCGTGATGCAACGGCCTGGGCCCCCGCTGGAGCCCCGGCACGCCGCCGCGCTTCCCGGAGGGGCAGGGCGTCCTCCCTGGGCCTGGGCGCAAAGGCCAGCCCTGTTGCGGCGCCCGCCCACCGCCACCTGGGCTCTCCCGGCCCCCGTTTCTCCACATGTGACAACGGACACAGTCAGGACCCCCCTGAAGGCCGCGGAGGGAAAGCGCGCTGGCCCTGTGCGCTCTGGGGGCTGCTCCCAGCCCTGGAGCCCACTCGGGCCCTTCCAGCAGTGCTGTCTAGCAGGTGGAAGCGCCGTCCTGCCCCGGACTCAGGGGTCACTCCCCAGGACCATCTGCCGGGTGCAGGGGATAGGGGGTCTGGACCTGACTCGGGGGTCACTCCCCAGGACTGTCTGGCGGGTGCAGGGTGTGGGGGGGTCTGGACCTGACTCTGGGGTCACTCCCCAGGACTGTCTGGAGGGTGCAGGGGGTTGGGGGCTCTGGACCTGACTCGGGGGTCACTCCCCAGGACTGTCTGGCGGGTGCAGGGTGTGGGGGGGTCTGGACCTGACTCTGGGGTCACTCCCCAGGACTGTCTGGAGGGTGCAGGGGGTTGGGGGCTCTGGACCTGACTCTGGGGTCACTCCCCAGGACTGTCTGGAGGGTGCAGGGGGTTGGGGGCTCTGGACCTGACTCGGGGGTCACTCCCCAGGACCGTCTGGCGGGTGCAGGGTGTGGGGGGTCTGGACTTGACTTGGGAGTCACTCCCTGGCACTGTCCAGTGGGTGGGGGTTCTGGACCTGACTCAGGGGTCACTCCCCAGGACTGTCTGGCGGGTGCAGGGGGTGTGGGGGTCTGGACTTGATTCAAGGGTCACTCCCCAGGACTGTCCAGTGCGGGGGGTGCCTGGACCTGACTCGGGGGTCACTCCCCAGGACTGTCTGGCGGGTGCAGGGGATGGGGTGCCTGGACCTGACTCGGGGGTCACTCCCCGGGACCGTCCGGCGAGTGCAGTGGTGGGGGCCTGGACCTGACTCAGGGGTGAGTACCTGAGGCCAAGAAGCCCCGCCGCTTCTCCAGCTCCACACTCACCCACTGGGCGCTCAGGTCCAGAGCCCAGTGTGCTGACCCCCGGGCCCGTGGCACTAATGGCTGAGCAGTGCTGGGCTCTGGGCTTCTGGACGCCTCACGTCACCCCAGCCTGGAGGGCTGCCAGCTGCCCTCTCCGCAGCTCCCCTGGTCCCAGCCCCCCTCTCAGACCAGAAGCCTCTGCACTGACCCCTCCCGGGGGCCTCCGTGCCCCTCCCTCACTGGGCTGACGGCGGCCCGGCCTTGCCCACAGGTGCACCCCTGGCCAGTCCTGGCACCTGTCCAGGGAAGGCCCACCGCCCGTGCCCTGCTCAGGAGAGCTCCTCCAGGGGCGTGACCCTTGGTGTGCCCCACGGGCAGCACGGCTATGACCCTCGGGGCAGGCCTGGAGTGTCCCCAGCACCATAGCAAGCCAGGTTCCCCGGCAGTCACGGGGATGTCCTGTCCAGGGTGGGTGACTCCGGAGGGCTGGCCAGAGGTCTCAGTAAACTGGCCCCGTGCTGGCCCTAGTTAGGAACAGCGTGAGCCTGAGGTGGACAGGCCTCCTGGCAGAGGGGCTGGGGCACGCTGGCCCGGCGGCAGGCGGACCCCGGAGCTGGGGAGGGAGCACAGAATGGGTGTGGGCGCACTGGGCCTCTGCTCGGCCCCCTAGAGGCACGGGCATGGGTGTCCGCCCGGCCCGGCCAGGCCAGGGGGACAGGCCTCGCCAGGTCAGGTCGGGTCCCGGCCAGGACTCGCCCCCTGGAGAGAGGCCGGCCGGCTCTCCCCGAGGCCTCAGCTTATTTCTGAAACATTTCAGACCAGGGCTCAGGACCAGGCCCGTGCCTGTTGCCTGCCCTGACCACGTCCAGCCACCAGGCTAGTCCTGTGGGGCCAGGCCCCTGCCCACGTTCGGGTGGAGCTCCAATGCAGGGCCACCCACCCTGTGCCGGCTGGCGGCCTTCTCATCGCGTGCGTCTAGGAACAGGCCTGGGCAGGAGCCCCGAGCTGCCTGCAGCCTCTGGGCAGGGCTGATTCGGGCGGGGTGGGGGCCGCGGCTGTCCGCTGTCTCCCCCTGTGGGGTGGGGGGTGCTGGCCTGTCCTCCCTGCCGTGGCCTCTGCCCTGGGGGTGCAGCCGGACCTCCCACTCTCCTGACTTCCTGCTCCAGCCTCGGGTGCGGGGGCACCCTGGGTGTGAGGGGTGTGGACCTGCTCCGCTGGCAGGAAGCGTGAGAGCCTGGGCAGGTCGGGGAGCCCCTGCGGGGCCAGGCCAGCCCCAGCCCCGCCCGCGTCTGCCTGTGGCCTCGGCGTCGGTTCCCACTGTCCTGGCACACACACGTCCTCCCGCAGGCTGGACCCCGGCCCACCCGAACCAGCGTCCCTCGGGGGCGTGGTTCCCGGCGTCCCGAGGGCCCCCACCCCGCTCTGGGGGCTCTCTGCCCCCCAGGGTGCTCCCCAGACCGGACAGCCTCAGCAGTGAGGTCTCTGGGCACTGGCTGCATGGTGCTGGGCTGGGCTGGGCACTGGGACCCAGGCACGAAGCCGCTTCCCCGGGGCTACCCATGGAGATGCCCCAGGCTAGGCGGCTCCATGGCAGGGGCTGTGGTCTTGCAGTGCGGGAGCTGGCAGTCCGAGATCTCCGTGGTTCCTCCCAAGACCACACAGGAAGGCTTGCTCCGGTCTCCTCTGCTTTGGGAGGTGGTGGGTGACCCTTGGTCTAGGGGGTCTCTGCTTCGTCTTTACAAGGCCTGTGCCAGCCTGTGTCTGGATTCCACCTTATGGAAATAAGGACACCAGTCCTATCAAGTTAGGAGGAGAGCAGTTACATCTGCTGGAGAAGGCAGTGGCACCCCACTCCAGTGGGCTGCAGTCCATAGGGTCGTGAAGAGTCAGACACGACTGAGCAACTTCACTTTCACTTTTCACTTTAATGCATTGGAGAAGGAAATGGCAACCCACTCCAGTGTTCTTGCCTGGAGAATCCCAGGGACGGGGGAGCCTGGTGGGCTGCCGTCTATGGCGTCGCACAGAGTCGGACACAGCTGAAGTGACTGAGCAGCAGCAGCAGCAGCAGTTACGTCTGCAAAGACCCCACACTCAAACAAGGCCCCATCCTCAGGTCCAAGGGTTTGATGTGTGGACTAGGGACAAGGTTCAGTCAAGGTCAGGGGCGCTTCCCATCCAGTGAGCAGGGCTCCTGGGCTCTGGGTGTTCCCTGGGAGGTGGGGGACTCCCTGGGCCAGGGCCTCAGTGCAGCTGTGGGGCCTCAGTGCAGCCCTGAACATCTCCATCGGAATCGGGTAGGGGGGAGGGAGCAGGGTTCTCTGCCTCTGACCTTCCCGACCTGCTGAGGCGTCTCCCTGGTGGCAGGGACCACCGAGAACTTAGTGGTCAGTGAGGGCCCGTCATGAGGACCTCCACAGTAGGCAGGGCCACCAGGCTGGGACCATCGTGACTCAGTGGCGCTGGTTTGCGTGGACAGGCTTGGTTTCCCCGCCGATGCGTGGGAGGCCCTGGGAGGGGATACAGCGTGCGGGGCTGGAGTGAGTGTGTAGGGGGCGGGGCGGGAGTGAGTGGGGGGTGGGGGGCGGGAGTGAGTCGGGCGGGGCGGGAGTGTGTGGGGGGCGGGGGCTGGCTCCTGGCTCCGGAGGACCCAGGCTGCTCCTTTGTGCTGAAAGATCCCGGGTTCTGGAGGCTTGGCCGGGTGACAGGACAGCCCCGGGGGCTCCCCCACGCGCTGTCCCCCCACCCCGCCCCGTCTCAGCCTCACAGAGGCCCAGAGCCCCGCCCACCGCCCCCGCCACGGCTGGAAGGAGGGGCCCTGGGCGGCTAGCAGGGACGGCCAGAGCCCTAGGAGGCTGTGCTGTGCCAGGCCCCCGGCCCCACAGGTGGACGGGGTGAGCACGGCCAGGCCTGGGCCGAGGGGTGGACAGGGCCGGAGCTGGCCACACAGGAGGCCCTGCGGAAGCACCAGCTCCAGGCCCTGCCTTCTGCAGCCCGTCTACCCACCGGGTGCCCACGGGCCAGGCCAGGCCCGGGTTCGTGGCCCTGCCTCCTTCCTCCACTCCCTGGCCTCTGCCCGGCCCTTGCCCGGCAGCCAGTCCTGCCCAGCCTTCCAGAGCTGGCAGGTTAGGGGGCTTGCAGGGCAGGCCGAGTGCCACCTGGTCGAACCACTTAGTGGGTCGGGGGGGAAACTGGGTCCCAGCGAGAGGTCCCCACTGCTCAGGGCCCTGTCCCTGGAGTGGCTGCTCCCCTGTGGCCTCCCTGCCCTGGCCTCGCTGTGCCCCCGGTGCGTGGTGTGGGCACCGACGGGGTGCCCAAGAAGGGAGCAGGTCAGGGGTGGGTCCATCACGGGGCGCTGGGGGGTGTCTGTGTGGCTCTGTCCATGGGCGCTGGGCACGTGTTCCAGGTTGCAGGGCGTGGTCAGTCAGAGGATGGAGCTGGGGGTGAGGTCACAGAGCCCCTCGCACCCACCCTGGCAGACTCCAAGGACCGACTTCTCCAAGGCTGGGGGGCAGGTGGCCAGTCCCAGGTGGGGCCGGGGCCAGCAGAGGAGCGGGGCCCATGAGACCCCCAAGTGGACCCGGGCCACAGGACAGCCTCCTGAAGTCAGAGCTGGTCCTGCTGACGGCGCCTGAGGTTTGAGCCCCACCCACCAGGAAGTTCTGGCAAGAGGCGAGGACCCTCACCCTCCCACCCATCCATCCTTCACCGCTCTGCACACACCCGTAAGCCACGGACCCCCTCCACGGGGTCAGGGTCTAGTGAGCTGGGGTTGCGAGGCCCCCCAACCCCCACAGTCCAGGGCCCAGCCATCAGCGGCTGTACCCTGCACCTGTGTGCCCAGCTATTGGCCTGGGGCGCGTGTGACCACAGTCACACCCTCAGTTAGCCCAGCGGCCTGAGGGGTAGGTCAGCACGTCTCCCTCCCACGTGGGCAGCCAGCCCTGGACAAGTGCCCTTGCACCTCCCCAGGGGCGACATTCCTTGGGCTCACTGTCAGCCCAGGAGCCTGTGGCAGCCCACGCACACCTTGGGGCGCCTTCCCCAGCACCGAGGACACTGTCTGACCCTGGCAGTGGCCGGCCAGGCTCATCCCTGTGTCTAAGCACACCCTAGGCACCCAGGGCCGCCTGCAGCGCTCCGGGCCCCTGTGCTGAGCCACGTGCTGCATCTGTGTGGCCTGGAGTGATGGGGCTCCAGGTGCCCATCCAGGCTCTGGGCCGCGGGGAGTGCCTCCCGCCACCTGTGACCGCCCACAGACCCCCCGGGACACGGTTACGCCCCCTGCCATAGGGCTGGCTCAGGCGTTCACGCCCGCCTCCCGTTGGCTGCAGAGTTTGGGACGCACTGGACCCACAGTCGTATTTTAGAGGCTCTTACGATGTTTAGCCCCACCATCCCCAACCCCCTCCCTTGGCCTGGCAGTGGCTGTCCCCAGGGCACTCAGGCGCCATGGCAACCTCTCTTCAAGTGACCTAACACCCAGGTGACCTCCCTGTCACTGTGTATTTGGTGGCTGGGGGGACACTGGGGCAGCTGCAGGTCAGACGCACAGCTGACCGCCCTCCCCCAGGGTAAAGCGGTGTCCCCAGCCAGGAGCAGTTCCCTCGGGCCATGTGTGGTCATCACAGTGTGCAGGGCGGGGGACAGGGAGACCAGGGGCCCCGTGGAGTGCAGGTCATTCCTGAACAGGTCAAGGGGTGGCTTCCAGAAACACTGGTCGCACCTCACGGGAAGCACTTGAACCACAGCTCTAGACAGGATGCAGTCAGCGGCCAGGGGAGCCGAGCGGAGGGGGCAGCCCACTGCCTGGGGCCAGGACAGGCTTCCAGGCTGGGGTGGGTTCAGCTCTAGAAAGACCGGCGACTGCGGTGGACAGACTCAGGTATGATGGCAGGTCATTTGAGGCTGGGGTCCTTAACCAGGGTGCCCGGGGGAAGCCCAGGCTTAGGAATCCAGGAGTTCACGGACTCGACTGAGAAAGACAGTACAGTCTCTTTTTCTTGCCTGGAGAATCCCATGGACAGAGACAGTCCTTCTTTGCTCACCTTTAGCCAGAATTTAGCGCTTCTTGTCATTATGAACAAGGTGGCGATGGCATTCTGGAGTCCGGGGCTCGCTCACCGTGGACTGCTGGGTCCCCTGCCCCTTTGCATCTGGAGTCTGGGGCTCGCTCACCGTGGACTGCTGGGCCCCCTGCCCCTTTGCATCTGGAGTCTGGGGCTCGCTCACCGTGGACTGCTGGGTCCCCTGCCCCTTTGCATCTGGAGTCTGGGGCTCGCTCACCGCGGACTGCTGGGTCCCCCTGCCCCTTTACTTCTCGAGCAGATGTCTCCAGGTGCCACTTCCACTCATGCAGCTTCGAATTCCTGGTGGGTGTCAGCCAGCTCGCAGGCACCACCTTGCTTGCCCGTTTATCACATTTCAACAAGTCACGTCACCACACCTGCGGCTTTCTTCACTACCCCCTGCATAGTCTTTTCTTTCCTAAGTGTTATTCTGAGAAAGGGTCTGCGGGCTTCAGTGGACAGTCAAGGGCACAAAGGAAGGAGGCCTCTGCGTGGTGGGCTGGACCCTCAGGTGGGTCCTGGCGGGGCCCTGTCTGTTACAGGACAGCCTGTGGGCCAGGGTTGGGGGTGTGGGGCACACAGATCAGTCCAGTCCTTTGGAGAGTCCTTGAGCTCCTACTGCGTGCCCGGCACTGTCCTTGGTGCTGAAACGCAGCCACAGTGCTCTCTCTGCAGTCAGTGGGCGGCTGTCAGAGGTCTCACGTGAGCTGCAGCTCTGCCGGCCGTGGCGAGCACGTGTTACTTTTGTAAGTTACAAGTAGAGAGAACCTGTGCAGGGTTAGATGGATACATGTGGTGCACAAGCCTCACAGCTGGCAAAGAGCCCGCGTGCCAGTGCAGGAGACATGAGGCCCAGGCGCGATCCCCGGGGGGGAAGCTCCCCTGGAGGAGGGCACGGCAACCCACTCCAGTGTTCTTGCCTGGAGAAGCCCATGGACAGAGGAGCCTGGCAGGCTGTGGTCCATGGGGTCGCACAGAGTCGGACATGACTGAGCGACTTAGCATGCACGTGTGGGGTACCATCATATACGCCCCCCCACCGTAACTGTAAGCAAAGACCCGCGCTGCACGACCACTCTCGCTGAGAGCCTGGTCTTCCTGCCCTGCCCTCCCTGGGGACCTGAGATGCTCGTGCGGCCACAGCTCCCCTCCCAGCCCGAGGGCCCTGCGCTGTCCGTGCAGGACTCTTGCCCTGGGTGGGCCGCCCACCCCCAGCTGTTCCTGGTTCACGGAGCCCAGCCCCCAGCCCCTCTGCTATCTGGAGTTTCCAGCTGGAGGCCAGGGGTCGTGGGTGCACTTGGCGTGCAGGGTCAGAGACGGAGGAGGAAGATCCTGAGGCTGGGCACCCAGAGGGGAACACAGAGGACCGCTCTGAGGAGGGTGGGTGCTGCCCACAGGGCTCCGAAGGAGGCAGCCTGCCGGGCTAGTGGGCAAGCCCCTCTCCTGGCCCAGTGGCCATTCCCAGTGGCCGATGTCTTAGGAAAGACGTGGGGCCGTAGCAGAGGCTAAAACCTGGCTGCCCGGACCCAGCCATCCTGCCAGGGTTCAAGCCCAGCTCCACGCTCAAATGCTGTGTGACCTTGAGCCATTACTGAACCTTTCTGAGCCTCAGAATGCCTCTCTGTATAACGGGGATGGTAGCAGCGCCTGCCACGTGGAGTGGCTGTGAGACTGGGTTCAGCCAGGGTGCACATGTGTCTTGGGGGCGTCACGTCAGGGTGCACCTGTTGGAGAGGCAGGCCCAGCCTGTGTCCAGAGGCAGGGAGACTGACTCCTGGGGGTGAGGCAGGTCGGCCTACCCCGGCCAGGCCCCGGGGCCCTGCTGGGAGTCAACGGGGCGTGGACTGGAGGCGGGGGACTGCCTGCTGGGGGTGAGGCAGGTCGGCCTACCCCGGCCGGCCTCGGGGCCCTGCTGGGGGTCAGCAGGGCGTGGGCTGGAGGCCGGAGACTACCTGCCGGGGGTCAGTGGGGTGCGGGCGGGAGGCGGGTCTCCCCGTCGCCGCCACCACATCCTGGGCGGCGCCATCTCTCGGTGTCTCTGCTCCCACTTGGCTGGTCCAGAGAAGCTGGGAATTTCAAGAAGCATCAGCTCTGGGACCCCCAGGAGGAGCAGCCCACGTTGTAGAGGATCCCTCCCGCCCCACCGCTCTCCCGCCAAGCCCAGGGCCAGCCAGGAGGGCTCCTGGTGCAACCTTGAGGGCGGCAGCTGGCTTTCAGAAAGGGGTCCAGCAGAGTCTCAGAGGGCGCTGCAGAGAGACGGGAGGCGGTGGGGAGAGGTGCCCACATGGACCTTGCTCATGGTCAGCCCGCGGCCAGCCTCAGGCCCTGGTGGCCCACGTCAGAGGAGGCCTGTCCTTGCCCAGCTCACTGGAGCCGACCCCTCACAGTCCCTTTGGCCCTTTTGGGGGATGGGGTTGTCTGCCCCAGGAATCCGGGCTGCCCCGGGCGGGGCCATCCTACCTCTGCCTGGTGGACGTGGCTGGACAGAGTGGGGACCGAGACACCGGGTGCCTGGGGGTCCAGATTCCCTGCCGACCTGGAGACCGTCTCTGACAGATGATTCAGCTTGACCGTCCCTGAGGAGCTGAGCTGGAGAAGTCAGGAAGCAGGCGGGTCCCACCTTCCCACCTGCCCCCAGGACCCAGAGGAGGCCAGGGTCCCACCTCTGGGGAGCCGGGCAAGCAGCAAGTGCTGAGCTCAGTTGGCTGCCCAGGGCTGGGAGCCCTGTGCATGTCAGCTTGTGGGGGCCCTTTCCAGTGGCTGTCCTGGCTTCAGTCCCTCCTGGGTGTGGGTGGGGTGGCTGCTGGCCCTGCACGCTCCTGCCGGTGTCCTGGGTTACTGAAGGAATGGTGCAGCCAGCGGGGTGGCCAGGCCTGTGTCTGGTGAGGCCCACTCTGCCCTCATCTTCCAGGAGGCTGGTGGGCCCCTGGGTGCCCGGGACATTCATCTCCTCCCCTTCAGTGAAGACAGGGAGGCCTGCGGGCCGGTAGAAGGAGGCAGCGTTAGGCAGCAGGTCTGAGCCATCGATCGAGTCTCAGACCCCTCCGGCCTCAGTCTTCTCATCTGTAAGACGGGGATAATTGTATCTTCCTGTTGACAGAGACGGTGAGGCCCATCATTCTCCAAGGAGTTTGGGGGCTGTGGGAGGGTAGGCCCCCTCTGACGCCCACCTCCCTGCTTCTGCTGCTCGGCTGGGCGGGGTCTGGGGGCCCCAGAAACGAGTACGCACGTGTGCACACCCACAGGTGTTGGGAAGCAGGGGTGACGCAGTCAGGCTTCTCCCCACACCCCGCAGAGGACTGCCAGGTTTAGCAGATAAAACTACTGGAGGCCTGTTTAATAAATTGGTATTTTCAGGTAGTTAATCATTTGAGGGTATGTATTTTGAATATTTAAATTTCAAATAAATAACAGATGTGTTCTTAGGATAAATATCTCCAGATATGTAGTACAGGTATGTCCCAGATATCGGGGAGGGGGCTTTGCGTGCATTTTTGTGGTGAAATATACATAATAAAGTTTCCCACCGTGACGATTTTAAGTGTACGTCCGGTGGCACTGTGGGCACCGACGCTTGTGCAGCTGACCCCACCACCCATTTGCAGAGCTGCCATCTTCCCCCTGCTCTGTACCCACTGAACACCCACCCCCTCAGTCCCTGCTCATCCCCATGCCGCTTCTGTCTCTAGGGGCCATCACTGAAGCGGCGTCCTAAGTGTTTGTCGTTTTGAGCCTGGGTTTCAGGCTCCCCATCTTGTCTTTGGGGTTGATCCACACTGAGGTGTGCCGGCGCTTGGTGACTCCCTAAGGCTGCGTAGTGTCTGCCCCCTCGTCTGGCTGGGCCCCCATTTGGCCTTCCGCCTAAAGCTGCTCTGCACGGGGGTGGACAAAATTGCATTCAGGTCCTTGCTGGCAGTGCTTTGGGGCCAGATACTTTCGTTCCGGAAAATAATGCACCGTTGATCTGAAATGCACATGTAGCTGTGTCCTGACCATATCTGTGCCCCACCCCAATTGTGCCTTCAGGGCTGGGCTCGGAAGCGCCCATGCGCGGCAGGGAGGTGGGCAGTGCTGTGCCTGGAGGTGCTGCCTGGGTGGCGATGCTGAATCTGCACCGGGGAGGGGAGGCACCCCACCTGCTCCTGCCCGGGGCCCTCCAGGTGGGCGGGCCACGGGTGACCGGCTCGGTGGCAGAGCGTGTCGGCTCCTGCCTCGGTCTCCGCCCTCCTACTCAGGAATTCCCCTGGGACTGGAATTAAGGGCGGCCTTGCGCTGGGAGAGGGGGGGAGGCCTGGGTCCTTCCGGGTCCTGTGCAGCAGTCCGGGCTGAGTGCCCTGGGCCCGTGGCTCGAGCTCCCTGAGTGGCTCTGACAGGAAAAACCGGAGGGGACAGTCATGAGCGTGAAAGGACCCTCGGACCATGCAGGCCCCCAGTGCGCGCTGCACCTCGTCGAGGGGTGGCAGGGCCCCTGGAGGAATGAGGGGGTCCTCGTGGGTGGTGGAAGCGCCCCGCCACGCCCCTCGCATCAGCAGGGAGCACCTGCTCTGGGGAGGGGTCAGGTCAGGGCGGGTGCTGGCTTTCCAGCGGAGGTGGAGGCCCGAGGCTGCAGGTTTGCGGCTGCGCTGGTGCCCAGCCCCATCTCCCGGAATGCTGGCATGGCCCAGAGAGTCTCTCGTTGGACACAGGTACCTGAGCACCAGGTCCACCTTGGGCATGGGCAGAGCGGCCCCTACCGGCAGGCCCAGCAGCTCTCCGGCTGCCAGGCAGGGTGGCCAGACAGGAAGCCCCCACCGAGACCACTCACGCTCCGAGAGGTCAGAGGCTGGGCAGGCGCTTTGGCCCAGAGGAACCTGGAAGGCTTCCTGGATGAAGGGCTAGACGAATGGGTCTTGAAAGAAAAAGTAGGGCAAAGGGGAGGGTATGTGCGACCTGGGGGCTGGGGGAAGCAGCAGGTCAGACGGGGCGGGGGCGCCAGCAGGGGCGCTGTGACCTTGGGCTTGGCTGCCAGGTTTCCTAGGGAGCGGCTGGGTTGAGGGGGTTGGTGAGCAGCTGAACCCATTTGTCCGCTCCGTCTTCATCACTGGGCGTGGCCGGGGACAACTCCTGTCCCCGAAGGCCCTGCAGTGGCACCGGGGTCTGCTGTGTTCTGGCCAAGCCAGGGGGCTGTGTCCACCACCTTCCCGGGGTCGACAGGCCAGCGTGGGGCCTTTGTGAGGAACCTGCTGAGAGGGCCCTGGGACTGCAGCCCCCGCTTCTGCTATTCTAGAATATCCTGGGCAGACGCAGCAGAGGGGGCGGCACCGGTCCATCTCCTGGGCTGCTCCCAGCCCAGAGGTTGGGTGGTCAGGCAAGGGAGATGGGAGAGCCATACGGAGCTCGTGTTCCCGGGGCCTCCTGTCAGGGACGGGTCTGCAGCGTCTCGAGTGAGCGCCCTCCGCAGCCTGGCCTGGGCCGAAGATGAGTGAGCTGCACGGAGCTTGCCCTGGTGGGCGAGGCTTCCGAGGGACACCTCACTCCCAGGCCCCGAAAGGACCCCCGCCCCCCGCCCTACAGCAGGGCCTGGGCTCACGGGCAGAGCAGACACCCCTTAATCCTCAGTTTATTCTGAGGCCTCAGTGTGAGCTGTGGACCCTGAAGCACTGTGGGAAGGCCAGTGGGAAGGGGGCCTGGCCCCTCAGCCAGAGCTGGGTCCAGGCCCACATCCAGGGGGGCCCACTGCCTCACCAGGGCAGCCTCCAAGGCCAGTGCCCACTGGCAGGGTGGCCTGCTCAGGGGTCTCCGAGCAGAAAGCAGGCCGCAGGGAGCAGCCTTGTGAGCTGCCTGGGGGAGCACCCTTGCTCCGGACCTTGGGTGCTGTGGGCTGCCTTCGAGAGGCTACTCTGCTGAGAGCTGCCTGTCCAGCAGGTCTCTGTGCAGGCCAGCCCAGGGGCGTCCCGGGCGTGCGGCGCTGCAGGGAACGGGGCCTTGGTGGGCAGGCCCTGCAGTGGGTCTGGCTTGTGCTGTGGCAGCGGGGACCAGGGCTGGGGCTGCAGGGAGTGGCGGGGACGGGGGAGAGCCAGCCACAGTAACCGCCTAGGCGTGTGGGAGGGGGACCCAGGAGGAGGTGGGGACTGGGCCGGAGCAGGGGGTGGCCAGGCGGGGGGCCTTATATTTCGCAGGGGAAGCAGACAGGACGCTAGGATGCAGACCAGAATCGCCGACTCAAGACTAGGGGCGGGTAGAGTGCGAGTGGCTGATGGTGGCCTTTGAGCGCCCAGCGTAGGGCTCTAGTCGTTGTCATGGGGAGAGGGGGCTTGCTGGCGGGGGGCTGCCATGCTCCTTGGGGAGCGAGCTGGCGCCCCCCCCCCCTCCACCTCGCATCCCCATGCCTGGAGGAGCCCCGTGGGGCAAGAGCCAGGCGGAGGCCCGGGCCGCGGGAAGCTCTGGGGCTGAGTGAGGCCGCTGCGGCTTCCGGGGGAAGGGGGCGGTGCGGCGCGCGGCGGGGCGGGGGCTGCGGGAGGAGGCGGCGCCGAGCGGGGAGCCGCGGTCCCGGACCGTGCGCGCCCGTGCTGCGCGGGGCTGCGCGGGGCGGCGGCCGCCAGTGCGTCTCACTCTGCCGCGCTTCCGCTCGGCCGCCTCTCCCGGGTGGACCCCAGACCTCCACGCACCAGCGCCCGGAGTCGCACGCCGCCTGCCGGGACCGCCGCCGCCGAAAAGGGGGTTCGGGCTAAGCCCGGGGGCTGGCATCCAAGCGCGGGGACCCGCCGGCGCCCTGCACCGTCTCCGTCTCCGTCGCCCGCCTCCCTCCGGACTTCCATCCCCGGGCGCGTCACCCCCACCCTTCCTACTGGTCCTCCTCGCCGCTCACTCCGCTGCCTCCATCACCGTCGCCCAGACCCCACCTTCAGTCCGGCCTACCCCACCTTCGCCCCCAGCGCAAGCCCCTCGCCGTCTCCGTGTGCGCCCCATCGGGCCCCGTCCTCACCGCGCCCATCCGTCCCCCAACTTCGCCCCGTTCCCACGGCCCTCCCCGCTGCCTCCTCGCCACCCCTCCCGGCTCCTGCCGCAGCCCCCTCCTGCAGCAAGCCCCCCTTCCTCCTCCATCAGGCCCGTTTCCCTCGCCTTCGCTCTCCGTAGCCCCCGTGCGCGCCCCGCCTGCCGCCCCCAGCCAGGCCCGCCTCGCCCACTGCGGCAAGCCCCTTCCCCGCCAATCGCAGCGCCCCCGGCCCCCCTCCTGCAGCGCGGCCCCCCTCCCCTCGGCGCTGCCGCGCCCACTGCGCCAGCGCCCGCTCCTCGCTGCGCCAGGAGCGCGGCCGCCTCTCCAGACCGCGCCGGCTGCGGCTCCGCGCGTGCGGCCCTCTGTCCCTGGCCGGCGGCCGCTGAAGCCCTGGCGCTCGGCCTTTGTCCCGCCGCCCGCGCTACCGCCCCACCGCCCCGCGGCAGCGGGGTCCCGGACGGGCCGGAGGCACGGACCCCTCCCGCCCGGCGCCGGGGTGTCGCACACCCCTGGGTTTCAGGTTCCCGCCGGTGACGGAGGCGCGGCGGCGGCGGGTGCGGGCCGGCTCGGTGATGCTGGCAGGTGGCCGGAATGGTGGAGGGGCTTGGGGCCGGCGGTGAGGTGCTCCGAGGGGGATAGGGGAGCGGGGCGGGGGCGGTTGCGGGGTCTGTTGCCGCGTTAGGAACCGGGGAGGGTGGCGGTTGAAAAGCCCTGTCCGCGGTGGGTCTGTGGCTGGCCCCCGGGTGGACCCCAGCCCTCAGGGCTGACCCTGCCGCAGGCGGAAGCCAGGGACAGACGCCTCTCCAGTGGGAGGTGGGGCGGGGTGAGGAGATGCAAAAAGGCGGCCTGGGGCTACCATGGTGGGCAGTGCCCAGGGGACCCGGGGTGGCTTGTCCGGTGTTTCCCCACCACGTCCAGGCTGGTGGACGTGCCCCGGGGGGTCCTGCAGCCCATCGGAGCAGGAGTGGGCACGGACAGTCGTCCAGAGAAGGGTCTGCAGCTCCGGGAAAGGCTCTGCCCACCCCGCCCCTCTGCAGGAGGCCCGCGGGGTCCAGGGCAGAGTGGAAGGGCGGGGTGGCCAGGGCCCCTCCCTGCTCTTCAGCCCCAGCCTCCCCTCTGGTGTTTGGGGGCCCCAGTGCCCGGAGCTGCCCGCATAACTGTGTTCCGAGGGGTCTGGGGAGGCTGGCTGTCCCACTGAATCAGCCAGCACATCCTGGAGGTGGCTGGGGGAGCTGGTGCCTAGCACCCGATCGTGCCTTCAGACGCTGGTGCTGCAGGCGGTCTGCGTGCTCCCGTGTGAGGCGCAGAAGCTTCTGGAAAGACGGGCTTGGCCTGGCGCCATCTTCCCGCTGCAGTCTCCTTGGGAGGGCTCCCAGGCACCAGTCAGGACTGCTGGGCTGGGCTGGCACAGATACACGCTCTGTCCAGCCTAGGAGGTGAGGACCACTGCTGGCATGGGGTCTTGGGCTCCAGTGCTGGGGTCACAGAGCTGGTGGGGGTGAGGAGGGCTGTGGGCGTGTGCACAGGTGGCAGGAGGCGTGAGCCTCAAAGACGTCTGAGCCGTAGTGATGGGACCTAGCACCAAGGAGTCTGGGGGCACTCTGGGAGGTCAGAATATGGGGGGGCGGCTACGTAGTCTGCTTGCTGTCAGCAAGGGGAGGACCTGCTGTGGGGTCAGGAAGCGAGTGTGGGTGTTTCAACCTGGGGAGGGCAGCGGGGGCACTCGGAAACGTGGGGGTGGGGCACAGAGGTGAGGGAGAAAACCCAGCATGAAACGGTCCTCCCCTCTCACACCCCCCAAAAACCTGGATCGTGAAAGGAGGTGTCACAAAGAGGAAAGGGAGAATTCTAGAAGGATCTAGGTGGCTGTCGAAGGAGCAGCAGCTGCTGAGAAAAACAGGAGGGGCCGTTGTGGATTAGCCTGGAGTGTGGGGTCAGTGCAGGTGGGAGGGGTCAGCGGGCAGAGGGGGCAAGCTGATGCCTTCCACTGGGGATGGGAGGGGGTCGGAAGGGGGAAAGCGGTGATGAGAGGGGTGGACTGGGCAGCTCTAAGGTGGACGGGAAGCCAGCCGCGCCCCCACCTGGCCCAAGGACCCCTCCCCACCCTCCAGCCATTTAGCCGAGGTGGGGTTTGGGGATGGAGATTTGAAATGATGGGAAGAGAATTGCATCTGTCTGCCTTGCACACCTCCAGGGACCCGGAGCTCATGCCCTCCTCACACCGGCAGACCCCCCCGGCCCCCCCCCCATTTGGCCAAGATGGGGGAGCAGGCCTGCTGTGCAGGAAGGCGCCCTGCAGAGTCTGCCCTCTGCCCGGCAGGTGTCCCGACCCACAGGTGACGCCGGGGCACGGGCCCTGACCACCGGCCACCACGTCCGCCCCGCAGCGGCTCAGGGCGCCTCGGCCCAGCCCGCCCGGGGCCCCAGGCCGGCGCCCAGGCTCTGGCTCCGTGTCTTCACTCCCGTGTGTGTCCACCGAGGGAGGGAGGGACGGGGGCTGTGCTGGGGCGGCCGGGAGAGCGCAGGCGCCCGGGCGGCTGGACGAGGTGGCAGGGCAGAGGCCAGGGCCGGCAGCTCCCTCCCAGCTGTGGGCGGTGCCCAGGAGCCCCTCCAAGCCCACCCAGAGGGGGCTTCCTGTGTGTCCTGGATCAGGGGTCGGGGGAGGGGTCGGGTTCACCAGGGGATTAGGAAGGTTGGGGAGGGAGACAGCCTTGCCAGCCTGGGACACCGCCCCCAAAACCCACCCCATGGCGCAAGTGCTTAGGTGCTGGCAGCTTGCAGCCCCCTGCCCACCCACCACTGCCTGGCCCCTGCCGCCCGCCCCCAGCTCACCCCCCACGGGGCTGGTGGTCACAGGCAGCAGGGGAGGCGTGCTCCTGGCTCGTCGTTGGCAGGGAGGCTCAGGCCCGTCTGACTGGGTGCACAGCCTCCGGCACCCGGGAGACGGCCAGTCTCTGCCAGCTGGCCTCAAGGAGACCCCAGGCTCGCTGTCCTGCACCCTCCCCACCCCACCCCCGCTGTGAAGGGCCAGGCCAAGGTCACAGTCAGCAACAGCCAAGAGGAGGAGGAATCCGAGGAATCGGGCGCCTCCTCTGGTTCCAGCCCCCCTGCCGGGTGGTGCCTGCTCACCCCCACCCCACTCCTGCCCCAGAAGCTCTGCTGGTCAGACCAGGTGCCCAGGCCCCCGACCCCAGCCCCACATGGCCTCCATCCAGGCCGGACTCCTGAGACCACTCCACTCTGCCCACCCCAGGCCGGCACAGGAGGGATTCTCCTCTTGCACTGCTCAGACAGGAACTGTGGCCTGTGCGGGGTGGACCATGGCAGGCTGGGAGCCGGGGGAGGGCTGAGGCAGCTCAGTGGGTGTGGGGCCTGAAATCGGGCAGCCTGAGCCACTTGGCCCTTCACTGTGTAACTTTGGACACGAAACCTAACCTCAGCCAGCCTGTTTCCTGGTCTGCAAAGTGGGTTCACAGCACGCACTCAAAACCCAGACCCCGGCACATTTTGAAAGGTGTGCCCTGCACCACAGGGGCCACCGGGCCAGCCTCAGTGCTGCCCTGGCACTGCCGCGAGCTGGGCCACCGGGAGCCAGGGCGTGGGCAGCAGCAGGGGGCGGTGGGGGCCCCGAGGGGCCTCGGTGTGTCCTGCTGAGCGGGGCGGGGCTCACAGCAGGGCCCCATTGCACGTGCTTGTGCTTCCCGCTTGTCCTGACGAGAGGCCCCTGCCGCTGGCCAGCCCAGAGCTGTGGGTGGGCAGCCCCCCAGCCTGCAGGGCTGCCCGCCCTCGGTGGGCCGGCGCCCCGAGGTGCTGTGGCGGAGGCTGGGGCTGTCCTGCCCCTCAGGGGTCCTCTCGTCCCCCTGCCCTCAGCCTGGACACAGGGGAGGGCTGCCAGCAGTCCTGGACGCCCCTCGCCCTCCTCCATGAACCTGGATTCTGGCGGGGCCCCCCGCACCCACAGGCCCTGCGGCCTCTGTGCTGAGTTCAGGAGTTGAGCTGAGCTGCTCCGGGCGCCTGGGACACCTCTTCACGTGGATGGGGGCAGGGAGGGGGGCTGGGAGCGGCACCCCACACCCCTGCCCTGGCTCTCAGCCTCCCCACCCCCAGGGGCCTGGGGGATGAATTCTGCTGAGGGCAGCGCAGCCCCTGTGGGGCCCAGGCCCTTCCTGGGCCTGCCTCCCCCAGGCGGGCCCCCACCCCCACTGTGCCCCCTCCCGGGGCCAGCCCCCCCACCCCCTGCTCTCCCTCACGCCAGCCCCTCCCCACAGGCGAGCATCTGCGAATCTGCCCCCAGGGCTACACCTGCTGCACGAGCGAGATGGAGGGGAACCTGGCCAACCGCAGCCGTGCTGAGCTGGAGACAGCGCTCCTGGAGGGCAGCCGGGCGCTGCAAGCCACGCTGGCCGCCCAGCAGCGGGGCTTTGACGGTGAGCAGGCTCGGGGGCCGCAGACACTCTTGGCAGGGGTGGGCCAGAGCAGGGCGTTAGCAGATAGCCTGCAGGCCTCTTCATCTGCTCAAGGAGCCAGCATGTCTGTCCCGTCAGCCCTCCAGAGGGGATCCTCCGCCTTCAGGTGGCTCCCCGGCACCCAGAGCTCTCCCAGCGTCTGCCAGGGACTGGCCTGAGGCGGGCCACCAGGCTCTGGAGCCGGGAGCTCTGCGTGAGGACCACAGGGCGCGGCGAGCGGGGGGCCCATGGCGTGGTCCCGGTGTCTCCGGGGCAGCCGTGTGTGGGTCAGCGGTTCCCTCCAGGCTTGGCCGTCATGTCTGGGCCCAGAGCGAGGAGTGGTGGGACCACTTGGTGACATTACAGTGGGCCCCTCGGAGGGGGCGGCGGCAGGGGCCCCCGGAAGCGACTGAGCTGCTGTCAGAGCCTGCACGTCACCCACTCAGGACACTCATCTGAGTTAAAAGCGGTTCTTCACCCGCTTCCAGTCCCACCTGGGCCCCCCACCCCTCTGCGTGCCACCTCCCACCCCAGCCCCACCTGCACCTGGTCCGGCCACCCTAGGTCTCCCCAGCAGCCCTCCCCAGGCTGCCTGGTGCAGGGGGCCCTGGTCTGAAGCACTCCAGGCCCTGAGCCCAGCGGGCCCACGCTGGCTGTGTTCCAGGACACAGCTCTCAGGCCGCAGCCACCAGGGCCGTGATCTCCTGAGGATGGGGGGCGGGGCAGGGGGCCAGGCGTGGGCATGGTGGCCCCACGACCACCCTGTGTGCTGCTGGGCTGGTCGTGAGCTGCAGACAGCCTGTCTGGAGGCCGGGCTAGGGTGGGGACCAGGCCCCGAAGGGTACAGGAATATGGACCGGCTGCTTCCTCCCACAGCCCCCACCCAGCCAGGGCTGCGCCAGGGTCTCCTGCCCAAGGCCCTGGGTGGGGCGGGTGTGGGCACTGGTCTGGGGGCCACAAGCCTGACATCTCCACAGCCTCAGAGCAGAGCTGAGCTGGCATGGACACCCGAGGGTGGGCCTGGGTGGGGAGAGGTGCCCACAGCTTGTGAGGATGCATCTGCGTGGGTGGGCGGTGTGCCCTGTCCCCTGCAGTCTCCCTGCTGAGAGGAGGATGATGTGGGGGCCCCGGTTCTCAGCACATAGGACAGAAGCATTTTCCCCAAACCCCCGACACTCACCCCGCACCTCCATGGCCCTGTCTGGACTCTGGACATGTCCTGAGGGCTGCAGGGGGCCCTCTCCAGACCACCTGGCAGGTCAGCTTCCAGAACCAGACGGAGCACCGCGCAGAGAGGCGGGAGGGCAGGAAGCCCAGGAGAGCCCCAGAGACCGCGGGGTGGAGAATGGACAGAGACACACAGTGGGGGACTCAAGACTCCCCAGGATGGGGGGCTGGCTGGGTGACAGTGGAGGGAGGAAGGAGAGCTGCTGGGAAGGAGAGCAGGTGAGGGGCGCCCAGGGCCCTCCCCCTGTAGGTCCCACCCCAACTCTGCACCTTCCTGCCCTCGGAAGCAGTCCCTTGTAGGTGCTCGCGTGGGGCTCAGGTCAGAAATAGACGCTGGACACTGCAGTCCCCAGGCCAGGAGGGCGAGTGCTCAGGACGCCATGGGGGCCGGCATCCAGGGCCCCCACAGGTTCTGATGGCTCAGAGCACCGGGGGTGGGGGGGGGTCACCGGCGGAGCCCGCAGGAGTGCTGGTCAGGGCTGCCGCAGCACGTGGGGTGGGCAGGGGGCCCCGGAAGGCCTCACGCCCACCTCCCCCCGCGCCCAGATCACTTCCAGCGCCTGTTGAACGACTCAGAGCGCGCGCTGCAGGAGGCCTTCCCGGGCGCCTTCGGAGAGCTGTACACGCAGAATGCCAAGGCCTTCCGCGACCTGTACGCCGAGCTGCGCCTCTACTACGGCGGCGCCAACCTGCACCTCCAGGAGACGCTGGCCGAGTTCTGGGCGCGCCTGCTCGAGCGCCTCTTCCGGCAGCTGCACCCGCAGCTGCTGCTGCCTGACGACTACCTGGACTGCCTGGGCAAGCAGGCCGAGCCGCTGCGGCCCTTCGGCGAGGCCCCCCGCGAGCTGCGCCTGCGCGCCACCCGCGCCTTCGTGGCGGCGCGCGCCTTCGTGCAGGGCCTGGGCGTGGCCGGCGACGTGGTGCGCAAGGTGGCCAAGGTGCGCGCCGCGGCCCCGCCCCTGCCCGAGGGAGCGTTGTGGGACCCGGGTGGTCGGAGCGGGAAGGGGAGGGGCCTGGGACTGGACGCCCCGGGGGCTCCAGGGGTCGGGTGGACCGGACGTGAGAGGGCTGCTCGCTCCTAGGCGGAGCGGCAGAGTGAGGTGGCGACGGGGGAGGGCATAAGCGTCAGGCCCCTACGGGGCTGGGCAGGACCCACCTCTCCACCCCCACCTCCCCAGCGAGGGCCCTCGGTAAGTCGCCCCGGCCTCGGTGCCCTCGTCTGACGGCGGGCAGTGTTCCCGCTTCCCTGGGGAGGTGTCGTGACCGCAGTGTTCCCGGCGGAGTCCCAGCAAGGCGACCGGCCTGGTTGGACTGAGCGCGCCCCGCCCCCGCCCCTGCCAGGCCGCAGGCCTGCTTGGCCGTCTGGGAGGACGCAGGGCCCCAGAAAAGGCCCCGCCACGGTGGGGCAGGCCTGGGCACCCTGGCTCCCGCCCGGGGCTCCCGCCGGGGGTGATCGCGTGCTGCGGCTCCGGGGTGAGACTGCCTTGGCCCTGCAGGTGCCCCTGAGCCCCGAGTGCTCGCGGGCCGTCATGAAGCTGGTGTACTGCGCCCACTGCCTGGGGGTGCCCGGCGCCCGGCCCTGCCCCGACTACTGCCGCAACGTGCTCAAGGGCTGCCTAGCCAACCAGGCCGACCTGGACGCCGAGTGGAGGAACCTTCTGGGTGAGCCCCCACTGCCGCGACTGCCCTCAGGGGCCTGGCCCCCAGAGCGGGTGGTCCCCGAGGCTGGGGGGCAGGGTTCCCTCTGAGTCTCCCAAAGGAAGGTGCCATGGCCAGCTGCCCGGAGGGCGCCCTGGGGGCCAGGTTCCTGTCCTTGCCCACTGAGCGAGCATGCCGAGGTGTACACGTGAGACGCACGCAGGGCGACCCACGCCTGAATTACCGTGGGCGTTGCTGCCAGGGGGTGAGCCGGCTGGCATGTGCAGACTTGAGGTGGGTCTCCAGACACACGCGCCAACATGCCTGCAATTGCGTGTGCATCTGCTCGTGTGAGGTGAGCCAGCACGCATCCGTATCGACCCCCGTGGTGACACAGGCCAGCACACATACACACCGAAACACACACTAACGTGGACGTGTGATGGCGTGAGGCAAACGTCGTGAGACTGAGGCGACGTGTGCACACAGTGGGCCAGGTGTGTGTGTATGTGCCGACGGGTGTAAGCTTAGACACACGTGCTCAGCCTGTACACACATGCCAGCACACACCGGAGCTCACGTGTAGGTGGGTTGGCCTGCAGTGAGCAGACACACAGAAATACTGCGGGCTGACATGCCTGTGCGTAGCACAGCCATGGGCCAGCGTTCGGCCATGCAAAGTACCCCGTGTTTCTGTTCACGCTGGCCAGACTCCATGGTGCTCATCACGGACAAGTTCTGGGGCCCGTCGGGTGCGGAGAGTGTCATCGGCGGCGTGCACTACTGGCTGGCAGAGGCCGTCAACGCCCTCCAGGACAACAGTGACACACTCACGGCCAAGGTGCGGCGGGGGGGGGAGCAGGGGGCAGGGGGGGCCCGGATGCGGCCTCGCGCCCGTCAGGACCCCTGCGTGCTCCCCTAGGTCATCCAGGGCTGCGGGAACCCCAAGGTGAACCCCCAGGGCCCTGGCCCCAAGGAGAAGTGGCCCCGGGGCAAGCTGGCGCTGCAGGAGAGGCCGCCCGCCGGCACGCTGCAGAAGCTGGTGAGTGGCCTCTGCTGGGCGGGCCCAGGGTGGAGAGGGCAGGGCAGGCTGGGGGGTGCGTCTGGTGGCCTGACCACTGCCCGCAGGTCTCCGAAGCCAAGGCACAGCTCCGAGACGCTCAAGACTTCTGGATCAGCCTCCCGGGGACGCTGTGCAGCGAGAAGCTGGCCATGAGCTCAGCCAGTGACGAGCGCTGCTGGAATGGGATGGCCAAGGGCCGGTGAGTGTCCCGCCGTTCTGGCCCCTCAGCTTGTCCGTGGCCCCGGGTGTGTCTTGCCCTGCACCAAGTCTGATGTGGGACACCCCGCGGGACCCAGAGCCGGGACGAGGGCCAGGTCCCCACCGCGCACACACGCTCAGTGCTTCCACGCTCTGCTGCAGGGGCCTGTGTGGGCTCCTGGCAGCCCTTGAAGGCCTCGGGAGATGGGGAGGGGGGTCTCGGACTTGCCACTACCCTGACTGGAGGAGCGAGGGCTGGATGGGTGTTGCTGGGGCCAGGCCCCTTTGTGGGGAGCAGGACAGTGACCCAGGGCTTGTCTTTCTGGTCTCCAGGTACCTCCCCGAGGTGATGGGTGATGGCCTGGCCAATCAGATCAACAACCCCGAGGTGGAGGTGGACATCACCAAGCCGGACATGACCATCCGCCAGCAGATCATGCAGCTGAAGATCATGACCAACCGCCTGCGCGGCGCCTACAGCGGCAACGACCTGGACTTCCAGGACGCCAGTGAGGGCGGGCAGGGGGTCGGCAACGATCTGGGCCTCCAGGACGCCAGTGAGGGCGGGCGGGGGGTGGGCAATGACCTGGGCCTCCAGGACGCCAGTGAGGGCAGGCAGGGGGTCGGCAACAACCTGGGCCTCCAGGACGCCAGTGAGGGCGGGCGGGGGGTGGGCAACGACCTGGGCCTCCAGGACGCCAGTGAGGGTGGGCAGGGGGGTGGGCAACGACCTGGGCTTCCAGGATGCCAGTGAGGGCGGGCGGGGGAGTGGACAACGACCTGGGCCTCCAGGACGCCAGTGAGGGCACCCGGGGTGGGGGTACCAGGGAGCCCCAGCTGGGAAAGGGTGCAGGGTCGGGGGAGGCCCTAGATAGGGAAAGGTGGGCGGGGGGGGGGCCCCACCCCGGGGCCCAGGTGGCTCTGAAGGCCCGGCTGCTGCCCAACTGTGGTCCCGATCCCCCACCCTGTTTCCAGGACGGCTGTGAGCCAGCCAGCACGTCCGCCCAGCCTCGGCAGGCTCCAGGAACTGCCGTCCCCAGCGCGGGAGGCCCAGGCAGAGGGTCGCGGCCCTCAGGGTCCCCTAGAACCTCCTCCCCTCTCCTCCCCAGGCGACGATGGCAGCGGCTCAGGCAGCGGCGAGGGCTGCCCGGACGAAGTGTGCGGCCGGAAGGTCGGCAGGAAGAGCGCCAGCTCGCGGACGCCGCTGACGCATGCCCTCCCGGGGCTGTCGGAGCGAGAAGGCCAGCAGACCTCGGCCGCGGCCCGCCCCCTGCCCCACACCAGCCCCTTGCTGCTCCTGGGGCTCGCCCTGGCCCTTCCGGCAGCCGCTCCCCGGGGGCGGTAACTGTCTCAGCACCCGGGACCGTGGCCAAGGACTGACTTTGCCAAAACCCGCAGCAGACGATATTTAACTCCCTGGGCCGGGAGGCCCCGAAGCAGGACAGGAGGGGTCGCTGAGGGACCCGGCTTGTGACTGTGCTGGGGGCAGGGTGGGGGGCTTCGCCCAGCCCCCCGAGCTTTTACTTTTGTACGGGGCCCTCAGGTCAGCCGGGGACGGTGTGCCCCAAAAGCCATGCGTTTCAGAGACCTCGAGGTGCCGCTGGCCGTCTCTCCCCCAAACCCCTGCGGCACCGGGGCGAGTGAGGAGGCCGCCTGACCGGTGTCCGGCTAAGTGCGGGCTATGCCCTCCTCCCCCGCCACCGAACACCTGGGGCTCAGGTGTCTGAAAGCCACGCCCAGTCCTCAGGCCCAAGAACCCCCCAGAGGGTGTCAGGGTTCCCACCAGCGGGCGAGCGGGGCCTTTGGGATTATGCATGAGCCCTGACCCCACCCCCAGGACCCCGTGGGGGCCCCCTCTCAGCAAGAGCACTGGGCTGCCCTCCTGGCTGCCCGCACGGGGACCTCCAGAGACGCCGCCTGCCCCCCCCCTTCCCCACCCCCACCCAGACCAGGGCCACGTCCCAGCTCAGGACGACGCGGACCAGGGCCACAGCCGACCCCTGGCCACGGGGATGCTGGGTGGCTGGGGAAATCTGAGCTCAGGGCCAGTGAGACCCGGCGCCCACACCAAGGGCCTTCCCTTCCCTGACCTTGCCGGCCGCAGGCCAGGGCGCTCGACAGTTAAGGGCTTTCCTAGCCGCACCTCCTCAACAGGCCCCTCCCGCCCTTCTCACCCAGAGCTGCCTTCTCGGCCCCTCCCCGGAAGCTTCTGAGGGTCCCAGGTGACCTTCCGCGGCCCGGGGTCTCTGCAGGCTCCTCCGCGAGCCGAGGCCCGCCCTCCGAAGCCCCGTCCACTGCAGGGTCTGGGGAGGGGCCGCTCCCTGCCAGAGAGGGCTCGGGCAGGGCAGGGTGGTCTTAAGGGTCGGGGATGCTGAGCCACGTAGCCACGCCAACCTCCTGACCAGCCCCTGGGCCCGGAGAAGGCTGCTTCCTGCCGCTTTGCTTTTTCTCACCGGGTGGAGGGCTTCCGGGCTCTGGGACACACGGGGTCCGGGGCTGCTCACACAAACACGCCAACCCTATCAGAACCTTGTGCCAGGGCGGGGTCAGGCCAGGGCCTCCCTGCCTGCAGGTGTGGGCCAGCTGGACTCTCGGCCCGGGGCAGCATCGCCGTGTGCCCAGACGGCCACCCCGGCCCGCCCTCGGCCCGCCCTCCCTCCGTCTCTGGACGGGGCGGCCCTGTGTGGTCAGCGGCCGGGCCGGCCGTGTCTTGGGCCGCACGGCGCCCGCAGGCGACCTGTGTGCTTCGAGCCCTCGTGTGAATAAAAGGCTGGAGGCCGCGCGTCACTGCAGTGATCTTGCTGTGCCCCGCCTGGCAGCAGGTGTGTGCTTGGGCGTGCCTGGCACGCTGGGACCGTTGGGGAGGTGAGGGTGGGCTTGCACACGGGTCCCACCTGGTGGGGTGGCCCACGGCTGGAGAGTGCCCATCCTGCCCCCGGCCCAGGTCCTCCTGCCATCCACCCTCCCTCTCCCCGCTCTGGACGCACACATCTGGGCACATCCAGGAAACTTCCCACTACCAGTTCCTGCCAAGCAGCCTCAGAGATACTCTGGAGGCCGCAGCGTGGGGGGACTAGCATCATCCCGTAGCTGGGCCTGGCCTGACATCTTGATGGTTTCATCAGCCCCCAGCGCCACAGAGAGAGCTCTGCCTAGCTGGCATCTCACCAGAGCAGGGACCCCTGCCCAGCTGCCCTGCCTGCCCAAGCAGAGTCCTGCACAACCCGAGTGATGCCACCAGCCCCGCCCTTGCGCCCCCACGTGCCCTGCAGCCCCAGTAGGGCAGCCTCTCCAGCGTCAGCGCCTGCGGGCCCCAGACCCCAGCCGGAGGCAGCAGCAGAGGCGCCATCCACTGACGGTCACTTTATTCAGGGGTCGCCGCCCACTGGCTTGCTGTGCAAGCATTCAACAAAGCTTGGTTGTCAGGGCCCTGTAGCGCCGAGGGCCCCCAGCCTGGGAAGGGGCCGGGCAGCAGACTGGGAGGAGGCTTCCGTGGACCCCGCCGGGCAGCATGGGGTGCTCACCTGCCCGCCCCTGCTCGAGTCCTGACAGGCCCCCGAGCCCACTGGCCCAGCTCCCCCTGGAGGCCGAGGTTGCTGTGAAGGCCTTCTTTCCTCGGCGGGCCAGGACGAAGCCTCGGGGTGCTCTGGGAGCCCCGTGTGTCAGCGGGGCGCCCAGACGCTCACTCGTGACCGTAGGTGGAGTATGACACGTGGCACCTGGCCTTGCGTGGCGGCTTCTGGGCCTCAGGCCCCTGGGGCTCGTTGCCAAGTTGCTTCAGGGGTTTCTTTATGAATGTCATTGGGTACATTTCTCCTGTCAGGGAAAGGAGGACACAGGTAAGGCAGCATCCGGCCCAGGACAGCCCCCAGGTCAGGAGGAGAGGGGGCTGTCCTTGTCCCCGGAGGTCTCTCTGCCTTGTCCCTGAGCACTGGGCCCTCCCTGCTCTGGGTCAGGCCCGGGGCCACCCTTGAGCTCCCAAGCCCTGCCCACTCCAGGCCAGGTGCCGGTCAGTGAGCGGCTCCCTCCTTGCCTCCTGTCCCTGTTCATTTCTCGTGGGGATCCGGAAGTCACAGACATCCTAAGCCACACTGATGGGCACAGAGCAGCCAGCGCCTCGGAGCCACCTGTGCGTGGCCTGGGCATGGGTACACACTCAAGCACGCGGGTGTACACACGAGTGTGCACACGCAGGAATGCATTCTCCACTCCCCTCCAGGTGACACGCGGCATCCCTTTACCTGGAGACAACCCCTCTGTCTAGAAGTGATGGTCATCATCACAGTGCGGCTACTCAAATTCTGAATGGAGAACCGACTCTCCAACCCTAAGTCCCTAGTGAACAGTGGAAGGCTTAGAACCAGGGTGTCTGTCCCTACAAGAAAGTGAAGACAGGGCAAGTCACGTGTCAGAGCCATCAAAGATGGGGCATGTGGGTGGGATCCCAGGGGACCCCCAGCGGACGCCCCCTGCACCGCAGGGACACCTTCCAGAGAGGACCCAGCCCCCTAAAGTGAAACCTGTGTGTGCCCGCTTAGTCGCTCAGTCGTGTCTGACTGACCCCATGTGCTGCAGCCCGCCAGGCGCCCCTCTCCATGGGGACCCTCCAGGCAAGAATACTGGAGTGGGTTGCCATTTCCTTCTCCAGGGGATCCTCCAACCCAGGGATCGAACCCAGGCCTCCCGTATCGCAGACGGATTCTTTACCATCTGAGCCACCAGGGAGGCCAAAGTGAAACCTCCGTGACCCTATTTCCCTCCTTCCTCTTCGTGGCGTAAAAAATAACAAGAACCTCCCCAGTTTCTATTATACTACAAACCTATTTCTATACACAAACTGGGAAAACGAGAAAAACACCGGCAAGAAGCTTACCAAATTCTCAAAATATGCACCAGCACCTACCTGGGGAATCAGACCAACTGGGCTAAGATGAGAGTGTCAAGGAAGAGGGGTAAGTATTCAGAAACGTCTATTTTGAAGAAGTCATAGCAGGATGCTAACTGTTGAAATGACCGCCTTCCTGGCAGATACATCAAAATGTTGGGCAAAATCAGTATTTATTAATATAAAGTCAATAGCCACCTGAGGTCACAGGGGACCTAAGTCCCACACACTTAAAAACACCTGTGTGGCCATAGTGAGTGTGTGTGTGGATATCAGATGCAGCAATATCTCCTGCAGGGCATCACAGGTGTGGAGCTGGCAGCCCTGTGCGGCCTGGACTGGGGAAGGGACGAAAAGTTCTCCCTGTGGGCAGAGGGGCCAGGAAAGCTTTGCTGCCAGGGCTCTGAGCAGAAGCGTCTCCCAGCAGCGTGGGCATCCCACAGATCCTCAGCTGACAGTGGAGAGGAGCAGACATGAAAGAACCCATAGGATTCTCCCAGTGTCAGGCAGAATGTGATTCCCCTGGGTGGGGGGAGGGAATAGAAAATCCCCAGTGATAGGAGCTCAGGTTTTAAAATTCCAACATGCCGAAACATCCCAGCCGAGAGAGCGCCCCAAGGACATTAGGTATGATGCAAACCGCTGCAGTGGATAAAGTGTGTACAGCAGCCACCGGCTCAGCCCAGAGGACGCGGCCAGGCTCAGTTCAGACCTAGCTCTGCCGCCTAAGCCGCTGGCACACAGGTCACAAGCCCCCACATGAGGACATGCCTTCAAAGCCAGCACAAATTTGCATAACTTCGTAGAGACAGACAGAGAAAGCCAAACAACTGAGGAGACAGAGGACCATGTTCCAAATAAGAGAACAAGACGAAACCCCAGGGGGGAGAAAGGCCCCGAAGAAACACGAGGAGGAATTCACCAGGTAAGAAGTTCAAAGCGACAATCCAGAGAAATACTGACCAAGCTTGGGGAGAGAATTTAGGGACACAGACCTTCAACAGAGAGTTAGAAAATACAAAGAAAACCAACCAGAGCAAAAGAAGCCACGGAAATGAAGACCACGCTGCAGGGAGCCAACTGCAGACAAGCTGACACAGAAGGACACACAGGTGGCCTGGAAGGCAGTCACGGGGGCCACCCAATCGGAACAGCGGGGAGAAAGCATCTCTCAAACGAGGACAGTTTAAAGAGCCTCCGAGACAACAGCATGCATACTCACACTCACACTGTAGGGGCCCCAGGAGGAGAGGAGAGAGAAAAGGGGCAGAGAACGTATTTGATAAAATGATGGCTGAAAACATCCCTTTCCTGAAGAAGGAAGCCGATATCCAGGTAAAGGCCACGAAGGGTCCCAAACAAGACGAACAAGAGGGACACGCACCAAGACGTGTCGTAAGGAAGACGGCGAAGGGTAAAGGCGAAGAGAGGACTTTAAAGGCAGCAAGAGAAAGAGAGTCACAAGCAAGGGAGCCCCCACAAGGCTATCAGCTGATGTTTCTTTGCAGGCTGGAAGGGGGCGGCATGATGTAGTTAAAGTATTGACAGGGAAAACCTACAACCAGATACTCCACCTAACAAGATCATCATTCAGAACTGAAGAAGAGTTCCTCAGACAAGCGAAAACTAAGAGTCTGTCACCACTGAACTAGCCTTACAAGAAATGCTCAGGGGCCCTTTTTTAATCAATAAAAGAAAAGGCCATACAAAGAAATAAGAAAATCTAGGAAGGAAAAATATTTCACGGGAAAGGCAAATATATAGCAAAGGCAGTGGAGCAGCCACTTAAAATTTAAGCTAGTACGAAGGTTAAAAGACAAAAAGCATAAAATTAACTACATATAACTACAATGAGGACTTAAGAGATACGCATAAAGATGTAAACTATGACATCAGAACATAAAATTGTGGAGTAGAGGAGTGAAAAGATGCAGTTTTCAAAATGTGTTTGAATTAAAATATGGTCATCAGGGTAAAACAAATTAGAGATATAGATAGATACAGACACAGTTACACAGAGACATATATATGAACCTCCCAGTAACAGCAAAGCAAAACCCTACAACGGATACACACACAAAAAGAGAAAGGAACGCAAACATAACATTAAAGAAAGCTATCGAACCACAAGGGGAGAGAAAGACTGAAAAAAGGAGAGATCAGAGAAGAACCACAAGACAACTAGAGAGTAAGTACCGGAGTGGCGGTGAGTGCACACCCGTCGCTCATCACCTCCGTTAAAGAGACACGCCGCAGCTGAACGCACTTGCCTCGTTTGCTTTAAACTATCCATATGCTGCCCATAGGAGAGTCATCTCGGAACTAAAGACACAGAGCCTGAAAATGGAAGAACGGAAACAGGTGTTCCTTGAAGACAGATACAGAAAGAGAGGTGGGGCAGTAATACACATATGAGACAAAACAGAACTTAAAGTCTACAACAAAAGACAAAGGAGGGCATCGTATGATGATACAGTAACTATTCCAAGAACAGGATATGATGTTCCTAAACACATTGTATATGCTCCTGACATACGAGCACCTCAAACATACAAAGCAAATGTTAAGACGGAGAAAACCATACAGTGATACCTGCCATACATTAAGGGACTGTTCAGCCAGACGGAAAATCAACAAGGAAGCGAGGGCCTTAAGCGACACACTCGGCCAAACAGGCTTGATGGGTGTCTATTGAACTTTCCATCCCCGAAACAGCAGAATACACATTCTCTTCAAGTGCATGGGGAGCGTTCTCCAGGATAGATGGCACGCTAGGCCACAAAACAAGTCTCAACGGATTTATGAAGACTGAAATGGTGTCAAGCATCTTTTCTGAACCCAGCGGCATGAAATTAGTACTCTACCACAGGAAGAAAGTGGGTGAAAAACATGGAGACTGACCAGCATGCTACTGAAAAAGAAACAGAGTCCGTGAAGAAATCAAAGACAAAAAGCACCTCGAAATGAATGAAAGTAGAAACCTAACTTTCCAAAATCTGTGGAGTGAAGCAAAGCAGCTCTAAGAGGGGAATTTATAGCAGCACAGGCCTTTGCTGTTGCCCAGGCATTAAGTCCTATCCAAATCTGCAACCCCATGGGCTGCCGCACCCGAGGCTTCCTGTCCATCGCGGTCTCCCGGAGCTTGCCCAGACTCTTGTTCATTGAGCTGGTGATGCTGTCCACTTCATCCTCTGTCTCATCCCCTTCCCCTCCTGCCCTCAGTCTTTCCCAGCATCCGAGTCTTTTCCAATGAGTCGGCTCTTCACATCATCCATGTACTGGAGCTTCAGCATCAGTCCTTCCAACAAATATTCCGGGTTAATTTCCTTTAGGACTGACTGGTTGGATCTCCGTGCTGCCCAAGGGACTCTCAGGAGTCCTTCAGCACCACAATTCAAAAGCATCAAATCTTCGGGGATCAGCCCTCTTTATGGTCCAACTCTCACATCTGTACATGACTAGTGGAAAACCCATAGTTTTGACTAGAAGGACCTTTGTTGGCAAGGTGATATCTCTGCTTTTTAACATGCTGTCTAGGTTTATCATAGCTTTCCTTCCTAGGAGCACCCTTTAATTTCATGGCTGCAGTCACTGTCCACAGTGATTTTGGAGCCAAAGAAAATAAAATCACTGTTTCCACTTCTTCCCCTTCTATTTGCCATGACTGGATGCCTTGATCTTAAATTTTATAATGTTGCATTTTAAGCCAGCTTTTTCACTCTCCTCTTTCACCACCATCAAGAGGCTCTTAAGTTCTTCATTTTCTGCCATTAGAGTGACACCATCTGCATATCTGAGGTTGCTGATATTTCTCCTGGCAATCTTGATTCCAGCTTGTGATTCATCCTGGCAGGTATTCTGCATGCTATAATCTGTGTATAAGTTAAATAAGCAGGGTGACAACATACAGCCTTGACATACTCCTTTCCCAATTTTGACCAGTCCATTGCTACATGTCGGGTTCTAACTGCTGCTGCTTACCCTGCAAAGAGGCTTCTCATGAGACAGGTAAAGTGGTCTGGTATTCCCCTCTCTTTAAGAATCTTCCACAGTTTGGTGTGATCCACACAGTCAAATGGAGCAGATGTAGACGTTTTTCTGGAATTCTTTGCTTTCTCTCTGATCCAAGGAATGTTGGCAATTTGATCTCTAGTTCCTCTGCCTTTTCTATATCCAGCTTGTACATCTGGAATTCTCAGTTCACATACTGTTGAAGCCTAACTTGAAGGATTTTGAGCATGACCTTGCTAGCATGTGAAATGAGTGCAAGTGTGTGGTAGTTTGGACATTATTTGGGATTGGAATGAAAACTGACCTTGTCCAGTCCTGTGGCCACTGCTGAGTTTTCCAAATTTGCTGCCATATTGAGTGCGGCACTTTCACAGCATCATCTTTTTGGATTTTAAGTAGCTCAGCTGGAATTCCATCACCTCCACGAGCTTTGTTTACAGTAATGCTTCCTAAGGCCCACTTGACTTGACACTCCAGGACGTCTGGCTCTAGGTGAGTGGTTATCTAGGTCATTAAGACCTTTCTTACAGTTCTGTGTATTGTTGCCACCTCTTCTTAACCTCTTCTGCTTCTGTTAGGTCCTGACCTTTCTGTCCTTTATTGTGCCCATCTTTGCATGCAATGTTCCCTTGATATCTATCTCCAGTTTTCTTAGCGAGATCTCTTTCTCATTCGACTGTTTTCTTCTATTTCTTTGCACTGTTCACTTACAGCTTTCTTATCTCTCCTTGCTATTCTCTGGAACTCGGCATTCAGTTAGGTACATCTTTCCCTCTCTCCCTAGGCTTTCACGTCTCTTCTTTTCTCAGCTATCTGTAAAGCCTCCTCAGACAAACACGTTTTGGTTTTGGTCACTGCCTCCTACATAACGTTGTGAACCTCTGTCCATAGTCCTTCAGGCACTCTGTCTACCACATCTAATCTCTTGAATCTATTTGTCACCTCCAGTGTATAATCATAAGAGATTTGATTTAGGTCATATCTGAATGGCATAGCAGTGTTCCCTACTTTATTCAACCTAAGCCTGAATTCTGCAATAGTTCAGTTCAGTTGCTCAGTCATCTCTGATTCTTTGCGACCCCATGGACTGTAGCACGCCAGGCCTCCCTGTCCATCACCAACTCCCAGAGTCTACCCAAACTCATTTCCATTGAGCTGGTGATGCCATCCAGCCATCTCATCCTCTGTCGTCCCCTTCTCCTCCTGCCTTCAATCTTTCCCAGCATCAGGGTCTTTTCCAATGAGTCAGCTCTTCACATCAGGTGGCCAAAGTACTGGAGTTTCAGCTTCAGCATCATTCCCTCCAGTGAATACCCAGGATTGATCTCCTTTAGGATGGACTGGTTGGATCTCCTTGCAGTCCAAGGAACTCTCAAGAGTCTTCTCCAACACCACAGTTCAAAAGCATCAATTCTTCGGTCCTCAGCTTTCTTCACAATCCAACTCTCACATCCATACACGACCACAGGAAAAACCATAGCCTTAACGAGACAGACCTGTGTTGACAAAGTAATGTCTCTGCTTTTGAATATGCTATCTAGGTTGGTCATAACTTTCCTTCCAAGGAGTAAGCGTCTTTTAATTTCATGGCTGCAATCACCATCTACAGTGATTTTGGAGCCCAGAAAAATAAAGTCAGCCACTGTTTCTACTGTTTCCCCATCTATTTGCCATGAAGGGATGGGACCAGATGCCATGATCTCCATTTTCTGAATGTTGAGCTTTAAGCCAACTTTTTCACTCTCCTCTTTCACTTTCATCAAGAGGCTTTTTAGTTCCTCTTCACTTTCTGCCATAAGGGTGGTGTCATCTGCATATCTGAGGTTATTGATATTTCTCCCAGCAATCTTGATTCCAGCTTGTGCTTCTTCCAGCCCAGCATTTCTCATGATGTACTCTGCAATAAGGAGTTCATAATCTGAGCCAGAGTCAGCTCCAGTCGGCTCTACGCAAAGAAACAAACAAACAAAATAAACTCTCAAATAAGCTACCTAACTTCCCACTTAAAAGATTAGAAAAAGAAGACCAAAGTCCAAACTTAACAGAAGGAAGGAAATAAAGATGAGAGTGGAAATAAATAGAATAGAGACCAAAAAGTGTTAGGGAAGATCAATAAAAATAATAGCTGGTTTTTTGAAAAGATAAAATTGATAAACCTGTAGCCAGAATTATCAAGGGAAAAAAGGGTGGCCCAAATTTTAAAACTTATAAATGAAAGAGAAGTTATAACCAATATCTGAAAAATACACACCATCATATGGAAATACTATGAACAGTTCTATACCAACAAATTGCACAACTCAGAAGAAATGGATACGTTCCTTGAAACACAATCTTCCAAGACTGAATCAGGAAGAAACAGAAAATCTGACCAGACTGGCTACTAGCAATGAAATTGAATCAGCAATTTAAAAACTCCCAATAAAAAAAAAAAAAAAAAAACCTCCCAATAAATAAAATTCCAGGGCTAAATGACTTCACAGTTGAATTCTATCAAACATTTTTAAAAGTGGTAACACCTGTCCTCCTCAAACTATTCCAAAAAACTGAAGTGAAGGGAACACTTCCAAACTCATTCTATGAGGCCAGCCTCACTCTGATATCAAAACCAGACAAACTCACTATAAAAAAATTACCAACTAATATCCCTGATGAACAAAGATGCAAATAGTCTCAACAAAATATTATCAAATTGAATTCAACAATAAATAAATATGATCATACATCATTATCAAGCAGGATTTATTCCAGGGATGCAAAAATGGTTCAGTATATGCAAATCAATCAGCATGAAACACCACATTAGCAAAACAAAGGATAAAAATCACGTGATCATCTCAGTAAATAACTAACCAAAAAAGCACCTGACAAAAGTCAATGCCCATTTGTGACTAAAAGAGAGAAACAAACTCTCCGCAAAATTGCTATAGAGGGAATGTACCTCAACATAATAAAGACCATTTGAGACAAACTCACAGCTAACATCATAGTCAATGGTGAAAATCCGAAAGCTTTTCTTTTCACCATTTCTATTTACCACACTATCGGAAGACACAGCACTCAGACAACAAAAGGCATCCAAACTGGAGGAAAGAAGGAAAACTGTCACCGTTTACAGATGACCTGATGCTATACAGAGAAAACCCTAAAGACTCCACCAACAAACCATTAGAAATGTTTTAATAAATACAGTAAATTTGCAGCATACAAAATTAATATTCAGAGTTCTGTTGCTTTTCTATACACTGATAATGAATTATCAGAAAGAGGAAATAAAACAGTCTCATTTACAATCACGTCAGATAAAATAAAGCTCCTAGGAATAAATGTAACCAAGAAAGGAAAATACCTGCACTGTGGAAACGATGAGACACTGAAGAAGGAAGCTGAAGACCAGGCGTATAAACGGAACGCTATCACTCGCACATGGATTAGTGGAGTTAATATGTTAAAATGGCCAGACAACCCAAAGCAGTCTACAAAGTCAATGCAATCTCTGTCAAATACCAATGACATTTTTTCTCATTGGAATAGAGAAAATGATTCCTGCACGTGTATGGAATCATAAAAGACTTCAAATAGCCAAAGCAATCTTGAGAAAGAAGAAAGAAGGCATCACATGTCTTGACTTCAAACTATATTACAAAGCTATAATAACGGGGGAAAGACGGACTCTTCAAAAAGTGGTGTTGGGAAAACTGGGCAGCTACAGGTAAATTCATCAAGCTGGACCACTATGTCACACCGCACACAAAAAGGAATCAAAACAGACTCGAAAGTTAAGACCTGAAACCACACAACTCCAAGAAGAAAACACAGGCAGTGTTGTCTCTGATATCATCATCCTTAACAATATTTTTACGGATCCAAATCTTCAGGCAAAGGCTTTTAAAAAAGCAAAACTAATCAAATGGGACTACATCAAGCTAAAAGGATTTTGCACAGTGAAAGAAACCATCACCAAGATGAAAAGGCCACCTACTGAACAGGAGAAGATATTTGTAAATGATATGTCTGATAAGGCATTACTACCCGAAACATATAGACAACTCATACAAGTCAATATGTTTTTAAAAGCCCAATCTGATTTTAAAATGGGCAGAGGACTGGAATAAGCCTGTTTCCAAAGCAGACAGACAAATGGCCAACATACACACGAAAAGATGCTCAACATCACTAACCAGCAGGGAAATTCAAATCAAAAACTCCGTGAGACACTGCTTCACACCTGTCAAAATGGCCATCATCAAAAAGACAATAAATACGTGTTGGCGGGGATGTGGAGAAAACGCAGCCCTCAGGCACTGTTGGTGGGCATGGAAATTGGTGCGGCCGCTATGGAAAATGGATTAAAAATTAAAAACAGAACTATGATACAACCTATCAATCCCACTTAGGTATTTATAATCCAAAGAAAAGGAAAACACTAATTTGAAAAGACATATGCACCCCAAAGATGCTGGGAAAGATGGAAGGCAAAAGGAGAAGAGGGTGGCAGAGGATGAGTTGGTGAGATGGCATCACCAACTTGATGGACATGAGTTTGAGCAAGCTCCAGGAGTTGGTGATGGACAGGGAAGCCTGGCGTGCTGCAGTCCACAGGGTTGCAAAGAGTTGGACACAGCTTAGCAACTCAACAATGACAAAACACCCCAATATTCACAGAAGCAATATTTATAACAGCCAAGATATGGAACGTAAAGAAAGTGTGGCCTGTTTATACAATGGAATACTGTTGTGGCTGTTCAGCTGCCAAGCGGTGTCCAGCTCTTTGCGACTCCATGGACTGCAGCATGCGGCACTTACAGCTGGGGGGCTCTGCAGCCTGGAAGGACACCTGAAGCTCCAGGACACACAAACCTGCCTTCTGCATCCTTCCTGAGACTCACCCTGCCACTCCCCACCTCTGCAGAACACAGAATGCTGGGTTCTGGGCAGAATCCCGACACCTATAAATTCCAGGCCCTTTATGTCAACCAGCAACATTCCAGGCCCAGTGCCACTGCCCTTGCCCATCCCAAGCTGCCCCCCAGGCTGCGCCCGTTTTGGGTTCCCTGACTGCCCCAGCTCCAGCTCCCCGGCCACCTCCTCCCGAGGTTCCCCTGACCTTATCTGGCCCAGGCCCCAGCCTCCATCCCCAGCACCGCCCCTCCCCTCATGCTGAGGACATGGGCTCCCCGTGTATCGTCCCCATGGCCCACCCCCCAGCCCCTGACTCTCCTGCTCGAAGAGGGGCCCATCAACCGCTCTCCCCACCCTCCTCGCTCCACCTCCTGGAGCTCGCCTGCTCTGGGGCATGCCCACCTCAGGCACCGCCAGCCTGCTCACTGTCCCCTCCACCGGCACCCCAGTCTGTCCCCCGTCCTCCCCCACCGTCCTCATGACCGAGTCTGGACTCTGAAGGCCACCACGGCCCCGCACTCTGCAGTCGCCCACTATCACCCTGGGACACCGGTGCCCTCTGCGGTCCTGCCTTCCACCTGCCCCACCTCAGCTGCCCTCGGGGTGGGTCTGGGGCAGGGGCCAGGACTTCTTTTCCCAGCCTGAAGGAGGGCTGGAGTCCAGGTGGGTGGACGAGAGAAGCCTGGAAGGCAGGGAAGTGAGAGTGAGGGTCCTGGAGGGCAGGGTGAGGGGGCATCGGGCACACACTCGAGCTGGAGTGTTGGGGGTACCGGGTTGGGGAGGGGAGGGCGAAGCGGAGGGGGCCTCGGACCACTCACTGCCCGTGGACTGACTCCTCAGCAGCTGTCTGGAAAGGCAGCTCCAGGGAACCCGGCCCTCCAGCCACGTGGCGTGACCCTCTACACACTCACAGGGGCACATGGACGCACACACTCACACAGGCATCCGCCCCAGTTGGACAGGGCAGGAGAAACCCCAACCCGCCACACCTCGTCTCCCCTTCCTGCGTCTGTGGGCGGCCCCCTCTCCTGTCCCTCCCTCCCCTCCCCCTCTCCTGTCCCTCCCTCCCCTCCCCTTCTCCTGTCCCTCCCTCCCCTCCCCCTCCCCTGCCCCTCCTCCTCCCCACTTTTCTCTGCAGCCCCGCCTCCCAGATGCTCCCACATACTGACTATTTCTGCACTGAACTCTGACCCCTGCAACCCCCCTGGCCAAACCTTGACCCCCATCAGTCACTTTGACCCCTGCTTATCACTGCCATGTGGTCCCCACTGCCTCTTGGTGGGCTGGCTCTCCCCTCTCCCTGACGCTCAGCCAAGCACCCACGGGATGAGACAAGGCCGGTGCTCGGCCCAGCCCCCGGCAGGCAGCCTGAGCAGGGCAGCACCGCTCCCCAGGGACCCGGCATGTCCCCCACCCAGCCCCTCTCCAGCAGGTGACAGACCATCCCCCATGACGATGACGGCCCGGGGCCACAAGGGAAGGCCTGCAGGCTCCCCCTGGGGCCCAGGCTGTGGGGACAGGCGGGGCCGCCCTGGCCTGCCGTGAGTCCTACCTCTTGCAGCCTGAGTGACTGTAGCTCCAAGTTCTCAGAGAGCTAAGGGGCTGCGTGGCCTGCCCAGCAACCAGAGAAGGGAGGCAGGATATGGGCGCCTCCTCTCACTCAGAGGGCAGAAGCCAGAGGAGGGCCTCGGTAACAGCACAGAACTTTCTGGAAAGGAAGCTTGGCTTTGCAGCAGCCCCAGGGATGTGTGACATCCACTTGGCTCCACGCACACTGGCAGCGCCAGGTCCCTACATGGTCTGAGTCTGTCCATGGGAGAGAGGAGCCCAGCCCGAACCGTCCCCGCATCCGAAATGCCAACCAGCTGCCCGAGGCACTCGGGATCTGAGGGGGTGGCCATCCGCTTGGGTGCAACCCCGCTCCAGCCGGAGTCTCTGCAGACGGCAACGAGGGAGGGGAGCGTCCGGCAGGGAGGACCCTCAGGCTGGAGCTGGGCACGGACGAGGGCTGACAGAGCACGCGCTCCCATCACCATGGTGACCCCCAGGGGCGAGGCAGGAGGCGCTGAGTTTCCGGGAGAGAGAGGGAAGTGAGCGCAGCCCTGGCCTGTGGCCTGAGGGTGGCGGGGCTGGGGAGACGCGCCCCGCCCAAGTTAAAACACACAGGGGCACAGCACCTGCTTGGGAGCAAGATAACGGAGCAGGGTGCAGCCCACGGGGAGGGGAGACGTGAGCCGGCACGACTGACTTCAGCGCGGCAACCACAGGAAGGCAGGCCGTGAGCCCTGCTGTTAAACCAGAAGCCAAGAGCACTCCCAGGAAGTCACAAAGGGCGCAGCGTCCACCGCGGCCTCGACCAGTGAGCCCGGGAAGGGACAGACCAGGTGTCACGGGCCGCAGGGCCCACGGCCGACCGCCCAGAGAGCCAGGGACGAGCAGCGGCCACGGCGGCCTGCGCGCCTGCACGCTGGGGACCTGCAGCCGGGCCCCCGGGGACGGCACTGGGGCTCGCCGCGGCAGCTGCGGGTCAGCCGCAGACACCACTCCTGCCCTGGCCCAGCCGGCAGCTGTGGCCTTCTCCACACCAGGGCTCTGCCTCCTGGAACGTGGGCCCCGCGGGGCAGGGACCGGCGTCCTTGGCCTCTGCAGAGTCCTGGGAGCCCGGTGCACACTGCGAGGCATAGAGGCACTCGGGGCACAGGTTCACCGCAGGGGAGTGGGCGTCGCCTCGGGGGCGGCAGGGGGCGCGAGGGGACGCACGGCCGAGGCAGCGTCGGGGTGCCTACGATGAAGGCGGAGCTGAGCAGCTGAAGGCTAGGTGCGAGGTGTGAAAGCGGAGGACGGTGATTCCCAAGATGGAAAGGATCAAACGACGGCAACACACGGTGGACTGGAAAACAACACATGAAAGGTGGCAACTGCCTCCAAAACTGAACACCGAAAATAATTACAGCCCAACAAGATACTCTCGGACCTGGCACGCAATCGACTGAGTGAGCACCGACAGCAAACAGTGCGTCTGAGAGCAGGAGCTCCGGTGCGGCCGTCCCGGGCGGTGCGGCCAGCACCCAGGACGGGCAGCAGACGGAAGGGGACACTCAGTTGCCACTAACCCCAGGAAGTGGGCTCCAGCCAGGCGGCGCTCATGCCCTGCACCAGTCACTAGGCTGACTATACAGTTACAGGTTCAATTCAGTTCAGTCGCTCAGTCATGTCCAACTCTTTGCGACCCCATGAACCGCAGCACGCCAGGCCTCCCTGTCCATCACCAACTCCCGGAGCTTACTCAAACTCACGTCCATCGAGTCGGTGATACCATCCAACCATCTCATCCTCTGTCGTCCCCTTCTCTTCCCACCTTCAATCCTTCCCAGCATCAGGGTCTTTTCCAGTGAGTCAGTTCTTCACATCAGGTGGCCAAAGTATTGGAGTTTCAGCTTCAACATCAGCCCTTCCAATGAATATTCAGGACTGATTTCCTTTAGGATGGACTGGTTTGATCTCCTTGCTGTCCAAGGGACTCTCAAGTCTTCTCCAGCACCACAGTGCAAAAGCATCAATTCTTTGGCACTCAGCTTTATTTATGGTCCAACACTCACATGCATATGTGACTACTGGAAAAACCATAGCTTTGACTAAATAGACCTCTGTCAGCAAAGTGATCTCTCTGCTTTTGAATATGCTGTCTAGGTTGGTCATAACTTTTCTTCCAAGGAGCAAGTGTCTTTTAATTCCATGCCTGCAATCACCATCTGCAGTGATTCTGGAGCCCAAAAAAAGTCTCTCACCGTTTCCACTGTTTCCCCATCTATTCCCCATGAAGTGATGGGACCAGATGCCATGATCTTAGTTTTCTGAATGTTGAAATTTAAGCCAACTTTTTCACTCTCCTCTTTCACTTTCATCAAGAGGCTTTTTAGTTCTTTTCCACTTTCTGCCATAAGGGTGGTGTCATCTGCATATCTGAGGTTATTGATATTTCTCCCAGCAATCTTGATTCCAGCTTGTGTTTCTTCCAGCCCAGCGTTTCTCATGATGTACTCTGCATGGAAGTTAAATAAGCAGGGTGACAATATACAACCTTGACGTACTCCTTTTCCTATTTGGAACCAGTCTGTTGTTCCACGTCCAGTTCTCACTGTTGCTTCCTGACCTGCATACAGGTTTCTCAAGAGGCAGGTCAGGTGGTCTGGTATTCCCATCTCTTTCAGAATTTTCCACAGTTTATTGTGATCCACACAGTCAAAGGCTTTGGCATAGTCAATAAAACAGAAATAGATGTTTTTCTGGAATGCTCTTGCTTTTTCCATGATCCAGCGGATGTTGGCAATTTGATCTCTGGTTCCTCTGCCTTTTCTAAAACCAGCTTGAACATCTGGAAGTTCATGGTTCACATACTGCTGAAGCCTGGCTTGGAGAATTTTGAGCATTACTTTACTAGCATGTGAGATGAGTGCAATTGTGCGGTAGTTTGAGCATTCTTTGGCATTGCCTTTCTTTGGGATTGGAATGAAAACTGATCTGTGGCCACTGCTGAGTTTTCCAAATTTGCTGGCGTATTGAGTGCAGCACTTTCACAGCATCCTCTTTCAGGATTTGAAATAACTCAACTGGAATTCCATCACCTCCACTAGCTTTGTTCCTAATGATGCTTCCTAAGGCCCACTTGACTTCACATTCCAAGATGTCTGGCTCTAGGTAAGTGATCACAGCGTTATGATTATCTGGGTCATGAAGATCTTTTTTGTATAGTTCCTCTGTGTATTCTTGCCACCTCTTCTTAATATCTTCTGCTTCTGTTAGGTCCAGACCATTTCTGTCCTTTCTTGTGCCCATTTTGCATGAAAATTTCCCTTGTTATCTCTAATTTTCTTGAAGAGATTTCTAGTCTTTCCCATTCTATTGTTTTTCTCTATTTCTTTGTATTGATCACTGAGGAAGGCTTTCTTATCTCTCCTTGCTATTCTTTGGAACTCTGAATTCAAATGGGTATACCTTTCCTTTTCTCCTTTGCCTTTCACTTCTTTTCATAGCTGTTTGTAAGGCCTCCACAGACAATCATTTTGCCTGTTTGCATTTCTTTTTCTTGGGGATAGCCTTTATCCCTGTCTCCTGTACAATGTCACGAACCTCTGTCCATAGTTCATCAGGCACTCTGTCTATCAGATTTAGTCCCTTAAATCTATTTCTCACTTCCACTGTATAATCGTAAGGGATTTAAGTCATACCTGAATGCTCTAGTGGTTTTCCCACTTTCTTCAATTTAAGTCTGAGTTTGGCAATAAGGAGTTCATGATCTGAGCCACAATCAGCTCCCAGTCTTGTTTTTGCTGACTGTATAGAGCTTCTCCATCTTTGGCTGCAAAGAATATAATCAAGCTGATTTGGGTGTTGACCATCTGCTGATGTCCATGTGTAGAGTCTTCTCTTGTGTTGTTGGAAGAGGGTGTTTCCTATGACCAGTGCGTTCTATTGGCAAAACTCTTAACCTTTGCCCTGCTTCATTCCGCGTTCCAAGGCCAGACTCGCCTGTTACTCCAGGCATCTCTTGACTTCTACTTTGCATTCCATTACCCTATAATAAAAATCTTTTGGGGGCTGTTAGTTCTAAAAGGTCTTGTAGGTCTTCACAGAACCATTCAACTCCAGCTTCTTCAGCATTACTGGTTGGGGCATAGACTTGGATAACTGTGATATTGAATGGTTTGCCTTGGAGACGAACAGAGATCATTCTGTCATTTTGAGATTGCATCCAAGTACTGCATTTCAGAGTCTTTTGTTGACCATGATGGCTACTCCATTTCTTCTGAGGGATTCCTGCCCGCAGTAGTCGATATAATGGTCATTTGAGTTAAATTCACCCATTCCAGTCCATTTTAGTTTGCTGATTCCTAGAATGTCGATGTTCACTCTTGCCATCTCCTGTTTGACCACTTCCAATTTTCCTTGATTCATGGACCTGACATTCCAGGTTCCTATGCAATATTGCTCTTTACAGCATCAGACCTTGCTTCTATCACCAGTCACATCCACAACTGGGTATTGTTTTTGCTTTGGCTCCATCTCTTCATTCTTTCTGGAGTTATTTCCCCACTGATCTCACAGGCATTGGAGGGACTGTGAGGAGATACCCCATGTCCAAGGGCAAAGGAGAAGCCATAGAGATGGTGGGAGGGGCAAAACCGTGTTTGGAATCATCCCCACACCTGGGAGTCATCCCCACACCTGGGAGTCATCCCCACACCTTGGAGTCGTCCCCACACCTGGGAATCGTCCTGGGAATCATCCCCACACCTGCCAGAGACACTTGGGGGCTCAAACATACCATGTGCCCACCAGGACCCAGAGACCCCACAGAGACTGAGCCAGAACTGTCTTTGAGTGTCTCCTGCGGAGGTGCGGGTCAGCACGGCCTGCTGCAGGGGCAGGGGCTCTGGGTGCAGCAGACTGGGTATGACATAAGCCCTCTTGGAGGAGGTTGCCATTAACCGCACCGTAGAGCTGCCAGAACTTAGTCAGGACTGAGGAAACAGACTCTTAGAGGGCACACACAGAACCTTGTGTGCACCAGGACCCAGGAGGAAGGGCAGTGACCCCACAGGGGGCCGACTTGCTGTGAGTGTCCAGGAGTCTCCGGCAGAGGCGTGGGCTGGCGGTGGCCTGCTGCAGGGTCAGGGGCACTGAGCGCAGCAGTGCATCATGGGACCCTTGGAGGAGGTCACCATTATCCTCATCACCTCCACCATAGTTTGGCCTCAGGTCAAACAGTGAGGGAACACAGCCCGGCCCAGCAACAGGAAATTGGATTAAAGATTCACTGAGCATGGCCCTGCCCATCAGAACAAGACCCAGGCTCCCCCTCAGTCAGTCTCTCCCATCAGGAAGCTTCCATAAGCCTCTTATCCTTCTCCGTCAGAGGGCAGACAGAGTGGAAACCACATCACAGGAAACTAGCCGAACTGATGGCATGGACCACAGCCGTGACGAACTCAGCGAAGCTGTGAGCCATGCTGTGTTGGCCACCCGAGACAGACGGGCCACGGTGGAGAGTTCTGTCAAAACGTGGTCCCCTGGAGAAGGGAACGGCAAGCCACTTCAGTGTTCTTGCCTTGAGCACCCCATGAACAGTATGAAAAGGCAAAAAGTGGGACCCTGAACGATGAACTCCCCAGGTCAGTAGGTGCCTAATATGCTACTGGAGAAGAGTGGAGAATAGCTCCAGAAAGAATGAAGAGCTACAGGTAAGCAGGTGAAACCACAGTGTAAGAAAATCGTTTGTAGAATCTGAGCGCAGCCTCGTACAGTCTCATCCAGGGTTGCTTCCTAAGCTCACTAGCAAACTGGGCCCTCAAGGACAGGACGGATGGAGTGGACCACAGAGCAGACATTTCCACGTGGCCAAGTTCAACCGAGAGAAGGCCTTTCCCATGGGAGCCGGAGACGGGGTGGGGTGTGCTTTAGGGGGTCCTCACAAGTCAGGGAGAGCAGACCTCCCCAGGAGAAGCAGGCAAGGGGGAAAACAAATGCAGAATCGGCGTGTGGAAGTGAGCTGTGAGCTGACGGGTGCGGCACCCTGGGGACTGGACGGGCCGACACCACCAGAGCCCGGGGCTGGCGGGGCGGGGGAGGGACACGACCAATGACCTCTAGAGGGCGAGCCATGGACACAGAACCAAGGTGTGAAGAGCTAATCCCCGGGAATTAGACAAAGTGGAAAACGGGCCAACAGCGTGTGTGCAGCGGCCTTGCACATGTGGACGGTGAACCTACATTCCCATCAAAGGGGCATCAGGCAGACACGCTGGGGTTCCTGCGTGGAAGTGACAGGACCCCACAGGGCGCTAGGAAGGCAGGTTAAGGTCCAAAGTGCACCTTTCTGTTCTGATGATGGATGGATGGAGTGCATGGAAGAGCACACACCTGTGCACGGGGTGCTGGAGGACACATGCGCGTGCCCGTGTGCACAGGTTAGAATCGAGACACGTTAAGGCGTTATCCTTGAGTAGACTGGGATGCTTTCTGCTGACTTCATCTTGCACAACCAGAATAAAGACTGTCTTCATTTGGGGAAAATGATGTTGCAGATAAATAGCACAGATGTTCACAGCCGAGGTTACAGCGTGACCACGCTCCCACTGCAGGTGTGCATGTGTGTGTGGTGTGCACACACGTTACATATGATGCCTTCTGTTGTTCAGGCGCTCAGTCATGTCCGACTCTTTGCAATCCCATGGACTGCAGCACGCCAGGCCTCCCTGTCCATCACCAACTCCCGGAGCTTGCTCAAACTCATGTCCATTGAGTCAGTGATGCCATCCAACAATCTCATCCTCTGTCGTCCCCTTCTCCTCCTGCCCTCAATCCCTCCCAGCATCAGGACCTTTTCCAATGAGTCAGCTCTTCGCATCAGGTGGCCAAAGTGTTGGAGTTTCAGCTCCAGCATCAGTCCTTCCAATGAACACCCAGGACTGATCTCCTTTAGGATGGGCTGGTTTGGGGACTCTCAAGAGTCCTTTCCAACACCACAGCTCGAAAGCATCAATTCCTCAGCACTCAGCCTTCTTCACAGTCCAACTCTTACATCCATACGTGACTAATGGGAAAACCATAGCTTTGACTTAAAGACCTTTGTCATCAAAGTGATGTGTCTGCTTTTTAATATGTTGTCTAGATTTGTGAGAGCTTTTCTTCCAAGCATCTTTTAACTTCATGGCTGCAGTCACCATCTACTGTGACTTTGGAGCCCAAGACAATAACGTCTGTCACTGTTCCCACCGGCGTCTGTATAGACTCTCGGCTGAAACTGGAAGCACGCACCACAGTGCCAGCCGCGTGATTCCCAGGTGCTGGGATAACTGTCATTGCCCATTTCTTACTTTTGTGTATACGTGTTCTACAACTCATAAGACATCATCGTTAGGAAAGTTTTCCTTCTGGCAGATGTAGTGAGAGGCACCCAGGTCCCCCTCCTCCAGGAAGACACTCCACAGCCACGTCACGTGTCCCAGGGTGGCTTGCAGCCAGAACTGGCTGAGGCAGGTGCGAGGCCCACCCCCAGCCTCCACGGGGAGCCCCTCGGCACAGCTAGCCCAGCTCCAGGGTGACGGCCAGGCCCTCTCCTCTGCCCAGCTGCCTTCCTCAGCCCTGCCGGGAGCAGCAGGCGGGACGGCCCCAGCGAACGTCCCTCGGGGAAGGAGGGAGCCTCATGAGGGAGCCCGCTCCTCGACAAGACACTCCGGAAATCAGGCCAAACCAGCATGGCTGCAGACACCACGCTAACCAGCGAAAAGCCTGCTGGGTTGGGGTCCTCCCTGGCTGGGCTCCAACCACCCCGCCTCCTCTGCCACCTGCCCACCCCGCCACCATTCTGTTCTCAGCAGCACCTTCCACCTTCCTGCTGGAAGATGGAGTCCCCTGCCCTCACGCCTCACCACCCCTCCTCCCGCCCCTCCATGGGGGCAGACGCGCCACCTGGGGACCCTCCTTCCTGGCTCACGGTCACCCTCTAGTTTCCCCTCCATCAGTTGGGGGTGATTCCCACATCTACCAGCCCCCCCTAGAACAGCCCTGGCAAAGCAGACATTTAGTAAATGCGCACGGAAGAAACGGATGCCCTGGCCACCAGTGGACAGCCTGGAGCCGTGGGCAGGAACAGGAGGTGCCGCCCCACCCCCTGTGAGCCGTGATGAGCCCAGACACCCCCACCTCCTGGCGGCACCTTCAGAGCACGCTCCAGTCTTGACGCGCACCCACCGCCCTGCTCTCCCGACAGACAGCCGAGGCCAGGGGGCCAGCGAGACCACTGGCCAGACGCAGAGCCCCTGGCCTGGGTAGGGGTGCGTGCGCACGTGCTGACGATTTAGTCGGGGCCAAGTCCTTGGGACCCCATGGACTGATGCCCACCAAGCTCCTCTGTCCATGGGGTTCTCCAGGCAAGAACACTGGAGTGGGTTGCCATGCCCGCCCCCAGGGGATCTTCCGCACCCAGGGATCGAACCTGGGTCTCTTATGTGTCCTGCACTGGCAGGCGGGTTCTTTTACCACCAGCGCCACCTGGGAAGCCGGGTCAGGGTGGAGAGGGTTAAAACCCCTCCAGGGGGGCCGCTTTATTTCAGGGTCAGCGAGCAGACCCCCACCTTAGAGTCCTCAGGGCCAGCAGCCCAGAGGCGGCTCCACGGGCGGGTGCCAGCAGGGGGGCCGGCGGCCCAGCCCTCCTGGCCACGGAGCCCAGCGCCACTTCTTCACTGAGGTCCATCCACCCTCCAGGACTCCTCCTCCTGCTGCTCCCCTGGACAAGAAACTGGCAGGGAGCAGGGGGCCTGGGGGTGAGGGGCTGGGCCGTCCCCGAGGGGCCCACGTGCCCACGCAGGCCAGTGGCTGCTGCTGGAAGCGCCGCCCAGAGCAGCCTCTGCTCTCGGCTCCCCCACGTCCCACCGCAGCAGGGGCACCCGGAGCCCAGGGCCCGACTTAGGGTGAGCGCTGCACAGGCGCGCTCTGCTCAAAGCTCACGCGCGTGCAGGATACACGGCGAGAACCAGCTATCAGGGCAACTGCTCCTCAGAGATGACCCAGGCCTCTGTCCTGCAGCCCCTGAGGTGAGGGTACTGTGGCCAGATCCAGGGTGCCCCCCACAACAGTCTGTTACTAAAAGACCCATTTCACAGAGTGGGAAATGGAGGTGATGCTGTGGATCAGAGCTCCAGGGGCACGGGCCCAAGGGCAGGGGTCCGTCCAGCCTCTCCGCTGGAGCCGAGGACAGAGTCTAAGAAAGAGAAGGACACCCCTGCCCCCCCCAACCCCAACAGGGCCCAAGCCGCCTGGCCACGTCCCAGGGCACAGGTCTGCACACCACCCTGCCCAACAGCAGCCTCGCCAGAGCAGCAGGGCCAGGGAGAGTCACCGCCCTCAGCCCCCGCCTCTCCTCCCTGCGTGCCTCCCTGTCCCCACACAGGCCCCCTCCCCGGGAATCGCACGAAGCGGCTGGAACTGGGGAGATTCGGGGCATGACCGGGGCCCCTCTCCCGGCCCCACAGCAGCCCAGCCCGCCCCTGGCCTCACCAATGGCTACGAGGGCGCTGCAGTCCTTCTTGTGGAAGTCGGACCAGGCCTTGGTCTTGCAGTACTTGCTGCAGGCCAGGATCCCATAGCAGCGGGTGCAGGGTGCCAGGCGCACCCCGACGGAGCGGCCGCACTGGTAGCAGAACTTGAAGAAGGGAATCCTGCAAGGGGGCGGGCGGGCAGGGGCGCCTGGCACATGTGCCTGAGGCCCTGGGCGCCGGGACCCGCCACGTCCTGCGCTCAGAGCGGACAGCTCACGAGTCCTGGTCTGTGTCCAGCCTGGCGCTACCCAGAACAGGAAACAAGCCCCCACCCTGTGCTGGCCAACACCCCCCGGGCAGGAAATGACAGCCCCTATGCAGGGACCCCCCATCATCACCATGGTGAGGGGTGCAGGAGTCTGCAGTGTCTGGTTCTGGGCGGATCTGCTTCGGGGCCGGGGGACAGTGAGCTGGGTGCATGCCCTTCCCCCTCCCGCCTGCCCACCCCCGCCCTGCCCACCAGGGTGTCCTGGGCAGAAACTGTCTGGGATGCCCGTGGGGATAACACAGCACTGGGCATGCAGGGCTGCCCGTAACTGCAGGGACGGGGCAGAGCTGGGGCCCAAGGGGGCCAGCAGTGGAGGGGCGAGGAGGGCCTCGGCCTGACGGGGGTGGGGGGAATCTCCGAGCAGCAGAGCTGGGCTCACCCCCACTTAGCCACCCCCCCCTCCCCGGGGGCCATGGAACCCACCCAGAGCCACCCAGGCCAGTCCACAAGTGAGCCTGCAACCCCCCGTGCCCCCATCCTGGCTTGAGCCACGGCCCGCAGCAGAGCTGGGCCTCTCGGGAACAACGCTGCCCCAGGCAGGGAGGTTGCAGCAGGCTCAGCAGCACCACTCAGCAGGGCACCACCCAGCCACTTACTGCTCCTGCTCCGGCAAGTCCTGGCCCTTGGGCATGCCACCCCTCCGCTTCAGCCGGAGGCAGGGGGCCAGCTCCGCTGCACCGAGAGAGACCTGCATTAGCCTCCACGGCCCCCGGTCACACGTGATGCCCACCTGTGGAGGCCTCCACCACCCGGTAAGCCCCCTCCCCGGCCCTGCGAGGCCGGCAGGGCGGGCAGCACCGCCCTTGAGCGGCCCCCAGCAGGTCCGAGGGCACAGAGCGGGCTGTGAGCCCCTGCTCCTGCACCCATGCCCCGAGCTCCGCAAGCCTCCTGGCCGTCGGCCCCAGCTCCGGGTTCCTGACTCCGCTTTTAACGGCCACAGGGCAGCAACAGCTCCCCTCTGGCCTTGGCCAGCTCATGCGCCCCTCTGGTCTGGAGACCCTTGGCTCTGCTCTCTGGCCACTGGCGGCAGGATGCCCAGAGGGCTGGGGGACAGGAGAGCAGCGAGCCCCCCACAGTAATCACCTGGTGCTCATCCACACCCCTCTGCTTTCTTATGCTTAGACAATGCGCCAGTCCTCTCAAGGAAGGCCACCCACCCTCCACTCCCCTGGCACCCCTTAACATGCAGGAACCCCACAAAGAAACACCCGTTGGCCAGGACAGTAGAGAATGTGGGAGACCCCCCTCCCCGCTCTTCATGCCCCCCAGCCCCCAGGACCACTCCCCACGCTGTTGAGGGGTCCAAGCAGTTCTGTGAGTAACAGAGCGGGCAGGGCCACAGCGCCCTCCCGAGCCACCGGGCAGAGCGAGGCTTCCGGGGGAGCTGGCCGTAACGCAAGAGGCGACTCTAACTCTCCTTCCCGAATTAGATCCCTTTCCTTCATTTTTCTTGTCTAATTGCATAGTTTACAACTCTAGCACAATCTTACACAGAAGTGGGGAGAGAAGACGTTTCTGTCTTCTTCCTGACCTTGGGGGCACTGACTTGATGTCGGCTGGGGGGGTTTCTCACAGGCGCCCTCCATCAGGTTAAAGAAATGCCCTTCTGCTCTGTGTTGCGTGTTTCATGATGAAAGGATGTTGGATTTTCTGCATCAGTTTTTTTTTTTTTACATCAATTGAATTTTCTCTTCCATTTTAATAGTGTAGTATATTACATTGACAATTATGTTGTTGTTAAACCATCCTTGCATTTCTGGAGTGGATCCCACTCAGTCATGGTAGACAGCTCTTTGGCACGATGCTGAGTTTGGCTCGCTACTGTATGTATATTTTTGGCCACACTACGCAGCACGTGGGATCCTGGTTGCCCAGCCAGGGATGGGACTCATGCCCCTGCACGGTAAGCGCAGAGACTGTCAGGGAAGTCCCAGTTCATTCGTATTTTGTTGTAGGTTTTTGCATTTATATTCATAAAGGATATTGGTCTTTAGTTTGCTTATAATGCTATTGTCTGGCTTTGGAATCAGTAACGAGGCTTCATAAAATAAGTTAGGAAATGTTCCTTTCTCTTTCATTTTTGAAAGAATTAGAAAAGGATTTGTGCTAATTCCATGTTAAATGTTCGGTACAGTTCACCAATGGAGCCATCCGTACCTGGGTTTTCCTTTGCTTGGAGGTTTTTTGTTACTTACTCAATCTTTTTAATTGTTATGAATCTGGGCAGATTTTTTATTCCCTCTTCAGTCAGTTGTGGTAGATGCCATGATTTCAGCAACTTGCCCACTTCATCTTGCTGCTCCAGCTCGTCGTCATAAAGTTGTTCATAATATTCTCTCATAATTCTTTTCGCTCCTAGATGTTTGGTAGTAATGCCTACTCTTTCCATTCTGATTTCAGTAATTTGAGTCTGCATTTTTTTCCTGGTAAATCTAGCCAAATGTGTCAGTTTTCCTGATTTTCTCAATGAACCATTTCCAAGGTTTACTGATTTTCTCTATTATTTTTCTATCCTGTCTTTCACTAATATTCTCTCTAAAAGACACACATACATTTCTCTAGCTGGCCAACTAGCTTACTTTAGGTGTAGCGAGCTCTTCTTCGCCAGTGTCTTAAGGAACAAGGCTAGGGTATTGACTGAGGTTGTCTTTCTTTTCAGCCTGGGCATCCACAGCTACACATTTCCCTGTGATCGCTGCTTTGTTGCCCTCCGTGAGTTTTGGTATGCTGTCTTCTTCCACATTCAGATCAAAGTACTTTCTAATTGCTTTTTTTATTTCTTCTTTGACCCCTGGTTATTTAGAAGCGTATTGTTTTATGTGATATCTCCAAATGTCTTCCTGTCATATTCATTTCTAATTCCATTCCGCTGTGGCCAGAGTACCTCATCTGCATTCTTTCTATGCCTATAAATGTATTAGGAGCTTTGTTGTGGGGAGGGGTTTCTGATGACCGAGCGCATGGTCTGCCCTGGACAACGTCCCGCGTGCACTTGAGGAGAGTATGCATCAGCTGTCTGGTGGGCACAGTGCTCCGTAAATGCACGAGGTCTCTGGTCTAGCATGTGCGTGTTCAGCCGCTCGGCTGTGCCCGACTCTTTGTGGCCCTGTGGACTGTAGCTTGCCAGGACTCCCTGTCCTCTGGTCTAACAGTATTGCTCGATCTTCTTTTCTCTATAATTCTGAGCCTAGATTTTCTACAAATTATTGAACATTGGGAATTGACATCTCCAACTATTTTATTATTGAATTATTTATTTTGCATTTCACGTGTGTCTTTTCTGCTTTGGTTATTTGGGTGTCTGCTGTTAGGTGCATATAGGTTTATAATTACTTTATCTCCCTGATTGATTGACTCCTTCATCTTTGAAAAATGTCCCTCTTTATCGTCAGTAATATTTTTGCTTTAAAGTCCATTTTTAGGTAATATGGGTATAGCTATTCCAGCTTTCTTGCGCTTGTTATTTTCACGAGGCAAGATTCTTTTATCATTTTACTTCCAATCTATTTGTATCACTGAGTCGAAAATATGCCTCCTGTGGGAAGCATGTAAATGGATCTTTCTTATTCTTAGTCAATCTACTGGTTTCTGCCTCTTGACTGTATTATTTAGCCCACTCAGACTTAATGTCGTTACTGACACAGCTGGGCTTGCCTTTGCGGTTTCACATCTTGTTTTCTATGTGTCTCGTATTTTCGTCCTTGTACTCCGCCTTTATTTACTTTTTTGCATTAAGTGGATACTTTTAAATGTAACGTTTAATTTCTTCAATTATTTCAAACTATACTTTTGTTATTTCCTTGAAAGTGAAAGTGAAAGTCACTCAGTCACGTCTGACTCCTTGCGACTCCATGGACCATACAGTCCATGGAATTCTCCAGGCCAGAATACTGGAGTGGGCAGCCATTCCCTTCTCAAGGGGATCTTCCCAACCCAGGGATCAAACCCAGGTCTCCTGCATTGCAGGTGGATGGTTTCGCAGCCGAGCCACCAGGATTACAATAAATAAAATCCATATATATATATGCTTATAGTAATTTTTTTATAAAATGCTTATATAGAAATCATGCGAATTTCTTTTTAAATCTGTTAAGAAAACATGCATTTATTTTTTATTTTTACAATTGGCTTTGCCAGTGCTCTTTATTCACATGGATGACTTGATTTCCATCCGGAGTCACGTGGTTTAGAACTTCCTGTAAAGCAGGGCGACGAGGGACAAGTCCTCAAGGGTGCTGTCTTCGGGAATGCCTTTCTGTCGCCTCCATCCGGCTTTGCTGGACCTAGCATTCTCGGCTGAAGCTTCCCGCCTTGAGCGCTTGACTGCGCCATGCCACTGCCTCCTGGCATCCGTGGCTTCTGAGGAGGGGCCAGCTGCTGGCTTCCCCGGGGCCCCGTGTGGTGAGTCGCTCGGCTCTCAGTGTTCTAACTGTCGCGTGCCTGTTTGTGGGTGTCTGCGTGTATCCTGCTGGGAGTCCACTAAGCGCTCTGGATGCATAGGCTGGCGATTCTCAGCAGACTCTGGGTGTGTTCGTCATGGTGCCTTCCGCGGCACTTCCTGCTCGCCTCTCTCCGCCGCGCCCACGCGGATGTGCCCAGCGGTGCCCACTTCTCACTGGGGGCCTGTTCATTTCCCATCATCACTGCTCCCCTCAGGGGCTGACTCGTCATCTGTGCGTTGGGTGGTGTGTAGGTGAGAGGGTAGGGGAGGCTCGTGTTTGAGTCAGGGCCGGGGAGGGGCGTTATGGACACACCTGTATCCTTCCAAGATTAATTTGCTGAAAGCCTAACCCCAGTGCCACGGGACTTGGATGGGGGCTTTGGGGTGATGGGGGCAGAGCCCTCTGGTGGAATTAGTACCCTGTAAAAATAGGAAGTGCACGCTCTCCCTCCCATGTGAGAACAGGACAGGCAGACGGTGTCGAGGAGCCAGGAAGCGGCCCTCCTCAGAACTGGCCGCACCGGCTCCTGGCCCCTGGAGCTCCGTCTCCAGCCTCCTGAACTGAGCAAACCCCTGCTTGTTGGCCAAGCATCTCCCGCCCTGCTGAACTCAGGCCACAGTACCTTTACAGCCCCTGACCCGACGGGACAGCGAGGTCGTGTGTGGGCACGCAGCTGTGAGGGGTTGGCGGCCACAAGCTGGTGTGAGGGTGAATGGACGTGCGTGGCTGTGGGTGGGCTGGTGAGCGTGGGGGGGGTGGGTTATGATGGATGGTGGGTGTGTATGTGTGACAGTGTGCAAGGAGGTTCTGTGGGGAAGGATGGGATGAGTGTGCATGTGGGGAATAATGGTGTGGGTGCTTGGGGGGGGCGGTGAGGAGGTTGGTCCCTGGGGGCTTGTGTGGGGGCTGGGCTGGGGTAGCGGGTGTGTGAGGACAGGAGTGTGAGGGGTGGTGGAGGTGAGCAGTTGGCAGGGATGTGTATGAGCGGGTGGTGGGCATCTGGTTAGCAACTATTTGTGGGCTGGGGAACAGGGGTCTTATTTTGCGTGTGCAGGAAGTTTGGATATTGGGGTGTGTGTGTGCGACAGAGGTGGGTGATTATCTGAGGGTGCGCTGGTTTGTGGAGGGGTTTGGCAGGTTTGTGTTAGTGTGTGAGTGTGTGTGCAGCAGGGAGGAGCGCTGTGTATGGAAGGTGGGCATCTCGGGGCTGCAGGGTGCAGTCAGGCGGTGTGTGGAAAGGTGGGTGGGTGTGGGCTTGGGGGTTGTGTGTGTATGTACGTGTGTGGATGGGGGCCTGGCAGGTGGGGGAGGTGGAGAGGCTGGTCCATGTGTGTGTGAGCACACGGGTGGGTGGTGGGCAGGGCGGGGGTGCTGCTGGGGGGCTTAGGGTGCGGGGTACATGTAAGGAAGTTCGGCAGGGCGGAGGGGCATCGGGGTCCCCCCTCCCAGCTGCTCTCTGAGCGCCCCCGGCACCACCTCTGTCTCCCCATCACCCGCTGTGCAGGTTTTGGGCAGCAGACAGGAGCAGAGGTGTGGCTGAGGAGAGGCCACCGGTCCCCAGCCCCCTACGCAGGCAGCCATGCCTCAGGCTCGCCGCACGCCCTGCCCCACCCCATCTCCTGGAAGGCACAGCCCTTCCCCTGGGCCCGTGGGCTTCCCGGGGAGTCCACTCTCTTTCACCAGCTGAGCCAGGAGACAAGCTCCCTGTCTGTGCACCATGGGGTTATGGATCCTTCGCCCATGCCCGAGGACCCGCCCGGCTCTCACCCAAGACCGCAGCTCAGGCTGGCTCTGCCATGGGGCTAGACCACGCAGGGCCCTTAGGAGAGGGTGACCCAGGGCTTCACCCCCAGACCAGGCTGTCTACCGGCTCCACCCCCACGGCGCAGCTCACCAAGCAGACCGCAGGGCACGGTCCCTCGCCCCCACCCCCGGTGCCGGCACGTCGCCCCTCCTCAGGTGTCGTGTCCCCCACCGTGGCAGCAGGGGAGGCAGGGGGTGGGGCCGGCTGGGACACTGGGCAAAGGTGATGCTCCCAGACCTGTGATGGACCTCCCAATTTCTCTTCCCAGGCTCTCCTCCCCAGCCCAAGAAGCCCCTTCTCAATTCCCCTTGCAGACATCCTTGGCAGAACATCTGAGGGCCAGGTGGACACTGGCCCAGCAGGCGTGTCCTCTCCTGGCCCACCCCACACAGCCTCCTGGAGCCAGACCTTCGGGGGATGCAGCCCCTAGCACAAGGCCCCCATGCTCTTCCACGATGCATAAAGCCTGTCACACACACTCAGGCCACGGGGGCCTCCGGGTCAGCTCTGAGCTGCCTGAGGAGCCCGCGGCGGCTGCCCAGCACACCCACGTGACCAGCCTGCCCGAGCACCACCACACCTACCTCTCTTGCTTAGATGCAGCACCTTCAGGTCCCACTGGGACTCCTTGGCAAAGACAGCCTGGCGCAGCTGGAGGCCCATGTATTCCAGGAGCTTCTTCCGGGCCAGAAATGTCTCCCGCTCTGCAGGCATCAGCATGTGGAAGGGGCAGTGGGCTATCTTCCGGTCCTGCAACCCAGCGCCAGTCACCACCTCTGAGCACGGGGCACCTGGCCCCCAGTGCCCCAGGGGGAGCAGGTCCAGCAGCCCTGGCCCAGGCCCAACACTGTTTGGGATACACTGTGGTCGTGACGATGATTGTGAGGACAGACCAGGATAACGCTCAGAGAGCTGGCACAGAGGCAGCTATGCTGGCAGCACATGCTTGGGGGGGCCTGGATTTTCCCTTCTAGGAAGCCGGGGGAGGACTTTGGTCAGAGGCATGAGGGACATTTGGCCCGCCTTACCCAAGAGTTGCTAAAAGCCCCAGTCCACCCCCACCACCACTGAGAGACTCAACCCACCTGGAAGAATCTGAAATACCCATAGTCGACCGCTGTGCCCACAGCCGTTTTGTCCCCCTGTGAAAGTGTCACAGGGTTCAGGATGTCAGCCCCATAATTAATGAGCCGGTCAATCTGTGGAGAACAGAGCCCACGTCATAGCCTCGCATTTGCCCCAGCCACCAGGGGGTCCTCACCCCCAGCAGGAGAGCAGGGCCGGGCTCCTGCCCCCTGCACGACCCAGCTGGGCCAGACTCCCAGGTGTGCGGAGTGCCAGCAAGACAAGACAGACGGACGAGACACCAGAGTGGTGTATCCTCAGAGCAGCCCTCAGAGCAAGGCCGAGTCTGAGGGCTGGCCGGCTCCTCGGGCGGCCCTCCCTGACCCAAGCGCGCCCCCAGGGCACCCTGCTGAGGTCTGGCCCCGCTCCACTAGCTGCAGGTGGCGGGAGGGCAAACCCCAAGCGGTCTGTTAGAGACAACGGCCGGGTGCACGGGCAGTGGGGGCAGATCATGGACAACAAGATACAGAAAGGCCAGAAGCCCAGCTGCCACTCCTGAAGGCCAGGAAGCAGAAGCAGGGCCCGCGCACTCATCCTGTGCTTAGCACCACCGAAGGGCGGGCAGACCGCCTGAGCCTCCAGACTGACCCCGGACACAGCCTCCATGCACCCCACACAGGAACAAGCGCGCCCCGCCTGGGGAATGAGCAAGGGAACCTGTGACTTGTTCTCAAGGCCTGTGGGCTAAAGAGGCCAAAAGCCCTAGTCTGTACATGTTCACCATCCATCCAACCACCCAGGGCACTCAGTAAGACCACGGGCGCTGTGTGCCTGGCTGCAGAAACCAGCTACATGTGTGTGAGTGTGTGTGCTTGCACACGTATTCAGAGGCGTGTGGATGTGTGTGCGTGCGTGTGTGTGGCTGCAGAGAGCAGCTGTGTGAGTGTGCGGGGGCTTGCGCACGTGTGCACCAGTGTGTGGCCATGTGTGTGCGTGCGTGTGTGTGGCTGCAGAGAGCAGCTGTGTGAGTGTGCGGGGGCTTGCGCACGTGTGCACCAGTGTGTGGCCATGTGTGTGCGTGCGTGTGTGTGGCTGCAGAGAGCAGCTGTGTGAGTGTGCGGGGGCTTGCGCACGTGTGCACCAGTGTGTGGCCATGTGTGTGCGTGCGTGTGTGTGGCTGCAGAGAGCAGCTGTGTGAGTGTGCGGGGGCTTGCGCACGTGTGCACCAGTGTGTGGCCATGTGTGTGCGTGCGTGTGTGTGGCTGCAGAGAGCAGCTGTGTGAGTGTGCGGGGGCTTGCGCACGTGTGCACAGGCATGTGATGTGTCTGTACATGCACATGTGTGTGCATCTGGGCCCTGGCACACCCAGAGGCGAGGTCCTCCACTTCTGACGCAGCACCAGCTGCACTCATAGCAAACAGCATCCGTCAGAGGCGCCCACCCAGACCACGACAAGGAAGCATGCTGTGCTGCACAGAGGTTCTTTGGTTTCACAGTCTCATCGAGAAATGCTGACAGAACCACAAACCACAAGGCTCAAAGTGACAGGCAAGAACCCAGCTGTCATCTACAGGAGCTCAGAAGCCACATTTGCTGAGCAGGGGTCAGCAGGGCCGCTATTTGGGGAGACACAAGGCGGCCTCAGTGACTCACCAGCCTCTCATCACTCAACCTTCCTTCCTCACAAACAAAAACCCTGGGTTCTGGGGGCGCTGCCAGTGAAGCTTTGCTTCCAGCAGAGAAAGCACCCCTACCCAGGACACAGCTCCCCCATCCCCCACCCAGGGGACAGCTCCCCATCCCCCACTCAGGACACAGCTCCCCCATCCCCCCCAGGACACAGCTCCCCCATCCCCCACAGGACACAGCTCCCCATCCCCCACTCAGGACACAGCTCCCCCATCTCCCCCAGGACACAGCTCCCCTATCCCCCATCCCCCAACCCAGGACACAGCTCCCCCATCCCCCACCCAGGGGACAGCTCCCCATCCCCCACTCAGGACACAGCACCCCATCCCCCACTCAGGACACAGCACCCCATCCCCCCACTCAGGGCACAGCTCCCCATCCCCCCACTCCCCCCATACAGCTTCTGGATCCCTGCTCATCCGTTTCTGTCACTGAAAACTCTAGAGTCCTGCAGCCAGACCAAAGCCAAGCCCAGTGCCTCTCAAGACAAACTAGGGACTCTTGTCCGGCCTTTTGAGTGGGTTTGCCACTAACATATTTTAGGTCTATAAACTATAAAAGGCAAGAATTGTTTGTACTTTCTCAAGTGTTTGGAACATCGAGTCTTGAACACAGAGCAACAGCCCATGAAGTGCCGCGAAGCGCCTTGCCACAGGCAGGGCCAGAGGGTCCAGCGCAGACCCCAGCCCCCAGGGCCGCCCCGTCTACCCTCCCGCCCCAGGGCCACCCCCCACCCCCGGCTCACCAGGGCCAGCCTGCTCTCCAGGCTCCTCTGGCTCTCATAGATGATGTCACAGGCCACACACAGGGCGCTGCCCAAGCCTTTGGTCAGTAGCATGTTGGGGTCAGCTCCGCAGGACAGCAGCTCCTTCACAATCTGGACACAGACAGCCCTGTCAGCACCCGCCACGCCCGCTCCCAACAAGTGAAGGAAGCGCCCGGAGTGGGGCCACATGGGGCGGCTTCCCTGCTTCTCACCCCAAGGGGCCCGGCTCAGATGGCGAGGCTGGGGCGGGCACATGGCGGCTCCCTAGCCAGGACTCCCACTCCCCAGGGCAGCCCAGGTCCAGCGCTTCCTCAGAACAACATCCAGTTGCTCAGAAGTGGTCCCGGCGCCTCTCTGCTTTCCACCCGGGGACGCAGCCGGATCCTGCCGGGCCTCTCACCCCACAGGGTCAGGCGCACGTCCTGCTGGTCCATGTCCCTGGGACCGGCCTGCTTCTACCCGGGGTAGCTGGTCACCGTGATCACCTGAGCACGTGCAGAGGACGGGGCTCCCTTGCTCCCTGCTGCGTCCCCAGTCACTAGCCCAGGGGCCACTGGGGAGCCTGGAGTCAGAGCAGCTGCTCCAGACACTGAGACGCCGAGACACCGAGACACCGAGCTTGGCCCTCCGGGAGCTTCTGCACCTGGGGTGAGGCTCTCCTCCAGGTTGCCCGCCCCCCACTCCAGGGCTGGTCATAAAGCAGGTGCCCGCGTGACCCACTGAGCGAATGACTCGGAGCACGAGGCAAGGCAGGAGGCGGAGGGGCCAGGCAGAAGGCACGTGGGAGCCCCAGCCCCTCACCAACAATGGCTGCCTCAGGCCTCCCCGACATGCCATTTCACCAGAGAGGCCCTCCCGCCACCCAGCTGACGGAGTCCCCGTCATTCTCCTCCCCTCACCCATCATCACTTTCCTCATAAACTTACTGCCTGACAGTCACACACCAGACTGTGGCCCATCTGCCCCAACTAGAATGTAGGATCCTTGACACTTCTGTTTTATTCAGCACCTAATGCCTGGAATGGTGCCTGCCTGGTACATAGACTGCTGTGCAGACAGTACCACCCTAATGGCAGAAAGCAAAGAGGGACTAAAGAGCCTCTTGATGAGGGTGAAAGAGGAGAGTGGAAAAGCTGGCTTAAAACCCCACATTCAAAAAATGAAGATCATGGCATTTGGTCCCATCACTTTGTGGCAAATAGATGGGGGGGGGTGGAAATGGAAACAGTGGCAGATTTTGTTTTCTTGGGTTCCAAAATCTCTGTGGATGGTGACTGCAGCCATGAAATTAAAAGACACTTGCTCCTGGGAAGAAAAGCTATGACAAACCTATACTGTGTATTAAAAAGCAGAGACATGACTTTGCCAACAAAGGTCCATACAAAGTAACGGTTTTCCTAGTAATAGTCACCTACGGATGTGAGAGTTGAACTATAAAGAAAATTGAGCACCGAAGAATTGATGCTTTTGAACTGTGGTGTTGGAGAAGACTCTTGAGAGTCCCTTGGACTGCAAGGAGATCCAACCAGTCCATCCTAAAGGAGATCAGTCCTGGGTGTTCATTGGAAGGACTGATGCTGAAGCTGAAACTCCAGTACTTTGGCCACCTAATGCAAAGCGCTGACTCATTTGAAAAGACCCTGATGCTGGGAAAGACTGAGGGAAGGAGGAGAAGGGGACGACAGGGGATGAGATGGTTGAAGGGCATTAGCGAGTCAATGGACATGAGTCTGAGTGAGCTTTGCAAGTCGGTGATGGACAGGGAGGCCTGGCGTGCTGCAGTCCATGGGGTCCCAGAGTCGGACACGACTGAGCAACTGAACAACAAGACAGAAGGAGGGATGGATGATGAAGACTGGAGGGTTGAGGGTGGGTGGGCAGGTGGACGTGCAGGTGGACAAAGGCATGGAAGGAAGGAAAAGTGCAGGACTGGGAGGATGGATGGATGGATGACTGGGAGGATGGATGGATGGATGACTGGGAGGATGGATGGATGGATGACTGGGAGGATGGATGAGTGGGTGAGTGGACGACTGGGTGACTAGTCAGAGGGGTGGGTGGGGGGTGGGTGGAAGAACAAACATGGTCCTTGGCAGCGGGGAAGGTGGGAACCACCCAGGGTGCCCTCCCGGAGCTCTGAGGCTGAGTCAGCACCTCCCGGGTGAGTCCTTACCCTCATGCTCACTTACTCCCTCCACCCTTCTCTCCGAGGGGCACTCCATCCTCGCAGGAAGGGACCCTCTGGCCATCACACCATGCTGTCCCTGGGGCACCTCAAGGACAGCACATCCCAGAGCCTGCGTTGGAGTGGCGGCACAAGACAGACACGTGCAGGTACACCAGTGGGGTAGGACTTGCTCACCAGGTCGTTGCCACTGGCGATGGACAGGGAGAGCGGGGAGTGGCCGCTCCACAGCAAGTTGGGGTTGGCTCTGTGGGCCAGCAGGAGCCGGACGACATCCCTGGAGCACTGGGCGGAAGTGGTGGGAGGACGGCGGGTTACAGGGGCGCCTCCCCTCCAGGGGAATCTCACATGGTGTGCCGTCAGCCCAGCCACTGACTGCTCCTCCCTTGCACTAGGGCCCTGCCTGGCACACACAAGTGCCCTGAATGCTGGGTAGTGAACGGCGTTGGTGGATCCGCAAGCTGAGAAGAGGCTTTCCAAACGTTGATCATTTCAGATGGAAAACAGGGATGTTGGTGATGAGGAAGTTGATTGGAAGAAAGGAGAGTCAGGGCCGCTCGACTGCAGCTGTTGCAGACCCTAACAGAGCTGTTGCCGCTGTATCGAGACTACTGCAGCTGGGCCAGGCACAGGGCAGGCAGGGCAGAGGATGAGCCCTGCACCAGGACACACCAGGTGTGAGGAACACAGGGGCACTTTCAGCCCTTCACCCCCAAGGAAGCTATCGGCTTCCCCCTCCTCCTCTCTGGGATGTGCCCGTGGGAGTTGACCCAGACTCTCCTCGCCACGGAGCGCTCTGCTGAACCCCTGCTGCTCTGCAGAGAGGCAGACCCCAGGGACCAGCTGGGCCACCCTGCAGGACCACCCTCTTCTCCAGCCTAACTGGCCAGGCCAAGGGGAGCCCACAGAAGTGTGCCGAGGGGTTCCTGGGAAGCTTCCCCTCTTCTCACTCTCCCTGCTGGAATGCAGGCGTGATGGCTGGATGGCTGGATGGCTGCAGCCCTCACGTCTTAGCACTAGACTTTACACTGGTGATCTGTCCTTGATCTGATGAAGATGTGGCCTATGGTGTCTCCTGACTTTGTTTCCTCTTAGCTTTTCCAAATCCAAAATCAGTACAAAGGACAAAGGCGTGTGAGCTAGAAACAGCTGTGTGCTCCAAGCCCAGGCCTCCAATTTACTGACCAGGGGCCTTGGGCAGCCTGCCTTCCTGGAACCTTGCTGTCCCCAGCCTCAGCCTGGGCTCGCCGCCCCTCTCTGGGGGGGCACAGTGACACAGCCCGAGGATGCATTGGTGAGATAGGGATGTTCCGGAGCAGGTGGTCCCTTGCCAGCATTGTGCGGGCGCCCACCCCCATGCAGGCCCTCACAGCCCCCATTGGGGTGGCACGTGAGATCCCCACCCTGGGCGGTGACAAAGACCTGCTGCAGGCCCGTGACGCTGCTGCTGTCTCGTTGTACAGGCAGGTAAACGGAGGTTCCGAGCATCGTGCACTCAGGGGCTCTCTGGCCCGGCTCCCCAGCTCCCCTGAGGCCCCTCACACCCTCCTCCAAAGGGTTCCTGCACCTGCCGCGTGCAAGCTGATCCCCAAAGTGGACAGGAGGTAGTGGCGCCAGATGGGGTCACCGTCCGGGGGCCGATGGGCTGGCAGCACAGACGTGTGTGACCGCCGCCTGCAGTACGACAGTGACTTCACGAGGCGACCCAGGCCCCCACCCCCAGGTACACAGGCCTGCGTGTGGTCACGTGTCCCCAACACGTGCTCTGAAATAACGTGTCCGTTAGCACGAGTCCCACAGCGCTTCCCATCCTATCTCAGCGCGTGTGTCCCGGCTCCCTGCCGACCTGACCTGGCCCCCGAGCCCAGGGCCCACTCAGGCAGCACGGCCTGTGGCTGGGGGACCCTGGTCTGGACCACGGCAGCCACAGGCAGACACGCCCGGCTCTGCTCGCGTGGCCACGGGGAGGCCTGGTCCAGCCCACAAGGGCGGAGGGCTCACCGCCCCACACGTGCACGTGTGCACACACGCACACGGACACACACACCGACCTGCAAGCTCACACACACGCCCGCACATAGGCACACGCACACTCACGGACGTGCGCTCACGGGGACGCTTCAAGGCGCCCGCGCACACCCGGAAGGCCGCCTCACCCTGTAGCTGTCCTCCCGCTCACAGGCCACGTGCAGGGCCGTCCTGCCCCCCTCGTCAGGGACTGATGTGCGCTTGCTGTAGTAGGTCCTGGGCGGGCCCGCTTCGTTGTTGAGCTTCAGGCTGGAAGGCAGCAGGTCCAGCTGTGGGCAGACAGAGGAGTTGAAGGTGGCCCCCCAGCCCGTCCCCCCAGAGTGCAGAGACCCACCATGTGCTGCCCGGGCCCTGTGCCCCCTGCAGGCAGCAGCTCACACCCAGAGCTCCCCCAGGGCTGCGCCGCCTCCCCAGCCCACAGGCCTGCAGCGGTGCCCTGTGAGCCACCCTGACTCCTCGAACCCACCCTCCCCTCCCGGCCCCACGCCCTCGGGCGCTGGGGGCTGAATGAGGCTCGAGTGGATGCGAGGATGAGATGGCAGAGCGGCTATGCTCCAGGGGCTCAGCCTGGAGGAGGAAGGCTGGGAGGGCTGCATGGAGGGGGCCTCGGCATGACCTTGCTGAGGCGGGGAGGTTGCTGCATGTGCCAGGACGCAAGCTCTGCCTCACCAGCCCTGCACCCCAGAACCCGTACCCAGCGGCTCCAAGCCCCACCGCTGGCCCCTAGGCCCTTCTGCAGCGTCACCCCCCGACCCGGAAGCCTGCCCTGTCCCCTGAGGGTCCATTCGCCTCCCCGTCACCTGTTGGAGCAGGTTGGCAGAGGGCACCGGGCCCTGAGCCCTGGTCTGGGGACACGAGGCTTCCTGAGGTTGGGGCGGACCCGGAGGTTGCCCGAGGAGGCCCACAGCCCGACTCCCCCAGGCACATCAGGAACTCAAAGCCCGCAGGGTTCAGGGCTGGCCTTCTCAGATGGCGGCAGCTGAGAGGTGGCCCAGGGGTCGGAGGGGCGGCTAGGAGGAGGCGGGGCGGGAGAACCCGGCCAGGGAGCGCAGCCCCTCTGCCTGGAGATGCAGAGGGGTACCCCCGAGTGGAGTGAGACAGAGCTTCCTACAGAATGCCCTCCCGGGGGCCCAGCTACCCCGGTGAGGACCCCTGGGCTTTGTGAGCTGCCTGAAGCAGGTTCTCACTCACGTTCATCAAGTGTGCATGCCTCTCCCACACTACAGGCCTGTGTGCGGAGTGTTCACACTCGGTGCCCAAGCCACAATGCCTCCCTCTGCCCCAGACAGGCCCCGGCTCGCACAGACGACCGTGGGTGTGTCCAGGCACATGCCGTCCGGATCCAGGCCGGCCTGCGGCTCACAGAGCGTCGGGCACCCCCCTTAGGGACCTCTGCAGAGGGACCCCACCCTCCACGGGGCGGACGCCCACCTTGCCCTGTTTGTACACGTCGTCCTGGTCGGCTGCCCTGGCATCCACATCGGTGATGGCGTGGAGCAGCAGCTCTGTTATCTTGACGCCCTCCTCCCCAGGGAGGGCGGCTGCGATGTGGAGAGGGGTCAGGGCCCCCAGCTGCAGAGGAAATACAGGCGGGTGAGGGTGCAGCCCCAGCTCCCCGAGGAGCGACAGCCATCAGCCCAAGGGTGGGGTTCTGTGTGAACAAGGCCCGTGGGGCCCCCAACCAGAGCGAGAGCGTGGCCGCCTGCCCCCCGCCTGCCTCAGGTCCCCAAGGCACCATGTTCCCGTCATCCTGGGACATTCAGGACAAGAGGCCCGCCCACAGGGGACCACAAACACACGGCCCAGCCCCACCCGTCTGCTCTGATTCATGACGCTTTCGTCCGCCAGCGTGACAGGCAGGAACACAGGCCCTAGTGGCCCAGCGTCCTATTAGACCGACTGTCCCCGCCCTCCTCCAGGAGGTTTCAAAGATGGAGTCCCATCGGTGAACCCAGAGTTCCTGTGAAATCCTCCTGGGTCTGACACCTGAAATCCCACTTCCCTGCACCCCTGCACTTACACCCAAGAAAAAAGAGGAAATAAGCGACCCGGCTCAGGGGCCCGGAAGGTGAACAAGCAGCCAGAGCGAGACTGGGAGCCTTTTCAAAAGTCAACACCTCTGAATAGGAGAGGCCTAACTGGCTGACAAGCGACACAGCCAGGCAGGAAGCGCAGACGCTACTGGTGACCCTCAGGGTCGGCCGCAGCCCCCGCCCCCCCGGCCCGCGCCGCCGGCCCACCTCCGGCGCAAACTGGATGTCCGTCCTGGCCCGGTTCTCCAGCAGCAGCCTCACCCCGTCCACGTCCCCAGCCTTGACGGCGAAGAAGAGGGCCTGCATGGGCGTGCGGCACAGGCTGGGGTCGGCGCCTCGCTGCAGCAGGAGGGTGATGGTCGCCCACCTGCGCCTGTGTCTGGAAGAAGCAGGGAGACCGTCACAGGCTGGCGGAGGGGCACGCATGGCCCGCAGCCCGGACATGCCCCGGGCCGGAAGGAGCCCCGCCGCGGGCGCTGGCGAGGCCTGACGCGGAGCACGCCGTCCCCGGGGTCCGGCCTCACCAAGACTTCAGCCCTTCTCTGCTCCAGGGCAGCCCACCCCGAGTGGGCCGGCCTGGCCGAGCTCAGGTCCAGCTGCGGCCCTGCCCGACTTCAGCCCCGGTCCTCACTCAGCCTCTCTGAGGTCACCTGTGATACGGGGTGGGGGTGGGGGCCAGTCTTCCTCCTGGGGCTGCCGTGAGGAGATGATGTACATTGCCTGGCACCCAAAGGGTCCAAGCTTGCACACACACAGCAGACGTGCACTTACATACGTAAATGCACACACCTACACACACAGATACAACGCAGCATGAAAAAGCCCACGGGCGGAGGAGCCTGCTGGGCTGCAGTCCATGGGGCCGCTAAGAGTCGGACTCAACTGAGCGGCTGCACTGCCATGCACTGGAGAAGGAAACGGCAACCCGCTCCAGTGTTCTTGCCTGGAGAGTCCCAGGGACGGGGGCCTGGTCGCACATGACTGAAGCGATCGGCAGCACCAGCAGCAGCAGCGCACACATGCAGAGCACACCGCATGTACACACAGACAGCACACACACACACGCACAACACGGCACGCACATGCAACCACACGTGTGACACAGTGCACACACACAGCTGCAACACACACGCACACTGGCACACACATCTCTCACAAGCAGCACACAGCCTCTGTGCAGACACGTGAGGGCTGCGCCTGCAGGGACTGGGCAGGTGGGGGCGGCAGGGAGAAGGTCCGGGTGGAGAGCGGGGTGGGTGGAGAGGCCCATCGCGGGCAGGTGGGGGCCCGCCCTTCCCGCTGACCGCCGGCAGAGCAGAGGGAGAGGAGGCTGGGTCAGTGAAGGGCGGCAGCGCTCAGACGACTGGCCCTCCGACCCCTCCGCACTTGTACAGTCCTTCCAGGCCCCAGAGGGCTTCGTTTACCTGGGTTCTAGCCATCCCTGTCTGCTGTCTTACAAATTAAGACTGAGAAATGTGTTCAAATATTTAGTAATACATTCAAAAAGTAACACTGCTGCTGCTGCTAAGTCACTTCAGTCGTGTCCGACTCTGTGCGACCCCATAGATGGCAGCCCACCGGGCTCCCCCGTCCCTGGGATTCTCCAGGCAAGAACACTGGAGTGGGGTGCCATTTCCTTCTCCAATGCATGAAAGTGAAAAGTGAAAGTGAAGTCGCGCAGTCGTATCTGACTCTTAGCGACCCCATGGACTGCAGCCTACTAGGCTCCTCTGTCCATAGGATTTTCCAGGCAAGAGTACTGGACTGGGGTGCCATTGCCTTCTCACTAACCATTGCATATTCACAGAGATAACCAGTTTTTATGAAAAACTTGGCCACCTCAGAGCCCTCACCACGAGGGGCCGCTGGCCCTGAAGACATTCTGTGTGTTCAGGACTTGGTGGAAAGGCAGCCCTGCTTCAGTGAGAGGCTCCCCGGGCGTGGTGCGTGCGCGCATCCACGGGGAGTGGCCGTGTGCGGGCGGGTGTGCACGAGAGCACGCGTGTGTCCCTGGGTGACTGAGCGCCCGCCTGTGCGTCTCCGGTGGGAGGGCAGAGAGGCCAGCGGCTGGGAGCCGCCCTCGGTGTGCAGAACCACCCTCCCGCAGGAGCGAGGCTCGCGGCTCCCCCTGAGGCGCCCCTGGGCCCTCCACCTACTGGGCCATGCCCAGCGCCATCCTCCTCATGACGCCCCGGTCAGCGGGTGCGGAGCCCGGGGTCTGCAGCAGGCTGTGCCCCCGCGCGCCGCACTCCAGCAGCTCCTGCGGCAGGTCGATGTGGAAATGGCGCACGGCCCGGCTGGACTCGAAGTCCGAGTCGTGGCTGCAGGCCGAGCTCTGGCCAGGAGTCCCCGACGCCGTGCCCTGAGAGCGCCCCGAGTCGCTGGCGCTGCTCCTCCCAGACGCGGAGCCCCGCTCCCGAGCCCCGCAGCGGCTCTCCTCGATGTTCGGCCGGGTGGAGGGCTGCTTCCACTCCGGGCCACCCGGGGACGGGACCGGCTCCTCCAGAACCACTGGCTCGGCGGGCGATTCCTGAATCGACAAGGAATGCTGGGTCGTGGTGACGGGCTTCGAAGCTTCCTTTGGAAAGGACCAAGGAAACGTCCTTAGGACAAAGCGGAGAGTGCTGACCCAGCAAGCCGCCTCCGTCTGCAGGGCCGGCCCGCGGCCCCCGGCACCTGGACCTGCCGCGCTAAGCAGGCCCCCGCGCGGGGATGGGGCTGGCGCCACGCAGGCTCCAGGCACAGACCCCCGCATCGTAGGCGAGGCAACTGGAAAATCAATGCCAAATGTCTCCCCACGGGCCGCTATACTGACTACACACCAGAGCGGGGAATTCTGGATACACGGGTTAACAAATGACAGTATTACAATGAATTCCACCTGTCCTGCCTTTTCCTGACGTGAGCCCTGGAAACGTCCGAACCCAGCGGGTGGCGGCGTCACGCTCTGCCCTCCACCTGCCGTCACAGCCTCTGTTCTCAGCAGTGGCCCAGGGACAGGAGGCAGCAGCGCCAGAAATGCAGGTTCTCAGGTCCCACCGCGGACCACCCCCAGGCGGAAAGGCTGGTGCCGGGCCCAGCCCTCTGTGACTAACTGCTTCTGTGAGGGCCCGGCAGTTCCACCCTGAGTACCCGCCCAGAACCACCGGAGCAGGCATCCTGCAAGGCTTAGGGGCGTCCAGCAGTGCCAGTCACCAGAGGCCACGGCGGGCCCTGTGCGGGGTCCACGGCGGCCTCTGTCCTGAGGCCCCAGCGGCTGTGCATGGCCTCCTAAAGGACATGGCCTCCTAAAGGACATGTCCTCTGTGTCGCAGCAACAAGCTCAGAGCACCCAGTGACCAGGACGATTTCCTCCCATTTGCTGCCTGCCCACCTTAGTGCCGATTCGTCCCGTTTGACCCTGGTCTGCACAAGAAGGCTGGGGAGCTGGGGGACAGGAGCAGGGAAATGGTGGACTGGGGGACAGGTAGACAGGTGAGGGACGAGTGGACCAGCAGACAGTTGGACGAGGGAAAGTTGGATGGGTGAATGGGGGAGGGGGGCTAAGGAGGGGGAGGGGTGGATGGCAGGGGATAGGGAGGGGGACGGGTGGATGAGTCTGGGGTGCTGGGGGACAGGTGGTGGGGGTGAGGGGGAGGGGAATGGAAGGTAGGGGATAGGGGAGCAGGGACCACTAGATGGGGAGTAGGGGGCTGAGGACAGGGGGTGGGGGGCCTGAGGATGGGGGGTTGGATGGAGGTGGGGGAATGACAACACAGAGATGGCAGGGGATGGGGGAGGGGGACAGCTGTGTGCATGGACAGCTGGACAGGAGACTGGTACCCAGGGATAGGGGTGGGCTGGGCTGGTGCAGACCCTGAGCCAGGGCGCAGAGCCCCCCGGGCTGACCTGGGGCTCGGGCACCGTCCTCTCGGCGATGTTGGGCTTGAAGGACGTGGTCGGGTAGTGGAGGAGGAAGCACATGCTCAGCGGGGTGAGGCCCTCATCCGTGCACTTGTTCACGTCGGCCCCATTGTCCAGCAGGAGGTTGACGATGTCAATGTGACCGTGAACCTGCAGGGAGGGGGCCAGCCTGGCGAGGACAGCGGGCGCTCTCAGCAGAGGCCAGGACCCCAGCGAGGCCCCATGCCCCAGCCAGCTCAGAGGTGGCCCCCTGCTTGCAGCTGAGCCATGCCCAGGCGCCCGCCCCCCTCCCCATCCGACCCTGCACGCCCATCCCACAGGCGGGCTTCACAGGGGGAAGGGGGAGGGCAGTCTGAGCCTACGAGGGGCTGTCGCCCAGGGCCCTCCAGGTGTGCGGTCCTGTGCATGACCCTGTGGGGTGGGGTGCTCACAGCAGCGGCAGCGAGCACCGTGTAGCCCTTGGCATCAGCCACATCGGGGCTGGCGAGGTTGTCCCTCAGGATCCCGTAAATCCAGTCATAATTCCCTTCCTGGGCCTTCAGGATCATCTCCTTGGAGAGCCGCTCCTTGGGCCCACGGCGCGCAAAGCCACTCCGTCGCCCCTCCAGGATGGCATCCATGTTCCAGCTGCTGTAAGCCCTCTTGTTCCTGGCAGTCAGGGAGCCTCGGTGGGGGGAGCCCGACTCTGGACGCCAAGCCCTGCCACCAAAGGGACCCTCCCTCCCGTCCACACTTCCTCTTTCATGCCTCTGCCCCAGACCCCGCCTTCCCCCCAATCACAGTCTGCTCCTAGGGCACCCTAAGCCCTAGGCCTGCACAGCTGGCCGGCCGCTGGGGGACATGCTACCCACAGATGAAGATGCTATGGCTAAGTAAGCATCTTTCCTCAGCAGGAAGAGCTGTATCATTTTAAAAATAAAAAAAAAAAATTTATAGGCTCAGCTGATCTTCGCATGATGGATAGATGGATGGGTGATAGATGGGTGGATGGATAGGTGAAAGGAGGGGTGAATAGATGGGTGGATGGATAGATAGGTGGATAGATGGATAAGTAGGTGGATGGATGGACGAATAGATGGATGGATAAGTGGATGGATGGGTGGATGGATGGATGGATAGGTGGGTGGATATGATCAGTGGGTGGATGGATGGGTGAATGGATATAAGTGGGTGGATGGATGGATGGATGGGTGGATGGATGGATAGATGGATGGATATGATAAGTGGGTAGATGGATGGATGGGTGGATGGATATAAGTGGGTGGATGGATGGGTGGATGGATGGGTGGGTGGATGGATGGGTGGGTGGATATGATAAGTGGATGGATGGATGGGTGGATGAATAGGTGGATGGATGGGTGGATGGATGGGTGGGTGGATGGATGGGTGGATGGATGTAAGTGGGTGGATGGGTGGGTGAATGGATATGATAAGTGGGTGGATGGATGGGTGGATGGATGGGTGGGTGGATGGGTGGGTGGATGGATGGGTGGGTGGATATGATAAGTGGATGGATGGGTGGATGATGCACGCATAAGTAGCACCTGTGTTCACAAAACATGCATTCCAAAATAGTTAACAGATATTTGAGGACAAAGTGTAGGAAAGGGGTAAAAATATTCTTCTTCAAAACTTTAACTTAAAAAATAAGTCTTCCTCAAGTGGCTGCTGACTTCCCCAGGGCTGCCGGGGCAGGCAGCGGTGATCTTTGGAGACCAGTAGAGCGCTCCATCTTTCCCCTACCACCTGTGGAGAAACCAGAGGCCGAGCCAGCCGCCCAGCCTCCTCCTGCCCGGCTCTCCCCCAGCCCTCAGCACTTGGGCAGAGTGTTCCAGCTCCAGGCACAAGCTCCCCCGCCCTTCATCACTGGGCTGCATTGGTTAGTCAAACAAGACAAGCCTGACAGCCAGCCAGGACAGCTGAGTTGCGGGGCTGGCTGCCAGAGGCCTTCAGGACCCCTGCGCCTGAGTGTGCCCCCATCAGAGGACAAGAGCCCTGGGCTGAGGAGAGAGGACAGGCCGGGTTACCTGAACTTGTAAGCCTGCTTCTGGATTCTGACCATCAAAGGGGTCTCGTTTCTGATAAACCAGGGCTCTCCATCATCAATGAACGGAGGGATGTCGTTCGGAAAGATGCGGGCGTCCAGGTCTTTGCGGAAGGAGGAGGTCATGGGCAGGTGGCTGTTGTCGGTCGAGTAGATACAGATTTCCGGAGGCAGAGTGAGGTCGTCATTCAGGAGAAACCGCTTGTAGCTGTAGAAGAACGGGTCCTGCCCCTCCTCCAGGCCCCAGTCCATCTTCTCCTCGTCCGCGAGGGTGACTGTGGAGGGCGTGTGGGTCAGGTAGCCCGAGAACTCGGGGTAGCTGTGGATGGAGAGGCTGTTGGGGATCTCCACGCACAGCTTGAGGAGGTGGTCGCGGAACCACAGCCCCACGTCCTGGCTGCCGTCCCGGTAGGTCTCAACGCCTGGCCCGAATCGCTCGTCTGCCTTGTACAGCCCCTGCGGGACGGCACAACGGGGCAGAGCAGGCGGCTGGGCGGGGCCTGCGCTCTGCAGCCAGTGTCTTAGAGGAAGAAAGCATCATGCTAAGAAACATGTTCATTCAATCGACAGTTTGCTGAGGCTTTGGACGCTCCAGGCCCAAAGCATGGGCGTCGGGACAGACACGTCGTGGGCAGGGGGGCTGCGGGCTCAGGGGCCTTTTGCGGGGAAGCCAGGGATGCTGCGTGCAGACTCATTGCAGGGTGCCCGTGGCTCCTCTAATATGGTGAGCCTGGCCCAGGCAGCCACCAGGCTGGGGAGGAGCACGCGGGCAGAGGTGCCGGGCGCCGAGTCAGACACCCCAGCAGGCGTGAGCCAAGGAGGAGCAGTCAGCCTAGCCTGCCTTGAGCCCAGCAGAGCGCAGCCAGCGCCGGGCAGCTCTGACGCTCCTGCTGGCATTGGTGCCTGGTGGTGGGTGTGAGGAGCAGGGAGAGCCAGGAGGGTCTCAGTGAGACACCAAGAGGCAGTGCCTCCCTCAGCAAGGGACCTGGGACAAAGGTTCTGGCCGGGGACCACGGAGACCCAGCTACGCGGGGAGGACGGGCTGCATCTTCCCTGAGACAGTGTCAAGGGATGATGACTGGAGGTCGCTGGGTGGGCAGAGGAACCGCCCAGCAAAAGCACAGAGGCCTGAAACCCTGCGGGCACATGCGTCAGTCCCTGGAGCTGTGCCCCCCGCCCCCTCGTCTGCGAGCCCAACAGCAGCTCCACTCTTGGGAGCGCCCCATTGTCCAACGTGCCCATGGATCACCTCTGGCTGCAAGCCTGGGGGTGGGCACCGTGGACGGAAGGCCCTGCCCACAAGAAGCTGGCAGGCCAGCCCAGACGGCAGCAGACGAAATGAGGGAGGGAAGTGTGTGAGGACCACTGCACAGGCTTGGGCTGCGGCCACGGGGGTTTCCAGGAGAAGCTGTGGATGGGCCAGTGATGGGGGAGAAACGCCATCAGACTCTGAAAGTGGCGGGGTGGTAGCACAGCTCCCCCAGGAGCTGTGAGCCTGGAAGAAAGACTTGGGCAGGGAGGCAGGCATCCGGTCAGAAAAGCAGCTGCCCCAGGAGTCCGCTTCTAGGAATCTGTCCCAGGAAGTAATCCCAGCTCATCAAAGCTGTGATATGTTCACAGCCTTATGCGAACAGGAGACGACGATCCCGGAACCTTGATGGTTCAGTAAAGGGGGGCTGTCCAGAGGCACTGGCCTTGAAAATTCTCTTCTTAATATGCGTTCACTTTTTGACCAAACAATCCCGCTTCCAGGAATGCATCCCAAAGGTTGTGGGTGAAAACATGGGCTCCTCAGTGAGGAGGGCTGCCTGGAGATGCAGGCCTTTTGCAGCTGCCGGGAAGGGGAGGGCTCTGGGACCAGGTGTAACTGCAGGTGGAGGGCAGGGAGGACAGGGTGCCCTCGGGGGGGAATGCATGTGCCTGTCGCCCGTCATTTGTAAATGCAGAGAGAGAACTACAAGATGATCCCCAAGGACCAGGGAGGCTCGAGAAGGAAGAGAAGGGCCTCCTGTGGGGGGGACCATGTTTGATGGATTTGACTTGGGAAAAGCATCAGATTTTTGCATAATCACAAAATGAAATCAAAACAAGACTTTCAAAATAGAATGCCCAAAATAACAAAAGCGAAATAAAGCAAGTGGCTGCAGCTCTGTACCTACATGGCGCAGGGAGTAGGGGAGGGGGTGCAGCGACCATACGGAGAGGAATCATTTCACGTGACTGGACCCAGCCTCGCCGGAGGGGCCACCCCGGGGACAGAAGGACAGCAAAGGAACCTGAGGCGGTTTTTAATCATCAGAGTGGCGTTGATGAGGCTCTGCCTTTCTCTGAAACTCTTATACACATGTTCAGAGATAAAGCAAGTAGGAAACGTTGCTAGAAACCAAGATTGTTGAGATGAAGAGATAGGCAAACAGCACCACAGCTGTCGAGTGCAAAGCCCGCACCCCTGCAGCTAGAGATGCTAGTATGAACCGATTACATATTTTCTCACTTAAAAAAATGTACTTTCAGGGACTTCCCTGGTGGTCGTGGTTAAGACGCTGTCTTCCAATGCAGGGGGTTCAGGTTCAGGCCCTGGTTGGGGACCTAAGACCCCAGATGCCAAAAAGGTAAAAAAAAAAAAAAAAAAAGTGTGCTTTCAAACAAAGAAGGAAGCCGGGACGTGGGTAGAGACAGCAATCTAGTGGTTGCCAGTGGGGAGAGGGATGGGAAGGGGGAGAGGGGGAGGGCACCACCAAGGGTTACCGTGGGGTTATACGGAATCATGAGGCCACAAGTGTGAGACGGTGGGAGGAAGCTGTAAAGAGCCCTGCTAAAGCACTGCGGTGCTGGAGAAGACGCCGAAGAGCCCCCAGGACTGCACGGAGGTCAGACCAGTCAGTCCCACAGGAAATCCACCCCGAGTGCTGATTGGAAGGACTGATGCTGAAGCTGAAGCTCCAATACTTTGGCCACCTGATGTGAAGAGTCAACTCATTGGGAAAGCCCCTGATGCTGGGAAAGACTGAAGGCAGGCAAAGAAGGGGGCGACAGGAAACGAGATGGTTGGCGGCATCAGCAAGTCAGTGTGCATGAGTTTGAGCAAATTCCAGGAGATGGTGCAGGACAGGGGAGCCTGCTGTGCTGGAGCCCATCGGGTCGTAAAGAGCTGGACACAACCTAGCAACTGAACAACAGTGGGATTTTTAAAATCGTGAAAAATGTCATATAAATAATCCGAGAAAAAAAAAGTTTTGAAAGGTGTTTTCAAGATATTCTATTGAAAAGACCTAGAAATAAAAACCAACCAGTGCAGTAGTGATGAGCAGCCGGAGTGGTTTCTAAATACCGTATCCCACTAAAGCAGCCAGGCTCCACCCAGGGCAGGGCAGGAAGCGTCTGGGTGAGGCTGGAGATCCTCGCAGAGCGGCAAGCAAGACCATGTGAAGCTCTGAAGGGCGGAGCCAGGCTGCTGGCACCCGTGCCCACCTGTCAGTCCTGACATCACGTAACGAAAGAACCAGGCAGCTGCCTCCAGATGTGACTTCTGACAGAGGCAAAGGCTGGGTGGGAAGGAAGTGAGTCTTTCCACAGATGGCCTTGGAGCACCCAGATGTCCCCGCGTGGCCGAGGAGGGGGCCTTACTTCCCGGGACACACCAACATTAACGCAAACACAGACGGGCACGTAACAAGCAAAGCCATAAACAGAAGAAAACGCAGACGATGATCTCACGACCTGGCAAAATTATAGGCAAAAATGGAACAGCCGGGCACTGGGGCAAGAGGAGACCTGCTCCAGAGGGACCGTGTGCGTGTTCTGGGGCCGACGGGACGATTGTGACCCTTGACCGTGATTGTCATCACACAGCACCGTGCTTGTCAAAACCTTCAGAAGTGAAAGCCACTCAGTCGTGTCCGACTCTTTGCAACCCCAGGGACTATACAGTCCGTGGAATTCTCCAGCCAGAACACTGGAATGGGCAGTCTTCCCCTTCTCCAGGGGATCTCCCCAACCCAGGGATCGAACCCAGGTCTGCCACATTGCAGGTGGATTCTTTACCAGCTGAGCCACCAGGGAAGCCCGAGAATACTGGAGTGGGTAGCCTATCCCTTCTCCAGCGGATCTTCCCGACCCAGAGATCAAACCAGGGTCTCCTGAATTGCAAGCGGATTCTTTACCAACTGAGCTATAAGGGAAGCCCCCAAACTTTCAGCACCACTTGCTAAAGGGGGCGAGTGTTACTGTAATGAGTAAAGCGGGGGTGGGGGAGGAATCTGTATTTGGAAAGGCAGGAATGTTCTCCCAGAAAAAGGGAACTTCCAGAACAGCATGTATGCAAGGAGCCAGCCTGCGTGTAGAAAGGTGAGTGTTTTCACTGAGCTTACTGCCTCATCTACAGGACACACAGCAGCCTGCTGGCGACCCCGGGCCCGGCCGGGGAGCAGGACAGTGACCAGCTCACATGTCCTCACTGTGCGTTCATCTTCTTTTCAGGCGCCTTGTGACTGGCACTATCACAATCGCTTAGACCAAGAAAGCCACTTCTCGTCAGGCACACCAGGACCCAGGAGCGCCTGCAGCGCTGGCCGGCAGCCTGGACGCCCAGGCCGTCCCCTCACCTGGAAGAGCCTCTCCTTCAGGTACATGGTGCCGTAGCCCTCCCGGGCGCTGAGGTAAAACATGCCCGTGAAGCTGGAGCCGTCCGGCCACATGTAGGTGCCCAGGCCGTGCCGGTGGTCCCGGTAGAACTGCCCGTGGTAAGACTGTGAACAGACAGTAGGGGGACCGGTCTGAGGAGCCGCCCCTTACCACCCCAGAACCTTCCAGAACGCCCTCCCAGCTGAGCCTCTGGGCCTGGGCCACTTGGAGTGGGACTATGGAGCTGCCCTGGGCGCACGAGGGGCGGGCACCCACCTCACACAGAGCAGGCGCCAGGCACACTGGCCCGCCGATGGCCATGCCACGCCCGTCTTGGCTCGGGTGGGGAGGCCGCAGGTGTCTGCACTGCCTGGGCTGGGGCATGGCCTGTCTCCACGCGTAAGCCCTGGCCCCGGCTCTGCCTGCAGCCCCCCGGCTGGCCCAGAGAGTGGGGGCCGCCAGCCCGGGGATCACCACCCTGGCCCTGACTTAAGACCCCTGGCTTCTGAGGCCACGCACATGGGCTGCTCTGTGCTCTGGTCCCGAGCCCCAGAGGAGTCTGATGGAGGTGCCCCAGGAGGGAGAAAGGACACAATGTCCATCCCAAGCCCTTCTCAGTCTCCAGGCCTGACTCTTCTGCTTCCAGCCAGAAGCAGGCGGGCCGGGCCCTCATGTGGCTGGCGGCCGTGCTCACAGACCCCTGCCCACCACCCCCCACCAGCAGGCGGGCAACAGCTGCCTGCCCAGTGCCCCATTGTCCTCTGGCAACGGGCAGGTGGTACCCTGGCCCCAGCCTCCTCGGCACGATTGGCCAAGCAGAGGGCTCCCACCTCCAGCCCAGCCCTGACTTGCATTTGGACACAGGACCCATCCCTGAGTCACACCAGTGTCCACGGGGCCTCTTCTCTCTTGCAGGAGGCTAGGACCCCAACACCATCCCCCTCTGCCGGATGGCAGAAGGTCAACCTTGGCCGCCCCCAGTGACCTGATGGAGTCATGGGAACCCCTGGATCCAGCCAAGCCTGGGGCCCCGGGAGCCGGTGACAGGCTTTCCAGTCATTTCACTCCTAGAGAATGGCTGGGGCAGGGACATGGAGAGCAGAGAGACGCCAGGCAGGAGATGGCCCATCATCTGCCCACATTCATTTCATTGGGATCAGCTGGGTGGCGTACAGTGTTTACCCAGCTGAAAGAAGTCCTGAGTTGCAGAGCATCTGTGTAGAACTCTAGGGAGAATCTAACCCCTGCTCTTCGGTTCGCCCATAGAAGACGGGGTTTTTGTCCACCCAGGAGGATCTTCCCGATCCGTGCTCCACACAGACCAGGAGCCTCATCTGACCAGCCCGATGGATGCGCTGGGGCCCCGCTCTTCAAAGACGCTGCCCTCCACCCCCGCGCCCTCTCGCCTTCCCGCGCCCTCTGGTTCCCGAGCCGCTATGGCGGCACGAGCGTCTGGTCTGCTCGGAGGACCCAGAGGTCCCCCCAGGCAGTACTGAAGCGGATGCTCAGCCCACCACCGTCTCCCTGCGTGGGGACGACTGGGGCTGCAGGGCCGGTCAGCGGGCCCCCACCCCCCACAACCAGGAGCTCAGGGTGTCTGACCGCTGGACCCGTGCTGGGGCAAAGAAGGAGGACTAAAGAAGCAGATGCTGAACAAAATCAGTGCTGCGTCATCGACGGCAAGGAGCCTCGCGTGCTTGGCTGAAGCTCAGGTCCCTCCCGGCCTCTGCCCCTGCTCTGGGGGTGCAGTCCAGGTGGGACTGGGCTGGGAGCCCCGAAGCTCCGCCTGCGCCTGCAGCTGCTCCTGCCGCCTCGCGCTGCCCCCACCACTACCCAGGCTCCAGCCCAAGACCCCTGAGCGTCTCCTCCCCTCTCCTCCCTGAGCCGGGAAAACCAAGTGCAGCTCAGGGACGGGGAGAGGTACCCAGCCTGGGGCACCAAAACCAAGCAAACGGGGCCCCTCGCAGCCCCTGGGAGGTTGCGCCGCCCAGTGCCCGTCTCCCAGCAGGGCTTCGGTGACAGGGGTCCTGCCCTCTGGGTCCCCAGGGCTCCCCCACATGCCTTTATAACCCCCCAAATGCAGCCCTGCATTGCCTCCGGACGGTTTTTATGACTTGCGAGCAAACACCAGGGCAAGCAGCGCGGACCCCGCCAGCACTGCAGGTGCGGAGGGCGGGGAGGGGCCCGCAAGCCGTGGGGAGCCTTGAGAACCCAGCTGCCCGCCGGGGGAGGCGCAGTAAGCCCGCAAGGCAAGCACACCCCCAGCTTCGCCTCACACGCGGCTGCTTCTCCCCCCAGGGACACCAGGTGGCGCCAACAGCCCCTGCCACGGGCCCTCAACGTCCCCACAGCCCCAGACTCCGCCCACCGCGGGCGCACGGAAGCGCGCGTTCACTGCGTCTTTAAGAAGATCCATTTCTTCTGGGGGAGGCGCAGTAAGCCCGCAGGGCACGCACACCCCAGCTCAGCCTCACACACAGCCGCTTCTCCCCGCAGGGACACTAGGTGGCGCCAAGAGCCCCTGCCACGGGCCCCTCAGCGTCCCCGCAGCCCCAGACTCCGCCCACCGCGGGTGCACAGAAGCGCGCGATCACCGTGTCTTTAAGAAGATCCATTTCTTCTGCTCGAGCTTAAATACAAGGCAGTGTCACCAGTGCAAATATACAACTCACTGCAGCAGTTGACAATTATAAAGAAAAAATTTGCCTAGAATAAGAATTTATCTTCTTAAGTCACAGTTTCCCGAGCTGCAGCCTGGGGACACCAGGTGAACCTCGGACGTGATCTCAGGAGTCTCTCTGGGTGCTGCTCACACAGGGACGTTTGTCTAGCCTCCTTCTGGATCCACAAGCTCACAGCACACGCCTCTCGAGAGAGGCCGGCCGGGGCTGGCCGTTACCTCGCCCGTGGGCCAGGAGAACTCTCCGTATCCCAGCTTCATGTCCAGCCCGAACTCCCCTTGGTAGACGCAGCCGTCCTGCCACTCCTGCGTGCCCCGGACCAGCTGGATGTAAGCCCCCTTCAGGTCCTGCTCCCTGAGCGGGCCCTCGGCCTCCTCTTCCTCCTCTGGGGCCTCCGGGAGGAGCCTAGGGAAAGGAAGGGGGCGGGGAGGGGAGCCCGTTACCGACCGAAGGTCTTCAGGGCCACCAAGTCCCGAGAACCGCACACTATCGTGCTTCAACCGACAACCCCCAAAGCCAGCCAGGCGGCTGTCCCTGCTCTCCAGGGAGGGGAACGGAGGCACCGGAGGCACGGAGAGTGCTCAGGGTCACGCAGGAAGCGGGAAGGACAATAAGTGTGCAGCTGTCTGACAAGGCTGAGGGCTGCTGTGCCCTCTGCCGCCCCCGGCAGCCCCACTGCCTGCAATCTGATGGCTGCCCCACTCCAGCTGTGTGCGGGGAGGGGGGCTCCTCTGGGGGCCTCTCTACTTGGCTTGATATTCCATCTGGACGAGGACAGCGAGCTTCAGGCCTCAGAGGATGGAAGAGTAGCTTGAGAAACAGCAAGCCGACCAGCAAGATGGACAGACAGACGGGGAGGACGCTGGCAGGGGTGGGCCCACAGCAAGGGGCAGAGCCTGCCAGAGCAGGTTGCTTGCTTGTTGCTCTTACTGTCTCAAGCGCACATCCTGACTTAAAGCTGCCCGTGCCTAGCCTATCACACACACACACCCCTGTCTCCCAACTCTAAAGGGCTCTCTGGGGTGCTGCAGCAGGGTGTCTCAGGGCTGGCTGGGTGGGGTACACACACACGGGAGCCCTCAGGCTCTGAGCCCCTCCACCAGCTGGCCCTCAGATGCCAGCCGTGAGCCACAGACACTGTAACAAAGCACCTGCCCGACGGTGAAGGGCTGCAGCTGCTGTGAGCATGAAGGAGAGAGACCTTCATGCAACAAGGATAAAGTCTGGGGGCTCGAAACTGGTTTGTTTTCCTTTTTCTTACCTGTAGCTGTGGGCTGAATTGTGTTCCTTCACATGCACCCCACACCCCAAATTCATATGTCAGAGTTCTAACTCCCAGGGCCTGGCTGTGTGACTGTGTTTGGAGTCAGAAGCTTCACAGACGCTGTCTCCAAATAATTTATGTAAATAATCTAGTTAGACGTCATGAGAATGGGCTCTAGCCCAGTGTCACTGAGGTCCTTATATCAATAAAAGGGGAAGTCTGGACGCAGGGAAATGCACGGAGAGAAGATGAAGTGAAGACTCAGAGAAAGGACAGCCGTCTACAAGCCAAGGAGAGGGGCCAGCCCGATTTCACACCCTCTCGGGAGGGCTCCCACACCTTTTGGCGCCGAGCACGGAGCTCTCCAGGGTCCCGGCGGCCGCAGGCACGCTGCCGCGCTCCTCCACTTGGTTTTCGGAATTCCCAACCTTTGGGGCCTCGTCATGTGGGACCAAGGGATAACGATATTCCATGTCTCTCCTCTGAACCTGGAAGCAAAGTCGGGGAGCCACATTCTCCCTCGGAGTTCCTGGCGGGCGCCCGGACCGCCGACAGCACCGCGCGCCTCAGAGAAACAGGGACCCCTCCTAAAACGGCGGACGCCCGGATCCTGTTGGAACGCGCCCCCACACAGGGAAACCCCCTCCAACGCCTGAGGGTGTCCCTGAAACCAAGGAAGACAGCCTGGGCCACCCTCCCGCGACCTTAAATTAGGGCCACATTTGGGGCCGCAGACAGCGGGCCCCTCCTCCCCCCGAGGGCCTCGGGAGACGGGGCGGTGAGGATGCGGTCCCCACGTAAGCCTGCACATAAAAACAGCCTCTCACGCACGTCGGGCCCCAAACCTCCTCTCCGCCGCTCCCAGGGAGAACGGCGGGCCGGGCCCAGGGGGCGTGGGGCCCACGCGCTAACTCCCCACCGCAGCCTCCGCGGAGCTCGGGGATGCTCCCGCTTATCCCCCTAATAGGGCCGCACCAAAGCTCAGAGAGCTCTCACCGACCGCACAGGGTCCGCGCAGGGCTGTGGCCAAAGCAGCGCTGCCGCGCCGGCCAGCCTGCACTCTGCACCGCTCAGGGTGCAGAAGAGTCAGGTTTCCCTGGAGATCGGGCCACCGCCCACGTGCCCGGGTTCCGCCAATCCCCGCGCCCGGACACGCCCCGCCCTTCCAGGACCACACCCCCAAGCGTCCGCGCCGGGAAGGGCTCCCTTCTGTGACCTCACAGAGACCCCCGCCCCGGCCGCCCGCTCCCGCTCCCCGCCGAGACCCTCACCCCCGGCTTGCTGAGCCCAGGCCGGCCGTCTCCACTGGGACACCCATCTCGAAGTGAAGCGGAGCACGGTGGGTCGGCCTCTGGGTCAAGCCTCCCTGACTCCAGAGGCTCTGTTGGTGTTTATGGAAGGCGCCGAGCTCACAGCCTGGTTGGGGGACAAGATCGGGGGCAGCCAGGGTCACGGGGGCGCCTTTACGGGGAGAGGATGCCTAGGTATGGTTTCGGGGGATGAGTAGGAGCTCTCAGAACAGAAGCGAGCACATTTCAGGGAACTGGACTAGCAGCACCCGGGAACAGCGCGAGGGCTTTCCGCGGCTTCTTGGAGAGAGGGGTCTCTAGAGGTGCAGACCTCCCCTTCTTAGAACAGCGGGAACGGATGACAACAACTGATGCCCTTTCCGCCCCCGCGAGCTGCAGTGGCCCGAACGTGGCTTTACCCGGACGCTAGGGTTCCGGGGGCGCTCCCCCAACCCTGCAATGTCTCCCAATTCATCTCTTCTACCCCTGGCCCCTTAGCACCACCTCGGCTCCTAGAGCCCTTCTCTACCCCTTAATCCTTTCCCTCACGTTCCCTCTTTGCCCTGCTCCAGCTGTCGCTTGTGAAGCTGAGCAAAGACAAATGGAGCCACCTTTAAAATTTGTTTCTGAAAAGAGAAGAGTCACCTAAAACTTCCTGTTAAAGCATACCACCTGTTGTGGGTTGAGCAATGGCCCCCCCACCCCGCCCCCCAAATGATAAACTGAAGTCCTAACCCCTGAGAATGAACCTTATTTGGAAATAAGGTCTTTACAGATGTAACTGAGTGAAGACCAAGCAACTGGTGTCCTTACAAGGACAGATTTGCAGACAAAAGAAAGATAGATACATTTCTGTTGCTTGAAGCCTACTGGTTGACGGTGATACTCTGTTACGTTCAGCTCAGTTCAGTTCAGGTGCTCAGTCCTGTCCCACTCTTTGCGACCCCATGGACTGCAGCACCGGGTCTGCAGCACGCCAGCCTTCCCTGTCCTTCACCAACTCCTGGAGCCTGCTCAAACTCATGTCCATCGAGTTGGTGATGCCATGCAACCATCTCATCCTCTGTTGTCCCCTTCTCCTCCTGTCTTCAATCTTTCCCAGCATCAGGGTCTTTTCCAAGGAGTCAGTTCTTTGCATCAGGTGGCCAAAGTATTGGAGTTTCAGCTTCATCATCAGTCCTTCCAATGAATATTCAGGACTGATTTCCTTTAGGATGGATTTGTTTGGTCTTCTTGCAGTCCAAGGGACTCTCAAGAGTCTTCTCCAACAACACAGCTTAAACGCATCAGTTCTTTGTTACACTGACTCTAGGAAACTCACATACTGTGCTGTACTCTGTTGGTTCCGACTCTTTGCAACCCCACAATCTGTAGTCTGCCAGGCTCCCTGTCCATGGGATTGCCCCAGCAAGAATACTGGAGAGGGTTGCTATTTCCTTCTCCAGGGCATCTTCCCTGCTCAGGGATGGAACCAGCATCTCCTGCGCCTCCTGCATTGCAGGCAGATTCTTCACCACTAAGCCACTGGGGAAGCCCCAGGCAACTCACAGGAAAGGCTCTATGAGCAGCAGCTGACAGTGTTTTAGCAAACCTTACAATTTCAAAAGACTGACAAAGCAATCCTAAAGTGTGGCCACAAAAGAAAAGGTGTTCTGGAAGCTTCTGTAAACTGGAAAAAACACACTATAAAATGCTGAAATGTTACTTCTGTTCATTAGAATATATGTACTGGTATTTTTAAAAAACAAAGATTAAAAAGCCTTATTTCCATAAATTGATACAAATCCTACAATGATGCTAAAGAGTTTATCCAAAAAGAAAATTTTCATAGGAACAATATGTTAATATTCATTGACAATATTCAAGAATAATTGTTTTAAAAGTTTTTGGTGAATTGGTAAACTCGATAAAAATTCAGCAAACTGACCTTTAGGACGGCTGCTTTTCAGCATGTTAGTTGCTCATGTTACTAGTCATAGTGTTTGCAAAGCTGAAAATGCTGGCTGAACCTATCATAGTTATGAAATTTAGTGAAGTATGACTGATGACATGTGGATGGGGAAGCAGAGTGGTATTTCTATTAAAATTCAGGTGAAGGCTTTGAAAAGTCAACAAAAGTCACTTTAAAAAACTGCTATCAAATTAGATGCATGAGACTACTGTAAAGGATTTATGGGGAAAAAAGTCTTTTAAAAAATTCCAAAAGGATTCTTTCAGCAGATGGTTTCTCAAGTGCTTTTAAGCTCACAGGAAAAAAGGAAGGGAAACTGGAAGGCGCAGCCCGGGCCGGAGTGCACTACAAGCAAAGCCTCTGCTGACCCCCAGGGGAAAGCTCTCAACGACCTTTTATATTGACCAAATCATGGTTAGATTTTTATCTTGTATCAGAACCACTGGAGCACATGGCAACCCGTAGCTTCCTGAGTCTCACTCCTGGAGCTTCCGTTTCAGCAGGTCCGGACCAGACAAACCCTGAGAATGTGCATTCCTACCATGTTCCTAGATGCTGCTGAAATGTGGACCGCACTTTGAGAACCACTGGGCCAAGGCCTTGTGTGCAGCTGGTTTCGACTGAAAAAAATGCCCAGCCTGAGAATCTTGTTAAGTTTTCAGTTCAGTTCAGTCGCTCAGTCATGTCCGATTCTTTGCAATCACATGGACTGCAGCACGCCAGGCCTCCCTGTCCATCACCAATTCCCAGAGCTTGCTCAAACTCATGGCCATTGAGTTGGTGATGCCATCCAACCATCTCATCCTCTGTCGCCTCCTTCTCTTCCTGCCTTCAATCTTTCCCAGCATCAGGGTCTTTTCCAATGAGTCAGTCTTTTGCATGAGGGGGTCAAAGTACTGGAGTTTCAGCTTCAGCATCAGTTAAGTTTTACTGGGGGGCAAAATAAGGATGATACCCTGGGGGACAGCACCTCAGACGGCCCTGAGAAACTGCTCTGGAGAGGCACGGGGGGAACGTCAGTACAGAGGTGATTTTGGTGAAGATGGAGTACCTCCAATCCAGCACAAATTTTTTGCAGGTTACTGCTGGTGACAAGGAGCAGACATCACCATGAAGGATTCGAGTGCCTTTTTAGACATGAGAAGATACAAGAATTGGGCTCATAAAATTTCTTCTCCGAAAAACATAACTGTCAGAAGAACTCTTCTGCCAATTTTCCTCAGAGCACAGAGCACCTCCATTCCTGAGCTCCACCCTGAGCTCCTTTCGGGAGATGTTGCAGGCCAGCAGCTGCAGCGGCTCATCATTTAACCCTTGTAGAGGTGGATGGCAAGGGCCAATTTGTAGGTGACAGGGGAACAGAGAGAAAGGAGATAGACGGACAGAGCAGGAACGGCCTTGAATGCCAGGTTAAAGACAGAAGCATCAGGACATTTCAAACAGGAGAGCAGTGCAATCAAAACGAATGCTCTAAATGAGAGGTTTCCTGACTTTTTGCCTGGGGCCCACTGCAACTCCCCATTCCGTAGCACGACTCCGAAAATCACGAGGGGAAGCTCACTGTGCTGTGCGCACGCACCCCAACACTTTCATGTAGTCTGTTCCTGTCTAAACCACTTTACTAAAAAATAAAATACGGCTATGACCTAAAATACTAGTATCAGTTCAGTTCAGTCGCTCAATCGTGTCCGACTCTTTGCGACCCCATGAACCGCAGCACACCAGGCCTCCCTGTCCATCACCAACTCCCGGAGTTTACTCAAACTCATGTCCATTGAGTCGGTGATGCCATCCAACCATCTCATCCTCTGTCGTCCCCTTCTCCTCCTGCCCTCAATCTTTCCCAGCATCAGGGTCTTTTCTAATGAGTTGGCTCTTTCCATCAGGTGGCCAAAGTACTGGAGCTTCAGCTTCAGCATCAGTCTTTCCAGTGAATACTCAGGACTGATCTCCTTTACAACCCACTAATGGATCCTGCCGACCTGCTGAGTCAGGACCAACATTCAGAAACTCAGTGCTTTAAAAAGTGTATTCTGGCTACAGTGAGAAAGGATAGAAGGCTCCCTGCAGAAGGATGATGCCAAGTCCAGAAGAGAGTGTCCTGTAAACAAACATAGCAATCAAGGGAGAGAATGGACTTGAGACAGTCAGCATGAATTGTTACCCACTAACTAACTCAAGGTGGTGAAAGGAGTGTGAGGTTATTAGTTAAAAGGCCTTGGAACAGAAAACTCACCTCAGACATCCAACAATAAAGGATGGCTGGCTGGCTCAGGAAACCAGAGACCAGAAGCTGGAGGCTCTTCGGGTTTGGTTTGCTTCGGTGCCCAAGTGTCATTGAGGACGGTTTCTCCCACATGGTTTCATCCAAGGCTGGCTTCCCTTTGTGGTAATAAGGAGAGGACAGGTTTCTAAGCCCCTCTCACATCTTTGGTTCATAAAAGAAAGTGAAAGTGAAGTCGCTCAGTCGTGTCCGACTCTTTGTGACCCCATGGATGGTAGCCTACTGGGCTCCTCCATCCATGGGATTTTCAAGGTGAGAGTACTAGAGTGGGTTGCCATTTCCTTCTCCAAGGGATCTTCCCAACCCAGGGATCGAACCTGAGTCTCCCGGTTGTAGGCGGACACTTTTACCATCTGAGCCACCAGGGAGGTCCTCTTTGATTCATATGACAGCCCAAACCCCCATCCTAAAGCAATCATGGGGATAGACGTCACTGACCAGAGTGTCATCAGAAGCCTGACTCTGGAGCTGGGGGATCGGTACTCCCACCTAGTTGGATGGCTCCTGTGAACTCTGGGGAAATGGGAAATGAGAATCCCATCCAGGAAAAGTCAGAATCCCTCCTTAGGGCACAGCAAAGGACATGGATGCTAGGAGTAGGTGATGTCTGTACCTACAGCCAGTGAAGACCTGGTTACAGACCAACATTTCAATCTTCAGCTCAAGGGAGAGCCCCAGGCAACAAAAAATATCTGACAGTCACCAAGCTTGGTAGCTTTGGCTGGAATGGAGAGAATGGAGGTCACCCAGAAAGACTGCAGAGGTTCATTTTATGAGTAGTGTGTGTGCATGTGTGTGTGTGGCGGGGGTGCGGGGGCTAGGGATGTACCAGAGTAGTGGTCTCCCACCTTTTCGGCACTGGGGACCAGTTTCATGGTAGACAAGTTTTCCATGGGCTGGGGTCCGGGGGTGTTTTGGGATGATTCAAGCACATTACATTTCTTGTGTGCTTTATTTCTAACCTAATGCTGCCACTGATCTGACAGGAGGTCCTGGCCATGGACCAGAGGTTGGGGATCCCTACACTGGAGAAAAATTTCGGGTCCAACAGATCGAAAATCAGAAATGTTTCAGTATTAGAACAGAATCAAAACACCAGTAACTAGACGCATACACAACTGCAAGACAGTTAATTTTCAGTGAAACCAGCCCCTGAAAGGCAATGGGCATCAGAGAAATCTGTTGAAGAGGTCTTCAGTGGCAACTGTGTAATTCTTTAAAGCTACCGTAATAACCCCCCAAATAAGAAAAACCACAGGAACACTGGTCTATGAAAAATGGAAATGCTAAGGGTAAGTAGCTTTATTTTACATGACCATGTTTTACAATAAAATTACATGCAGAAATTTCACAGGACCATTTATTAGGAAGCAGAGAACACAAAGGAATAAACATAAAGCTGTACTAAGGGGAAGGACTGATGCTGAAGCTCAGACTCCAATACTTTGGCCACCTGATGCGAGGAACTGACTCGTCCGAAAAGACCCTGATGATGAAGCCAGGAAAAGGGGACGAGGATGGAGAGAAGGCACGAGAAGAAGAGGATGACGTGGTTGGATGGTATCACCGACTCGATGGACATGAGTTTGTTAGGCTCCCGGAGTTGGTGATGGACAGGAAGGCCTGGCGTGCTGCAGTCCATGGGGTCGCAAAGACTGAGCGACTGAACTGAAGGGGCATCTCACCTGGCAAATGCGCTTTTAAGTAATGACTGCTCAGTGCCCAGATCAGACTCTGCGACAGGGCCCCTGGCTCAGCGCGTCAGCCACAGCCTGAGAAGCCGGCCGCCCCCTGCCCGGCCCAGCTGGAACCCTCAGGGTTCGCCAGGACCGCTAGGGGGAGCCTCTCAGACCTCGCGCCTCTTAACCGGGTCTGGCCTCCTGCACAGGTGAGGGCCCATTCAACCCAGGAACCTGAACCCGCCCACATTTCTACGGCCAATCAGACTCTCCCGATGACCACGCTAACGGCCGCACCCCCACCGTCAGCCAATCAGAGGAGGCCTCGCCCGCTCAGACCTGGCCAATGAGGCGGCGGCCAGGGCCCTGTGGGCGTGGCCGCTCCCGCACACCCGCCCCGGGGGCCTACCCCGGGAGGGGGAGGGGCGGCCTGAGGGAGCCGGGGGCGTCGGCCGCACCCGACGGCCCAAAGAAAGACACCCGGGCCGGGCGCCCGGGAGCCGGCCATGGACCCGCAACAGGCCGGACGGCGCGCGGACGCCGCGGCGCCCCCGCCGCCTTTCGTGCGCGTCGCCCCCTCGCTCTTCCTCGGGAGCGCGCGCGCCGCGGCCGCGCCGGAGCCGCTGGCGCGCGCGGGCGTCACCCTGTGCGTCAACGTCTCGCGCCAGCAGCCCGGCCCGGGCGCGCCCGGCCTTGCCGAGCTGCGCGTGCCCGTGTTCGACGACCCGGCGGAGGACCTGCTGGCGCACCTGGAACCCACCTGCGCGGCCATGGAGGCCGCGGTGCGCGCCGGCGGCGCCTGCCTCGTCTACTGCAAGAACGGCCGCAGCCGCTCGGCCGCCGTTTGCACCGCCTACCTGATGCGTCACCGCGGCCTCAGCCTGGAGCGGGCCTTCCGGGTAGGACGGGACTTCCGGCGGGGAGGGGCGGGAGCTTCCGGGAGCGGCGGGCTCCGCCGCCTGGGGAGAGACTTCCGGGCGGGGCGGGGCGTCTGTGGACCTCGGCGGGAGCGCTGCACCGGGGTCTACCCGCAACCTCTTCTTCGCAGACAGTGAAGAGCGCCCGCCCAGTGGCCGAGCCCAACCCGGGCTTCTGGTCCCAGCTCCAGAAGTACGAGGAGGCCCTGCAGTCGCGGTCCCTCCTGCCCAAGGAGCCCTCGGGCCCGAGTGAGCCCTAAGCGGTCAGCCCTGGAGGACGACCAGCCAGCCCCAAAGCAGGACGCTGGGGGGTCTCCTGCATCCTCGGGGTGGGAAGGCGTAGTTCATGCACTGACGGGAGGCTGGGTCATCCGCTCCTGCCTCACGTCCCACGGAGTTTTCATTTTCTGCAGCTTCCCAAAGCCCTCTGTCCCCGCTTGATGGTAGTGTAGGGGTGTGTCCGCAGAGAACTGGGGAACCGCCCCTCCCCTGCTTCTCAGGTTTACTAGACAGGGCTTAATCAGGAACAGCAAAACCACTCGAGAAAACTTAGCCAGAAAAACATTTACTACAGAGAGGTGGAGGGCGGGGAGCCAAGGTCAGGAGATGGGGAAACCACAGGAGTCACGAGGACCTGCCACCTTGACCCTGCCTTCCTTCCACATTCGGGACTGCCACCAGCTCAGGCCTCGGTGGCTTTCCGAAACAGACTCGTAGCTGCTGTGACACACGGGTGCGGGTTCGAGGCTCTGTAACAGACCACTCAGCTTGGGCTCCCCTGGGGCTCTCAGTGCCCACACCCACTTCCTACCTTACTGACCTCCCAGTTTCAGCCAAGGTCAGGCCCAGACCACACTAACCACCCATGTGTCTGAGCGCTTTGATTACTCTGATTCAGAGGTACCTCACCTGGGCATCCTACAGCCTGAAGACTATACTAGAAAATTAATCACCCTCAACACTCCTTAAATAAGATAAAGAGGAGAGAGTAAAGGAAAAAATGGATAATACATGAATTACAGATAGTGTAGTCCCTGGTTAACACATACAAGTGTACACGTAACAAAATAATGGATAGAACACCGCATTGGTGTTTGTCATTTCCCTTGACCCTCAGCCAGTGCCTCAGGCCCTGGTCCTCCTAGTGGGGTGTGTGGAGCCTTCATCCTGAAGGCCGAGCGTCCTGCCCGCACTGCTGAGCCCTCTGTGATCTCCTGCACAACCTGGGGGTCCTGAGCGGCATGAGCACAGTACCCCGAGTCCCGGCACAGCGAAGCCCTGCCGCCCCTTCAGAGTCAGGGTCAGGGAGTTTCCGTGAGGTCTGGTAGTTAGGATTTGGTGTTTTCACTGCTGAGGCCTGGGGTCAGTCCCTGGTCAGGGAACTAGGATCCTACGAGCTGCACAGCACGCCCCCCCCCCCCCCCGCCAAAAAAAAGTGTCAGTCACCAAGCAGAGCAACTCTGATTTGTGCCTTGAGGACTCTCAACTGGCTAAGTAGGGTCTCAGCGTCCTGTCCCAGGTGTGTCCCAGATGGAAGCATCCCACCTGCAGATGAAGACCTCTGACCAAGCAGAGCCCAAAGGGTAAAGCTGGGGAGCCTGCACTCCATGAGCGAGGCCCTGGGGTGGTTGTGAAGGGGGCCCCATCCTCCCCAGCCTTCCTGCTCCTGCTCCTGGTTTGCCAGCACGATGGCCCCTGGCTCAGAGCACACCCCACCCCCTGCAGGTCTGCACCCAGCCCTGCGCAGCACCGCGCATCAGCAGCGCCCACCTCCAAGAGCCACAGCCCTGGTCATAACCCGACCTCTACCACCTTTATGGAGGGCTCGCCAGCTGCCGCCTACTCCCGACAGGCCCCTCACAGCTCATGTTGCTTTCCATCTACCTGTGAACAGCTCCTGCTGTTACCTCCACATTGCGGGTGAGGCCGCAGTGACTGTATCTGTGACCTCAGGCATACTGAGTGGTTTGCCCAGCAGGGAGGTCAGGAGCCAGGACCTGAGCCCAGATCTTTTCCGTGTGCTTGTGGTGCCCTTGCTGGCATGCCCCCTCACCTGCTGGCGTGGCCCGGGTGACACAGGCACATGGATGTCAGAGCCCGGGCCAGGTCTTGGTCCCCTAGCTCCATTCGGAGAACCGGCCAAGTCTGCCTGCCGCCAGAGGCCCAGGGGCAGCACAGCCCCCACCTGAGCCCCCGGGCCTCCTGGAGGTCCTCCCATGCCGGGTCCGCCCGCTAGCAGACGAGGCCAGGGGCCGGCTCCCCTCCCAGGGTCTGCACACAGCCAGTCTGTGCCCACCAGGAGAAGGCTGGGTGCAGGCGCACCCGCCCACCAAGCCAGTCAGGGCTGGACCATCCGAAGGCTGGTGTGCGGGGATTCCCTGGTTGCCCAGTGGTTAAGACTCCACCTTGCAATGCAAGGGACACTGGTCCAGGAAGATCCCACATCCCACGGGGCCACAAAGCCCTGCGCCAGGGAACTGTGGAGGCCTGCGCTTTACAGCCTCTTCTCCACAAGAGAAGCCACCACAGGGAGCAGCCCGCACACCGAAAGGAAGAGTAGCCCGCGCCAGCATGAGTTTACAGCAACAAAGGCCCACCAGTCAAAAAATAAAATAATTTAAAAAAATAAAAAGCTGGTGCATGAAAATTCCTTTGGGAGAAACCCCAGCCTCTGGCAGTCCCAACTTCCAGCTCCTCTCCCCCAGGTGGACTGGGGGAGGAGCGTACTTTGCAGCCACCCTGGACCTCTGTCAGCAAAGCAGCACCCCCGACCCCTGACACTGAAGGCACCGTCCTCCGCAGGACAGGGACGAGGTGGAGAGTGGAAACGACCGCTGTGCCCTCCACAGTGCACAGATCCCTCGGTGAACTGCCTCTAGTGCTGCAAGACACATCTGCTTGCTCCTGCAGACGGACTTGTGTTGGTTCCTTGTAAAAATGTGGGGTGGAAGGCACGGCCCTGGGAGGAGTGCTGACGGCTCCCCCGGACCTGCACGCCTGCACCTACCCACCCGTCCTGTGTGCAGGCCAAGCCACTGGGAGGTGCCCAGGGCCCTCCGGGAGAGAAGGGATGAGACTTAACCCCTGCTCCCCAAGTCCAGGGCACCAGGAGGGTAAGAAGCCCCCTGAGGTTAACTTAGCCTGTGCTAGGGGCTGGCAGACCTGCCTGCAGGTGCTTAGGGCAGGCCGGTGTGGGTGCCCACACGCAGTCCCTGATGGTCTTCCAGCCCCAGCCCCCCTGGCCAGGAGAGGGGAAAGGATGGCTCCAAAAGGCTGGTCACGCTGGGAGTGCCATCTGAAACTCTGCCCTCGGCCTCTGGGCAGGCGCTGGGCCCCTGAAGGCAGTGAGGACTGATCAGACCCAGTTCTTCCCCATCTTGAGTCTCGGCTGCAGGGCTGAACCCCTTCCTTTTAAGTGGCTGGTGAGTTTGTGTCCCCGAGGCTAAAATGACACACAGGGCAAGTTGAAGAGATGCCTCAGTGTGGGTGCTGACTCCATGAACATGGGTTCTCAGCTCGGCAGTCCCACCCTGCCTGCCCCCCAGCCCCCTGGGGGGCAGGCAGGATCACACGAATGACAGGTGAAGATACTGAGTCCAGAAGGATTAAACACCCCTCAGGGATGCCATCGAGGGCGAGTGCAGCACGAGGCAGGCCCCAGCTGTGCCGCACAGGCACGGAGCAGGGAGCGAAGTGGGTGGGGCTCCAGGCCCAAACGGCCTGGCTCCCTGAGGACCTGAACTCTCCCATGATGACAGATCGCCTTGGCGGCCCCTCTGGTTTGTGGCTTTGAGACCCACCCATGCAGGTCTCTGGGCATACTCGCTGGTCTCCAGCCACCCACCTTGGGCCCAAGTCTATGGGCAGGCCTGGGCGAGAGTGGAATGACAGGCTGGCCAGGTCTCGTGACTGCCCAGCTCTCACCTCCTCAACAGTCATCCTCCAGGGCCCAGACAGCCCTGAAGGGAGCAGAGCTCAGCAGGACTTTCTGTGGTGATGAAACACCTGCTCTGTCCAGTACGGCGCTACTGGCCTATGGTGCACGCTTGCTCAGTCATGTCTGACTCTGCAACCCCACAGACTGTAGTCCGCCTGGCTCCTCCATCCATAGGATTCTCCAGGACTAGATTGTCATTTCATTCTTCCAGGGATCTTTCCAACCCAGGGATCAAACCTGCATCTCCTATATTGGGGGGCAGATTCTTTACCACTGAGCCACCAAGGAAGCCCCACCTTCCTGACAGACCGCCCAAACACACATGGAGACCCTGAAATAGGGCTAGTGCAACTGAGGACCTGAACTTCTAATTCTATTTAATTTCAATCTAAGAAGCCTCACACATCTAAGGGTACAGTCTCAAGGTTCCAGAGCCACCAGCATGCCCCACATGGCACATAACACAGACCACTAGTCTCACAGGAGAGCAGGCCAGGGTGATGGGAATCATTGCATTTTTCTCCAGGCCTGAGGCTCTGGAACGGACGAGTAACACTTCCCTAACACAGGTGTCCCAGCAGTGGGTGACCGAGGAACCTCCAGCGCGCCCGGGTCCCCGCGCCTTCCCCTTCCTCCAGCCCAGTGCCTGGGCCACCGGCACGCAGCGGCTGCTCCGGCCCGTGCATCGCACCTGGTTCACGGTCGCAGCCCAGCGCACAGCGGCCCCGGGCCCACGCACAGCGCCCGGGCTCACGGCCCCCAGCCGCGCTTTCAGCCCCTCGGCTCCTCGGTCTCCCCACTCCCTGAGCCGCGGGCGCCCCGGCCCCCCGCGCACCGCGCGCCCGGCCCCGCGTCCCCCGCGGCCCGGTCTCCCCGCGCACAGCGCCCCCGGCGGCGGCGGCCGAGCGGAGCCGGAGCGGGGCGGCGCACGGCGCGGGGCCGGGCCGGGCGGCTCCCGGCGCGACTTCCTGTTGTGCCCGCGCCCCGCCGCCCGGCGCCCGGCGCCCCTCGCCCGCTCCCGCGGCCCGGGCGGCCGCCGCCCATGGATTTCACCTAGCGCGGCGGCCATGGCGGCGCAGTGCTGCTGCCGCAAGGCACCCGGCGCCGAGGCCGCGCCCGCCCGCCCGCCGCCCGAGCCGCCGCCCGCCCTGGACGTGGCCTCGGCCTCCAGCGCGCAGCTCTTCCGCCTCCGCCACCTGCAGCTGGGCCTGGAGCTGCGGCCCGAGGCGCGCGAGCTGGCCGGCTGCCTGGTGCTCGAGCTGTGCGCGCGGCGGCCCGCGCCCCGCGCGCTCGTGCTCGACGCGCACCCGGCCCTGCGCCTGCACTCGGCCGCCTTCCGCCGCGCCCCCGCCGCCGCCGCCGCCGCTGCCGCCGAGCCGCCCTGCGCCTTCGCCTTCGCCGCCCCCGGGCCGGGACCCGCACCGCCGCCGCCGCTGCCCGCCTTCTGCGAGGCGCCCGGCGCGGAGCCCGCCTGCTGCCCGCTGGCCTTCAGGGTGGACCCGTTCACCGACTATGGCTCCTCGCTCACCGTCACGCTGCCCCCTGAGCTGCAGGAGCACCAGCCCTTCCAGGTCATCCTGCGCTACACCTCGACCGACGCCCCCGCCGTGAGTCCTGCTTCCGGGCGGCCTCTCTCCGTGCTGCCGGGCTGGGGGGCGTTCTTGGGGGCCCTGCGCCCGCGACACCTGCAGAGGGGGCCCAGCCCGGCTCTCCGCGAGCCGGCCCCGGAGTCCTGTCCAGGCGCCGGCGGGGCTTCCCAGCTGGTGCCAGGGGAGCCCTTAGGAGCCCTGGACCGAGTGAGCCCCCGGGTTCTGGTCCCGGGGAGGGGCCTGTGTGCCACCAGGGAAGCCTCTCCCTTCAGCTGTGCAGGGCCGGGTCCCTGCCTGGAGACAGGGGCAGCTTCTGTTGAGCACATGCCGAGCCACACATCTGCCCGAGCCTGACACTGCGACCATGGGCCTCCGTGTGACCCGGGCTTCGGAGGACTGTTCCCTGGGGGTGGCAAGAGGGACAGACTTGCTGGAGTGGGAGACCGAGGGGCCTGGATCGGCTCTAATGCTTCAGGGCGCAGGGGACTGGTGGGGGTGCTCCCGCAGGTTGGCCCCGTGTCCTCAGCGCAGACACGCACAGGCTCTGCGGGGCTTTGGACATGGAGCGCCCGCCGCCCAGGGGCTCAACAGGAAGGCTGGGCAGCCCAGACAGCACCCTTCCACCGCAGGGCCACTTTCAGGATGGAGCATGGGGGTTCCTGGGTCCCTGTATGGGCCACACGTTTGTGACAGTAACCCCTCAACACACAACATTCAAGTAGCTCTGGGAGGCCCCAGGAGGCTCCATCCGTCACTGCTGCGGCATGTGAATAGACAGGGTGGCGGAAAGGCGTCAGGCCAGAAGCCATCAAGGAGAAATCCGGATGAGCCTAGGCCAGACACACACCTGGGAGTCCTGCACGACTCCCAGGAGCCCCCAGCTGCCACCTCACCTCTGAGCTTCTGCAGATGTGCCCGCCTGGCCCCTGCCCTGCCCGCCTGGCCCCTGCCCTGCCCGCCAGGCCCCTGCTGTCTGCCCGCCTGGCCCCTGCCCTGCCCGCCTGGCCCCTGCTGTCTGCCCGCCTGGCCCCTGTCCTGCCCGCCTGGCCCCTGTCCTGCCCACCAGCCCCCTGCCCTGCCCATCTGGCCCCTGCCCTGCCCACCAGGCCCCTGTCCTGCCCACCAGCCCCCTGCCCTGCCCATCTGGCCCCTGCTGCCTGCCCACCAGGCCCCTGTCCTGCCCACCAGGCCCCTGCTGTCTGCCCGCCTGGCCTTTGTCCTGCCCACCAGCCCCCTGTCCTGCCCACCAGGCCCCTGCTGTCTGCCTGGCCCCTGCTGTCTGCCTGCCTGGCCTTTGTCCTGCCCACCAGCCCCCTGCCCTGCCCATCTGGCCCTTGCTTCCTGCCAGGGGCCTTCTGGGGCTCTGACAGCTGGCGGGCATGGCTCCCACCACAGCCGTGAAAACAGAGGCTATGGTTCTCCCTGACCTTGGAGCCCATGTGTCTGATCCACCTAAGACCAGCAGAGTGGTTGGAGAGTGGTGGGACCAGGGCCCACAGCCGGCTACCCTGCTGGCCTGACCCTGTCCCCAGCAGCCTGATCGCGAGGGCCTGTCCCCAGCATGATCTGGGGACGACTTATCCCAGGACCTGGGGGTGTGGGGGGGGGGGCGGGGTGTGAAATGCAGGTTCCTAAGTCCTAGCTCTCTGTGGTCAGACCCAGGAGTTTGCATTTTTGAAGTCTCCCCAGACAGGCCTTCCGAACATCTGGGGCAGCCCTAGGGGTCAGCAGAAAAGGAAGATACTGCTGCAGGCTCTTCTTGGGCAGAGAACAGAGACATAGAAGCCAAAAAGAAGTTTTATGGAAGTTCATGAAGGCTGACAGTGGCCTGGCTGGTCTGCAGGAACTGTCTAGGCAGCCCTGCAGGCCTGGACATCCGCTAGGATCTGGGGACCCAGGGGTGGGGTCTCAGCACATATAGCCTCCAGCGGCAGTCCTAGGTCTGGGGTCCCCCACCCCTGGGGTCTCGTCACGGACAGCCCCCAGCGATGGTCCTGGGTCTGGGGTCCCAAGTGGCAAGCAGCTGTGGCTGCCGTCCTCGGGCCTGTCACTTGCAAGGGCCTGGGGCCCCTCCATCACGGCCCTGGGGGGACCTGTGTGCACTTGGTCACTGAAGACCCGTCCAGTTGGCCTCAGTGACCACATTGTCCCAGCAGAGGGGATATGGGGGAGATTTGGGACCCCACCAAGTGGCTGCAGTTGGGTTGGGGAGGCCCCCGGCCTCCAGCCGCCCTTCCTGAAGACATCAGGATGCGTGGTGTTAAGAAGGGGAGTGCTGAGCTGGCCTGGGCAGGCTGGGGGCAGTGGTAGGCCGGAGTACCTGAGGGACGGCTCCCTGGCGGGGTGGGGCCGTCGGCCTGTGGCCCTGGTCTCCAGGAGGGCTCGGCCCGCTGTGCCGGGGTGGGGGTGGGGGGCGCCCCGGCTGGAGCCGACCCCTTACCCACCACCCACTGCAGATCTGGTGGCTGGACCCAGAGCTGACGTACGGCAGCGCCAAGCCCTTCGTGTTCACCCAGGGCCACTCCGTCTGCAACCGCTCCTTCTTTCCGTGCTTTGACACGCCCGCGGTCAAGTGCACCTACTCGGCTGTGGTCAAGGTCAGCGCCCAGCAGCACGCCCTGCCCCCAGCTGCCACCCAGACGGCCATCCGAGAAGGCGCACACCCTGCCCACGTCGGGGTCCTAGGCCTGGCCTGAGCCCCGGGACGCCGGCGCAGGGATGGGGCAGGCAGAACGGCCGGGTCCCAGGGCTTCTGGCAGCCCCCCAGCCCCACCTCCACTCCCGACTGGGACGAGAGGTGTGCGGGCCAGGAGCTGGGGGGCTCCCGGAACAGCGTGGGGGGGTCCCTGACAGGGACGGGAAGATCCCTAGCAGTGTGGCTGCCTGACCCAGCTTGCTGGGCTTTCTCACAGGGACACGAGTCTTGCCCACCGGGCTGTGGGGTCCCCACCGGGGACACGGGGTTGTCCTGACGGGGGCGTGGGGCTCCCCATGGGAGACACACTGTCCTGATGGGCGGGGCCTCCTGGGACGCAGGCCCCGTCGGGGGTGCAGGTCCTGATGAGCGCCACACAGAGCACCTACGTGGAGGAGGAGGGCGTCTACCGCTTCCACATGGAGCACCCCGTGCCTGCCTACCTCGTGGCCCTCGTGGCCGGGGACCTCCAGCCCGCAGACATCGGGCCCAGGTAGGCCCACCTCTTGCTTGCTGCCCGGGGTCCAGGCTCAGGCGATGCTGCCGGGGCCCGGCGTGCGGCCTGCCTGCATGGCTGCCCTGTGTGGCCCCGCGCGGTGGGGCCAGCCCTGCCCCTGCCTAACTGTCACTGCCCAGGGGCCATCCTCCCCCGGCTGCTTGCACCCCGGCGCCCTGTGCCGGTCCTTCTGGACAGGGCCTCTGCAGACACACCCGCTGCACTCCCAGACGGCGCGTGGATGGGCCCGCCCGCGGAACGTAGGGCCCGCGGTGCAAAGGGCCCGTGGAGTGAAGGGCAGGCAGGGTGGGCGGCTGGCCGGCCTGCGCTGGGCAATGCCCAGAACCGGAGGGAAGGCCTGGGGGCAGGCAGGGGGCGTGGGCTGGGGCTGGGCTGGCCCCGCCCACCGTCTCCCCCATGACAGGAGCCGCGTGTGGGCTGAGCCGTGTCTCCTGCCCACGGCCACCAGCAAGCTGTCGGGCGCTGTGGAGCAGTGGCTGAGCGCGGCCGAGCGGCTCTACGGGCCCTACCTGTGGGGCAGGTATGTCTGCGAGCCTGGCCGGCCGTGAAAGGGGCCAGTGGGCATGTGCACGCCCGCCCCCCCCAGCCCGCCAAGAAGCGGCAGGAGGCAAGGCTCACCCGCGGCCCCCACCCCCGGCCCCCGCAGGTATGACATCGTCTTCCTGCCCCCGTCCTTCCCCATCGTGGCCATGGAGAACCCCTGCCTCACCTTCATCATCTCCTCCATCCTGGAGAGCGACGAGTTCCTCGTCATCGACGTCATCCACGAGGTGGCCCACAGCTGGTTTGGGAACGCCGTCACCAACGCCACATGGGAGGAGATGTGGCTGAGCGAGGGCCTGGCCACCTACGCCCAGCGGCGCATCACCACCGAGACTCACGGTGCGCCGCGCTTGGCGGGACACGTGGTACCCCCGTGGCAGCAAGGGCCGGTGGGGGCGGGCACCGTGTACAGGGCTGGTCCCAGGCTGCGGTCCCCGCTCTGTGTGTGTGTGTGTGTGTGTTTCCCCGGGGGTAGCTCGGTGGGGCCCAGGGCAGGGAGCAGCCAGGGCAGCGGCCTCTCTCCCACCTGTCCAGGTGCGGCCTTCACCTGTCTGGAGACAGCCTTCCGCCTGGACGCCCTGCACAGGCAGATGAAGCTTCTCGGAGAAGACAGCCCGGTCAGCAAGCTGCAGGTCAAGCTGGAGCCAGGTACCTGCTGCTGCCTAGCCCTGCACTCGTCACCTGCAGAGGTCAGGCCCCCCGCCCAGCCCAGTCGGGGTCTTCGTCCCCACGAGGCTTCTCTGCAGAGGCCGGGCCAGGGGGGCTTCCCTCCACGGCCTGTGCCACCTCTCACGGGCGCTGAGCACCCGTCTCCCCAATGTGTGGACCTGAAGTCTCCACCGAGGGCCCCCCAGCAGGGCAGGACCCCCCCGCACACACTCTTGGGGTGTCTGGATGTGAGCAGCGGGGCCCTCGGTGCCCCCTGCCGTGCAGAGCCCCACCGCCATCCCGCCCCCAGCCCCGGGGCCCTGGGCGGCTCAGGGTGCCTCCCAGAGCCACGGTTTCCCTCGCAGGTGTGAACCCCAGCCACCTGATGAACCTGTTCACCTACGAGAAGGGCTACTGCTTCGTGTACTACCTGTCCCAGCTCTGTGGGGACCCCCAGCGCTTTGACGACTTCCTCCGAGTGAGCAGCGCGCTCCTGGGGGTCGGGGTGGGGGTGGAGCGGTGGGGCCCATGAGCGGGGCTCTCACCAGGCTCCTGGCTCTCCCACCTCCCAGCCTCGGCTGCCTGGCAGGTCCCTGCAGCAGCCGTGGGTGCCCCTGTGCCCACCCTGGCCCTGCCTACCCCTGCTCAGACCCCTGGGTGCCAGGCCCTTTCTCGCGGTGTGTGCCCGGCCCCGGGGGGTAGGGGGACAGTGCCGCACCCAGCCCCCGGGCCTGCTGAGTCCGCGCCGCCCACAGGCCTACGTGGAGAAGTACAAATTCACCAGCGTGGTGGCCCAGGACCTGCTGGACTCCTTCCTGACCTTCTTTCCAGAGCTGAAGGAGCAGAGCGTGGACTGCCGGGCAGGTGAGGCCCCCCCCACCGGCCATGCGTCCACACGGGCCCACCCTCGGCCTGTTGGGTGCGGGGGTGTAACGGGGCCTGGGGGCTCTGTCTGGCTGGCAGCCACCGTCACTCGTTGGTGTGGAACTCGGGCTGGACCACGTGGAAGGAAGAGAGAGGAGAGTGCGATTCCCAGCCCGGAGGGGCCCCGGGGGCTCCCTGGAGGAGGTGGCAATTAGGCTAGGTGGTTCAGTGGGTAAAGACCGCCTGCAACGTGGAAGACACAGGAGACTCTGGGTCGAGAGGGTCCCCTGGAGGAGGGCCCTGCACCCCACTCCAGTGTTCTTGCCTGGAGAATTCCATGGACAGAGGAGCCTGGCGGGCTACAGTCCATGGGAGCGATTGAGCACCCCATACATGCAGAGCTGAGTAGGCAGTTCCAGAAAGAGCCTTGGAAACTGTGCAGCGGGCCTGGGGCAGGATCCAGGAGCAGAGGGCAGTTTGCCTCAGAGCAGGCTGAAGGCAGCCAGCTTGTTCGCGAGGGTGCCCCTGGGCCAAGGGCTTAGGCCAAAGCAGAGAAGGGTCTGCTGTCTCAAGGCGGGGTCAGCGTTTGTGGCAGCGCAGTGCACTGTGGGCCGGGGACCCTGTGTTGGGGAAGGTTTGGGAAGTGCCCTAAGGGTCTGGGGGGCAGGGATGGCACGACTTGCCCCCACAGATGCCCAGGCTCCAGGGCTCCAAAGCAGGAACAGCCTTCTCCCAGGGCGGGGCTCCCACCCCACGCCTCCCGCGGTGCACGCGCAGCGTCTCCTGTTTCTGCCCAGGAGGCGCGGGCAGATAGGGGGTCCCTGGCCACTGGCTCCAGCACGCTGTGCCCCCTTCCCGGAAGCCACCGCGGCCTGCAGGGTCTGCAGCCGGCTCCCGCCTCCCCAGGCCACCCCCACCCTTGGGGCTCCTAGACCCTGGCAAGGTCTCCAGGCACACCCTCGGGGTCTGCAGTCTCCTGGGGAGGCCTGCTCGGGAACCCAGGAGGGCGTCTGTCCTGCAGGGCTGGAGTTCGAGCGCTGGCTGAATGCCACGGGCCCCCCGCTGGCCGAGCCGGACCTGTCTCAGGGATCCAGCCTGACGCGGCCCGTGGAAGCCCTCTTCCAGCTGTGGACCGCCGAGCCCCTGGACCAGGCGGCCGCCTCCGCCAGCGCCATCGACATTTCCAAGTGGAGGACCTTCCAGACGGCGCTCTTCCTGGACCGGCTGCTGGATGGGTCCCCACTGCCCCAGGGTGAGTCCCGCAGCCGCCGGGGTGGGAGGAGGCGGGGTGGTCGCCGGTCCTGACCTGCCGTGGCCCCGACAGAGGTGGTGATGAGCCTGTCCAAGTGTTACTCGTCCCTGCTGGACTCCATGAACGCCGAGATCCGCATCCGCTGGCTGCAGATCGTGGTCCGCAACGACTACTACCCCGACCTCCACAGGGTCCGGCGCTTCCTGGAGAGCCAGGTGCGGCCACACGAGCCTGCCTTCACCCCCACCCGGCCACTCAGGCTGGCGACCCCTGCCCTCCGCTGACCCGGCCACTCAGGCTGGGTGGCCCAGAGGATGGGGTGGGGCCCAGACCCCAGCAGACCTCAGGGAGGCTGTGCCCAAGGCCAGTGGTCAAGCCGGGGGTAGAGTCCTGGGGTCTTGCCGCAGGGCGTGCACACCGGGGCCGTCTGAGCTCCTTAAGGCCTGAGGGTCACTGGACCCCCAGGCCTGCGCCCTAGCAGGGCCCCTGCAGCCCAAGCCCCCTGGGGGCGGAGGGGAGGGCGCGGGGGCGGGGGAGGGGAGGGCGCCCCATGACTCGCGGCTGCCCGCAGATGTCGCGCATGTACACCATCCCGCTGTACGAGGACCTGTGCACCGGCGCCCTCAAGTCGTTTGCTCTGGAGGTCTTCTACCAGACGCAGGGCCGGCTGCACCCCAACCTGCGGCGGACCATCCAGCAGATCCTGTCACAGGGCCTGGGCCCCGGCGCAGAGCCAGGCGGGCCCGCGGCGGACTCGGAGCCGGGCCTGCTGCTCGGGGACGAGGCCCCGGGCAGCGCCATCTCTCTCAGGGACGTCAACGTGTCTGCCTAGCGCTCGCCTCCCAGACACCACGATTGTGCCTTCGGGGCCCAGGCCTGGCTGGAGGGGCTCTGCCGGGGCCCCTCCAGGGCCGACCGAGGCCTGTGGACCTGCCCCCCCACACCCCAAGCGCTCTTGCACTGCGGGCCCTCCTGTCTCAACACTGACTGCCAGGCACTGCCCTGGGTCGACGGCAACCGCCACACTGTGCCTTCTGTCTGCCAGGAGGGCCTGGGCTGCCACGCCCACCCCGCACGCCTGCCTCCATGGAGCCCTGGACCCCCACCCCCCGCCCCCAGGCCGGCAGCCTCCCTCAGTCCCTGCCCGAGGGACGAGGACGCAGACATGCCCACGCCCTCCCCGTGGGGGACGGGGCGCCGCAGAGACGGTGGATGTCCCTGGGGAGGGGGGCCCCGGAAAGCCTTAGCTCCTCAGGGAACTCAGGGCCCCAGGCCCCGGGGCCAGTGCAGCAATAACGCGCAGGAAGGCGGGCGGCACTGGTGCTCTTTCTAGGCCCACCCTGCTGGAAGAGGCCCGGGGAGCCCCGGGGTTCGAGCTGGGCCCCCGGGGGGGACCTCCGCTCGGGGTCACCATGATTGTCCCATTAAACCTCCACTCTGCAGACTGCCTCCCGGCCTGTCCGTCCTGGCTCTTGTCCTGCACAGCTGCCCAGCAGCCGTGGCGTGGGGTCTGGAGCTGGTCACAGCCCTGTCCTCTGACCCAGGCTTCCAGCCAGAGGTGGGGGCTCTCGCCTGCATCCGGCCCCTCCTGACTGTTCTGCTCTGCACCAGGAGGCCCCATATCCTGCCCTGCGGCCCCCTGGGGTCCGAGCACCAGCCGCCGGCTGCCCCCGACCTCCTCAGCCCCTCTGCCGCCCCCAGGACCCCCTGTCGGCATCCCCGCTGTGGGCCCTCCTCCCAAACGGGAGTAAAAGGAGAGGCGAGTGGCGGGCCTGAGTGTGGCCTGGGAGGACGGGGCGGAGGGGCCGTGGCCCTCGCTGGCCCAGGGGCGGCCCCAGAGCATGGCCAAGCCGTGGGTGCCGGGAGCAGTGCCCCACGGTGACCAGGGCAGCGTCCGGGCCCCTCCCCCCGGCCGCCCACGGGCTGGGCTCCTGGGGCAGTGCCTCTGCTGTGGGTCCAGTCAGCGCTGCAGGGTCTCCCCGAGGATCACACACGCGGACCCCAGAGTGACCTGTCAGCTGGCCCACTGGTGGGACCCGGTCACAGAGCCCCCCGTTCCCAAGGGGCCGAGGTGCTGGAGGACGGGGTGGTGGGCCAGCCGCCAGGTTGCGAGTGCCCCAGTGACTGTCCTCCCCGCAACGCCCCCCACCCCCGGGAGCTGACCTGACCCCACCCAGGCGTGGCCCTAGCTCTCCTGTCCTGGGGCTGTCCTGGCACCGCGGCCGGGCGTGGCTCCTCCGAGCCCAGACACTTGGAGTGGGAGGGCCAGTCCCCGGCTGTGGTGAGCGGGAAGCCCTGTGGGGAGAAGCGGGGGCCCGGGAGCTCCGCCTACAGCGGCGTTGGAGCCTGTGGGCCTGGGCCCCCAAGTCCTGGGCTCTCCGCAGCCCTCGGCTGTGCCCTGGGAAGGGCCCACCCTCCCGTCTTCTGGCCAAGCCCTCCGTGGGGCTGACGTGCTTCCTTAGCCTCCTCCCTGCCACGGCTGTTCTCGGGTCTCCAGTCACACTCTGCAGCCCTAGGCTGTTGGTTTCTTCGGCAGTTCAGCCCTCAAAAGCACTGTGGTCCCCCGAGGTCCCGATCCCAGCTCAGCAGGCAGGGGCCACGTTTTGCCCCCCAGGGCCCCACCTGATGATGGGAGGCTCAGGGGCAAGCCCACGGCCTCCCTGGGGTGACCCCAACACCTCGGCAGCATCCTCGCCACAGTCCATCCTGGCTCTGACCTCCTCTCTGGGCCATTCCTGCCTTTCTCTTTTCCTTTTCCTCCCAGCTTTGCAAACCCAGGGATGTTTTTCTCAGCCCATCTTTTTCCACGTGGTATCTTGCCAAACACAGCCTGTGACCGACGCGTGCTGCCAAGGTTTCCCAACCCCTTGCACCGGACCTGCAAGTTATTTTGGACGTCATTTGCCCCATGAGTCATCACGGTTGAGTCTTACCAGATGTTTTGCGGCTGCATACCATGGCCTCCAGTGGTGGGTTCCCGCCAGCGCCCCCCCACCCCACCACAGGCCTGTGTCCTGTGTCCTGACAGAGCCACTCGTCTCTTCCGGGGCTGATGGCTGAGCCTCGGCAAGTGAAAACACTTAAAACACCAGCGTTTTAAACAGCGAAGGTTTATTTCTCACTTGTGGCACGTGTCCAGGCCGGGTCGGGGGGGAGGGCTTCCCATCACTGGTTCCTCAGGGCCCCCGGCTGATGGACAGTAGCATCTCGGCAGAGATAAGGGAGTGTGGGGGGGCCCAGGCCTGCAATCGGACATACTGGGGCCATGTGCCACGTCTGCCCACAGCATTCACACTGGCCCACACGGCCACTCCCACCAGGCGCGTGGAGGTGGGGGGTTTCCACCAGCAGCAGTAATGACCGCCATAGGGGCTGGGGGCACGGTGCTGGGAGACAGAATTCTGGGGGCAGAGAAGGGAGCAGTCAGGCGGGAGAGTGGAGCCAGGGGGGTGGCCATGAGCACCGGACCTGCTGGGGTCAGGAAAGTGGGACGGTGTGTGGAGAGCCCACGCGGCCTGGAGCCTGGGTCCAGGGACCGCGTCCGCCGCAGGCCTTGTCCTGGGGGTGCACCCTTGCCCTGGGAGGCCTTCTCTCCCCTCCCCCATCTCACTGGCCAGTCCCCTCAGGCCAGGTGCCTTGAGTGGAATGTCAGATGTAAAAGACAAGGCCCACCCAATCGGGCACCCGCCCAGGAGCATATAAGCCACGTGCAGCAGGGCCAACACTCACCAAACTGATCCCCAAGGAAACCGGGCTAACAGCAAGCAGAGGAGGACTTTACAAGCGTAGGGCTGACATCTCAGCCACGCGCATGGAGGTGGGGGCGTTGAGAGAAACCAGGAACAGGCACTTGTGAAATGACCAGGACTTGGGCCAAAGAACCTCTCAAAGATCTGGAAGGGTTTAAAGGGACAATTCTTAAAAAACGAAAACTAGGAAGAATGGTCACGAAGAAGAGGGGTCACAGACTGGAACAGCAGACAAAGAGCACTCTTAGCATCAGCAAACGACCCACGATGGGACAGTGCGCAGGGAAAGAAGTGGGACTCGCCCCAGACCTGGGGTCATGACCTGCCCCTACAGAGACGCTCAAACTGATGGAGGCATCCCCGTCCTCCACGCATCGGGAGGCCACCCTCCCTTCCTCAGCCGTTGCCCCCCAGCCGCCCACCAGCTCTCCATGGCCAGACCAGGCCACCTGGAGCCACCTTACCCGGGCGCACCCTCCCTAACCCACCTGGTGGGCGTATTCCCTGACACAGGCTGTCATTTCACCAAGGGCAATCAGGTGCCAGCTGTTAAGGTTTCTTTTTTCCCCACTTTCTAAATAATCCCTGACCAGACCCTGGAAGGATGAAGGCCAAGGCAGGGCAATTGCGGGGCATGGGCAGTGTGCTGAGAGGACAGCCGCCCACCGGCCAGGCCTGGATAAACCTCCCTTGTTCAAAAACGCATGAGCAAGCGGCGAGGCACAGACTCCACGACCTGAAGTGAATGTGACGGCTCGCCCACACTGCAGAAAACATCCCACTTGGAAAAACGGTCGTCCCGGGGGACGGAAGTCAACAGAAGAAATTATCTGTATTGTGTTAGTAATAAAATATAAGGACACATTACCATTGCGGAGCAACAGGCGGAAATTCCAGTAAGAACATCTATTATTTGTAACAAGGTTAAAAAACCCCAAGGTTGATCTAAAACACCGCCCTGCAAGCATCCATTCCTCTCGTGAGCAGAGTGACCTGGGCCTGCCTGGCCTCAGAACGCTGGCTCTGTCCGTCTATAGCTGTGGGGTCCTGGGCTGCCGCCTCTTCCCATTTTAAGTCCAGGTTCCTCGTCGTAAGACGGGACAGTGACACCTACCGCTGAGGTGCGTGAGGACCGCACAGACTCCGTGTCTCGTCGCTGTGAAACGAGCCTGGCCCTCGTGCTCTCGGGGCGGACCCTCCTCACTTCCGTGAACTGACGGGGCCACGGGGCTCACACGGGTGCCTTTGTTCTGGCCGTCCTGGGACCGCTGCTCAGCTGGACCCTCCAGACGGGCAGGGGAGAGACCCGAGCTTCCAGAACCCCCCCCCCCCCCGCCAGCTACCACCACCCGACAGGGGAGCAGTCCACGTCGCCGGTGCTCACGGCTGCTCCCCACAGCCTAGGGCCATGACCCCCGCCAACCGGCCCCAGGGTGGTTTCTCACAAGCCTCAGCCCAGCCCGGGCCCTCGCACCACGGGGTTTGTAGTTGCAGACAGGGGCCTGGAGCACAGCCTGGAAAGCCACCCAGTGGGGCACAGCCTCCGGTGATCCTGCTTAGGTGGCTCCTGGCCCTGCTGCAGCAGACGTGGTGGAGGCTGGTCCCGTGGGCCCAGGCCTTGCTCAGGTGGGGGACCTCTCACCTGTCCCGTCTCCTCAGAAGGAGAGTCCCAGATGGAAGGCCCTGCCCAGAGGGACAGCCGCCCCACCGCCCACAGGCCCAGGACACGGGCAGATTCCCTGGCTGCCTCTGGTGGGGCACGTGCCTGACAGTGCCCTGCAACTCAGATGCACCAGCGACAGAGAGCACGTTGAACTGCCCGCCTCGAGGTGTTTTTCCCACTGTTGTTCTGCTGCGAGTCCAGCAAGGCTTCCTCACCTGAGGGGCCCAAGGTCAGTTCTTTCAGCTCCACGGGGCCTCCCGCTATCTCATTTGTGCCCGTCAAACACTGGGATAACATGGAGCTGGTGTTCCCATCTCATTGAGGACTGACGTCAGACTAAGTAACTGCCCATCTCAGGGCCTGGAGACTGGGGTTAACTGGTCATATCCCCAGTCCAGGCTGCTTCCAACTCCTTCTACCCACCAGCCAGAGGCTCTACTCTGCACAAGGCAGGGGTGCAGGGGTGGGCCCAGGAAGGAGAGGAGAGTACTGCTAATTGGCCAGTTGGCCATCTTCACACCCAGGGGGTGGGGAATGGGACCCTGAAGGGCTCACGGGTAAGTGTGGCCCAGGAGGAGCTGTGCCAGGCAGGCCGACAGGAGAGCTAGCTGCCTTCAGCCATCTCAGTGCTGGTCACAAACTCGTCCCTACGGTTGTGGGCTGCTCCCTGCCCCAAACCAACTGTCTCCTGCTGCTTCTCTGGGCATAAGCCCAGCCCTGGACACCGATGTGCCCACAGGAAGCTGCCTGCTCTCCAGAGCTTGCAAGCCAGGGTTAAGAGGCCCAGCAGAGGCCCCCACTGGGAGTCCAGTTCTTGGGCTGGTCCCAGCTCATCTGCTAACCACCCTTGTGTTGCCTGGAGCAGACCAGTTGCGCAACACCCCAGGGTAGCCAAATCTGTCCCCTAATCCTTTAGGACACCCACATGAGGCAGCTCCTAGGCTATTCCTGACTCCCTCCAGCTACGGTGCAGCATCCAGCCTGCCATAAAACATCTCCTGTTAAGAGTCAGTGCTTCAGGGTAAACTGTCATGAAGTAAGCTTTGCAGGGGGTAGATGTCAGATGATGCTGTGGTTCCAGAACCTCAGAAGAGATGAGGACCCTAGGCCCCCAAACCAAGGGGCTGGGGCCTGGTGGGTTCGAGGTAGCCCAGGTCACATCACCACTAGCAGCTGCTCCTCATTCAGGCCCCATGGGGGCCTCAGAGGGAGGAGCCGCAGCTGTCACAGCCTCACACTGGAGGCTCTGGAGCAAGGTCGGCGCGCGTTCTTGGATCAGGCTCAGTGTCTCATCAGCGGGAGGACCTGTGGGGATCTGATCTGACCACCCTGCGTATGCGGGGGCTGAGCAAAGACGGCCTGAGGACGCGAAATCTGAGCTTCAGGTGGTAGCAGAGAGCTGTCCGAGGATTGGGTCCTCCCCACCTGCCCCCGCGCGGCCCTCTGTGAAGGGTCCAGCCTCAGCGAAGCAGGCCTGGAGAGGCAGCCGGAGAACAAGCGCCAGGGTGGCTGCCTGCCCTCCTTCCCGAGGAAGGGCAGTTTCCTCGAGCAGATCCTGAAGTCGGCGTCCTCACCAACCCGCAGCGCTGAGCGGCCATGAGCTGCAACCGCAAGCCCAGCGGGTCCCTGTCCAGCCCTCCAGGACCACCTAGATGGCCGGCCGTCTGGGAACCAGCACTGCGCTCCAGCCTGCCGACTCACAGTCCAGGGTGTCTAACCGCAGCCGGCCTCTCAGGCCTGGGACGGCAGTCCCGGGGCTGCCACACTTCCCCGGACCCCAGCACACAGCCGCAGCGGCAGCGGACACCGGACGGCCTACAGCCGGCCTTCCCGAAGGCGTCCAATTGGCTCCCAGACACCCCAGCGGCGGGGCCCGGAGAAGTGCATTGTGGGAGGCAGCGCGGCATGCTGGGACCTGTAGTCCGAGGCTCGACGTCGTCCGAGGCGGCCTCGCCGGTCCCTTCAGCCTCAGGAGGCTGTCCCCACGCCCCGGCCGAACCACACAGGTTCGAGGAGACGCCGGCGCCGGACTCCCAGGCGTGAGTCTCGGCTGAGACACCTCCAAGCGGCCCCCGGCCCCCAACCCTGGAAGGAGAGCCACAACTGACACGGCCGCGCGGCTCGGAGACGCGACTTCCGGCGCCCGGAGGAGGGGCCATCCTGCCACGTGACCAGGAGCGCCGCGCCTGGTTGGTTGCTGGGACGACGGTTACCGGGGCGACGGGGCGGGGGGCACCCGGGCCGGGGGGTGCTGTGGGTGCAGCGGGGCTGGGGGGCCAGGGGGCCGAGCCGGGCCGGGCGAGGGGGCGCGGGCAAGTGGGACCGCGCGCGGCCGGTTCGCCCTTCCCTCCGGGGCCGCGCGCCCGCTCGGCTGCGTTCGGCACCGGGTCACGGGCTGCAGATGGGCGCCCGGGGTGCCCGAGATGCGGGCGCCGGCCAAGGAGCTCTTCCGCGACGCCGCCTTCCCGGCCTCGGACTCCTCGCTCTTCTCCAGCTTCTCCACGCCGCTGGCCCAGTTCCGGGAGGAGATCACCTGGAGGCGGCCCCAGGTGGGGCGGGGGGAGCGGGGCGGGGGGAGCGGGGCGGGGGGGCGCGCGGGGCTCTCGGGGGTCTGGCGCCGCGTTTCCAGGCCCGCTTCCCGCTGTCCTCAGGAGAGGGCTCCGCAGCCCACCCCTCAGCCAGCTCCGAGTGTGCTGGACCGAGCTCACAGCACCCCACTGAGAGCGCTCCCTTCTGCAGGGGATTCACGGCCCCGCGAGCTGGGCGCTTCGGCACACGGCAAACTCAGCCCCACTTGGGTCTCCTGTGAAGGGCTTCTAGTCTGTAGGGCTCTTCTGACCACAAGCGGCCTTGTTCTGTTTCTCCTGCTCCTCTGGAAGGGCCAGACTGAGCCTGCAGAGCCACTGCCGTTTTGTTCTGCACGCTCGTGTGGTGAACCTCATGCCCTTTCAGGTGTAAACATCTCCAGGTGGCAATTTAGAGGCATGCTCCGGCCCAGTGTGCTATGCTGATAGCTTTAGAAACGGAGTATCCCCTGGATAAGGCTGTCCGCAGAGCAACCTTGTGGAGACCTCGGCATGCACCCGCCCTGGAAGAGAGACAGAACTGGCTTTCCTTGGACAGCACCGAGGGCCTATTTGCCATGGAGGTGCCAAGGGGCCACAAGCCTGATCAGCAGGGCCAGTGGACTCTAGGTGCAGTGGGAGACCGTTAGGGTGTTTTTAGCAGAGGAGTGATTGGGTTGGGTTTATGTTTTAAGAAGCTCCCTCTTCGGCCGGGTGTGCGGAGGGCAAGAGTGCAGGTGGCCGTTGCAGTGGTCCTGCAGAAAGAGGCAGGGGCTCAGACCAGCACGGCAGCCTCAGGCTGGGGCTCTGGTGTGGGCGGGTTTAAGGGAGATGTCCAAGCCAGGAGTCAGGTCTCTGTGACCAACTGGAAGTAGAGAGTGAGGATGAAGGGGGGATCAAGAACTTTTAGATTTCTAGCTTGAGCACCTGGGGGGTGGGGGTCCTGGCTGATACACTGCAGAAACAGGAGGTGGGCTGGAAGTGTAGGCTTGGGTTTTGCTCTCACAGGTTCAGTCGGAGCTGACGGTAGGCAAGTGGGTGTGACAGCCAGGGGCTCAGGGGAGCGGGGTGAGACGATGCTCCTGGGGACAGGGGCGGAACAGGTGGCTTACTGTCTGGAGTCTGGGAGGGCATCTCAGAGAAAGTAGGGGCAGAGAAGAAGAGACAGCTTGGAATCAAGCCTTAAGGAACTGCAGGTGCCTTGACAAGCAGACTTGAGAAGCAGCAGGCAGTGAGGGGAGAGGACAGGCAGAGCACAGTGGAGTCGTGGATTCCGGGAGGGGGGCTGTTGGGCATGGGGGAGCTGCAGTTCTGATGCCACTGTGTCAGGAAAGAGGAGCACAGAGGATGCCCGTGGGAGGTGACGACTCGGAGGTGATACTGATGCAGAGTGGTTTTGGGGCTGTGGGCCTGTTCGGAAGCAAGGGTGTTGTAAGAAACGGGAGGGAGGGAGGAAGTGGGGGAAGCAGCTCTCGGAGGAGATGGCAGCAGTGCCCAGGGACAGTGTGTCAGAGGCGGCGGGCCTCCTCTCCCAGGCCTGCGCTGGTGGGGTCCCGCCTGCAGGGCTGGGGGAGGCCAGGGGCGTGTATGGACTCAGACACTGAGAGCAGCAGGGGTCAGGTCAGGGGGCTTCTGGTGGGGCCCTGGGCACGGCCGCCGCTCAGAGGGGCCTGGGTGTTGTGAGGAGAGCAGGAGGAAGGTCAACTCGTCTGGGGTGTGGAGAGCTGAGCCTTGTAGAGAAGCAGTACGGAAGACCCCCTTGAGACCTGCCTTTGTGAATTTAAAGGGAAACCGTTTTCTAGACCAACATTTCACTGTTGCGCAAAGAGGGTGGTGGGATTTGTCCAGAGTTGGGGGGTGTGCCAATCAAGGAAGGTGGGCGGAGACAGGGAGCCCAGAATCCAAGCTGGACAGGCTGATGTGCAGCCTGGAGGGGCTGACGGGTACTGGCTGCAAGAGGCCAGCCATTCCCCGTGCGCTCGTAGGCAGCGTGGACGACCAGAAGAGCTCCTCCCTGGCCCTGTCACACGGGGCCTCTGCTCTTGGTTTCCCGGCCAGCCCCCGAGCACGATGTCACTCTGGACGATTTTCTTTATTTCAGGAAATCTGCGCCACGCCCCGGCTGTTTGCAGGTAGCCCGCAGGAAGGGCAGGTGAAGCAAGGGCTGCTGGGGGACTGTTGGTTCCTGTGTGCCTGCGCCGCCCTGCAGAAGAGCCGCCACCTCCTGGACCAGGTGTCTGCCTGCCGCCCGCGGCCTCCTCTCCTCCTCTCTCTTCCTGTCTGACCGCGTAGGAAGGAAGCAGGGTGGGGAGGGGGCTCCGCCAGCAGGCCCAGCGGCCCCCTCCCCTGCAGGGGCTGGCAGGGCGCTTTCTGCTGCCCCTGCTCCCCTATCTCCCAGGCCCTGGGCCAGCCACTTGTGCGTGACACGCGCACACACACACGTGCACATGCGTGCTTTAATCTGGCGGCACTGGGCTTCAGCTGCAGCATGTAGGATGTAGCTCCTTGACCGGGGATTAAACCCAAGCCCCTCGAGTTGGGAGCACGAAGGTTTAGCCCCCGACCACCAGGGAAGTCCCAGGCAGGCATTTGGAAGAAAAAGACAAACGTAGGAGAGGGACAGTTGAGGGACCCTGTGCTCATTTGGAGTAGGTTTCCTGGCTAGTTGGGGTGGTTGTTCTCTTTTCTTATAGATTTTGAATATCAATTGGCAAAAGGTGGTTAGAACTGTCTCAGATGTAGGTGGACCCCATAGGAATAGGAGGCTACTCAGACTCCTTCCCCAGGAGCGCTCGCGGCCTGCCTGAGTGTGGCCAGTGAAAGCAGCAGTGTTGACCCCTTTCCCAGCGGCCCCCATGTCCCCGGTGCCGGGCCAAGCCCACCACAGTTGCCAGCTTTCATTCTCACAGGCCTTGCTGGCCTGGACCCCCTCTTACAAACGAGGCGCTGAAACCATGGTCACGTCCCAGCTGACAAGGGCAGAGCCGGGATGCAATGGGGCTGTCTGGGTGCAGACCCCCTCCTGTCTCAGCCCTGGGCCAGAGTCGCAGCCCCAGCCGTGAGCACGGGCCGGGCACTGGTGGCACTGAGTGCCCAGGCTCCAGCCGGGGTAGCTGCCACCTCCTCCATGCAGGCCTCTGAAGTCACGCTTGCCGTGGACTCAGGGCCGGTGCTACCGGGGGACACAAGCTCATGATGGCTGGCTAGAGCTTTGGGAGGCACTGGTCGCTCACAGCGGCCCTGGCATCTTTCACTGGAAGGTCTGTGACCTTCTGTCCCCCAAGTGGTGTTCACACGAGCCGGACAGTGAGGCGCATGCCGAGGGGGGACAGCGTCTGGAGCGGTCACGCTCTGGCCAGGGCCGGGACGCACTGCCTGGGCCTTCTCTCACCGTCTCCTTTTGCCTCCCCCCACGCGCGCTAGGTCTTCCCTCCAGGACAGCCGAGCTGGCTCGACCAGACGTACCGGGGCTCCTTCACCTGTCGAGTCTGGCAGTTTGGACGCTGGGTGGAGGTGACCGTGGATGACCGTCTGCCTTGTCTTGCAGGGAGACTCTGCTTCTCCCGGTGCCAGAGAGAGGACGTGTTCTGGCTCCCCTTGCTGGAGAAGGTCTATGCCAAGTACGCCAGCCGGCGTGGATGGGCCGGTCGGGCAAGCGGGTGGGGGTCCCGGACCGCAGCGCCCTTGTGGGCTCTGAGGGCCTCCAGGGTGGGCTGGCCCGTCCAGAGACCACAGCTCTGAGGCTTGGCCCATGGGCTGCTATACCCTTGCCCTGCCCTCATGTCACAGTCAGGCACGGGAGCATCGCCTCTAGAGAGAGGGTGTATGTTGTCCTCTCTTTCCTCAAACCCAAGCGAGACAAGTTTCTCTGTCCAACTGGTTCTCTGGGGACGGGCAGGTCGCTGGGAAGGAGTAAGGCGTCCGAGGCGTCAGGCTTGTCTGAGGTGGTCCTGAGACCATGGATGCCCTCTCTGGTGGTCGTGCTGAAGGAGGCTGGGTCGGGAGGTGGGCCTTTGTGGCAGGAGTGAGCCCCTCCGTCAGCCTCCCGTCGGGCCCAGGGCCTTGATCACGAGAGGCGGAGGGGTGGGTGCCCACGGCCACTGTGCCCACTCTGCTGGTGCCTGCGTGGGCATTGTGCCCTGGAGGCGAGCTTGTGCCTGGACGTGGTGGGGACAGGGCGGGGTGGAAAGAGAGGTGATCCAGGTGGGTCAGAGGCAGGCCAGGGGGGCAGGAGGCCTGGGGGCCCAGTGCCGGGCCTCACGCCACCTGGCTGTCTCCCCAGGGTCCACGGCTCCTATGAACAGCTGTGGGCGGGGCAGGTGGCAGACGCCCTGGTGGACCTCACTGGTGGCCTGGCCGAAAGGTGGAACCTGAAGGACGTGGCTGGATCCAGTGGCCAGCAGGACAGGCCCCGCGGCACGGAACGCAGGACTTGCCGGCAGCTGCTCAGCTTGAAGGACCGCTGTCTGCTGAGCTGCTCGGTGCTCGGCCCCAGGACAGGTAGGGTGGAGCGGGTGGCGGCCTTGTGGGCCTGCTCACCTGAGCCCTTGCTGGCTCTGCCGGAGCTTGGAACTCGGGTCCTGTTGGGACTGGGTCGAGAGAGGACTTCTGTCCTCAGAGCTGGGGTCCCAGGTGTGCCCTTCCCTCCTGACCAGCCTTCTCCGGAGGGCAGTGTCCTGCCTTCCCTTGACCGGCACTGGCCTCCAGGGCGAGAGGGCGTCTGCACTGGGGTCCCAGGCACGCAGAGTGGTGGCACCATCTCTGGCACAGCTGGTGACCGGGCAAAACCAGCGCTCAGGTTTCCATGTTAGTGATACATGTGCTCACGAAGCAAGTCTGTTGAAAGAAAAAGTCACCCAAGCTTGACCACCCCGACTTGGTGCCCTTTCTCAGCTGTTTTCTTCGTGAGACGCTCGTGTCCTGTGTTACGTATCACTCCGTGCGCCGTGTGGACTTTGTCAGGATTCTGCTTAACCCCTGTATCTGCCGTATTTTTCTGAATCCGTCCCTTAGTGCCCGATAGTTACGGTCTTTCCAGTCTCACGCTGTTAGAGATGACATTGCAGTGAGCATCTTTGTGCACAATTGCTTTCATATTTAAGATTATTTTTGTAATGGACTTTTGTCCAAAGTGTCATCTGGGCGAGGACCAAGGCCCAGAGAAGGCAATGGTTAGCAGGACTGGTGGCAGCTGAGCCCAAATCCGAGGCCAGGCGCTCCCAGTGGCCCCACGCTGGATCAGGTCACACCCCAGCTGACTTGCGCGCCGTGGTCAGGATACAGTCACGCCCCAGCTGACTTGCGCGCCGTGGTCAGGATACAGTCACGCCCCAGCTGGCTTGCCCGCCGTGGTCAGGATACAGCGCCCGTGCAGTGCAGCTGGGTGGGCTGTGTGTCCGCTCAGTGTGGACTTTGCGGCTGTTCCTCCCCCAGGGACCCGGGAGCTGGGCGAGTTTCATGCTTTCATCGTGTCGGATCTGCACGAGCTCCAGGATCTGGCTGGCCGGAGTGTCCTGCTGCTGCGCATTCAGAACCCCTGGGGCCGGCGGTGCTGGCAGGGGCCCTGGAGGGAGGGGTGAGTGCAAGCGGGCGCTCTGGGCCTCCCTCTGCCCGCGGTGGGCCGTGGGGTGGGGCGGGGCCACCGTGGCCCAGAGCCGTCTCGATGGTGCATGCCCAGTGCCCGCGGCTTGGACCAGGGTCAGGACAGTGCCTGCTTGGCCTCCAGCAAGGCCCCTTGGCACCTGCTTGTGGGCCGCCTGCTCTGTGCAGGGCCCCGGACGGCCTTGGGAGGCTGGCTTCCTGCTGGACCCCGGGACCCCAGCGACGCTGAGGGGCGGGGCCTGTCCTGAGGGCACCCACGGACGGAGGATGGCTCCTGGGCTGCAGGTGGGTGCTTGCTCCCGGGCTTCCACTCCGCTGAAGGGGGTTCCTTGCAGCGGCGAAGGGTGGAGCCGGGTGGAGCCGGCGGCCCAGGCCGAGCTGCTGTCACAGCTGCAGGACGGGGAGTTCTGGGTGGAGGAGGACGAGTTTCTGCGGGAGTTTGACGAAGTCACCATCGGCTTCCCCAGCACGGAGGCTGGCCACCTGCAGAGCCTGCACTCAGGTGAGGGAGGCCCAGGCAGACCGCCCGCCCTCTGAAGGGGGGCGGGCCCCCCTACTCCACTCTTGCCCCCCGGCTTCTCTCGAGGGCGGAGCAATCGCCCCATCCCCGCTGCCCCGGAGGGGACAGGTGACCGGGTGGGAGGTCCTCATGGTGCAGGGGTCCTGACGTCAAGGTGGGGCTGGGGGCGTGAGGGGGACCCCGTCCCCATGTCTGAGCAGTGTATTCCCGCCCAGGAAAGGTGCTGTGCCACACCCAGGAGTTGCCCGGGGCCTGGGTCAAGGGCCAGTCTGCAGGAGGCTGCCGGAACAACAGCGGCTTCCCCAGCAACCCCAAGTTCTGGCTGCGGGTCTGCGAGCCCAGCGAGGTGTACCTGGGTGTCCTGCAGAGGCCCCGGGTGCGCACAGCTGGCCGCCCGGGCAGAGACTACCAGGCCGTGGGCCTGCACCTCTGGAAGGTAGCCCCACCTGGCACCCTGCCCCGTGGGACGTGGAGGCCTGAGCCCCCGGAGCCCCCGAAGTCCCCTTTCCACCCCCACCCCGTCAGATCTGAGTCCACAGGATGCGCCTCCCTCCCCAGGCCTGGCTGTGTCTTCTGGCCAAAGGCAAACAGCAGGGAAGCAGCCTGGCTGGGGGGCCCCTCCTGTGAGCAGAGCTGCTGGGAGGGCTCCAGGGGCGGTGCCGGCCAGCGCCCGGCTCTGCTGCTGCCCACGTGCCCCTGGGAGCTCCTGTCCGCTCCCTGAGCCCCCTCCCTCCAATGCGGATGGGAGGTCCCGGTTCGTGGGTCACCGCGTTGCTGGCAAGCCTGGCAGGCCCAGGTGGCGTCAGCCACGGGTCTTTACCGGCACGTGTGTCTCACGTGGGACGCAGCTACAGGTTCTCAGGGAGGGACCCAAAGGCCTGGGTACTCCCGGGGGGCCTCCGGCTCTGACGGGCGCCCCGGGGCCTTCCTGCAGGTGGAGAAGCGGCGGGTCAACCTGCCCAGGGCCCTGTCGGCGCCCCCCGTGGCGGGCACCGCGTGCCATGCCTACGACCGCGAGGTGCACCTGCACTGTGAGCTCGGCCCGGGCTTCTACCTGGCCGTGCCCAGCACCTTCCTGAAGGACGCGCCAGGGCGGTTCCTGCTCCGCGTCTTCTCCACCGGGAGAGTCGCCCTCAGGTGAGGGGCGGGCGGGGGGGCGGGGCGCGGCGGGCAGGGGGGCGGGGCGGGGCGCGGCGGGCAGGGGGGCGGGGCGGGGCGCGGCGGGCGGGGGGCGGGGCGCGGCGGGCGGGGGGGCGGGGCGCGGCGGGCGGGGGGGCGGGGCGCGGCGGGCGGGGGGCGGGGCGCGGCGGGCGGGGGGCGGGGCGCGGCGGGCGGGGGGGCGGGGCGCGGCGGGCGGGGGGGCGGGGCGCGGCGGGCAGGGGGGCGGGGCGCGGCGGGCAGGGGGGCGGGGCGCGGCGGGCAGGGGGGCGGGGCAGTCCCTTGCTGGCGCCGTGCTCACCAGCCCCTCTTGCTCGTCCCCGCAGCGCCGTCCAGCCGGCCGCCCCAAGCCCCGGCCGCCGGGAGGCGCCGCCGGCGGGCGAGTGGGAGACTGTGCGGCTGCGGGGCTCCTGGAGAGCCGGCCAGACCGCGGGGGGCAGCCGCAACTTCGCCTCCTACGCCAGCAACCCCCGCTTCCCGCTGTCAGTGCCGGCGGGCGCGGGCCCGCGCTGCGTGCGCATCTCCCTGCGCCAGCACTGCGGCGACCACCAGTGCCTCCCCATCGGCTTCCACGTCTTCCAGGCAGGTGGCGGGCGCGGGGCCGGGGGCGCGGGGGCACCGGCAGCCAGGCAGGCTTGTCCACACCTGGGCTCAGAGCAGCTGGACGGTGGGTCCTGTGTGCGGCGTGAAAGGGGGTTCTGTTGTGTCCGACTCTGCGACCTGGATTCTCATGGTCAGAATACTGGAGAGGGTAGCCTTTCCCTTCTCCAGGGGGTGTTTCCAACCCTGGGTCGAACCCAGGTTTCCTGCATTGCAGGCGGATTCTTTACCAGCTGAGCCACCAGGGAAGCCCCCCTGAGTCCTGAGCTGCCCCCAGAACTGTGCCTGCAGTCAGGAGCCCCCACAGGGTGCGCTGGGCACAGGGTTGAGCGGGAGCCTCCCGAAGGCCACATGAGTCCCTGGCCCCCACCCACCTAGTGCCTGGACCAGCGGGGGCCTCGGCTTGTGGGGACAAGCTGGGAGGGAGGGGCGGCCCACACCGCCCCAGACAGGACAGATGGATGCTGTACCTGCCCGTGAGCGCTTCTGGGTCAGAAAGGAAGCGTAGAGCGCGGCCCCGAGGCGCTCAGAGCCCAGGAGCTCAAGGCGGGCCGAGTCCCCAGCAGGAGAGGAGGGAGGCTCTCGGGAGAGAGTGCCATTTCCCCAGCCCCGCGTGGCCGGGAGCCGGGGCCCCACAGAGGGCAGACTGGCCCTGGGTCCTGGGGCCACCCAGGGTCGGGTGGCAGGCGGCTGCGAGATGGCCCGGGAGTCACAGCACCACCCAGAGTGCCTTCCCGGCCTCAGTCTGCCCTGAAATACAGGCAGGACGTCCTTTGCAGACCTGCAGTTGGAGTATTAGGGGGGAGGTGAAGTGCCAGAGGTCACAAACTCCCCACCCCTTCTGGGGGCCCCGCTTGAGGATGGGGCTGGGCAGGGGCTGGTGCCCCGAGGAGGATGTGGGCAGAAGGTGGCCCAGAGCCGTGCTGTCATGGGGCCTTGGGGGCGGCTCTCCTCAAGAAGCTCCTGTGCTCTTGGGCTCCCGACAGCTGTGGGCACCACACTGGCCGTGCTCCACCCAGGCCACCAGGGGCTTCAAGAGAAGGGCCACGGCACGGACAGTGAGATGCCCGCCTGGGGTAGCCAGCACGGCAGCGCTTCTTCAGGTCACTGGGCACGGGGCCACGTGGGCAGTGGGGCCCAGTGAGCAGCCTGGCGTGTGACAAGGGCCAGGCCGACTGCCGGCTGTCCTCAGCCAGGGCGGCCCTGCTGGGAAGGAAGCCGGGTCAAGGCTACAGGAAGGGGACAGGCCTTTGCGGTTCTGGCGGCCGCAGCCAGTCCGGTCACCCACAAGCGGGCCTGCTGTCTGAGCCCTGGCCTCCCCCAGGTTCCAGCAGACGGCGGGGGCCAGGACGCATCCTCCCTGCTGCTGCAGGAGCCTCTGCTGAGCTGCGTGCCGCACTGCTACGCCCAGGAGGTGAGCCGGCTCTGCCACCTGCCCGCCGGCGCCTATCGCATCGTGCCCTCCACCTACCTGCCAGACACAGAGGGCGCCTTTACGGTGACCGTGGAGACCAGAATCGACAGGTGGGCGCCTGTGCACGCGGCTGTGTGTGGGTGTGGGGCATGTCCCCAGCACCTCCACCCCTGGTTCTTTCCCAGCGACCCGCACACCCCGACTCGCACCTGTCCTGCAGAGCACGAGGCCTGTGGGAGGAGAGCTGATGGGCCTGGAGCTCACTGCCCCCACCCCACGCCCCCAAAGTGCGGGGAGGCCTGGGGTGAGGGGCCTGGAGCTCACTGTCCCTACCCCACGCCCCTGGCATGCGGGGAGGCCCCCAGGGTGCGGGAAGGCCTGGGGTGAGGGGCCTGGAGCTCACTGCCCCCCACCCCATGCCCCCAAAGTGCGGGGAGGCCTGGGGTGAGGGGCCTGGAGCTCACTGCCCCCCACGCCCCACACCCCCAGGGTGCGGGGAGGCCTGGGGTGAGGGGCCTGGAGCTCACTGCCCCCCACCCCACACCCCCAGGGTGCGGGGAGGCCCAGGGTAACAGTGCTATCCTCTCCTGCAGGCGCTCCATTCACAGCCAGGAGATGCTGGGGCAGCCCCTCCGGGAGGTGCGTGTTGGGTGCAGAGGGGAGGGCTCTCCCAGTGCCCTGGGGTCTTAGCTGCCTCCCAGACCCTCCCAGCAGCCACCCCACAGGCTAGGCTGGGCCCTCGGACAGAAGGGGCTCTCGTCCCCCCCGGGAGCCCCAGGCAGCGATTCTCGGGGTGGTGGCAGCCCCGCAGTAGGTGAGGAGGCTGGTCGTCTCCCGCCAGCCGGGGCAGCGCCTCCCAGCCCTCGCGCCCTCCATCCGCAGGCCTCCTTCATGGCGGTGATGAAAGCCTGAGCGGCTGATCCTGTGTGCGGGCTCTGGTGACCCACGGCGGCCGGCCTGCGCGTGTCCCAGGAGCAGTAGCCCTGCGGTCTAGCAGGAGCCGCGGGAAGAGCCCAGGCGGGCACCAGGGACCTGGTGGCTGAGCCCCCCGGAATTCTCCACGTGGTCTCTCCACTGCCCGGGAAACAGCCATACAGCGGACGGAGCGCGTCGGGACACACCTTGTTTGAACTATTTGTTAGAAACGTTTTTAGGATCCAGTTTATAAATAAACACGAGCACCGAGCAGTGTCCAGCGGGTTCAGGTGGCCGGCAGGAGCAGGCGGGGGCTCACACCAGCCACTGATACTCGGGGGGTGATGCGGAGCCGGGCAGGGCTGCTGAGGGGAGGAGGTAGTGGGTGGTGAGAAGGTGGGCGCAGGGCAGGTCTTGGGCGGGAGCTGGAGGGTTTCCATCCACACAGGTCCCCCCCGCCGACCGTGTCCAGTCTCCTGTCTCCCGGCCAGTGGCGCTCAGGGGTGGACGCTGCCCAGTGCCCAGTGGCCGTGTCGGAGCTGCAGGCTGCAGCCCTCTGCTCGTGACTCGGCGGGGGTGTCCCTGCAGGCCTCAACCCCGGGCCCCCAAACCCCTAACCCCTTTGGAGTGGGGGCCCTGACCTTGGCCTGGCATGTCTCCTGTCCCCACGCGTCCCCCGACTCCGCACCGCGTTGTCACCGTGGTCGGGGTGCCTGCCCTGTTGGGCTCCTTGTCCCGAGTTACAACGTCATTTCCTGGGAGGGGCTGCAGGGCCTCTGGTCCTGGCGGGAGGTCTTCCCACCCGTTCCTGACTTGCACCCTCGAGGCCGCACCACTAGCCTGCGGCTCCCTGGGAGCAGGCTGCATGCTCTGGAAACCCCGATTCTGAGTCAGGGGGAGATAGGGTGGGACCACTGCCCCTGAGGGGACCATCCCGCAGCTTCAGCGCCTCGAGGGGGTCCCCGTCCCCACCCTCCCCAAGGTGCGGTCTGTGATTTGTCGTCTGGGGGGCGGGGCAGAGGCGTCAGTCTCACCCTTGGCCTTCCTGCCTGCCCTCCAACCTCAGAGACGGAGCTGGATGTCTGCACGAGGCCATCCCAGTTTCACGCTTGGAGACCAGGAAGTGACCCCACCGCACACCGTGAGCAGTCTTGGCAGGGGTCCATGGTCAGCGGCTCGCTGTGTCCCGCTGCAGCTCGGGGGCAGTGTCAGCTGCAGGCCTGAGTGCCTGCGGCCTGGCCATCCCCACCCCTCCCTGAGCACAGCCACAGAGCGAGGGTCTGCGGGCCTGGTGGTGGCAGCAGGTGGGGAGTCTGTCGTGCACACTCATTGGGGGGGGCAGCCTTCCTCTGGGGCCCGACCCCCTCTGCAAGTCAGCAGGCCCTGGCCTGCTCCCGCCCTGCTCTGGGGCTGCTCCCCTCGAGGCCAGCGGCGGCCTCACCCCTGGCCCCAGCCTCCTGGCCCATCCCCTGCAGCTGCTCCTGTTCCTGCATCTCAAACCCACTGTCCCCCAGCCCCTCCCCGATCCACCCGGTCAAACGGCGCCAGGACAGGACGAGACCCCCCCATGCCAGGACCACCACCTCCCTGCCCCCAGGGCCAGTGGGTGACCCAGCTCCAGACCACACGGTATCACCTCTTCTCAGACCACAGAGGCTGACGCTGAGACAAGTTTGGGGTGCAGGATGTTTACAAGGGAAGATCTGACGTGTACACCCGGGGGCCCAGGTGGGGCTGAAACGCAGGTCTCCCGGGCACGTGTTAACCTCAGGCATCCTCAGAAGAAGGAGCAGAGCTTCATGTGAGCACACAGAAGTGGCCGCCTGCAAGCCAGGATGGGGCCTTCGCCGGGAGCCAGACTGGCCTGGGCCTCGACCACGGACGTCCAGCTCCCAGAGTTGGAGACGTCAGCGTCTGTGGTTAAGCCCCAGGCCTGCGGGGTTTTCTCTTGGTCCGGCATCGGCTGAGAGCTTCCCTGGGGCGCAACTTCTCTCTAAGCCTCCACAGGGTGTGCTGTTTACAGCTGCCGCAGCCTCAAAGAAGAACTCGTCCTGAGTCAGCGGGGGAGAGGCCCAGGGGGTGGGGGGCAGGGAACCTCTCCAGACCCGCGGGTTCCCCCAGCCTCAGAGGCCGCTGCGGTCGGCCAGCTCACCCCTGCCCGACGGCCCCGCCCGGATGACCAGCGTCACTGCGAGCCAGCCCCTGCTGCACGCTGCTCCCTCGGGCCAGCCCCGGCTGCCTGTCTCCCCCCCCCCCCCGGCCGTCGGGGGCCTCTGGGGGCGCCCTGGAGCCAGCCACCGCGTCTCAGCTCTGTCATTTAAGAGACTTAGCAGCAGTCCCTTCCCCACTTGGTCCTGGGAGGCTGGTGACTTCAGTGAGAACAGAGAGCTGGGGCTTCAGGCAGGGGCCCTGCGGATCAGCCCGCTTCCAAAAAGCCTGAAAAGGAAGATGCTGCCCACCGCCCATCACCATCAGCCCTTCACCCCCAGGCAAGGCGCCAGAACCCCAGAAGGAGGGTGGAACGCTGCCAACTTTTTTCCAGGAGCTGGCAGGGTGGCCCATGGTTGCCCTTAGTTCCACTCGGGCCGTCCGGGTCCCACGGCAGGGTCGGGTCAAGGGCAGGACCACAGCCACCGCAGATGGAAAGGCAGCCAGTGCCTGGGGCAGCTGGTACCAGCCTTGTGCCCTGAGCCAGAGGAAGCAGTGTCTGGGCATGGAGAGGCAGGGAGACGTCGGGGGCAGTCTCCGTGCCCCTCACACCAGGCCCCCTCCCGCCGTCAGCCCCTGGGCCTGCCCCAGCTGTTGTGCCATCCCTTCTCAAGAGGCACCGGCCCGCTGAGCTGAGGGGCCTTTCCCCAGGCCAGCCTCCGTGCCGGGCAGGCCGGTTCCAGTCGGGGCAGCCACCTCCTAGCCGAGCCGCCAGAGAGCAGTTCATGTTCTCTGGGCTCCAGGGTCCTTGCTGAAAGTGTGGGCAGGCTCTGGCCCGTCCCGTGTCCAGACTCTTCCCCTTTGCTTTGCCCTGGAGTCCTTGGTCTGGATGTGTCTGCTGGGGTAGCTCCAGGCCTGCTGACGAGGGACAGGGACCTGCTGCCCGAGGTCCTCACCGTCTGAACCCATCCCCTCCTGCCCAGCTGGAGGTCCTGATGCATTAGCATTCTCAGGCCCGTCTAACGTCACATCTGATTCCCGCCCCCAGGCCCAGCGCAGAGTTCCCGGGCAGAACGGGGCTGCAGAAGGCAGGACCCCAGGCTCTGGGAGGGCCTGGGCCCCGGGCAGGCCCACTGCTGCCCCCGCCCTCCACCACACTGACTGACAGAGAGCCAGGCCCCGCTCTGGGCTCCACGGGAGCCGCGCCCAGCTGAGGGCACTGCACGGAGCCCAGGGCTGTGGCCAGGGCTGGGGCCCACCTGGGGTGCCCGTTCTGTGGGCATGCAGGTGGGTGAAGACCGCCTCCCTCCTGGGCACGTCTCCTGGCTGACCCAGGTGGGTGGGTCTAGGCACCTCCTTTCCCGGCTTTCCCAGCAGACTTTGCCCCGAATGCCTGCCTGAGTTTCCTTGTGGTCTTCACTTCCTGCTCCGGACTCAGTGGGCAGCACCTCCTCCGTGGGAGCCGAGTCGGCCTGTCTCGACCCTGGACCTCCTCTCTCCCCGCCCTCCCTTCCTCCCCAGGCGAGGTCAGCCTTGGGGGAGGCAGAGCTCCTAGGGTGAGTATCAAGACCCTAGCTCCCCGAAAGCAGGTGTCGGGGCAGGACGTCCTGGGCAGGAGGCAAGACGGGGCCAGCCAGGCCAGGGCTGAGGCTCTCAGACGCTCCAGGCCCTTTTTCCTGTCTGTCTGTCTCTCTCTCTCTCTCCATTCACAAGCATGCCCTGCTCAGTGCCCCATGTCTGCCTCATCTGGTTCTACTGAATTTCTTTTTCTTCCCTAATATTCAACAGATTCATCCTAGCTTTTACTGCCTTTTGAAATGAAGGGAGAAGTCACTTTGTTCCCGAGGATCCTCTGGGCTTTTATGACCCCAACACTCGGCCTTGGACATGGTTGCTCCATCAGACGCAGTCTTTTCTAGCTTTGAGGACAAGGTTTGTAGGCAGGCAGGGCCCGCCAGTTCGCGGAGTGCTCAGCTCTGCAGCCCCGGGTCCTATCCCTCCCCTCCCAGGGCCCTCTCCTCACAGGGGAGCCAGAGGCGGCCGTGGGTTCTGGCCGCAGCCCGGGGCGGGTCTGGTCTGTGCAGTGACCTTCAGGCCGTTCCCCTGATTCGCAGCAGGTGCAGGCTGCTGGGCCTGGACAGCGCGGCCCTGAGAATCGCGTGGGAGCCGGCATGGTCGGGGTCCCTCAGACACTGGCTGTGGAGGTTTGCTCAGGAGCACGCCTGTGCACAATGTCCCAACTCCCCCATCCCCTGTACAAAGGGAGGCCAGGGCCCAGCCTCAGGTGCCTGGGACTCCTGGTCCTTCACAAGCCACCCAGGAGGTGAGGCTGCTCGCGAGGCTCCAGCACTGGGTTGGGCAGACCCCTGAGGGTCCCCTGCAGGGTCCGGAGCCTGGGCAGGAGTGACGCTGGGGCACTGACGCATGGCATGTGTATGTCCTGTGGGCTCAGCCCTCAGCCCTAGCCCCGTGGAGGGGACCCGCTGGCATCAGCACAGCTCTGTCCACCACCTTGCTTCCCTGACCCGTTCATTCTGAAGCCGCTCTGTGAGCTCGTGAGGATGAGACCTTGGGCAGGTCCAGGCAGGCAGGACGGTGTGCGCAAGGTCACCAGAGGCCTGGCAGTGAGGTGACAGATGACAGGGGTCTCGCAAGGTCACCAGAAAGGCTTGACAGTGATCTAACAGATGACACAGGGTCTGCACACAGGTCACCCAGAGAGGCCTGGCGGCGGGGTGACAGACGACGCGGGGGTGGGGGGTGGGATGGCGGCGGGGCGGGGGTGGTCTTCGACTTGCCTGGGGTAGCCAGCTGCAGGGCAGGGCTGGGAGGCACCCTCAGTGCCTGGAGCTCTCCATGCCTGCGGGGAGTGGCCTGGGGCGCATGGAGAGAAGGGTGGAGGTGAGGCCTCAGGCTGAGGGAGGAGCTTGCTCTCCAGTTTTGAGCAGGGCCAGGTGTGTGCCTGTTTGACAGGCACAGGTGTTTGTCTGGTTGAAGCCTCAGGAAGGACTGGAGGGAGGGCCTGGCCAGAAGGCTGCTACATTCTTCCAAGGGAGACAGCAGGGCATCCTGCTGGCAGCCGGCGAGGGGTGAGGGTCGAGGGAGCGGGCTGAGCTGCGGTTCCTCGGAAGCAAAGCTCACACCACGACACTTGCTCAATCAGTCTGGCTGTGCAGACGGCCACAGGGAGCGCGGGCCCCTCCACCCAGGAGCACGGTGCGGCTCTTCGTTTCTCAGATCTTTATTTCTCTCAAAAATGGTTTGTGGTTTTGAGCATGCTGGTTTCCATTCCTACTTTACTGGCAGTTTCTATCATAAATGAGTGTGGAGTTTTGTAGAATGATTTTTTTCCTTCTATTGAGAGGATTATAATGGCACCCCACTCCAGTACTCCTGCCTGGAAAACCTCATGGACGGAGGAGCCTGGTAGGCTGCAGTCCGTGGGGTCGTTAAGAGTCGGATAGGACTGAGCATCTGCACTTTCACTTTTCACTTTCATGCACTGGAGAAGGAACCCACTCCAGTGTTCTTGCCTGAGGAATCCCAGGGACGGGCGAGCCTGGTGGGCTGCCGTCTATGGGGTCGCACAGAGTCGGACACAACTGAAGCGGCTCAGCAGAGGCAGCAGCAGAGAGGATTATACGCTCTCTTTTGTTTCATTAGAGTAGTGAATCACACAGATTGACAGTCTCATGTCAGAATACGCTCTGTAGTCCTGGGATGCTCGTTCCCCGTGGATTGCTTGCTCTCTGCACGGGAGGCTTCGGTCGGCTAATTCTTCTGTTTCGGCCATGCTGGTCCTCGGTTGCAGTGCTCAGGCTTCCCCAGTCGTGATTCCTGGGCTTAGTTGCCCCAAAGCACTTGGGCTCTACCTCGCCAGCCAGGCCCTGAGCCGAGTCCGCTGCACTGAAAGCTGAGTTCTTAGCCTGGGCCACCAGGGAGCCCCCGCTGGCATCTTACCCAGGATCTCTGTGTCTGCGCTCAGGCGCGATGTTGATCTATAGTTTCCTTGTAATAGAATCTTTGTCTGATTTTTTAAAAAAAATGTTTATCTGTGTATTCAGCGGCACTGGGCCTTAGTGGCGGCACATGGGCTTTTTAGTTGTGGCATGTGGGCCTGAGCTCCCTGACCAGGAGTCAAGCCCGAGTCCCCTGGGCTGGACAGAGTCCAAACCGCTGGGCCACCGAGCAAGCCCCAGGCTTTGTCTGCTTTTCAGCTCATTTCAGTTCAGTTCAGTCGCTCAGTCATGTCTGACTCTCTGCGACCCCATGAATCGCAGCATGCCAGGCCTCCCTGTCCATCACCATCTCCTGGAGTTCACTCAGACTCACGTCCATCGAGTCCGTGATGCCATCCAGCCATCCCATCCTCTGTCGTCCCCTTTTCCTCCTGCCCCCAATCCCTCCCAGCATCAGAGTCTTTTCCAATGGGTCAACTCTTCGCATGAGGTGGCCAAAGTACTGGAGCTTCAGCTTTAGCATCATTCCTTCCAGAGAAATCCCAGGGCTGATCTCCTTTAGGATGGACTGGTTAGATCTCCTTGCAGTCCAAGGGACTCTCAAGAGTCTTCTCCAACACCACAGTTTAAAAGCATCAATTCTTCTGCACTCAGCTTTCTTTATAGTTAAGCTCTCACATCCGCACATGACCACAGGAAAAACCATAGCCTTGACTAGACAGACCTTTGTTGACAGAGTAACGTCTCTGCTTTGTAACATGCTGTCTAGGTTGGTCATAACTTTCCTTCCAAGGAGGAAGCGTCTTAGCTTAGTGTTTTGTTGCTTATTTCTCATTTAGCTGTGTTGCACTTGAAAACCATATTATATATGATTTCAATCCTCTTAGCTGTACTGAGACTTGCTTTATGACCCAGCATATGGCCTCTTTTGAAGGCCATGTATGAGTATACAGTTCTATGGACATTGTGTGGGCAAGTTGATTCACACTGTTCAAATCTATCATAGTCTTAATAATTTTTTCTTAGTTACTGAGAAAGGAGTGTTGGAATAGCTTACTATAATTGTGGATTTTTCTATTTATTCTTCTGAGTTGATCCTTTTATAATTATGAAGCTTCACCTTTTATCTCCAGTAAGATTCCCTGTATTGAAATCTACTTAGAGATCAATATCGGAGAAGGGAATGGAAACTCATTTCCAGTATTCTTGCCTGGAGAATTCTATGGACAGAGGAGCCTGGCAGGCTACAGTCCATGGGTTGCAAAGAGGTGGACATAACTGAGTGACTGACAGACACAGATATCAATATACCCAACACAGCTTTCTTACGGTTAGTGACAGTGATGCGACCCCAGGGACTGTACACTGCACGGAATTCTCCAGGCCAGAATCCTGGAGTGGGTAGCCTTTCCCTTCTCCAGAGGATCTTCCCAACCCAGGGACTGAGCCCAGGTCTGCCACACTGCCAGGATTCTTCACCAGCTGAGCCACAAGGGAAGCCCTTATGATTCTTACGATCAGGTTTTATTTTCTATCTTCCACTCGTTTACTTCGTCATCACTTTTTACTTTTAATCTGTTTGTAAAGTGTGTGTCATTTACAGTGTATCTTCGCCTCTTGCTTTTTAAATCCAATTCGATAATCTTTGTCTTTTAATTGAAGTTTTAGACCAGTTATATTGAATGTAATTGTTGACATGGTTGGGTTAAATCTACCATCTTGCTGTTTTCTGTTTATCTCATCTATTCTTTGCTCCTTTTCCTCTCACTATTGGATTAACTGGCATACATTGTTTCATGTTCCATTTATCTCCTCTGTTATTTTATTCATTATACTTCTTTGTTTTATCTTTTCAGCGGTTGCTATTGGGCTTTCAATATGCATATCTAACCTATGGATGACTGATTGGATGTAAGAGAGAGGGGAAACTTGTGCGCTAAATTGACACTCGAATATCTGGCCTTGGCAACAAGGGGAACCATCCTCTGAACTAGGGAGCCCTGAAGGGAGACTGCGGTGCGGGGAGTGACAGAGGGGCTTGACGATGTGGTCAGTTTTGGTTCATTTTCTGAGGTAGGGAAATTTGAAGGAAGATTACAGAGTTGGGGGGTGATGAAGGGGCTTGACGATGTGGTCAGTTTTGGTCAAGTTGCACTTAAATTGCTTGTTATGTATCCAAAAGAAGGTGCCTGGTGGGCAGTCCATGTGTAGTCCAGAGGTCTGAGCTGGAGCTGGTGGCAGGGTCGTGGGCATGGGGTGATTCTTGAATCAATAGGACTGGGTGAATCTGTTACGAAGAGTGTGTGATCAGGTGAGAAAAGGCCCCAGTGAAACTCAGCCCAAGACCCAAGGACCAAGCCCCAGGGAACCAAGTTAGGACCCACATGGAGAACAACAGGGGTGTGAGAGGAAAGGCCAGAGACGAAGAGCAGAACAAGGCGCATGTGCCGTCGCAGAGCCGAAGGGGAAGCGGCCTAGCAAGCGCCCCCAGGTGCCACCTCCAGATGGTCCTGAGTCTGGGCGGCGTGCAGGGGGCCTCGGGGTCATCTGAGGACCTCCTCCTACTGTGCACGAGTACCTCGTGTGCGTTTGGATCTGGTCCACGTTGCATTAAAGCACTTTTAAAATAAGGAACTAGGGATGGTTCCCCTCTGCCAAGTGCTGCTGGGAGGTGGAATAAGGTGGTGTATTGGGGGTTTGCGGGAGTCTGAGGCGTGGCAGCCAGAGGCCCTCAGGGAGGATGTTTCTGGGCACTGACCGGGGAGGGTCCCCTGGTCCCAGGGGTCCCACACGGTGGTGGAGGCGGAGGGACTGGGGAAACAGACTCTGCGCGTGTGGATGTCTTTCTGGAGAACTTGGGCCTGGCGGGCTTGAGGCACCATATACCCTCTAGCTGGGCCCTGCAGACAGCTGTGCCCTGGGGAGGGTGGGCAGGCAGTGAGCAGGCCCAGGCCAGTCCTCTCCAGAGGGTGAAGTATGGGGGTGCATTGCAGGACCAGGGAGGACGAGGGGCCTGTGCTCTTGTTCCTGCAGGGCTTCCCTGGGGACCGGTCCCCCAAGTCCTCTCCCTCCTGCTTGAGCAGCTGCTCAGGCAGCCAGCGGCCCCTGGGGGAACAGATTCCCCGGTCCCCACCCTGTCCTGGACGCTAATCTGAGCAGCACCCAACCCACAGGCTTTCCGCAGCCCTGCAACCTGACAATCTGCCTGGTTGCTGACTTCCTAGAAGTGCAGCGCCACCACACCGACCTCGAGCAGGAGGCCAGCTGCTCGGCTCAGGGCCTGCCAGAGGGGGCTCAGCAGACGGGGGAGGGGAGCACACAGGGCGCCTGTGGTGAGGGGCCCAGGACAGGCAGGTGGGGGAGGTGGGCGCGTGAGGGCGAGCCGGTGCAGGCATCGGGCCCATGAGTGGCCCCGAACTGCCGTATGCGTGCGTGCGTGCGTGCGTGCGTGCGTGCGTGCGTGCGTGCGTGCGTGCGTGTATACCTATGTGTGCATGCATGTATGTGTGCCTGTGATTGTGCCTCTGCGTGTGGCGTGTGTACATGTATGTGTGTCCCTGTGTGTGTGCATACACGCACACACACACGTAGACAGGTCGTGGGGGCTGTACTGCACCAGCCACATCCGAAAGCCAGCCAAGTGCAGCTCTGCCATCTGCCCTGCCCCCGCCCCCCTGCTCAGGCAGCCCATCCACTCTCTGTTCGGCAGGAGTCCTCTCTCAGGCACAGGTTGGCCCGGGGTTGCCCTGTGCCATCGGCCCCTCAAGCCTCTGACACTCAGGGATTTCTCGTCTTTTCAGTCCCGCTGAGAGAACCCTGTCTCCTACACCACTTTGGAGTCAAAAGTCCCAAATGTACTTTCCGCACTGTCTGTGGATTTTTAGTGGGGTGCTGGCCATCTTTTTAAAAACTTTTTATTTTGGAAAATCTCCAATAGACATAATTTTCATAATAGAGGCTATGATGAGCTCCAAGTGCCCTCCACCCCCAACTTCAACAGTGACCAAATGACTCACACAGTTTTATCTGCCCTCGCTCCACCAACGAAGGCGAAGGCAAAGTCGCTCAGTCGTGTCCGACTCTTTGCGACCCCGTGGACTATGGCCCACCAGGCTCCTCTGTCCATGGGATTCTCCAGGCAAGAATACTGGAGTGGGTTGCCATTTCCTTCTCCAGGGGATCTTCCTGACCCAGGGATCGACCCCAGGAGGTTTTAAAAGAAGCAGACATTATATTGGGTCATCTACCAAAACTTCAGCCTAAAGGAAAGATAAGGGCTTTAAAGCACACTGCAAGGTCATTGCCACCCCGAACCGGGCGAGCAGCCAGCGCTCACTCTCCCCACTGTTGCGTGTACCTTTAGAACTGTTTGTCTGCATGCGCTGGGGTCTGAGGGTTTTGGCCGCAGGCCCGAATCCCGTGTGTGACGGCGAGGCCTCGCCCACCGGCTTCTCAGAGAGTGCAATCAGCCCTGCCCAGTGGGGCCGCACTTTTCGTGCCCCTGCCTTCCCAGCCCGGGCATCGCCATCGAGGCCTCCTTGGGGGGACCGGGTTGAGGTGCTTCCGCCCCGACTCGACTTCCTGTCTCAGCCTGTCCCCTCAGTCCCCCGCACTGCAGGGCCACACCTGGGGGGCTCCTCAGTAGAGGAGATCCCCCCGTGTTGTCTGACCCGCCCGCGGTCCCACTGGGCAGAGTGGAGCTCCGAGAAGCCCTGCCCTCCCTCCCGGCTCATGTCGCGCCCTCGCACTGAGTGGGTAAGCTGCATTGTGAACAAGGCGCTCCGCTCGGCATCCTGACTGCCTGGCCACCAGCAGTTCGGCAGGCCCAGAGTCCACGTCCCCTCCTGACGGGCGCACCGCCAAGCGTGCCTCATCTCTTCACCTCCCTTTTTTTAAACAAATAGAAGTGTAGTTTGGGCTTCCCTCATGTCTTAGACGGTTAAGAATCCGCCTCAATGCAGGACACCCAGGTTTGGTCTCTGGGTCAGGAAGAGCCCCTGGAGGAGGGCATGGGTACCCACTCCAGTATTCTTGCCTGGAGAATCCTACGGACAGAGGAGCCTGGTGAGCAACAGTCCATGAGGTCGTGAAGGGTTCACACACGACCGAGAGACTAACATTTTCACTTCTTTTTTCTCACACTTGGTTACAATGTGTGTTAATTTCTGCTGCACAGAAAGTGATGCAGTCAGTCGTACGTGTACACATATGCACACGTGTTGTTCGGTCACTAAGTCATGGCCTACTCTTTGCAACCCCTGGACCGCAGCGTGCCAGGCTTCCCTGTCCATCACCAGCTCCCAGAGTTTCAAACTCATGTCCATTGAGTGGGTGATGTCATCCGACCGTCTTGCCCTCTGTTGTCCCCTCTCCTCCTGCCCTCAGTCATTCCCAGTATGCGTGTGTGCACATATATATGTCTATATACAGACTTTGGCATAGTCTTTCCATTATGGCTTATCACAGAATACCAAAAGTAGTTCCCTGTTCCACAGGAAGACCCCAGACTCCCAGCCCGCCCTCCCCCAGCTCCCTCCACCTCCCCTCTCCACACTTTTCAGGGCTTGGCCATGTAGAGTGGCCCCCAGCCCCTGGCTCACCGTGGGCACCCCTGGGGTGCCACCAGCTGTGTTCTGTGCCCGCTGCAGCTCCTGTCACTGGTGACCAACTCCAGAGCTTAGATCAGGTTCAGGTGTGATTTTGGGGGTTTGGCGGGACCACTTCATGAAGCAACTTTCTTTTTCTAAGTATAGCTGAAAATTCATGAGTGTGAACACTGTGCTCCAACCTGCTGAACATTGCTCTCCCTGTGGGTGTTAGACAGTCCTGCCTCTGATCACTAGGAGTGAGCTTGCTGTGGCTCTCGAGTCCCTTTGGTGTTGGCGACCATCTTGATCTGCTTTGCTCTCTGGTATGAAAAGCCATTCTGGGTGCATCTCAAATGTTCCCCAACCCAGACCTAAAAGCATCTACTTCTCTCTGCAGGCCTCCTTCCTCTTCATGAGAAATGCTAGCCAGAGACCACAATCTGGCTGTTAGGCAAGTTGGTTTCTAAGCCTTATCAGCAGTCAGAACAAATACGCTTCATCTCTAAGATAAGACCCAGCACGAGTACAAACTGATGCCCTCCTCGCAGACTCGGGTCCGCTGGCCTCCTTTCTTTTCTGAGTAGGTTTCTGTTTCCTTGTTTGTTTTCCCCTGTCCTGGGTCCTCATGGCTGTGCAGGCTTTTCTCTAGCTGTGGCGAGCGGTCTACTCTCCAGGATGGAGCGAGGGCTCCTTGGTGCGAGGGTTCATTCCTGCAAAGCACGGGCCCTCCAGGATGGAGCGAGGGCTCCTTGGTGCGAGCGTTCATTCCTGCTGAGCACAGGCTCTGGGCCGCACGGGCTGCAGGAGCTGTGGCTCCGGCTCCAGAGATCAGCTCGATGGCCGCAGCACACAGGCTCGGTTGTTCCGAGCACCTGGGATCCTCCCACACCAGGGATTGAACCCGCGTCTCCTGCACCGCCAGGCAGACTGTCTACCACTGGGCCACCAAGGGAAGCCCCAGGCCTGCTTCGTTTTTACTAAGTTTTATTGCTGGTACACGGTTATGCTACAGCAGAAGTCTCAACAATGCCCGACACAATTATTCACTTGCTTTATCCCATAGCACAACAGTCTCAAAATAAAGACCTCACGCTACTGTCAACAACAAGGTTACTGAAAATAATTGAAGATGCACTTTTACAAAAATCATTCAGTCACACAGACGTACAGGCGAGACAGTGTTTTTAAAATGTTTGGAAGGTGATCCGCACAGTGGAGCGTTTTGGCCATGCTCTTGGTCGTCGGGCTGTGAGGATGCACAATCGAAATGCTGGATTTTAAAATCGCTTGGAAGAATTTGGTAGGGTTATGCTACCAACTGATCTTGCAAATTAATTGTCTTCACCTTGCTTTCAAGTTCAAGAATCCCTTTTAAAATATAATGTAATTTAATTTAGTAATTGCATAAATATTTACCTGGTTCCAAAGCCAAATCTACAAATGAAAGTATATTCTCCGAAGTCCAGTTTCGATCCCTCTCTCCCTCCACCTCTCTTCTCCCTAGTCCCTATAGGTAGCAATTTAATTTTAAACAAATGTTATGGCTTATTCTTCCATTTGTAAAAAATATAGCGTTCTGCTCCTACATAAATACATGAGCATCAACACCTTTGTTTTCAGTTAACTGTATATCCTGGAGATGACCATACACTCGTGTATGGTCAAAGACATTTCTCTTCACTTTTTGCAACTGCCCAGTTCTGCATGGCGGGGAAGGGACAGACTCCATGCCACCCGGGCCCGTGGACAGCTATCTGAGTGGGGTCCAGGCTGTTGCTGCCCCGCAGCCCCACAGATCAGCCTCTCCCGCACCTTCTCCCTAAGTCCGCCGTCCATCTGTGGAGGAGATTCCCAGAGGTGGGGTTACAAGGTCAAAGGGCCCAGCTGGATGCTGCCCGGTGCCCCTCCAAGGGGTTAGAAGTCAGAGGAGAGTGTCCAAGGGTGTCCTCCCCCCACGGATGGTTGTCAGACTTGGCTCTGGCCCACCTGACGGAAGACAGGGCTGCGGTGCCCTGTACGCTGGGGGCCCTCTTTCGAGCCATTTCCGTCTCCTTCTCTGTGAACCTTCCAGCCGTCACATTACCGGTCGGCATCTTGCCCACCCTCCGGAGGGCCTCCTGCCTCAGCGTCGCTGGGGTGCTGATCAAGTTGGGCTCCCCCTAGACAGACTGGCTCGTACCAGCCTGAGCTGAAGGCCGCCTGCCCTTGGGGTCGGGGGCGGAAGACCCCCTCATGGAGAGACAGAGCCCCAGGGTGCTCTGAACCTGGGTTCTGACTTCAAGGCGAAGATGACGTGCATGAGGCACACGTCTGCTCTCTGCCCACCAGACTCCCCAGCCTGAGGTTGCCACCAGGGAACAGCGCCTGGGAGCTGCTGTCGGGCTGCAGGGGCCCCTGCAGGGAGTGGGTGCCTGGAGAGAAAGAGGGGCAGAGAGTGTGGGCAGGAGCTGCCTGGATGGGGTGGGCCCAGATGGCCATCTCTGCTGGGAAGGGAGGCCTGAGACCAGGCAGGCGCTGATGGCCAGAGGCCTCAGGGAGGCGGTGTCCCCAGGAGGAGGGCTGGTGTGGGGCAGTGGTCCTTCCAGGCAGACAATCCCCAGGCAGAGAAAGGGGAAGGAGGCCCTGGGGGAGGCAGGAACCTGTGCCAGCTGTACCAGCTCCTCACCGCTGTGGGGGGCGGGGGGTGGGTCCCAGGGTTCAGAGCAGGAGGCAGAGCGGGCAGCCTGGCAGCCACCCTGGAGGAGGCCCCATGAGCCGCCAGGCACCCCTGCCCTCAGCCCAGCCAGCCCAGGGAGGCGGAATGGTGCTCACGCGTCCCCATCCTGGGCTCTGCCTGCCCGTGGCATCTGAGGTGGGGCTGCAGGAGGGGAGCTGCCCCCGGCCCTGGTCCCTGAGTAATGCTACTGTTGGCTGGATGGGGTGTCAGGACCAGGCGCTGGGAAGCCCAAGGCCCCGCTGCCCGGCCGGTGGGTCCGATTCTGTGGGCCAGAACGACAGGTCCACCCCTCAGGCCCAACTACTCCCCAAGGGGACCCAGAGGTGACCCTGGGGGCAGCCAGGCCAGGCTGGCAGAACCCCACAACACCTCAGGGGTCCCTCACAACCCCTCAGGGGCCCCAGCTATGCAGTTTCTCTCCCTGGGGCAAGTCCCCCAGCTGGGAAAGGACTGGCCATGCCTGGCTGGGCCTCTGTCGGGCACCCTGGGGTCCCAGGGCGAAGGGCTGTGGAAGGGGCTGCGGAGGGCAGTAGGGCTGAGGGGGTCTGTCTGAGAGCACAAGGGGCTTGGGGGGCCACAGGGAAGTGTATGGTGAGAGCTCAGGGGCACCGTGAGGGCTGGACAGCAGAGCTGCCCACCCTGGGTGCCGGAGTGGGAGTATGCGCCCTGGACATGTGCCCTTTGGCCACCAGGCCCCTGGCCTGAGTAGTAGTCACAGACGGAGCGGCAGTCCAGAGCCTGGAGGGCGTCTGGTGCGCTGGTCATCTGACCAGAGGACCACGGGCTCCGCTGCCCGGGTGAGCCGGCTTCTTTCTGGAAACAGAGCGGTCATCCCTGGGCCCCTCAGCACCCATCCCTCGTGGGCTCACCGGCAGGAGGGCCCAGGGGGCAGTGCAAGCCAGAGGCCACAGGTGGGCAGGCAGCGTGGCCTTCTCGAGCCCGACTGCGCCCCTGGGTCTGGCTGTGTCCCCCAGACTCCACCCCTGGAGCGAGAGAAGGAGCCTGTGGGGACAGCAGGGGGCCTGTCCCCCACCCTGGGCACAGCCAAGCCCTGCTCTCCGGCCACCAGCCCGCTCCCTGCTCAGCCACAGGTGCTGAGCGACGGACACCGGGGCGCGGGCAGGTGAGCAGCCAGGGCTCGGGCCACAGAGCGCTTCCTGGAACAGCAGAGGCAGCGCTGCAGGGGCTGCAGGGTTCCTGGGAGGCCCCCGGAGCCGGCGTGGGGGTCCCTGCCCGAGCCGGTGGGGGCAGGGCGGGAGGCGGGGTCCCTGGCGCCCTGCGCTTCTCACCGAGGAGGCGGGTGGCAGAGCGGCTGGGGCTGTGTGCGCGTCCCCTGCCCTCCACCCCCACGGGTCCGGTCGGGGCCTTGGCTCTCCCTGCCCCTCAGCCACTTCCGCGGCAGGACCCTGTCTGATAGACAGGTGGTCAGTGCCTGATGAGTCACAGGTCACATCCGAGGGCCTGCGGAGGCGGCAGGGTGAGCCTCGCACAGGATGAGTCTCGAGTGGAGGGCGTCTCACGCCAAAGAGCTGCGCCCAGGCAGCCACGCCCCGGGGCTGAGGGGCCAGTTCACCGCCCACCCGCTGCAGACCTTCCCCGCTGCACATCACTTCTCCATTTTTATAAACTTGTTTTGTGGAAAATTCAACTGTACGTCGAAATAGGGGGTCTCCTACAGAGACTTCCAGTGTGCCTGCCCCACGAGGACCGAGGCCGCCTGGCCTTACGGCAAAGCCCCGTCCCGTGTCACCTCAGCCGGTGACTCAGGAGTGAGCGGCCAGCAGGCAGGACCAGCCAAGGCGTGGTGACGAGCCCGAGGACAGGAGCTGGCCCCCGGCCCTGCCCACACGGGCCAGTCCACGCCGTCCACGCCGGCCCTAGGCGGCTCTCGACAGTCCAGGCCTGCGCGGTCCCTCGGGGGGCTGGGGGCAGAGCTCGGCTCCTCCAACTGCCCCTTCATGAGGGACCGGCCTGCAGGAAGGTGGAGGGTGCGAGTCCAGGAAGAAACAGCCAATGGGGGGCCCAGACCCCCAGAGAGAGGCGCCTGGAGGTGCAGCGGTCGCCGTGGGGGACCAGGGAGGAGGGGCGAGCGGGCAGCCTGGCCAGGAAGGGTGCAGTGCCCCTGCTCTCCTGCCTTCCCCAGGCCCTGAGGCCAGTCTGGCGGCTCAGGTGACACCTGAGCCCAGGGCCTCTGGGCAGCGTTGGGCGAGGGAGGAACAGCCAGTCAGTTGAACAGCGCCTGCGGTCTTCAGGTCTGGGGTGGAGTTCAAGGCTGTTTCCTCAAGATGGGGCCTCATTTTCCTGTGAGGTGGGGTGAGGATGGTCCCAGGGGTGAGCCTGGGGTGAGGATGGTCCCCAGGAGTGAGCGGTGAGCCTGGGGTGAGGATGGTCCCCAGGGGTGAGGGGTGAGCCCAGGGTGAGGATGGTCCCAGGGGTGAGCCTGGGGTGGGGTGAGGGTGGTCCCGGGGTGAGGGGTGAGCCCGGGGTGGGGTGAGGATGGTCTCAGGGGTGAGGGGTGAGCCTGGGGTGAGGATGGTCCCCAGGGGTGAGGGGTGAGTCGGGGTGAGGATGATCCCCAGGGGTGAGGGGTGAGCCCCAGGGGTGAGGGGTGAGCCTGGGGTGAGGATGGTCCCAGGCGTGAGGGGTGAGCCCGCGGTGGGGTGAGGATGGTCCCCAGGGGTGAGGGGTGAGCCCCAGGGGTGAGGGGTGAGCCTGGGTTGGGGTGAGGATGGTCCCCAGGGGTGAGGGGTGAGTCGGGGTGAGGGGAGGGCCCGGGTTCGGGGGAGTTTGAGGCTGGTGGTGGGAGGAGCTGTAGGCCCACCGCTCTCCTCCCCCTCCCCCCGCAGTGTCCCCTTCCCTGGCAGCTTCCACGGGTGTCCCCCCTTCCTCCTGCACCCCGCCGCGTGGTGTCCCGTAGTCACCCCTGCCTTGCCCACTACAGTGGCAGCGTGCAAATAACAGGCCCCAGGCCGGCATGGGGCCAGACCAGTGGTGGGAGCGGGGGGTTGTTTCCCAGCCGAGTTTTGAGAAGAGGGGAACAGAAAGTGCTGGCAGCGACAGGAGGCTGAGCCTAAGGCCCAGAGGCCCGCCCCCGGGGTGCCCTCGGCCCCCTCCCCGAGGTGCCTGGGGCAGGGCTGGCGCTGGGCGAGGCAAGTGAGGTGCTGCCCCCACCCCCTCATCTAAGGGCCCGCGGTCAGCAATCAGGGTAAACTGTCCTCCCGAGCAATACACCGGAGACAAGGCAAGGTCCAGGAAGATGGAAGCAGCAGTTAGACCACGGCGGCTGGTAGGACCAGCGCTCCTTTGCCTCAGGCTGAGGTGGGCGGTGAGGGAGCCCCTGCGCCCGCAGCAGCGGCCACGTCTTCCCACGGACAGCGCTGCTCCCCCCACCCCCACCCCGCGCCCAGCTGCGCCCAGATTGTGAAAGCGAGGCCGGCCCGCCCCGCCTCTAGCCTCCCCTTCCAGCGCCGGCCCTTCCATCTTGCAGGAAGCCCCTCCCCACTCCGCTCCGCCCACCTCCCAGGTCCGGCTTCAGGGCTGCCTCCTTCTGGAAGCCTCCCGGTCCTGACCTGCCCTCCGTGAACCCCACGAGGTGAGTGCAGGCTCCCCTGTGCCGGGTGCGTCCCCCTGGGCCATCTCCCCAACGACCTGCCAGCCGTGCCCACGAGTGAGGCGCCCACGGCTAGGGTGGGCATGGAAGGGGGCAGACCAGTGTAGAGCCAGGCCAGAGTGGGCACAGAGTCACGGAGCCCTGGGGAGGACCGCTGGGGGGTCAAGGCCCTCGGCCAGTGGCCACACTGAGCGGCTCGTGACATCCCACCTGCATGTCCTCAGGGTCCTTTGCCCTCGTTCTGGGCCGGTCCTGAGTCCCCCACTCCTGGCTCCCGATGGCGGGGACATCACTCCCACCCCAGGTGATGACGCCGGGGATGGGGGTGGTGGAGGACAGGGGGTCCCGGAGGCAGCGGGGTTCCCAGGGGCAAGGGTAGGGATGGGGATGGGGGCCCTGGGCACACCCAGCAGCCTCCTAGGGAGCGACTCCGCCTTCTGGGCACTTCCCTAGAAGAGGTTCATCTGGACAGGGCAGGGATGCCAACATCCAATCTCAGGAGTGTTTCCCCCCGCTGCAGCGTTGCCAGTGGTCTTTTCTCTCAAACTCCAACTATTCTGAGGGGTGAAGGGCCAGGACCCCGGAGCAGGAGGAGCCCCCTGCCTTCAGTCCCACATTTGGAAACCTGACCCCCCAACAGGCTGCCACGCGGACTCTCGGGCAGGTGTGAAGCAGGAGAGGTGGGTGCTGGGGCCAGGGGCGCTGAGCAGTGAGGGTGGGGGGGCCTCGGAGACGGAGCCTTGTCTGAGCCTGAGCTTGGAGCAGTAGCGGGGCTGCGGGCCCTGCCCGCCCTGCTCTGCGGAGGGCGCCTTAGGGCTCTGAGCCCGCCCGGCAGCGGGGATGGGTCTGGTCTGGACTCTGAAGCCGGCCTGGTGGGGCCAACCCTCTTGGACCCCCGGGAACCCAATGGACCTGGAGGAAAGGACCCAGCCCTGCCCTCCCTCCGGTGGGGGGATGGTGAGTCGGCTGCAGGGCCAGTAGAGGGAAGGGCTGTGGGGTGGGGAGGCGGGGGGGCTGCACCCCACTCCAGGCCGCGGCCACTCATGTTTACATGCGCCTGCTTTGGGCCAAGACTCTGCTTGTCGCCGGGTGCTGGCCACCCGGTTGATTCTCCCATTGGGCTCTGCTGACCCGTGAATGGGACTTGTGAGGCCCTGCTCTCTGCAGGAGCAGGAGGGGTCCCGGCCACAGGCCGGGACAAGGACACGGGGAAAATTCAGGAGGTCTGTGGCTGAACGCCAGGTTGCAGAGGGGCGCAGAGGGCTGCAGAGGCTGGGAGCTGGTGGGGAGGGGATGGTCGGAGAGGAGGGACGGCAGGGGAGGGGCCGACAGTGGGACCCTCCAGCCTGGTCTGCAGGGTGAGCCCAGTCCCCTCCTCAGGGCAGGGTCCCTGGTTCCCGAGTCAGGAGGCCAGCCAGTCCCCTTCGTGGAGTCCCAGGTTCTGCCTGTGGAAACGGGCAGGGTGGGGTCGAACTCGCCCCAGCCCCTCACAGGCCATGCAGGGAGAAGTGCTGAGGTCAGGGGCAGACAGCCCAAGCCGAGGGGACAGGGTGCTGCCCTCGGGTGTTGGGGGAGGGCAGAGTGGTCCCTGTGAGCAGGGTCTGGGGCCCTGAGCGCAGAGGGGAGGGAACAGGAGAGAACATTCTAGAAGGGGAGGGGGTGGTCTGCAAGGCCGGCTTCCGAGGAGGGGCGGTGAGGAGGCTAGCTGGTGGAGGGGCGCGGGGGTTGGAGCAGAGCGGCAGGAAACCCACCCGGAGTGGGCTGTGCTGCGCTGCCCTGCGTGCGGAGGTGCAGGGCCTTCCTGCCAGGACGCGGGGGCAGGGCGGGCACTGACCGCAGACACGGGGTCCCCGCCTGGGAGGTGACGGGGAAGGTGTCTCTGCACCACGGGAGGTCGCGACCTCCGGCCCCGCTGTCTCCAGGAAGACCATTGCTTCTCTGGGCGTCAACAGAGGCGGCCGCTGGCACCCCACTTCCTCTCCCAGGAATCCGCCAGGCAGCCCCGGTCTGGGCCAGCAAGGGCCGTGGGGAGCCCCGCACACTGCCTGCCGGCGTTAAGGAGGGGTGCGATCGGGACAGCGCGGGGGCCCGGCCCCCCCGGCCCTGCTTCCCTTCCAGCCCCTCACAGGACCTGTCAAGGCGTCAGCAGCTCAGGGGGGAACCAGTGAGTCCGGCCAGTGCCCGCGGGGGCCGGGGGTCTTAGAGGGTGAGGCCCGTGACGGGGTCTCAGAGGTTTGAGGGTGAGGGGGTCTCAGGAGTGAGCGTGAGGGGGTCTCAGGAGTGAGGGTGAGGGGGTCTCAGAAGGGGTCTCAGGGGTGAGGGCTGTGACGGGGTCTCAGAGGTTTGAGGGTGAGGGGGTCTCAGAGGGTGAGGGGGTCTCAGAGGGTGAGAGTGATGGGGTCTCAGGAGTGAGAGTGAGGGGGTCTCAGGGGTGAGGCCCGTGACGGGGTCTCAGAGGTTTGAGGGTGACTGGATCTCAGAGGGTGAGGGGGTCTCAGGAGTGAAGGTGAGGGGGTCTCAGAGGGTGAGAGTGACGGGGTCTCAGGGGTGAGGGTGGGGGGGTCTCAGAGGGGGAGGGCTGTGATGGGGTCTCAGAGGGGGAGGGCTGTGATGGGGTCTCAGAGGGGGAGGGCTGTGATGGGGTCTCCGAGGGGTAAGGGGAGGGGGGTCTCAGCAGGTGAAGGCTGTGCCGGGGTTCTGAACCTCGGCAGGTAACCCGTAGGAGGAGCCCTGTGGGGGCTGACGGTCTGGCACCGGGACGTCACTCATGGGCAGCAATGCAGAGGGTCTCAGGGTGACTCCTGGGGCCTGGTCCCCCCTTACTCGAGTCTCTGAAGTCTCTCGTGGGCTTAGACCAGTGTCTGAAGCTAGAAGGGAAGATCTGAGGGGGCCCCTAGCACAGCGAACGCGGCTTTGTGAAACTCGTCCCGGGTCCTGGGCTATTTCTAAGTTGGGGTCCCAGCTCCAGAGGTCTCTACGGCGCCTGGACAACGGGGGTCAGCACTCCACTCTCTGCCCCAGATCCCACTTAGGGCCACAAAGGCACCTCAGCGCCGCAGCGAAGGTGGCCCCCACCCCGCTGGGGGAGCGGACTGACCCGCCACCGCTGTGGGAGCAGGAAGCGAAGCCTCTGGGCTGCTGCCCCCCTCCCAGGGCCGCCTCCCCCAGCAGGAAGTGGCGCTGCCCCCACAGCTGAGTGCTCCGAGCCCCGGCCACCCCCCAGCCCTGCCCTGGGGCCCCGCACCCTCGCCTGGGGTAGGCAGGACCTGAGTGGGTTGCCGTGGCTTCTGAGGACCCGATGCTGTTTGAGCTGGACCTTGGGACTTGACCCCTCAAACCTTCTCCACCCGAAGGGAGAGGCCCCATGAGCAGGGGCCTCGCGTGCACCCTGATAATCTTGCGGAGTTGATGTCTTTCTGCCTGACGGTTAGCAGTCATTATAGAGGGGGACATGTAAAGATGGCAGCTAGAGCTTTTAACTTGCTCTCTCCAAACGTTGGACTTCCCTGGTGGCTCAGACGGTAAAACATCTGTCTACAGTGAGAGACCTGGGTTTGATCCCTGGGTTGGGAAGGTTCCCTGGAAAGAAGTGGCAACCTGCTCCAGTACTCTTGCCTTGAAAATCCCATGGACGGAGGAGCCTGGTGCAGGCTACTGTCCACAGGGTCGCAAAGAGTCGGGCACGACTGAGCGACTTCACTTTCACTTTCACTTTCTCCAAACACTGGGCCACACGAGGCTGGACTGAAAGTTAACACGCCTGCAAGTGTGGAGCAGGACACAGCCCCGAGACAGCCGTCGGGTGCAGGGCATCCCGTGAAGGGCAGGCCTGCCTCCCCCTGCTGTCCCAGGCAGCGCCCGGGTGACCGTCCGCTGCTGCAGGCCTCGCTGCCCAGAGGAGCCAGGGGCAGGTGGGAAGACGGCCTGGAGGCGCACGTGTGGCAGGATCACCCGGTGCTCCCAGCAGGCTCGGGGGCTCTGGGCTGGGGGCAGGCAGGCAGGCAGGGAGGACCCTCAGCAGCTGCCCCATTGGGTTCTGGAGTCTGGGGAGCCTGCCTGTGTGGGCCTGGGGCCAGAGAACCAGGAGTGATCAAGCGGAATCCTTCAAACACGAGGAGAGAGGCTTCGCACACAGTGGAAGCGTTCGTGAAACTTGAATTGCTGGCAAATGGGCACTTAAAATTCAGAAGGGATTCACCGGGATAATTGGGTGGAATATTTCCGCTCCCACTCGCTGCAGTCTGGGCGCCAGCTCCCCTAATGGACTGTGGCCTGGACGCTCCCAGGGGGCTGTGTCTCAGGAAATGAGCGCCCCGCTGCCACCCCTGGCACCCATGAGCCTGATACCCCGCCTCTGGATGTTTCTTCCCTTCCTGTGTGTGAGTGGGGGCAGGGGAGCAGACTCCCCCCTCCAATGGACTGAACCCCCTTCTCGAACTCGCCTAAAGGTCAGGGAGCCCCCAGGGGCCTGGGGCTCATGGAGGGAGGAAGGCCTCTCCCCCCACCCCTCCAGGTCCTTCTAGCCAGAGGAACCAAGGTGGGGGGTAAGAGGGGGTCTGGAGGGTGCCTGCCACTCACACAGGCATGCTCCATGGGCCCACACGTCTGACACCCACGCCTCTGGGTGCCGCCCAGCTCAGGGTGCCACACCAGGAACGTCAGACCGCTGACCAAGTCCATCCCCAGCCTGGTGAGCTGGTCCTGGCAGTCCTGGGCTGTCATGGAGCGTGTGCAGGGGAGTGAGAGGCGTGGAGGGCGAGGCCGTGTAGGAGCTTCTGACGATGATCGGGTGGAGGTCACCCAGCAACACCCCAAGGCCGCCAGAACCACAGGGCGGCCCTGACCACGGGGAACTCAAGGGGACTCCTGAACCAGATGGGGCATCAGGCCTGTCTAGGTGGGCTGAGGGCAGCTGGGGAGGCTCTCGGAGGGGAGGAGGGAGGGAGGCTGGGAACCAGAGCACCCAACCACCGTCCCCTCAGCAAGAGGACACAGCACAGGAGGGAGAGAGGGGCTGGACTTCTCTGGAGGGCCGAGCTGTGCCCCTGCTGCCCTGGACCTCAGTAGCCAGGAAGGGCCCAGTTGGGAGACGCCCACCCTGCTGAGGTGCAGGAGTGCATCAGACGCGGGTGCCTCCTGCAGCCAGGTTTGCGGAGGACATGGTGGGGCAGTGAGCCACCCTGGGGCCCCACGGGCCGCTCAGTCTACCCGCTTTTGGACTCCAGTCCCTGTCTTGCAGTCGCCTCTGAGCCTCCCTGCTGAGCATGGCACTGGGCTGGGGCGAGGCTGGTCACCCCTGGGTCCCTGTTCTGAGAGCAGGTGGAGTGGGGTCCCTGGGGTCTGATAGCAGGTGGAGCCAGCCTGGCTGGGGCTGGGGGTGGACCGTGCACTCCCGCTGTCCTTTCTGCCCAGCAGCCAGCAGGTCCCTGCAGAGGCAGGCTCAGGCACGGGGACCTAGGTCCAGCCCCGGGCTGGCTCCCCGAGCCATCTCAGGCCCACAGGCCTCTGAAGGCCTTGGTTTCCCACAGGTGGCCTGGAGGGTGCCTCGGGGCTTCCTGGGGTGTCCTTGGGCAGGTGAACGTGGGGTTCTTGAGGTGGGGGTGGCCAGGCTCCCCCCGCTGGCCTGCCCACCTCACACCCTGCTCCCCCTCTGCAGCCCCGGGATCATGAACAGCAGCAACTGCAGCTCCTGGGAGCCCCTAGTGGTCAAGGGAGTCTTGCTCACCTACCTGGGCGGGCTCCTGGTGCTCGGCCTGGTGCTCAACGGGCTGGCGCTCTGGGTGCTGTGCTGGCGCCTGCCGCGGTGGACGGAGACCCGCATCTACATGGCCAACCTGGCCGTGGCCGACCTCTGCCTGCTCTGCGCCCTGCCCTTCTTCCTGCACTTCGGGGAGACCTCCGAGGACACGCTGCTCTGCCAGCTCTCCCAGGCCGTGTACCTGCTCAACAGGTACATGAGCATCAGCCTGATCATGGCCATCGCCGTGGACCGCTACATGGCCGTGCGGCACCCCCTGCGCACCCGCAGGCTCCGCTCCCCCGGCCGGGCCGCGGCCGTGTGCGCCGCGCTCTGGGCCGTGGTCCTCGGCTCCCTGGTGCTCCGCTGGTTCCTGGATGTGCAGGACGGTGGCTTCTGCTTCGCCGTCCGCTCGGGGCGGAACACCTCCACCGGGGTCTTCTCACTGCTGGGCTTCTACCTGCCGCTGGCCGTGCTGGTGTTCTGCTCTCTGCAGGTGGTGACCGCCCTGACCCAGAGGCCCAAGGCCAACCCGGGCCAGGTGGAAGCCACACGGAAAGCGTCTCGCATGGTGCTGGCGAACCTGGCCGTCTTCGTGGTCTGCTTCCTGCCCTTCCACGTGGTGCTGACCGTGCGTGTGGCCCTGGGCCTGCAGACCTGTGCCCTTAAGACGGCCATCCAGATCACCAGCAGACTCTCAGACGCCAACTGCTGCCTGGACGCCATCTGCTACTACTTCATGGCCAAGGAGTTCAAGGAGGCGTCTGTGTCAACCATGTCCCTCAGAGCCGAGGCCCACAAGAGCAAGGACAGTCTGACTGTGACCTTGACCTAGGAGATGAGCCATGGGCTCCCCTGCAGGGGGACCAGTGACCAGAGACCAGCCCCACAGTCTGCCCTGAACTCGCTGTGGGCCGTGGGCTGTGGACACTCAGGAGGCTCAACTCAGCAGGACAACCTGGGCATGGAGCCTGGGGAGGCACCGCCCCCACCCCCAGGGCAGAAGAGGGGCAGGATGAGGACAGGAGGACTGGGGCCTGAGCGGGGCCAAGCCCAGGGACCCTGCTGCGTCCAGAGCCGCCTGGCACACCTGGGGCCCTGGGAGGGGGGTGTCTGCCAGGTGCCTGAGGCTCTGATGGCCAGCCTTCTGCTACTGCCCCACAGGGCTCAGAATAAAGCTCTCCCCTGGGGCTCTGTGCCACCCACGGCCGCGTAGTGGGAGGTGGAGCGCCAGGGGCGTCTTCCAGGTGGCTTTCTAGGGCTTTCCACTTGGGGGCTCTCCACGGGCCCTGCCAGCTGCTTCCCACCCTGGCCCACTCCCCATTATCTGGGGGGCTGCCGCCAGGGAGGGCTGGTCCTCCGCTGCCTTGTCGGTCCCAGGCCTGGCCCAGGCCTGAGTGTGACCAGCTGGTCCTGAGCTCCAAGTCCAGGTGTAGGGAGAGGTGGGGGGACTGTTAACCTCTGTGTCAGCACGTGACACGGGTGTCTACAAGGGCCAGAAGTGGAGAAGTCCCAGGAGCCACCTAGGCCCTCAGCCTGGGTGCCAAGAGCTGCTGTCGGCAGAGACAGTCTCTGGGACAGAGAAAAAGTGAGAGATGGGAGAGAAGGAGAGACAGATGGGGAGGAAGCAAGAGAGTGGGGGCGGGAGATGGGGGTGGGAGAGTGGGGGCGGGGGGGTGGAGAGGGGTGGAGAGCGGGGGCGGGAGACGGGGATGGGTAGTGTGGAGGAAAGAGCAGAGACAGTGGCGGGACGGGGCGCGAGTGAGGAAGATGGTCAGCAGAGCGAGACAGAAGGAGCCTCCAGGGCACAAGCAGAGAGCACGAGGGCAGAGCCGGGAGGAGGGGCAGAGAGACAGACAGACGACGGTTCAGCCTGCTCTGCCCCAGGCCCAGGTCCCTCCTGCTCTCCGCCACCCGGGAACCCCAAAGGCCAGCCTGGGACCCCGTCTGGCCCCTCAGAGGGTCCCCGAGAGTGGGTGGAGGTCAGGGGTTCTCAAGGAAGGACCAGGACCAGCTCTTCCGGCCAGAGGAGTTTGGGGCCTCACACCCAGGCCCACAGGAGGAGGGGCCTTCCAGGAGTCATGTGGTCTGGGGCAGACCGGGTAATAGGGTGGAGGGGTGGGCCGGCAAAGGTCCTGAGCTGATCTGATGAAGCCTTGGGTGGAGAGGCTCAGAAAAGCCAACCTGCCTGGTGGGGTGCCACTGCTCCGGGGCTGGGGGCCCTCATCCCACGGGGCAGGGGAGGTGACAGGTCTACAGTCTGGAGGGGCCCTTGACAGAACCCCTGAGGTGAGAAGAAGGAGGCACCCTGACCCAAGTTGTGTGGGAGCCCAAGGCTGGCACCTGAAATTGGGGAGAGGAAGAGGAAGATGGAGGTGGGGGAGGGGGAGAGAAAGATGGAGGTGGGGGAGGGGAGGAGGGGGGAGGGGAGAGGAAGATGGAGGTGGGGGAGGGGAGAGGAAGATGGAGGTGGGGGAGGGGAGAGGAAGAGGGAGGTGGGGGAGGAGAAGATGGGAGAAGGGGAGAGGATGATGGGGGAGGGGGAGAGGAAGATGGAGGTGGGGGAGGGGAGAGGAAGATGGAGGGGGAGGGGAGAGGAAGATGGAGGTGGGGGGAGGGGAGAGGATGATGGGAGAGGGGGAGAAAGGGGGAGGGGGAGGGGAGAGGAAGATGGGAGGGAGGGGAGAGGACTGCGCAGCCTCCCCCTGTGGGCCAGGTGGAGTCCGCCCAGCAGGGTACCCTGGCCCTGAGCCCGCTGAGGCTTCCACATCGCTGCACCCCGTCCGAGGCTGCCGACCTCGGTGCCTGTGGCTGCCGTCTGGGGAACGACCGCAGTGGCCACAGCGAGGGCAGCGATGTCCTGCTGCAGGTGGTGACCACTGTCTCCGTCTGCCCCCCTGCGGCTCTGGGTCTGCCGTGACTGGCATAGGTGGACAGAAGCCTGCATCCTGTGGTCAACCAGGCGGCGGCCACTGCCCACTGCTGCTGAGCCGGCCGTATCCTGCCTGAGAGGTGAGGCAGTCTGGCCGGGAGGGCCCCTGGCAAGGAGTCCTGCAGACCGTCCACTAGGCCAACACCTGCAGGAGCAGGCGCGTCGTCAGCAGGGCCTGAGAGGAAGCTCCGGGACCCTGCCACACCCAGACCTCCGTGGGTCTCAGGACGTGTCCACTCCACTGCGGCCAAAGGGCCTGGCGGGGCATCGAGTGGCTGGATCAGCACCAACACAAACCCGCACTGTGAAGTCCAGGCAGGAGACCACCCTGGGGGCTCGTGCTGGGTCAGGGCAGCAGGGTGGCTGCTCCTGACAGCCTCAGGCGACCAGGCCCCACCTCAGCCTCCCAGGACACACAGGGAGATTTGTTTGGGCAGAATGAGGGCAGACAGGCCTCAGGCAGGGCAGAGCCTCAGGCCAAACCCACCTTCCTGCCGGGCCACCAGCCCTGACCTGTGACACAGTGCGGCAGGGCTCTGGACCCGCACAGCGGTCAGCGCGGCTGGTGGGAACCCCCCCCCACCCCCCACTGGCAGGGTCCTGCTCCGGTGGATCCAGGGTAATTTGAAAGGGAGACAGAGTAGGCGAGGAAAAGCTTATTTAATTAGAAATATAAAGAGAGATTAGGAAGAAATAGTGTAGTAGGAAAATTTAGTGGAGAAAAGAGGCTGAGTAACTTGGTTTACGTGGAAAACCAATAAAGTTCCAAGACAAGGAGCTTGCACCATCTACGTTAGGACACCGGCGTCCTCTTGAATAGCGGGGGGTGCCCCACCTTGGGCTCCCTGTCACGTGGATCTTAAAAGCCGGGGCAAGTAAGTAGACATGACGAGCCTCCACGCCCCAGATGGGAATTCAGCCAGAAAATAGAGTAAGAAAAGAAGACACGGGGGGAAACCAGTCTTTCCAGTGACTGGTCCCTCCTCTGTTGTCCGGAAAGGCCTTATATACTCTTGATTTTACATAGAGATCAATGGATAATACAAAATTACGCAGCGTCAGCCGCCCTGACTCTTATCGAGACCAGGCTTTCTCTCTGCATACCTAGTTGTATACATAAGTCTGATTTACATCATCTTCTGGCCAGAAGGCCAATTAACATTTTACAGCCCTTTTCTGATAAGGGTTTGTTCAACCAGAAGACTTATTTGTGTTGTTCTTCCCAAAGTCTGGTGCCACTCTCAGAGAGCACTAAATAAAGTTACATTCTTGCACAGCAAGGACAACAGTTTATAACAAGTAAAAGGAGTACAGTGATTTATAACAAAGAGAAAAGTAATTAACTCAAAAGTCTAGTGTTGCTAACATCAAAACTACTATATTCCTTTTTCTATATCCCAATTACATTGACTAATATCCTTCAGGTGCCTAAAAGATAAAGAATATGGAGGGCTGGCGGCAAACATTAACTCAACAAACTCTTCACCAAACTAATTCTTAACTCTAAAAGGCTCTATATCTTTTAGCTGTTTTAAGCTTCGTGCCTCTCACGGTTGGGGGCTGTAAACAAATTGTAAATTTGTAAAGTCGGGCAGACTGGTCAGATAAGTTAGAAAGCCATCAAAGGGGCTTAAGCCAAGACATTCTTTTTACATGCAGGGGACTGTTAACTGGAGCCCTAAGTTAATTCCTTTTAGAGGCAGAAGAGTGGAAAGCACAGTACAATAAGGCAGGCAGACTGTGGTTTTGAGGGGTGGATGTTCAGGAAAACCTAGGGGGAACCCCTGAAGCCTGACTCACCTTGCCCATCAGGCCTCTCTGCATGATCTTGTCATGGGTGGGGTCTCCCGTGCTGGCTCCCGGCATCCCTCTGCCCGTGCAGGCGCCCCACCCACGGCCTGGTCCTAAGGTCTTCTCCTGCCAGGAGGCACAGGCCTACCCATTCCCCCACCACTAGCACCAGGCACGCTGTTCTGGGGCCAGGCACAGGGGTGCTTCAGATGGCCCACTAGAGAAGCCGTTTATGTGGCCAAGGCTGCTGGCGGCATCAGGGCCCTTGACCACCACTCCGGTGCCAGGGAGATCAAGCGCAGCCGTCTGTCTGTGGCTCAAGCACAGAGCTTCTCCACAGGCCAAGAGCACGGCCACAGCCCCTGCCCCCATTTCCTCTTGGGGCTCTCTGATGGCCAGAGCAGCAGCTGGCCGGCAGAAGGAGGTGGGGCCCTGGCCCTCCATGCCCCCAAACCTGGAGACTGCAGAGTACAATGTCTGTCCCACCGGGTTCAATCCTGACCACCGGTTCCTCGGGGCTCCTGAAGGGGGGCCCTGCCTTGGAAGACAACCTTGAGCTGCAAGTGAGCTGGGAGGGCCAGATCCTCTGCCTCCCCGTCCCAGCGCACTCCGTGTGCAGTGAAAAGCATCCTGACACAGCCGGTCCAGCCACACTCCCCAGCTGGTGCTGCCCTCTGCCCTCAGCCACGGAGGCCCAGCTCTGCCTCCAGGAAGACGTGTGCTGCTGGCCGTGGGCACCTCCCCTCACAGAGGCCCAGGGACAGGCGAGGCCCGGGGTTCAGACTGGTGGCACACTCACTGGAGGAGGGTGGACTCATTGGCCTGCTGTGTGCGTCCTCATCCCTGCCTCAGAGGCCCCCAGAGTCACCGTTCAGGGCTGATCCCCTTGGGGAATCAGGTGCCAGGGACCAGGCCCTCCCACCAGGTCCAGAGACCCCTGGAGGCAACGCTGGGGCTCAGCAGGCAGTGGGGGGCCGGGTGTCAGACCACAGAGTGGGGAGGGCTGCTAGAGCTCTTGACCCGCTCCGAGGCTGCGTCCTGAGGGTGCACCCAAGCCCATGATTTATCAGTATGCTCAGATAAAACCTGCCGTGTGCCTGGCACTGGACTCTGAAATGTGCACCCAGAACCTCATGGGGCTGCACTCTGGGGTCCTCCATGGAGGAATGGAGAGGAGAGAGGCTGGGAAGTGGGCCAGATAAGATGGTGGGGCTGAGAAGGGGCTGCTCTGAAGGTGGGGAAGGGTGTGCCTCAGAGGAGCAGGAGGCGCCCTGCACGTGGGCCCTGCCATGTGCTGCCGGCTGGACGCTGGGTGAGGGTCAGGACAGGGAGCCGCCCTGGGGGGCTCCAAGGGGGACATGACCAAGGCCAGGGTGGCACGGGGGACGTCGGGACAGCAGTGGCAGGTGTAGGCCAGGACGCGGACTCCGAACGTGATGAGGGGGTGACGCCGGGACTCCAAGGGACACTCTAGGGGGGCGTGGCTAAGGAGGAAGCAAGAGGGCCTCCAACAGAGAGGGTGCCCAGGTTCCAGTGTGGAGGGGTGTGAGGGCCAGAAGGAAGCAGGGAGAGCCGGCAGCAAGGAGGCGGATGTAGCTGTGACCCTGTAACCAGGAGGGTGCTCTCTGGAGAACAGGGGGCGGACTGCCCGAGCGGTCACGCTGTGTCCTGTCTCAAGGACACCCCCGACCACGGCCCCACCTCACACACTGCGCCTCGCACACTGTGGCGGGAGCCGGAGTCACTGTGCTCGGCGCTGCTCAGCTTGCTGGGCCCGGCCCGGTGTCCAGCATGTGGCAGGGACAGGCTACACAGGCCAGCCCTAGAGGGTGGGCGAGGTCAGAGCCTCAGCGCGGAGGCGCAAGGCCAGGCGGCGGGAGCCGCCCACTTCGCCCCGCCTCTGCTCTCTAGGCCCCGCCCTTCTGACCAGGCCCCGCCCTTCTGACCAGGCCCCGCCCATGAACAGGCCCTGCCCCTTAGGCTGCACCAAGGAATAGACCCCGCCCCTTATGCCCCGCCCCAGAACTTCTTTCCCGGGAGGTTCTCACTCGGTGGGGCTGGGGTTGACTGGTCCCACCCTCCCCTCCCCAAAGACATTCAGGCTCCAGAAAAAGGGGGCGGCCCCGCACTGGCGAGGAGGGGGCAGAGGCCTGGGCTTTGCCTCCCAGCACACCTGCCTCTCATCGCAGCGTGTCCAGCTGTGATTGAAGTTCCAGTTAATTTGCCGAGGGAATGTGAATTCTCACTGTGACCCAGACCACAGGGTGAAAGTAGCCTGCTCGGCAGAGACCCAGCCAGGGCCCGCGGGCAGCTCAGGTCGGGGGGTCGTCCCACCTGCCCGGGGCCTGGGTGCAGGACTGCCCCTGTCTGGGAGGGGGAATGTTAGAACACCACTGCGGGGTGGCTTCCAAACAGCAGGTCCCAAGGCTGGAAGTGGACCTCCGGGCACCCGCCTGGTCCAGGTGCCAGCACGGCCGCTTCGTGGTTCACAGACCATTGTCTGCTGCTGGGTCCTCCCTGGTGGAAGGGATGCAGGAGACCCCTGGCTTCTCTTTCCCAAGGGTGCCGATCCCATTCCGGAGGGCTCCACCCTCGTGACCTCATCACCTCCTGAGACCATCACATCCAGCCGGGCCGGGTTAGGCTTCCGACTTTGGAAGTTTGGACATAGACGCCGTGAGCACAGCAAGGGAGCTGACTGAGGCCATCGCCCAGCGTGTACCCAGGACCTAGTCAGCATCGCCGGTGCTGGCGTCCGTGAGGGGCTGCTAAGCATCCGCGTGAGGACGGCTCTGATAGTGAGCTGCCCCTCCCTGCCTTCTCCAGAGACGTGCCCCTCGAGAGAACCAAACCTGAGACCTGGGCGCCTGCCCTCCCAGGAGCGGGAGTGCCTGTCTGCCCTCTCCTCTCCCACCGCCTCTGACTGTCGCCCCTCAGCGGCCCTGTCCCCTCCCTGCCGTGGCCTCTGGACCCCTCCCTGCTGTGACCCAGTGTGCCAGGGCCTGCAGGCGCCGACCTCTCTGAACAATCGCCCACTGTCCCGTAGTCCAGAGAGTGGTCCTGTGTTCCGGCTGCCCAAGTGCGGATTCAGGTGGCTTCCTCCCGGGCCGCAGAGTTCCGCCTGTATCCTGGGATCCTCGGGTCCAGGGTGACCCCTGACACTGGGTAGAGGTGAGCCCCAGGCTCATTCGAGTATTGAACCCGTACCCTCGGAGTCTGGCCTTATTTCCCAGCCAGATCCCCACCCCTGCAGACTACAGGGGCCCAGAGGCTGGGGAGCTGCCCCATCCCTGGCAGGGCCTGAGCCGTATCCCCACCTTTGGGGGATGGCTGAAACTCCTGAGAGTGACTCCCTGGCTGGGAATGATGGGGGTCAGGGTGGCCTTCCTCAGGCACTCCTTTTCAGACATGAAATTCCGAGGACCGGCCCCCCACCCCCAACTGCTGCCTGAGCAGAGGATAGGGAAGGGCCTGTCATGCCTGTACTCTTCCCCTGAACGACTCAGCAGCGGCTTTCAGCGCTCCTCCTATCTCGTTCCCTGGACTTGCTGCACGGCCCTGTGGGTCCAGACACTGCTGGCCTTGGTCCCTCTATTTGTGACCTAATATCACTGCCAGTGGGTTTCCCAGGCGGCACTAGTGGCAAAGAACGTCTCTGCCAATACTGGCGAACCTCTCCAGCACCACGGTCCAAAAGCATCAATTCTTCGGCACTCAGCCTTCTTTATGGTCCAACTCTCACATCCGTATGTGACTACTCAAAAAACCACAGCTTTGACTAGACGAACCTTTGTTGGCAAAGTGATGTCTCTACTTCATAATACACTGTCTAGGTTTGCAAAAGATTTTCTTCCAAGGAACAAGCGTCTTTTAATTTCATGGCTGCAGTCACCATCTGCAGTGATTTTGGAGCCCAGGAAATTTTGGAGCTGTTTCCACTGTTTCCCCATCTATTTGCCATGAAGTGATGCCATGATCTTAATTTTCTGAATGTTGAATTTTAAGCCAGCTTTTTCATTCTCCTCTTTCGTTACCCTAAGAATTATAATTCTATCAGGTCTGCATTTGAGATGTCGTTTGATCTCTTAAACGATAGCAATAAAACCGAAAGAGAAAAACACCAAAATGATTTTAGAAGACAGAATCCTTGCTGTGGGTCTGCATTATTTTATTACCCTTGTTTGCAACAAGATACTGTAATTACTCTTCCCACAAATGGAATAATATTGAAGCACTTACCTCCCAAGAGAAACTCAAAACTCTTAGTGGAGAAAAGCATGTGTCTTGGCCCTGAATCTTCAGAAGCCTGGGGTGGGGGTGTCACCTCAGAGATGAGCCGCTTCCAGGGCTCCTTGACTGGAAGCCCTGTGCCCTGCAGTCCCAACAGCTGTGGGTGACACCCAACAGAAGTGAGCATTAGACTAGAGGGGACAGGAAGGCAAGAGCTGATGAGGCTGGGGTGAAAGTTTGGATGAAAATTGTCAAGTTTGAACACGGGCAGTGTTTGCACCTGCTGTAGCTGAAAGTATTCTGGGAAGACATTCTGTGTGTGACTGGGGCATGTCCCCTACCTAATCCTGTACAACAGGAGGCCTGAAAACCCACCCTTTGGCCGCCGTTGATGGAACATTCCAAATGGGGGTCGGTCAGGTGGTCCAGCCCCCAGACGTTATTAATATGAAGGCGTATAGGATGGGATCTCCAGGTTCACTATGTCCCGTTAGAGGCTGGAGCGTAGGAAGGATAAAGTGAATTATAAAGTGATAGGAACCACCTTGTGTGGAGCCCAGGAGGAACCTTAGGGCGGGAGTCAGTGAGCGTCCCCCAGCAGTCACCACTGGGGTGCTGGACCAGAGCATTTCCCATGGAGATGGCTGGCCCACTAGCCAGCATCAGGTGTGATAGAGACCCCTCCCTGACCCAGGGACACAGAGTAATTACGGAACATCCCATGTGATGCCACAGACCTGCCAGTGGGGAAGTCAGTGACCGGAAGAGTTCCTGAATGAGATGGGAATTTTATTTACCTATTAATACAGGTGCGTTCTCCCAGGGATGTCCATGAACAGGACAGGTGTGTGCTCCCAGGGAACGTCCATGAACAGGGAGCCTTGTCCCCCCTGCAGTGGCCTTTGGACCCCCTGAGGAGCTGCCAGACACCACCGCCATGTGAGCAGTGCCCACGAGCAGCTCTCAGACCACAGGGCCTGCTGGGTTTCCGTCAGTCGAGGGGAATGGACAGCATCCTCTTGCATGGTCCCCGTCTGGTCAAAGAAGGGAAAGCAAATCGGCTCACGGCCGGTACACGCTGTCACCTCTATGTTGGGTTTTACTGACTCGTGTGTGGTGGCCAGCAGCCTGGTCATACAGTCATGCAGACGGGCACCAGGAAACTGGTGTTAGGGCCCACGCAGATCGCTATGGAGATTCAAGAGCTGTGTTAAGCTAGGACATTCCAGCACCCATCAGAAGTGCCCCTTCCAGGATCAGAGGTAACTGGAATCAGCAAATGGCTATCCTGGAGCTCTTGCCTAAGGTGGCCCCCCGGGCTCTCAGCATGAGTGGGCATGCGGGCTCTGCAGCCACGCAGAGATAGGCTGATTCCAGACACGGCCTCCTGCACCTGGACAGCTGGGGGCAGCTCCCCAGGGGAGGACCCCACAAGGCTGACAAGTCAGACTGATGCCCCGTAGCCCCATAGAGTACAAATGGGTCCTGCCAGGAGCGGACGCCGACTCTGGCCTTGGCGTTGTGGGTCCGGTGGGAGATGCAAGCACTCGGCTATACACATACACACACCTGCTCCTTCTCAGCCTCTTCTCAGAAAGCGGAGTAGAGCTCCCTGTGCGCTGCGGGAGGTCCTGGCCGTTGTCTCTTTCATGTACAGCAGTGTGAGTACATTCATCCCAAACCCCGACCTTTCGCCTACGGTGACCTGATGCTTGTTTTCTGTGAGGAGTTTGCTGCTAATGCTGCCCAGCCAGTCCCAGTCTTGGCCATTGAGGAACCTTGTTGTCTGGGTCGCATCTTTCTGACACACTCCTGCCAGTGTGGGTGTGTTTTGGGGGAGGGCAGGGAGGCAGATGCTCCAGGCTCACCCTGAGCCTCTCCAGCCCCAGGTCCAGAAGCAGCCGTTTCTCCTAGCAGTGCCGGAGGAGCCAGCTCTGGGGGCTGCAGTGCTGCTGGGGTGGGGCTGCTCCGGGGTCCTCTCTGCAGACACAGACTTCTCTCCAGAGGACCCCTCCACCGTGGCAGCCAGGACGGGTGGGGGTGGGCCGGGGCGAGGGAGAGGGCAGCGGTCCAGAGATGAGAGCCCCTTCTGGAGCCGGCCTGGATGCGGGGCTGTGGCATCTGCAGCCCAGGAAGCCACAGGTGGAACCAGGGAGGCCCCGCCCACCAGAGCCGTCCAAGAGCCCCTCCCAGCACCAGCCTGGTTACTCCCTGCCTTCAGAATGGACCGCTCAGACCAGCACAGGGGGCGGGAGAGAAAGGGGTGCAGAGACGGTCCCAGGGCCGCCCCTGGGGCCTCAGTGGAGGGTGGCCCCTCTCACCTGCAGCCAGGTGATGGGCAGACTCTTCACCATCTGAGCCCCAGGGAAGCCCTTCCACAGCTCAGCGCCGTGCAGCAGCCGAGGCCAGCTGTGTGCCCAGGCTGGCTTTGTGGGGCTTATGGACACACTCTTAGAACCTGCTTGCGTGTAGGGGACTTACTGTATTTCACTCACAAGAGATTTTGATTGATTGTCCAATTTTTCTGTCTCCCTTTTCTGCAAATTTATTAATTAGCTAATTAAAGTGTATACATTTGGCAACTTCATCTTCCATTAATCAAGCTGAAAGCAGTATCAGTCACTCTGGACAAATATAGGATTGCAATCATTTCTGACGATGTTCAACTTCGAGAAGGACCTTTCTGCTGATGGACCCATTGCTGGGACTGTTCAGAGTGTGAATCAAGAAGCTGGCTCCCGGTTCGCACGCCATTTCAAGTAGCTCTCTGTGCACTCTTGTCACTGTGTCTTCAATTTTACTGAAAAGTTAATTTTAAGTTGCCGTCCATGTAGTAACTGCTTCGTCAAAGCCTCTTTTCTGTGTAATTTCCTTAAATTTAATTTTTGTTCCCAAGCCTGTGGGTTGTGCTTTGCTATGTTGACATATTTCAGAACAGGGACTCCAAGCTCCTGGAATAATTCTAACGACCCGCTGCTATCGTGTATTGCAGCGCCCACGTTGGCGCTTTTCCTGAACTAACTCACTGAACAGCTCACAGCCGGAGTGCCCGGGGTCCCTGTCCTGGAAGCCTTCGTGCAGGGGCTGTGGGGCCTTTCTGTGGGGAGAGCTGAGTGGCTGCCCCCCACCGGTCCTGGTGCTGCCAGTGAGGACCCCTCTCTCTGCCCAGGGTGACGGCCTCTCACCCCTGTGGCTGCTGCAGTGACCGTCCTCCCAGTGCTGACCCCCTGGGGACAGGGCTGCAGGAACCCCCAGCTGAGGGGCTGTGTTCTCTGTGGGTGGGAGATTCCAGGTGAGCTCCAGTCTTTGGGGAGAAAATGGCTGGGGGCTCCTCCGAGCCTGGGGGAGCCCGGGGTCTGCAGTGACGGCCCTGCCGTGCGTGCCTGGCCACGAGGGCCTTCAGGGCGGCAGCGTGCAGGGGGATGGTGGGGCTGGGTGTCCTGTGGCCCTGCAGCTGTGGGCTCCAGCCACCGCCCTGGCCGTCCCCAGCAGGCCTCGGCGCAGGAGCCGCTGGGCCGCGTCCAGGCTGGCCAGTCGCCAGCACTGGGACAGCCCACCCGTGGTCTCCTCAAGGCCGCTGTGCTCACCCTGGACCGTGGCCTCTCCTCCTCGGTCTTACCTTTGATTTTGGTTGGGAAAGACCGAAGGCGGGAGGAGAAGGGGACGACATGGGGAGAGACGGTTCGACAGCATCACCGACTCAATGGACGTCCACTCAATGAGCTTGAGTGGACTGTGGGAGCTGGTGATGGACAGGGAGGCCTGGCATGCTGCAGTCCATGGGGTCAAGAGAGTCGGATGCGACTGAGCAACTGAACAACTGTAGAGAAGAGGCCCCAGAGACCCCCTGCCTCCCCCTGCCTCCCCCTGCCTGCCCTTCACCAGCCTGCCAGGCCCAGGGACACGGCAGGCCTTATGGACAGTTTATTGACATGCGGTTTCTGGGGAGAAGGGGCTGGAGGTCTGCCCCCTGCTCTCAGCTCAGGGAACCCCCGGGTCCGGCCATGGTCGGGCCCTAGCTCCCTGCTCACGGGGTCGGAGCCAGCGTGGCTGGAACTCAGTGGCTGCCCCCCAACTACGGGGGCCCCCGTCCTCTGCTCCCCTCTTTAGGCGTCTGGCTGCCTCCAGGCCCCGGGACAGGCCTCCCTCTGGGGACCCGGTACTTGCTCTTCTGACTGTAGAGCAGGTTCCTCTGGAAAAGGCGAGGGAGGCGGCCGTGATACAGCAGGACGGCCAGGAGCATGCCTGCGGGAGAGCGAGGGTCACACGGAGGCCGGGGGCTCCCCAGGCCCGAGACCGCCGGACGCCACACCCCACACCCTCTGCGGACAGGGGCCTGCAGACGGGGCCAGGTCTCGCCCTGGCCCGGCTCCTGCCAGCGTCCGCTCCCATGGGGGCCGACCCCCCGGAGGTCAGTGGGGACCGGGAGCCGTGCGCACTTGCAGGCCGTGCTCTGGGCCCCGTGTTCCGGGCACAAGCGCCCCTTCCTCCAGGGGCCATCTCCTGATGCTGGCGGGTCGTCCTCGGGGTGGTGAGCGTGGAGGTGGGGCCGAGGGGGCCGGGGATCAGGGGTGGGGCCTGGCCGAACCCTCACCCCCAGGTTTTGCCCAGAGCTTCTGGAGTGGAGGACCCTGGACCCCCACCTGGCTGCCTCTCGTCCCCCGCGGGCGGGAGGCCCCCTTGCCTGAACCAACCCGGCGCATGCACACGGGTCCTGGCCCCCCGCCTCCGCCCCTTGCGGCTCCCAAGGGGGCCCTGCGGGCTCCAGTGCCGCCATGGAGGCTTGGGGGTCAAAGGCTGGAGCAGTGTCCCCCGGATCCAGGTCATTCCCTGACCTCGCAGCAGGGCTTCACCTTCGGCAGGTGTGAGCAGTTACATCGAGACAAGGTGTCCCTGGAGCAGAATGGAGCCCAACCCCGTGAGACTGCTGTCCTTCTCGGGGGACACGTGGCAGACAGGGAGGATGGGCTGGGATGGGACCGATGTGCCCGCAGGCCCCCGATGCCTGGCGGGGCGGGGAGGAGGCCGCGGTCCCAGAAAGGCCCCGAGCCCGGCTTCCCGCGCCCACCTGGGGACAGGTGAGTGGCCTGCTGCCCCAGCCTTCGCTTCGCTGTGGTTCCCGGGCCGGCGGCCGAGAGCTCCGAAGGACAGCCCCAACCCGTCCAGCCGGTGCCCCCGTGGGTTGGGGCCAAAACACTCTATTCCAAATCCCCGCGTCTCCAGCTTCCCTGAGAGGACTCCCCCCCGCGCCCCCCCGCCCCGGGTACCCTGGGGAAGGCCCCGGGAGCAGCCCCTGCCTCGACCCCGGCCAGCAAGCTGGACGCCCTGTGGGCCACCCCTGTTCCAGAGGACAGCCCGGGCTGGCCTGCCCCCGCCCCCAGGACCCCCAGCCCCTCACCTGTCACGGGGCCCAGCCAGTACACCTGGATGTACTCCAGCAAGCTGTGCCCCGAGCAGCGGAAGGTGACCGAGGCAGCCAGTGTGGGGTTCAGGAAGGCGGACGTCAGGGGCCCGGCTGCGGAGCAGTGCAGACGTCAGTCCTGGCCCGCCTGCGCCACCTCCCCACTGGACCCGCCCCCCCACCTGGGGGGCCTGGCTCCACCCCCTGTGCCAACTGGGACACGGGGAGGCGGCCGCCCAGCCCAGGCCAGAGGTTAGGGGTCAGGCAGCAGCCAGACAGGAGTGTCTCCCGACCTCTCACCCCTGCGTGGACTTGACTCCCCAGCCTTTCTCTGCACACCCTACGCCCGCGGGAGGGCATCTTAGAGAGAGACCCAGAGAGGTAGGGAGACACAGGAGAGACAGGGACAGCAAGGAGGAGAGGGACTTGGCCGAACAAAGAAACAGCAGCAGAGAGGGGCGCGGGGCCAGCGGGGGCGGGGGGGCCAGGGAGGCTTCCACAGGGGCTCAGGGACCCACAAGAGCTTGGTCAGGAGGCTTGGCCTGGGCGGGGGGGCAGAGGAGGAGGGGGAGGAGGGAGGGAGGAGGGGCGAGGGGAGGAGGGGCGAGGGGAGAAGGAGGGGGGAGGAGGAGAGGGGAGGCTGGGGGGCTGCCTCGCAGTGACAGGTGGGCCCAGCAGGCAGCGGGCAGGGGCTGAGGAGGAAACAGCAGCCCCAGGCCCCCAGGAGGGGTGACGGAGGACGCAGGGGCTTCCAGACCAGAGCCTGGGCCCTGAGGAAGCAGCAGCCTCCCTCCCACCCGCCGTCCGCCTCCGGTGTCCCCCTCCCAGGATGGACAGGAGCAGCTCGGGGTGTGGACAGACCCAGCCGGGAAGGACTGCCCCACCGGGTCGGGTCCCTGCCCAGCGCGTTGAGTCCCGCCTGGCTGGCCACCACCCCCAGCAGGTGCCCGGGCAGCGGCCACCCCAGGCCTGGTGGCCCCGTGCTGGCCTGCAGCCCCTCTCCTGGGCGGCCACGCAGCCCCGGGGACAGGCGGCTGGTCTCACCTGTGCCGGCCGCGGCGGTGAGCAGCAGGGCCACGGCCGGCGCCCTGTGGACGGCGCGGCTGCCCTGGAGGCGGAGGAGCGCCAGGTGCAGCAGGAAGGCGCAGGAGCCCTCGAGCAGGGCGCCGTGGGGCGCGGCCGTGCGCAGCGCCGAGCTGCAGTGCGGGTCCATGAGGCTCTGCAGCACGTGCAGGTCGCTGAGCCCCCAGGCCCAGTAGAGCCGCGTCAGGGCGCCGGCTGCCTGCACGCCCAGCGCCTGCGCCACCAGCTCCAGCAGCGTGCTGGGCAGAGAGGCCTCAGCCAGGAGGAACCGCTGCAGGGACACCGTGGGGTTGGCCGAGGCCCCGTCCAGGGTGGCCCCGTGCACCAGGAGGAGCAGGAAGACCAAGGTCAGCAGGAGGTCGGGGCCGAAGCCCAGCGCCCAGGGTCCGAGCTCCACCAGCATCCGCATCTCCAGGCAGCAGGCCCCTAGCTGGGCCGTGCCCGCCGCCTCCCGGGCAAAGTGGGCGTAGGTGCCCCCGGGGAGCAGGGCCTTGGCTGCCCTCCTGACCGCCTGGCAGAGGGCAAAGGTGGCGAGGAAGAAGCAGAGGGACACGTTCAGACCAGCCATCGGCCTGGAGGCTCCGGGAGGGCGGGCCGGCAGGGCCTGAGCTGACGTGTCCGGCGGGGAGGAGGCCGTGGGAGCCTCACACCTGCGCCCCCCGCAGCGCCTCTCCGGCCCGCCCCTCAGTCGAGCGTCCTCCGGGGACACCCGGCCCCCCTCAGCCACTCCGGGTGCCGCTCCCCAAAGCCGCCATGTCTTCGTGACTCAGCCAGGGCCCCTGGCTCCACCGGGCAGCTCCTGGAGGGCTCCTGTGCTGGTGTCCACCTGGGGGAGGGTTCCCAGGCACCAGCTCCCTCGGGAGGGCGGCACTGTGCTGGGTCAGGGGCCCCACACAGGGAGCAGGGGCCGCCCTGGCAGGGCTGCACGGGGCACCTTGGAAGCTGAGCCTGCAGAGACGGACCCACCTCACCTCACACAGTAAGTCCCCTACACGCGAACAGGTTCCATTCCGGGAGCACATCTGTACGTCCACACAATGGCTACGTAGTTTTGTAACTGTGATAGGCTTATCACACTCTTTACACGAACACACAGTCTATCTATATACACACTAGACAGTCCAGGGGATTCTCAGCCAGGACACTGGAGTGGATTGCCCTTCCCTTCTCCAGGGGATCTTCCCAGCCCAGGGGTGGAATGCAGGTCTCCGCATTGCGGGCAGATTCTTTACCAGCTGAGCTACCAGGGAAGCCCTTTATAATACTCTTTACACAGATAATACATAGAAAACAAACAAAAACATGTTCAGCCTCACAGTACACACAGTGCCTTGAAAAGTGCAGTCGTACGCACCAACAGCCGGCCCACAGGAGCGGGCCCACAGGAGCGGGCACACAGGAGCGGGCCCACAGGAGCGGGCACACAGGAGCCGGCACACAGGAGCGGGCACACAGGAGCCGGCCCACAGGAGCGGGCACACAGGAGCCGGCCCACAGGAGCGGGCACACAGGAGCGGGCACACAGGAGCCGGCCCACAGGAGCGGGCACACAGGAGCGGGCACACAGGAGCGGGCACACAGGAGCCGGCCCACAGGAGCGGGCACACAGGAGCGGGCACACAGGAGCCGGCCCACAGGAGCGGGCACACAGGAGCGGGCACACAGGAGCGGGCACACAGGAGCCGGCCCACAGGAGCGGGCACACAGGAGCCGGCCCACAGGAGCGGGCACACAGGAGCCGGCCCACAGGAGCGGGCACACAGGAGCGGGCACACAGGAGCCGGCCCACAGGAGCGGGCACACAGGAGCCGGCCCACAGGAGCGGGCACACAGGAGCCGGCCCACAGGAGCGGGCACACAGGAGCGGGCACACAGGAGCGGGCACACAGGAGCCGGCCCACAGGAGCGGGCACACAGGAGCGGGCCCACAGGAGCGGGCACACAGGAGCCGGCCCACAGGAGCGGGCACACAGGAGCCGGCCCACAGGAGCGGGCCCACAGGAGCGGGCACACAGGAGCGGGCACACAGGAGCCGGCCCACAGGAGCGGGCACACAGGAGCGGGCACACAGGAGCGGGCACACAGGAGCGGGCCCACAGGAGCGGGCACACAGGAGCCGGCCCACAGGAGCGGGCACACAGGAGCGGGCACACAGGAGCGGGCACACAGGAGCCGGCCCACAGGAGCGGGCACACAGGAGCCGGCCCACAGGAGCGGGCACACAGGAGCCGGCCCACAGGAGCCGGCACACAGGAGCGGGCACAGAGTGAACAGCAAGAAGCGTTACTGATTGGAGGGGGGCGGGGGGCGGGGGGGGGGCGGGGGGGACGGTGGAGCTGAAGGGTCATCAGCAACAGGAGACCAAGGGTGAGCTGCCGCTTGGCTCACGCCTGAGGCTGACGGGATGGACCTCCGCGCCTCTGGAAGATCGAAGCTTGAAGGTTCCTGAGAAGGGGGCTTACCACCATGGACCTTCTGCCTGGAGTGTGGGCACGTGACCTGAGTTTCTAGGGAAGAGAGAAGTTCGAAGTGAGTTTGTCTTGAGCAAAATGTCCGCTTGGGGGCTTCGGCGGCTTCCGGAAGGCCCCGGCACATGGTGAACTTGGAGGAGAGGGTCTGATCCAGGCAAGTGGGGTCCCCTGTGAACCCCTCTCCACACCCCACTCGAGTCCAGGTGAGCGCCTGGCCTGAGGATGTCGCTGGGCCCTGCCCCCCGGTTCGGAGGGACTGGAAGCCCAGCGCTCTGCCCGTGACTCTGCTGGACGCCGGCCGGGCTGCAAGGACAGATGGCCCAGGTTGTGGTCATGGTCGCTCCGCCGTGACCTCAGGACCTGTAGGAGCAGGGCCCCTGCGTGTGTCAGGCCACTGCAGGCCCGGCGGCCACTGTAGGCCGAGAGGACAGGCTGAGAGAGGCTCAGAGGATGTGGAGGGGAGGCCTGAGCCAGGCAGGGGGCCCTGGGGGTGCGCAGTGCCCTCGCCTACAGGCCTGAGCTGGAGCAGAGAGCAGGAGCCGGCTGTGGAGGAGGCTCCCAGGGGAGGGGGTCTAAGCCAGAGGCCTGGGGAGCTGCTGCTGAAGGTCAAAGTCAAGGTCTGCAGGACAAAACCACACCCCAAAGGGGCCAAGGAGCGGGTGCAGGGCGGCAGAGGGGTCACTGGGCAGGGGCCCCCGGGGAGACAGGCAGCTGGCTCCAGCGTGCCCCTGCAGAGGGTCACTGGGAAGGGGCCCCTGCGGAGACAGGCAGCTGGCCCCAGCGTGCCCCTGCAGAGGGGGAGGGGGCCCTGAGCACAGGAGCCAGGGTCTCTGCAGGCAGAGGCCTCACGGCCAGCCACTGCTGCCGGGGAAGGGGTCCAGGTGATGCCCTCTTAAGCCCGCCTGGAGGCCCCCGGCCCTGCTCCCCTGCTGCTCTGTCCCTCACATCCCCGCCAGCCCCTCCCTCCTTCCCAGGGGCTCGGCTCCAAAGATGGAAGTGAAAGTCACTCAGTCGAGTCTGACTCTGTGTGACCCCGTGGACTATCCAGTCCATGGAACTCTCCAGGCAGGAACACTGGAGTGGGCAGCCTTTCCCTTCTCCAGGGGATCTCCTGAACCCAGGTCTCCCGCGTTGCGGGTGGAGTCTTTACCAGCTGAGCTACCAGGATGAAAGAACTGCCCTCCAAATCAGGGTGAGTTTCCTCCCGAGGAGCTCGGCCGCGCGCGGAGCTGCAGGGTGCTGCGCGGGAGGCTGAGGGCTGGGCCTGGCCTTTCACTGCTGGCCGCGCCCACGCGAACCTGCCTCCTGCAGCAGTGCTGGTTTCCACACCCGACGCCCTGCTCCCGATGGCGCCCCAGCTGGGGACGCGTCTCCCCGAGCAGGTCACTGCACTTCTAATGTGGGGGGTGGGCTCGAGACCAGCTGAGGCTTCCGTTCTGCCCCCACAAGCACTCCTGCTACGCAGAGGGGCCCTGCCATCTGACGCTCCCATCCCCCCCCCCTCACAGGTCCATCTGATGTCTTTCCCCACCAGGCTCTCGTCCCCCCACAGCCCAGGCCTGGGCAGGGGAAGCAGGGGGCAGAGACCTGCAGCTTAGGGACAGAAACTGACTGTTTCAGCTTTCCTGGCAGACGACCTTGGGTTCAGAACTCTCCTGGAAGTGGGAAGGTGTCTGGTGCCCACGTCTCCCCACCCCCACACCCCGGGAGAGGAGTGGGGCTAACCCAGCAGGAAAGTCCTCAGGGCCCTGACCTCATCCAGGAGGCGGACACGCCCCCAGACTCCAGCCTGCCGGTGGGGTGTCTGTCTTTCCCTTCTGGCAGGCCCCCACCCTCTCCAAGGAGCAGGGAGCCTTTTGGACGCCGTCGCGACCTGGTGCACTGAAGCCCCTGATAAAAGAAACGCTCATGGACTGAGGCGCTGGGAAGTCATTCTGGCTTTTATCCGAGGTAACTTGTCTTAAAACGGATGTTTACTGGAATGCAGTTGCTTCGCGATGCTAATCTCCACTGTGCAGCGCTGTGAACCAGCTATACACACGCACAGCTCCCCCAGTCAACTTGAACTTGACGCCAGCTGGAACAGCCTGTTTGTGGCCCAGCAAAGACACGTTGTGCACCTGCTTCAATCATTAAAGGGAAGGGCGCACCGACCAGAAGGGAAGAACGTCCGGGGCCTCCCTGGCGGCTCAGTGGTAAAGAACTCACCTGCCCGTACCGGAGACGCGGGTTTGATTCCTGTGTCCTGGAGATCCCACGTGCCTCGGAGCAACTGAGGCGGTGCTGCGTGACTGCTGAGCCTGCGCTCTCAGCCCCGCAGCCTCGGCTGCTGAAGCCGACGTGCTCTAGAGCCCGTGGTCCACGGCAAGAGAAGACACCACACTGGGAAGCCCGAACACGGCAGCTAGCCTGGGCTGGAACGAACACTCAGCACAACCGAAAATAAATGACTAAATAAAAACAGAGGGTGGGGTGGTGGGATGGCATCACCAACTCGATGGGCATGAGTTTGAGCAAGCTCCAGGAATTGGTGATGGACAGGGAGGCCTGGCGTGCTGCAGTCCTTGAGTTTGCAAAGAGACACAACTGAGAACTGAAAACAAAGAATGTCCAAATTAAAAAGAAAGGTCAAATGCTTCCCTTCCTGGCCCTTCTTTAACAATAAGACTCCCTCCCAGGTGCCGAGGACAGGCTGACTTGCTGTGGAGTACGCGCTGGTCTGTTTTTTGAAAACTTGAAGGGATACAGGGCTTCCCAGGAGGCACTAGCAGTAAAGAACCCTCCTGCCGACGCAGGAGAAGCAAGAGGTGAGAGCTCGATCCCCGGGTCGGGAAGGTCCCCTGGAGGAGGGCACGGCAGCCCGCTGCAGTATCCTTGCCGGGAGAATGCCGGGGACAGGGGAGCCGGGTGGGTCTGAAGGGCTGCATCCCTGGCTTGTTGGATGGTCTCTGTCCCGACGGGTTATAGAATTGCTCTGGAGCACTCCCTCCGAGTGGTCTGGGAAGCTCTCTCCTGGACGATCGTCTTCAGTTTGGGTTCCGTAAAGCTCTCTTCTCTTCCTGTTATAGATTATCAATGGTCTTCGTAGACCCCGCGTTTCCCTCAGGCTCACACAGAGCGTGAGTGCCTGCGGGGACCTCCCGTCCACCTCGGAGCCCTGGGCCTCCGCCTTACCCGTTGGCCACCCGTGGCTCCCCCATGGGGCCTGGTCTCCAGGCGGCCAAGGTCCACCCAGGTCAGAACACAGAGCGCATGAGCGCCAGAAATCCTGCCTGGAGTTGGATGGTAATCCACACTGAGTCATCAGCCTGAACTGGCTGTATTTCTAGATACTTCACATTTTTAGATAAAACGTAAATGGTGTGCAGCACACCTATCTCCAGAGTGAACTCTCACCCGTGAGATGCACAGACGCAGGCCACCCACGCCTTTACCCCGGCGGGAGCAGAGTGCGCTCTCAGAAAGCCCCGTCCCTTCCAGTGGACCCCGCCCCTAATCGGAGGCATCCGGCTTCCTGCTTTGGGTCATCGGAGGCTTGGGGACCGTCCCATGTAGCCCAAGTCCTGCGTCTGCCCTGTGTCTCCACGTGCGGCTGGCAGGGAGGTGGGCTGCTTTTGTTTCCAGTGTCAGAGTTTTGAGCCTACTTAATTCTGAATGGGATTCCATTTCATGGCTGAACCACGATTTGTTAATCCATCTTTCTGATAGTGAACAAACATTTAGGTTTTCTTCCATTTTCCCCTACAATACAAATAAAGCTGCTCTCAGTAAGTTCATATAAGTCCTTATAGACAAATGCTTTTGGTTTTGGGTTGGGGGGGGGTGGTAAGTAGCTAGAGAATCTTTCTAAACCACAGGGCAGGACAGTACTTGATTCTGTGAAGTTCTCTTGCTACTTCCCACAAGGTGGTTGTAGCATTCACACTCCCAGGAGCATTCTAATGGCAGAAAGTGAAGAATTTAAGAGCCTCTTGATGAGGGTGAAAGAAGAGAGTGAAAAAGCTGGCTTAAAGCTCATCATTCAAAAAGCTAAGATCATGGCATCCAGTCCCATCACTTCATGGCAAGTAGATGGAGAAAAGGTGGAAACAGTGGCAGATTTTTTTTAGGCTCCAAAATCACTGTGGACAGTGACTGCAGCCACGAAATTAAAAGACGCTTGCTCCTTGGAAGGAAAGCTATGACAAAACTAGACAGCATATTAGAAAGCAGAGACATCACTTTGCCTACAAAGGTCCATACAGTCAAAGCTGTGGTTTTTCCAGTGGTCATGTATGGATGTGAGAGTCGGAGCATCAAGAAGGCTGAGCGCTGAAGAACTGATGCTTTTGAACTGTGGTGTTGGAGAAGACTCTTGAGAGTCCCTTGGACTGCAAGGAGATCCAACCGGTCCATCCTAAAGGAGATCAGTCCTGGGTGTTCACTGGAGGGAATGATGGTGAAGCTGAAACTCCAATACTTTGGCCACCTGATGCGAAGAGCTGACTCACTGGGAAATACCCTGATGCTGTGAGGGATTGGGGGCAGGAAGAGAAGGGGACGACAGAGGACGAGATGGCTGGATGGCATCACCGAATCAATGGACATGGGTTTGGGTGGACTCCAGGAGGTGGTGATGGACAGGGAGGCCTGGCGTGCCACAGTCCATGGGGTCAGACACGACTGAGTGACTCAGCAGCAACAGTAGGAGCAAGATGGGAGACGCCTGGTGTCCACACACGCGATGCCTGAAGATCCCCGCAGTCTCTCCCCCTGGTGTCGCTCTCTCTGGGGCGGGAAGCTGCATTCCCCTGATGACAGCTGATATGAGCACATTGTCAGGAGCCTACTTACTGGTCATTCAAATGCTTTTTGTTTTTTGCTGAGTTGTGTATCTTTTTCATTATTGAGTTATAATAATTCTTCCCATGTTCTGAAGACAAGTCCTTTGTCCTATCATTGTTTTCCAAGTATTTCCTCCCAGGTCCTGTTATGCTGTGCTTAGCTGGTCAGTTGTGTCCGACTCTCTGCGACCCCACGGACTGTATCCCACCAGGCTCCTCTGTCCATGGAATTCTCCAGGCAGGAACACTGGAGTGGGTTGCTATGCCCTTCTCCAGGAGACCTTCCTGACCCAGGGATCGAACCTGGAACTCCTGCATTGCAGGACGATTCTGGCTCAGATGGTAGAGTCTGCCCCAGTGCAGGAGACCCAGGTTCGATCCCTGGGTTGGGAAGATCTCCTGGAGAAGAGAACGGCTACTCGCTCCAGTGTTCTTGCCTAGAGAAGCCCATGGACAGAGGAGCCTGGTGAGACCCAGTCTGCGGGGTCACAAAGTGCCAGGGTCCAGCCCTGGTGGATCCAGGGAATTCGAAGGGTGGACAGAGTCGGCAAGGAGATATTTATTTAATTAGAAATATAAGATTAGATTAGGAAAGAATAGTGTAGTAGGAAAATTAGTGGAGAAAAGAGGCTGAATAACTTGGTTTACGTGGAGAACTAATAAAACCTCGAGACAAGAGGTTTGCACCGTCTATGTTAGGCCACTGGCACCCGTTTGAATAGTGGAGGGTGCCCCGCCTTGGGCTCCCTTTCGCGTGGGTCTTAGAAGCCAGGGCAAGTAAGTAGACGTGGCAAGCCTCCGTGCCCCAGATGGGAATTCAGCCAGAAATTAAGGAAGACACGGGGAGACCAAGCTGCTTTGGTGAGCGAGGCCCCAATAACTTTATTTTTTTTAAAGGACTTTTACACCTTTTTCACAAATGATGTTGTGTATATCTTCTGGCCTTGGAGGCCTGTGAAACATTTCAAGACCCTCTTTTGATAAAGGCTGCTCAACCAGAAAACGTATTTTCCCTTGAAGTGTTTTTTTCTTTATATTTCTAATCTATGTCAGCCTCAGAAAGTATCAAACAAAGTTACATTTTCACGAAGCAAAGGTGCAGTAAGTTACAACAAAGAAAGAACCAATTAGCTCAAAAGTCTGATGTGGTCAGTTTCAAGGCTACACTTGTTTTTTCTTACATTCTAACTATGTTAACAAATGTGCTCCCAGGTGCACAGTGGGTAAGAGATACCGGAACTTAGCAACAAGCATTGGCCCTATAATGAAATCCTACACCAGCGCTACTCTAATAACTTTTAACTCTTTGAAAGGCTCTCTGTTTTAGGCTTCCCGTGCCTCTCACAGCTGGGGGGCTGTAAGCAATCACATACGTAGTTGTAAAAGTCCGGGTAAGGCAAGCTGGAGAGCCGTCAGAGGGGTTTGAGCTGAAACGCTCCTTTCAAATGCAGAAGACTGAAGCCCTAAGTCAACTTTTCCAGAGAGTGTCAGAAGAGTGGAAAAGCACATTACAGTAAAATCAGGCCAACCTTGGTGTTTGGGGGTGAATGTTCAGGAAAACTCAGGGGACCCCTGAATCCAGATCACGCCTTTGCGTTTTGTCGGGCTTCCTTCCTCATGACCTTTGCCGTGGGTGGGATTCCTCACGCTGGCTCCCGGCAACAAAGAGCTGGACATAACTGAGTGGCTAACACTTCCTTTCTTCACCATCTGAGCCACCCGGGAAGCCCAGGTCCTAGTCATTTCTTAGCACTGATAAGTACTTGTAGAAGTTTTAGTTTTGTGCTTTGAGTTTAGGTCCAAGATCCACTTTGACTTAGCGTCTGAATGTTTGTGAGAAGTGTAAGATCTGTGACCAGATTCTTTAAAATGCTTTTTGCTCGTGGGCGTCCCTTTGCCCCAGCCCCGTTTGCTGAGAGGATTGTCCTGTTGCCCTGAACAGCCCATGTTCCTTTGTCAAAATCAGCTGACTCTGTGTGTGTCCATTTCTGGGCTCTCCTGTACCCTTACTGCCTGTCTGCTCCTTCACCAGCATCACACGACCTTGATTTTTTAAGCATTTGTTTTTATCTATTTAATTGTGGCAAGCGGGATCCTCGATCTTAGTTGTAGCATGCAAACTCTTAGCTGTGGCATGTGGGATCTCGTTCCCCAACCACGGATAGAGCCTGGGACCCCAACACTGGGAGGGTGTCTTGGCTGCCGGACCACCAGGAAAGTCCCCATCTGGCTGGCGCCCCAGCAGCGTGACTGGGGAGGCTGAGTCTGTGTGCGCCCTAAGTTGCTCCAGAGGTGTCCAGCTCCTTGCAAACCTAGGGACTGTAGCCTGCCAGGCTCTTCTGTCCACGGGAGGCAAGTATACTACGGTGGGTTGCCATGCCCTCCTCCAGGGGAGATTCCCAACCCTGGGACTGAACCTGGACCTCCTGCACTGGCAGGCAGGCTCTTCACTGCTGGCTCCACCGGGGAAGCCCTCCTGAGTCTATAGGGCCAACCAGCAAAGCTCGTGTCTTCTCAGCAGCAAGTCTCGCGGTCAGTGAACACAGAATGTCTATTTACTTACACCACTGATTCATCAGAATTTTGTTGTTTTCTACATCAGATACTGAGCATATTTTAATTTTCACCTATCTTTTTTTTTTAAACCTTCTCTCCTTTTTTTTTTTTTTTTTTGGCAGCACTATAAATGGTGATTTTAAAATTTCAAATTCCAGCTCTTTGTTGCTGGTACACAGGCAGGCCATCGACCTTTAATTTTGATTCTATATTGCCCCCCTTGGGGCGTCAATGAGGAGTTGCTTTAAACATCTGGTGTCTATTTCTCGAAGGCGCACTCCGTCACTTCTCTGGGGTGGATGCCCAGCAGCAGGACTGGTGAGGCATATGAAAGTGTACACTTAACTTTCTAGGAAAGCCCCAAGCCCTTGTCCGGAGTGACTGAAGCTTTTGTAGTCTCACAAACAGTGAAGCATTCAGCTGCCGCTTCTCACCAACACGCGACGTTCTCAGGTTTTGTAGCTTGTTTTTGAATTCAGCTCTTTAGTATATGAGTAGTGGCAGTGTCTAGCATTTTTAAGTTGGGTGGTTGTTTTTTTTTTTCCTATCAGAGACTTTGGAGGATTCTCAGTGTATTCTGGAGACAAGTCTTGGGCCAGAGGTATGATTTGTGAATATCTTCTCTGCATCTGCAGCTTGTCTTTTCATTTTCCTTCACAGAGCAAAAGCTTCTTCACCGTCATAAAGTTCAACCTTGCATTTCTTTCCTCGCGAATAGAGCTTTTGGTGTCATGTCCAACAACACCATGCCTAGCTTTGTATCCTGAAGGTTTCCTTATGATATTATTTTCTTCTGGAAATTTTATAGATTTAGAGTTTACGTAAAATTTTGAGTTACTTTTTGTATAAGGTGTTAAGTTTATATTCATTTTAAAAGACGCATCGGAGTCCATCTGTTCCAACATTATTTGTTGAAAGTCTATCCTTTCTCCATTGATTGCTTTAGCATCTTGTAAACAGCGTCAGCTGGTTACATTTGTGTGTGTGTGTGTGTGTGTGCGTGTGTGTGCGTGTGTCCACTTCTGGGTTCTCGCATGTGCTGCACTGATCTGTGCGTCTGTTTCTTCACCGATACCACACTGTCCTGGAATCTAGGAAAATGGCACAACTGGCGTTTTGCGGGTCAGGAATAGAGATGCAGACGCAGAGAACAGATGTGCGGCCACGGGGCGGGCGGGAAGCGGAGTGTGCGACGAGCCGAGCGATCAGGACTGACGCACACACACCACCGGCGTAAAACAGACGGCCAGCGGGGGCTGCGGCGTAGCCTGGGGAGCTCAGCTCGGTGCTCAGCAATGCCCGCAGAAGGGTGGCATGGTGGGCGTGGGCAGGGGGGAGGTCCGACAGGGAGGGGCATGTGTGCGTGCGGCTGGCTCAGTCTGCTGTTTAGCAGAGACACAGCATCGTAAAGCAGCCAAACTCCGATTTAAAAAAACACCACGCTGTCCTAATCCCTGTGGTTTCGTAGGTCAAAATGGATACTGTGACTTTTCTAACTTTATTTTTCTGGGCCAAATCTCAGCCATTCTAGCGCCTTTACTTTCATGTAACTTTTAGAATCAGGTGTTTGATATCTACAGGAATTTTGATTGAGACCATGTTGAACTTAAAGTCAATTTGGCGAGAGATGGCATCCTAATAAATATTGAACCTTCTAATTATGAACGTAACTCTCCACTTCACTTAGGTCTCTGTCTCACCGGTGTTTTATTATAGTCTTGGCATTTTGCCTTTGCATGCGTTTTGCTAGATTTATGCGTATGTAGTTCACATTTTTGCTGCTGCTGTAAATGCATGCTTAGTTGCTCCGCTGTGTCTGACTGTGCAACCCCATGGACTGTAGCCCGCCAGGCTCCCCTGTCCATGGGATTCTCCAGGTAAGAACACGGGGGAGGGCAGCCGTTTCCTTCTTCAGCAGGTCTTCCCAACCCAGGACTCTGCACTGCAGGTGGGTTCCCTACCATCTGAGCCACTAGGGAAGCCGCCAGCACAAACAGTACAATGTTTTAAATTCAAAGTTTCAACAGTTTATTGCTAGTGTATAAAAATAAAATTTGTGTTTTTAATTCTGTAGCTTGTAATAACACATAATGGAAAAGAATCCGAAAAAGAATATACATATACGTGTGTATTTATATAGATACATGCATATATAACCGAGTTACACTGGTGCACACCTGAAACAGTGAGGAAAAGAAAGTGAAGTCGCTCGGTCGTGTCCGACTCCTTCCGACCCCATGGAAACCAGGCTCCTCCGCCCTGGGATTTTCCAGGCAAGAGTACTGGAGTGGGTTGCCATTTCCTTCTCCAGGGAACTGCCCGACCCAGGGATCGAACCCAGGTCTCCCACACTGTAGACAGACGCTTTCCGTCTGAGCCACCAGGGAAGTCGAGACATAGTAACTGTACTTTAATAAAACATAAATAAAACGAGCGTTTGTGTATCAGCGTTGCATTCTGCAGCCTCGGTCAACTCGTGCATTAATTACAGCAGGTCTTCGGTGCCCTCCTTCAGAACTTTCTGCCTGCCGGGCCACTCTTCTGTCCTGATCTGTGCGCCCTTTCTCTCCTCGTTTTGCCTTACTGCCCCGGTTAGGAGCTCCGTTCCCTTGTTGACTCGGGGTGATGAGAGAGGGCATCCCTGTCTTGTGCCCAGTCTTAAGCTTCAAGTCTTCGCTTCTTGCTGTTGAGTATGATGCTAGCTCGGGCTTCCCAGGGGGCACCAGCGGTGAAAATCCCGCTCTCCAGTGCGGGAGACAAAGGAAGCCTGGGTGCGATCCCCGGGTCAGGAAGACACCCCGGGGGAGGGCCCAGCACCCCACTCGAGTGTTCTTGCCTGGAGAATCCCACGGACAGTGGAGCCTGGCAGGCGGCAGTCCATGGGGCCACAGAGAGTCGGACACACCTGGCGTGACAGAGCACACACACGGGGTCAGCTACACACTTAGTGTGGACACGCTTTCCCACGTTAAGGAAGTTATCTTCTATTTCAAGTTTTGATGAGCAATGAATACTGCATTTTCATCAAATGCTTTTTCTGCGTCTATAGAGATGATAATGTGATTTCTCCTTTGCTGGCTTAATATAGGGAGAAGGCAATGGCACCCCACTCCAGTACTCTTGCCTGGAAAATCCCATGGATGGGGGAGCCTGGTAGGCTGCAGTCCATGGGGTCATGAAGAGTCGGACACAACTGAGCGACTTCCCTTTCACTTTTCACTTTCATGCATTGGAGAAGGAAATGGCACCCCACTCCAGTGTTCTTGCCTGGACAATCCCAGGGACAGGGGAGCCTGGTGGGCTGCCGTCTATGGGGTCGCACAGAGTCGGACATGACTGAAGCGACTTGGCAGCAGCAGCAGCTTAATATAGCAAATTAGAATGATTAGCTCTTGAACTGAGCTTGCATTCCCAGGATAAACCCAACTAGGTCATGGGGTCCTAGCCTTTCTATGTACCCCACATTCAATTTGGTAAAATGCAGTGTGCGTTGTGTGCTACGTCGCTTCGGTTGTGTCTGACTCTCTGTGACCCCATGGGCTGTAGCCCGCCGGGCTCCTCTGTCCATGGGATTCTCCGAGCAAGAATACTCGAGTGAGTTGCCATGCCCTCGGTGAAATGTTACTGAAGGTATTTGTTTCTGTGTTGAGGAAGGACGTTGGTCTGCGGTTTCACAGAACGTCTTCGTCCAGTTTTAGTGCGTAACACTGACCACGTGAAAGGACTTGGGTCTCGTGGTGCAGGGCCGGTGCACCCGAGGGCACCTGGAGCTGCTGGGACAGGCGCAGCCAGTGCGGAAGGAAGCAGGGAGACACCCCCGTGATAAACGCCACCTCGCACCTCCCACCCCTCAAGCCTCTCTGCCCTCCCTGCCTGGCCACTGGGAGGCGCGTGCTATCTCTAGACACTGCTGGACAGCTGGCCCTGCGGCTATAAGGCCCCAGCAAACAGACCAACGCACGAGTAAAGCCAAGCGGGCACCCACGGGTCTGGGGTTGCATAAAGAGCCATTTTATTTCTTAATTGGACAGAGCTTAAGTGCACACACACGGGACAGGAGCCGAGAGCCTAACACTTGGGTTCAGGACACCAGGGGACTAGTCGTTACATCAGGATGGCAGTCACGGTGCAGGGACCACACAAGCACATATGTACAAGCCACGGGGGACTCGGGGGCTGGCCGGCCGTGGGAGGCCCGGGTCTGTCCCAGGGCATGAAGGAGGGGAGGGCTGGCGGGGACCGGCGTGGCAACCCCCTGCACGCTGTAACCTCGGAGACGTTCAGGGACCCTCCTTGGGTGTCTTGCCTCATCCGGCCCAGAGGCGCTGAGGGGGACCAGGGCTGACGGGGGATCACCACAGTCACCCTGCTGCGCACGTGTGCGCGGGCACGTGTGTGTGTGTGTGTGTGTGTGTGTGTGTGTGTGCGTGCGTGCGTGCGCATTGTCAGAGAACAAAACGCTGGCTTATTATGAATAGTCTCTCAGAGCACCGAGGCCTTGAAGCGGACAGGTCTCAACACCCGCCTCTAGCCCCCAGCCTGGTCACCGGGGCCCAGACTCTCCCTCCTGGGGCTCCACCCAGGGCCGCTGTGGAAGGCATGCCCCCTCCCAGGAGGAGCCGCCCCCAAACTCACGGCAGCTGCAGCCCGAGCAGCCTCAAGCGCCAAAACAAAACCAGTCTGAGAGAGGTGGCTTCCGGCATCCTTCCCTCCCCTCGAGGACACAGCTCGACCTCACACCTGACCTCCCCACCTGCGCCCACCCCCTGGGGACCCCCGGGGCCTCCAGGCGGCCCCCCGTGTCACAGATGGGATGGGGTCCCGGACCACTTCTGCTGGCTCCCACGGCACCCGGCCCAGGAGAGCAGCTTTCCCGATGCGCAGATGGAGCTCTTGGGCCCAGGCCGAGAGGAGGTGGTGTTGGGCAGGGGACACCCTGAGTGTCAAGTCCCCACCGGGAAGGCAGGAGGCCAGGACGCAGTGGCCGCGGGGGCCCCCGTGGCCGCGGGGGCCCTGGACACGGGCGAGTGCCTCAGGCCTGCCCTGCGCAGCAGGGGCTCTGCAGGCTGGCTGGCCCCAGGCACCCTGCCCCCAGACAGGGTCATGGACGCTGACGAGGCCGTGGCCTCAGGCTGGCTGACCTGAGGGGCCGTGGCCCGGGCTCTGCGCCTCAGTCTCCCCGCAGGACAGCGGGGTGCTTGGGACTGATCCCCAGAGCTCACCCGCGCGTCCTCCCCTGCCCGCAAGCTTGGCTCAGTGATGGTTCTGGAATGGCGGTCAGCCTGCTCTCTGCGTGGCCTCTGGGGACCCCGGGGGGGCTCAGGCCCCCAGTTTCTGGACGGCGTTCGGTCCTAGTCTAGACCCTCCGCCTCTGCCACCTGCTCCGGGCGCTGTGGAGTGGACGGGCCTTGTGCTACGGCTGCTCTCCCCTGAGCTGAAGAGGGGCTGGCGTGTCTCTGGGAGGAGGAAGAGCTCCTCAAAGACCCCGGGCCAGTGGGTTCCCCGACCAGACCCTCAGCCCGGGTGACCCTGTGCGATCCTGGGTGACCCTTGGGCACAGATTCTGAAGAGGGGACGAGACAGGTACTGTCACAAGAGGCTGGAACCAGACCAGGCGACACCCTAGGACACAGGAAAAGGTGTCTGGAAGATGAGTGGCCCAGCACTGGCTACCCACACTGACCGCCTGGAGTCTCCCCACCGGGACCCCTGAACACTCCTCTCCTGGAAACAGAGAAGCCCACGGCCTCCTCCCTACAGCGGCCCGTGGCTCACCCCGCGTCTCGCCCCTGCCCACGCTGCCCACAGCTTCTTGCCGCCCGGAGCACTGGTACACCCAGCCCCGCCCCCGGCTGGCCCAGACACCAGGCACCACCCTGACCCTCTCACGCCAGACCGGGCGCCTGGGCACCGCTGCCAGCGTCCCCGACGGTCACGGCTCAGGGGCTGCCTTCTGGGTGAGATACATGCCCTACTCCTGCTGGAAGGGACACACCTGCGCTGCTCGGCCTTCAGGCGTCACACCCCCGACACACGTGCGCACACGCACACACACGGGCCCCGGGACCAGGCCTCAGCTCCGGCCGGGGCAGTGCATCCTCGTGGCTCCCGGAGGGCCGCCCCGACCCGTCTGTCCCCAAGAGGCTTGGGAGGTGTGTGTGGGAACAAGGGCGCGGGTCCGTCTGAATCCTACAGGTCTACGTGAAGGCATTAGAAATAAATACTTATAAATAGAACACAGTCTTACCGTTAATGTCTGAGGGGACTGTTTCAACGTCACTAACTAGTGTATGTTAATTATAAGTCTGTCTATGCTTAAAAAAATATGAGAACGGCAGCGACGCCCCGTGACTCCTGCCCCCCGGCTTTCCGGCACCTCCCAGCTCCTCCCACCCGGGGCGCCTCCTGCAGAAAGAAAGGACGACACGCGTGGCCTCTGCTGGGACAGGTCGTGTGGCAGGTCCCAGGCAGGGCGGGCGTCCCAGGAGGCAGGCGGGGCTGGGCACTGACTGATGGTGGCGATGACGGGAGGCGGGGCAGGGCCTGCGGGTGGCTGGGCTCAGACCCGCATCTGGGCAGACCTCCTTCTGGACAGCTTGGACCTGCGGGCCGAGAGGAGCAGCGGTCAGGGGGCCATGGGCGCCCGCAAGCTGACGTGAGGGGCATCGCAGGCACCCTGCCTCCCCAACCGCCCGGGAAACGTACCCTCTGACTCCTGCCCCTGGGACTCGGTGGGAGCAGCCCCCCCGCCCCCACAGCCTCCTTTGAAACGTCGCCCGCCAGGGGCAAGGCTCGCCCACCCGGAGCCTGGTGGTCCCGACACAGAGGCCACCTCCCACTGGCCGCCCGTGGGCGCTGGAGGCCTTGGGGACCCACGCGCGGGGTGGCCCTCCGTGGGTGGCCGTACCGTATGGTCCCGGCCAGCAGGGGGTTGAAGGCGTACAGCCAGTCGTGCATGTCCTTGTCGCTGCTGGCCTGCAGCAAGATGCCCCGGTGCTCCGTGCACACCGCGAACGTGTTAGGGGTCTGCAGAGGGAGCCGCCGTGAGGGGCGCCAGGCCTCCCCGCTCAGCCCGGGGCGGCCGCGGCTCCTCGGGGGTTGGAGGTGGGGGTGTTGGAGAAGGGGCAGAGAAGGAGGCCCGCGGGAGGGCCAGGGTCCTGACCTCCCGTCCAGACGCCCCTGCAGGCGGGCCACCCTGTGCCTCTCACCCCGTGGCCATGCCCCAGGTGGCCTTGTCACTGTTTTGCGTCCCCAAGGGCCCCTCCCCGGGCCCACAGCTCAGCTGTGTGCTCGGCCCGTTAATCCCTCCTCTTCTCTCAAGCCTGAGCCCTCAGCAGGGTGGGTGTGGCAGTCAGGCTGAACTCACACCCCCCACCTTGGGGAACCCCGGGCCCCAGCCGGGAGGACTCAGAGCTCCTCACACACAGGCCCAGGCCACCGCCTGCTCGGAGAGGACCTGGGCAAAGCCCGGGGGCAGGAGGCTGCTCTTCTGGGACCTGTGCCCTGCTGGGCCTGCAGGGCTCCCGACACCCTCTGCGGGTGTCTCTGGAGGAGGCACTGTGTCATTAGCCATCAGATGGGGCATCCTTGGGACCAATGCTCAACCCACCCCTCACTGGTGGTTGTCACCAGGATGGCACGCCCCACGGGTAGGCAGAGTGACCCCGGAACGAGAGAGGCTGACCCCGACACCCCCACCCGTGATGTCCAGCCACACTGCTTCGGCCGAGCAGTGAGAGGACGCGGCCTGCGGGGGACTGGGCCCAGCTCCCGCCCTCCCCACCGGCCCGCGGCCGCGGCGCACCTTGAGCATCGCCTGCTGGTCCTCACTGTACTCCACCTGGGCGGTGGACAGGTTGAGCACGAACCGCTCCACGGCGTCCTTCTCACTGTTGTACATGTAGGCGTAGGGCCGCCGCACCACCACGAAGCGCTTGGCCCAGCCGGCCGTGTGCGGCTCCAGGAAGTGCAGGTAGCCCTTCTTGGAGACGATGGGGCTGCAGGGTGGAGACGAGTCAAAACTACCTCTCCAAGGCCTCCCACCGGCCCCGCCCCCTCCGCAGCCTCCCACCGGGCAACACCCCCCCACGCCCCTTCCACAGCCTCCCACCGGCCCCACCCTGTCCATGGCCTCCCACCGGGCCCGCCCGTCCAGGCTCTGGGCCACCCTCCCGTCCTCTGCATCAGCTCGTTTTCCACCTCTGCCCTAGGTTTGTGGGGGGGGCTTGGTCTCCTGACTACAGCACAGAGCTGCCCCTGACCCACATGAGGTGGGTTGGGTTGGGGGGGGTCTGCTTGCCCCCAGCACTGCCCCTGGTCAGGGCATGGTCTCCTGATGCCCTGCACTGCCCCTGCTCAGGGGTGGTCTCCTGGCCCCCGGCACTGCCCCTGCTCAGGGGTGGTCTCCTGACGCCCTGCACTGCCCCTGCTCAGGGGTGGTTTCCTGGCCCCCGGCACTGCCCCTGCTCAGGGGTGGTCTCCTGACGCCCTGCACTGCCCCTGCTCAGGGGTGGTCTCCTGGCCCCCGGCACTGCCCCTGCTCAGGGGTGGTCTCCTGGCCCCCGGCACTGCCCCTGCTCAGGGGTGGTCTCCTGGCCCCCGGCACTGCCCCTGCTCAGGGGTGGTCTCCTGACGCCCTGCACTGCCCCTGCTCAGGGGTGGCCTCCTGGCCCCCGGCACTGCCCAGGTCGGGACGGCTGCCGTCCCTGCAGGAGGCAGAGCTGGGGTCCTCAGGAGCCAGCTGGGCAGGGCCCTCACACACCTGACGCGGATTTCCTGGATGTCAGGCACCAGCAGGCGCTGGGGCTCCTTGTCGGCTTCCGCCGCCCGGGCAGGGGAGGGGGGCTTCTTGGCATCCACCTCGGGCAGGGGCTCAGGCTCCGGGCTGGCCGGCCGGGAGCAGGGCTGTGGGGTCCTGGGGGAGCAGAGTGAAGCCCCTGCAGCGCCAGGAGGCACCTGGAGGGCCGGGGAACCTCGGCCAGGCTCCCCAGGGGCCAGGGGCACCCACCGGGGCACCCACCGGGGCCCACCCGCCACCGGCTCCTTCTCCAGGGGCACCCTGGCCCCCCACCCCCTCCCCAGGAAAGTGGCTCCCCGTCCCGCCTCAGACCGAGGCTGACTCGGCTTCCTCAGGGACCATCTGCATGGAGGGAGCGGGTGGTCCGCGGCCCGGCCAGCGGGGCCGACGTGCTGGCCGAGGCGGCCTGTCTCAGGATGGGGCCCAGAGGGCTTCACAGTCTTTTTCTCAGTCGGAGGAAAAAGACCCCAAGGAGCTACAAGATCTGGGGGTCAGACACGAGTGGTGTCAGCAGGGGGCCCCCACGTCAGCAGAAGTCAGTGGACCCAAAGGGCCCCGAGTCTCTGCTTTGTCACCCTATTCCATCTGCCGCTGGAAAGGGCTTTCGCTGAGTGTTTTGACCTGTTCCCAGCCTCACGGAAGAGCGTATTTTAAATTTACCCTTTAGCAGAAAGTGGCCCGGAGGGGCAGCAGGAGCCCTGCCCCGCTGCGTGGCTGCCCCCAGATGCCAGCGCCTCGAGCTGTCCCGCCCCCGCCGTCCAGCCCCCTGACCCCCGCCGTCCACGCCTGGAGCCGTCCCACCCCACCCTCGCCGGCCGTGGTCCACTCATGCAGGCCCGGCCCACACCTACCTCAGGTCGGCAGCCCCATACCGGCCCTCGATCAGGGAGGGGCAGGTGGAGGAGGGGGTGAGCGTGGTGGCCCCCAGCGGGGACATGGACGGGTCCCGCAGCAGGGTGACCGACATCTCGGAGAGCTGCAGAGGAGACGGTGTTCTCTGAGCCCGCGTGGGGCCCCCGTGGGGGTCACCCCCCACCTCAACTGCAGGCCAGACCCTCCTGCCCACCCCACCCAGGGCTTCGGGCTCTGCCTTGGGGGAACCATAGGACACCTGGGTGAGGACCGAAGAAGGTGTAGCCTCGGAGCCACAACGTCAGCACGTGTAGCCCCACGGCCAGGGCAAGAGGAGCTCCGGGCAGAGGGAGAGGCCAGCGAGAGGGCAGAGGGCAGGCCGCCCACGGGGCAGAGCGAGGGCGTGGGCAGGACCCCCCGGAGGCTCCGCGCAGGGCAGCACAGGAGCTGGGGGGACAGGCCTGAGGCTGCCGGCCCCGACGCACCCCCGGGTGAGGACTGAAGCCAAGGAGGGGCTGGACTCGCCCAGGACAGGAGCAGTGGGGTGAGGCCAGGTCGGACGGGGCTGCTACTGGAGACAGCGGACAGAGGAGGGCACCTCGCTCCTGCCCTGCACTGGCCCTGGCCTCCAGCCCTGAGCTCAGAGGCACCCCTCTGGGGTGGCAGAGGGGTGTCCCTAAGAAAACCCGAATTCTCTCTCGGCACCAACAGCCCCGCGGGCGCCCCGCCCCGTGCCCACCTTGCTCTCGCTGGCGCTGATGCAGACGTGGCTGTGGGTGTACTCTCTGTTGAAGGAGTGGGTGAGGAGCCGTAAGCACTGTGGGCAGAGCGAACACCTGGTCAGGGGCCCCCGGGACCTGGCTCAGACCTGGACGCAAGTGACTGGCCGAGGGGCTGGGCACCCCAGGAGGAGGTGGGCAGCACCCCACCTCTCCCAGGGGGTAGGGCCATCTGAGGAAGCCTCCTGTGGCAGGCTGGTTAGTGCTTGGGCAAAGGAGGGGGTGGGGGCACACGAAGTGCAGGAGGTCTTCCCTGTGGCCCACCCAGCGGCAGAAAGGGCCAGCTCTGGGGGAGGTGGTGAGTTCCCCGTCAGTATAAGTATCCAAGGGGGAAAGCAGGTCACCGCCGGGCGGGGGGGGGAGGCTGTAAACAGCCCCTGAGTCCCAGCGTGGGTGGGGCTGCATGGGGACGAGATCAAGGTGACTCCGAGGCCCTCGCTCTCCCAGGTCCCCCGCCTGCAGGCCGGCTGGCCACCCACCTTGAAAGCCAGCTCCCGCTGCCGCTCGCTGGGCGCCTCTAGGGATGCCGGCCGGGCCTCAGCCGTGAGCGGGGAGGAGGTGCTGGAGGAGACGGGGGCCTCGGAGTCCTCGCTGGAGGCGGGGGACAGTGCCTCGGGGCCGGGCCGCTGGGCCGCCCCCAGCTTCTCCCGCAGCAGCAGGTAGTGCCTGGTCTTCTCGACCTGCGCGGGGCACGAGCACGGCTCACCCTGCGCCCGCCGCGTGGGGCGCGGCATGGAGCCCGCAGACCTGCCCGCGCCCTAGCGCAAGCGGATGGACAAGCTCCAGGGGCGCACCCTCGGAAGGGCCCAGAGTGTGGAGGGATGCGGACCCGACACCCTCTTTCCACCCGCTGCCCCGGCCGGCGGCCAGTGCCTGCTGCTGGACACGGGCTGTCCTGACCGGGGCCACCGGAGGGCCTCGCTGCCCCCCGTTCTCTTCCCAGTGTCTCTCCCGTCTCCGCTACACGCCCCCCAGTCTGCGGCTGGACCAAGTGCGAACGTTCCACCGGAAGCCGGAGGCCATCATGAGGCTCTGAGCCCCGGGACAAGCGGGAGAGCTCGAAAGTGCGGTTGGGGCAGGGGCGGGGGTCTGGGGGGCGCCGGGGGGCCCAGCCCTCACCTCCTGCAGGAGACTCAGCTTCTCCAGCTCCCACTGGTGGTCCAGGATGAGGCTGTCGCTACGTGGCCTCCAGCCCGCCAGGTTCTCCTCGCCGCGGACGTAGGCCACGGACGTGTCCAGCACTCGCCGGCGCCGCCGCTGCATGCCTGCACGGGCCGCGGACATGGTGTACCCTGCGGGGGCTGTGCCCACCCCACCGTCCTCCGGCCCCACAGGGTCTCCGGGTGAGGGGCTCCCCACACAGCAGCATAGCCAAGGTCACCCGAGTGTCCCATGCGGGCCCTCCTCCCTGACCCCCATCAGTGGCTCCCCCAGCCCCGGCCCCAGCCCCGGCCAGAGGGCGAGGGGCAGACACCTACCTGGGCTGCCCGCGTCAGCCACGTGGCACAGACTCAGCTCGTACACGCCCGTCACGCGGTTGCTGCGGAGGGGGCGTTGTTACCCGCGTGGTGACGGCCGGGCACCCGTTCACCATCACATGCACTCTGGGCGTGAGCCCTGCGGCCCGCACGGCAGGCAGTGGGGGCTGTGGTGTCAGGGTCCCCGTCCCAGACCCCCGCTAGGCCCCCTTTGTCTTGAGACCTCTGACTCTGCCTAGGGCACCCCACTAACGCGCTCATGGAGGGGTCCCACAATCCCAAGGCAACCTCCTGGATGACAGGGTCATGGGGTCATGGCCATCCAGGCCCCCTACACTCTTTCCTCCCGGCTGTGCCCCCCAGGGCGGCCGCCCACAGCACAGGGTGTGCGGGTATCACTGAAGGTGACCAGCAGGGACCCTGGGTGTCCCCGCTTCTGGGGCGGCGTCCCTCCACTGCCTTCCTCCCCTCCCCCAGGAATGCAGAGAGCGGTCAGAGTGCGAGAAGGCGCTGTGCCTAGGGTCTGACCCCCAGGGTGCTGGGAGGCCTGGCTCTGCACACGTCCCTGGGGACGTGCAGTCCAGGGTCCCTCTGTCCCCACCCACCCTGTGCTCAGTGTTCACCCTGCCCAGCGACAGGGCCCCACGGCCACTGGGGAGGAAGGTCACCCAGGACCACCCATGGGAGCCCCAGAGTGGACACACAGGCCTTCCTGCTGCACCTGGCAGGCAGACCCCAGCTCTCTCCTGCCCCACAACACAACATCCGTGTCCCCACAAGTGCGCAGAGGCCTCCCCCGCTGGTCCAAGCGAGACGGGCTAGAGAGCGCTCCTGGTGGGCTCACCTCTCCGAGGCCCGCAGGCTTCCACTGCCGAACAGGTTGCGGATGGAGCGCGAGGCAGGCAGCTTGGCATCTCGTGAGTAGAAGACCATGCAGAAGTCCTTGGTGATCACGGCCGGCTGCGCGCAGCTCTCCATCTGCAGGGTGGGGGGCTCAGCACAGGCTCGCCCGGGCCGGCCCAGCCTCTCCTTCTGGGGCTCAGCACAGGCTCTCCTGGGCCCACCCCAGCCTCTCCTTCCGGGGCTCAGCGCAGACTCGCCGGTGCCGACCCAGCCCCCCGGCCTCTCCTTCTGGGGGAGGCCCAAGAGCTGCACCACCCGCAGCCCCAGACCCTCCCCTCCCCCATCCCTGGGGCAGCCCCAACACAGGTGAGAGTCTCTGGCCCCGCCTTGAACCAACTCCGGCTGGAGATGCTGGGTGTCCCTACAGGACACCCCGACATCCCAGACACGGGCCTCAGTCTCCTCACCATGCAACTGGGATGACATACTGCCCAAAATGTTTGTGAAGATCTGATTGGACCCTGTCTGTGCACCCACGGGTCAACCCTAAAGGCCACGGGAGCGAGCTGCTGTCTCAAGCAGGTTCTGTTTTCCTGAAGCTCCAGGGTGACAACTGACACAGCGGACGCGTCATGGGGTCCTGCTTCGGTGATACCCTGCCAGTGTTTGCTCAGCCTGAGCAAACCTCATCCCATGGGGCGGCCACACTGGTCCCCACGTTACAGCCACAGTAGCTAGACTCTGGGGGCAGGGAGACAGGGTGGCTGGGTACTTCTGTCTCTACCACCCCGCTGGCTGCTGCACCAGTGAGAAATGCCCACAGCCCCAGCTTCCTCCTATGCTTCCAAAGGAGTCGCAGCCAGAGACCCTTGCGATGGGGAAAAGGAGGTTTCTGTTCTTGTGCTGTCTGGAACACAGATGCAATGTCTGGTGCTGCTGCAGCCGTCTCGAAACCCCAAGGACAAACCCACACGCTAAAGATAGAGGAATTGACTAATTCTGAGCATTCCCACTAAAAGCACACAGATTTAACTCAAGGACTCAAGAAGCCCTCTGAGAAAACAACAGGGTTGACTGGGGTTGTGTGGGACTAACAAGCACCCTTACTGTCCGTTGTCTGGCAACTCAGGCTCGGTGTGTGTCGGGGGGGGGGCGGGGCAGGTGATTTGAGGGGAGGCCCTGGGCATCGGTTTCTTGCCTCGATATAAGCAGAGAGGGTCATGTAAATCTTCTCTCTGTAAGGGGTGACCCGGTTCAGCAGGAGGGAGTTGTGCATGGAGCTGTCCCACGCAGCCTCAAACTGGTAAAAGGTTCTAGAAGGAAGCAGAGATGAGGCAGAAAGATGACGGAGCGTGGTGCGCTCTCAGCGGGGACAGGGACATGCACACGGACACACAGAGACAGACGGACACGTGGGCCACCTCCAGGGCGAGCCGCTGGGGCCAGGGTCCAGGGAGGACAGACCCCTCCTTACTCAGGACGAGGCCGGGTTGGGGGCACCGGACGCCCCACCAGAGGGGGCCCTAGAGAGCTCTGAGCGCCACCCTGGGGGATGGGAGGTTTCAGCCCAGGGCTCTGGAGCAGAGGCGGGAATGGGAGGGTGGGGGGGAGAGGGGCTGTGATCACAGGAGGAGAGGCGAGGGACCTCCTGAGCCTGAGTAAGGAGGCGCATGGCCTCTCCCTGGACCTGAAGGGAGCCTGCCGGGTCTGTAGAGCTCTCTGCGGCATCTCCTCCCCAACTGACCGCCCTGGGGGATGATGCTGGGGGTGGAAACCGGGGCGGCCCCCTGAAGACAACACAGCCCCTGCGGCCGCAGCCAGACCCCACAGAGCAGGCCGAGAGTGCTTCTCTCTGTCCCCCATGTCCAAGTCAGAAAGCAATGGCCAGAGCAGGAGCGAGCGGCCAGGAGCCCACGCTGCGGACGGCCGGGGGCAGCCTCAGGCGCCAGACCAGTGGTGGCCTCCACTCCTGGCCGGCTTTCCTGTTACCCGACAGTACAACCATCCTAAACCCCTGCCTCACTCCCGGCCTGAGTCGAGGACAGTCACTCATGAGCTGGGAATCTGCCTCAAGCCCTAGTGTGGCTGCTCTACGAGCCCTGGCAGCCCCAGATTCTCCGGTTTCCACCCCGCATCTCCACGAAGACACGAAGACACGGCAGAGAACAGGTCAGCGCAAGCGGGGCGCCGCACACGCCCCGACACGGCCAGCCCCGCCCAGGGGCGTGGACGGCAGGGCAGCGAGGCCGCGAAGGCGCCGCCCCTTCTCCGCGGCGCAGGCCGGGGGCACGGGAGAAGCAGCGGGACGGGGCAGGGCCAGCGCCGGGCACGTCACGGAGGCAGACCCACGGGGAGGAGGCGAGGACAGCAGGGGGACCGGAGGGCGGGCGGGGACACTGAAAACCAGAGAGGGCGGGCCAGCGGGCGCGGAGGGGAAAAGTGAGCTGTACCTAGTACCACTCCCGAGCGAGGCGCTAAGGCGGAGGCGGCCAGGACACACGGACACACACAGAAAAGACCACACGTCAGAGCGGGCGCCGCCGCACGCCGGGTACACGCCGACTGGCCCGGAGCAGGCGGGCGCTGCACCGCGCTGCCCACGGGGCTGCTGCCCACCATGCCCGGGGCCAGACACCACCCCGGGGGGGCCCACTGAGTCCACAAGGGTGAGGGGGCCCACTCTGAGCCCAGGGGGGGGCCCACTCTGAGCACACGAGGGTGGAGGGGCCCACGCTGAGCACACCAGGGTCGGCGGTCCACTCTGAGCCCGGGGGGGCCCCACTCTTGAGTACACAGGGGTGGAGGGGCCCACTCTGAGCACACGAGGGTTGCGGGGGTCCACTCTGAGCCCCCTAGGGGTGAGGGGGCCCACGCTGAGCACACCAGGGTCAGGGGTCCACTCTGAACCCCCGGCAGGTGGAGGCAGCCCACGCTGAGCACACGAGGGTCGGGGGTCCACTCTGTACCCCCGGGGGGTGGGGGGAGCCCATGCTGAGCACACGAAGGTGGGGGGCCCACTCTGAGCCCCTGGGGGTGGGGGCCACTCTGAGCCCCCGGGGGGACCCCACTCTGAGCACACGAGGGTGGAGGGGCCCATGCTGAGCACACGAGGGTGGGGGCCCACTCTGAGCACACGAGGGTTGCGGGGGTCCACTCTGAGCCCCCTAGGGGTGAGGGGGCCCACGCTGAGCACACCAGGGTCGGGGGTCTACTCTGTACCCCCGGGGGATGGGGGGAGCCCACGCTGAGCACACGAAGGTGGGGGGCCCACTCTGAGCACACGAGGGTGGAGGGGCGCATGCTGAGCACACGAGGGTGGGGGGGTCCACTATGAACCCCCAGGGGGGTGGGGGGAGCCCACGCTGAGCACATGAGGGTAGGGGGCCCACTCAGAGCCCCTGGGGGACCCCACTCTGAGCACACGAGGGTTGGGCCCATGCTGAGCACACGAGGGTGGGGGGCCCACTCTGAGCACACGAGGGTTGTGGGGGTCCACTCTGAGCCCCCGGGGGATGGGGGGTCCACTCTGAGCCCCCAGGGGGTGGGGGTCCACTCTGAACCAGCCCCCTTGGGGTGGGGAGGCCCACTCTGAGCACACAAGGGTGGGGGGCCCACTCTGAGCCCCTGGGGCTGGGGGGGCCCACTCTGAGCCCCCAGCCTGGGCAATGCAGATACCCCCTTCCCCATGTCCTTGGGTTTGTCCCCAGCAGGACCAGCTGGGCCAGAGATATGCCCTCTGTCCCCGGGGCCCCCAGAGGCCCCAGCTCTGAGAGGCTGGGCCAGTGGACAGAGCCAGAGGCCCACGGCAGCCCAGCTCGAAGCAAGACGCCACTTCACAGCACGTGACCTTGGGCTGTCAGCAGCCACACCACTCCCTGCCTCCTGGGCGGATGGCGGCGGTCACTGTCCTGCCGGCTAAGTGAGCCGGTGTGGAGCGAGGACAGCGCCTGCGCGGTGTGGGTCCCTAGTCCTCGCCTCAGACGCTCCCACTGGCTCAGTACTGCCCCCTGTCAGCCTGCCTCAAATTTCGCTGAAGGACAGCGAGGGCTTCCTCCCCTCGGCAAGGGCTGGGGTGTGAGGGCCCAGCCCTCCCCAGCAGGGGTGACCAGGCGGTCACACGGGGGCCCCTGAGCTTGCTGGACAGGCTGTGGGAGACACTGACTCGTGCCCCCTCGATGAGATAGCAAGAAGCTCAGACCCAGCGGGCTCAGAGGGAGCCACGGGGTACCCAGGCGGCAACTGGGAGGCGGGCCGACCCCCGCCAGCCCCCGCACCCGAGCAGGCATCAGGCCACCCGGGAACTGCCATCCCCTGGCCCACAGCACTGCTCCAGCGACACTCAGCCAGACCCCGGTGCCACTTTGGGGGGATGGGTGGCCCAGACATGGGGACTCTGCAGCCACAGCGTCCGCTTCACTGAGAACTGGTTAGGAAAGCAGATTCTGGGGCCCCTGCACAACGGAGGCAGAGATGCCGGGTGGGCCACCTCGAGGGCAGAGAGTCAGCGCTTCACGGTCAGCTCGCCCATCATCCCGCAGACCCTCTGCACCCAGGCATCCTGGGGAAACTCTGAGCCACAGCAGGGCCAGTCCAGCCGCTCCCTCGGCAAGGCCACGGGGCCTAGTCTGCCCTCCCAGCCATAGGCTGCGCTCTGGACCCCGCTTCCAAAGGGGCGGGCGCCCAGGCTGCACCAGCAGAGCCCCCGGCCGTGCGGAGCGTCCCCACCCACACAGCCGTGCAGTCTGCACGCTCCTCTGTCCACGGCCCGGAGGCTCAGCTGACTTCCTGACCCCAGGTGAGCCCTCCAGGCGGGGAGGAGGTCCTGGATGAGGGGCCCTGCCTGGTGGCCTAAGAGGTCAAACAGGGACCGGGCGACAGGACCACCCCAAGTTCAATTCTGGGACAGACAGTGTGAGGCTTAAACAAGCAAGGACCCACATGGGGAACACTGGAAACTCAGAAGTTTTGTTGGGACTTCCCTGGCGGTCCAGTGGTTAAGACTCTGAGCTTCCACTGCAGGGACACTGGTTTGACCCTGGTCAAGGAACTAAGATCCCACATGCCAGGTTGTAGGGCCAAAATATAAAAATGATTAAGAAGTTAAAAAAAAAATTGTTGACAAAGAAAATGTCATGTGTTGCAAAACATCCTCTCCATCTCATTTCTTGTTCAAACAGTGTGACTTTGTGGCCAGGCAGGGGTCCTGCCAGACAGGGTTCCATTCTCCCAGGTCTGTGTCATGGGAGCTCCTTAGCCCTGCCTCTGCACCCTCTCAGCATATTAAAAAGCAGAGACATGACTTTGCCAACAAACGTCTGTATAGTCAAAGTTATGGTTTTTCCAGTAAGCATGTATGGAGGTGAGAGTTGGACCATAAAGAAAGCTGAGAACTGAAGAATTGGTGCATCTGAACTGTGGTGTTGGAGAAGACTCTTGAGAGTCCCTTGGACTGCAAGGAGATCAGTCCTGAATATTCACTGGAAGGACTGATGCTTAAGCTAGTGCTCCAGCAATACTTTGGCCACCTGATGGGAAGAACTGATTCACTTGAAAAGACCCTGATGCTGGGAAAGACTGAGGTGGGAGGAGAAGGGGACAACAGAGGATGAGATGGTTGGATGGCATCACCGACTCAATGGACATGAGTTTGAGCAAACTCCGGGAGTTGGTGATGGGCAGGAAGGCCTGGCGTGCTGCGGTCCATGAGGTCACAAAGAGTTGGACACGACTGAGTGACTGAACTGAACTGAACTGCACCCTCTTGGGGCTGGAGGCCCTGGGGTGCTCAGAGGCTTAGGGGCTGCCCGGGGGGAGGTAAGAGAATCTCAGGGCTCCCAGCATGACCCCCTGGGCACTCTGAGTGTGACCACCACCCCTGCTGCGATGGCCTGACAGGGCTCATTCAGACAACTTCTGACAAGCGTCACAGCCGTGGGCGCCCACGGGCAGGCCCAATGGGCAGCCTGGTGTGAATGGGTCTGCTGAGAATCTGCACATGAAGCCCCTCCCTCGAGGTGTCAACCAGAAACGCCTTAGGCTCTGGGAAGTACGTTTCTTGAAAGAGTCACCTTTAGAAGTGGCCTAGGACTCAGCGAAGGAGATCCGAGCCCCTTGAATCGCAGCCCTCCTGTCCAGTGGGGACCGTGACCACAGGGCGCAGCCAAGCAGCTAAGAGCAGGGGGACGGCCTCAAACCTCAGAGGCGCAGCTCTGTGTCCGGATGCATGTTTCGCGCAGCCGAGCGGCGTCTCCTGCCACGCAGAGCAAGCACTCTGACCAGAGGGACGGAGGGAAGGCAGGACCGAGGGGTGAGGGGACAGATGAGCTCCTCAGCAGGCTCTGAGCTTCCTGAAGACAGACTCCTCCTGTTTAGTCTTTAATCCCCCTTTTGAACAATCGCAGAACGTGGCTCACATGTGACGGATGAATGAATGAATCAGTGAGTGGGGTCGTGTGCCATGTGACGGGTGAATGAATGAGTGAGTGGGGTCATGTCCCATGTGACAGGTGAATGAATGAGTCAGTGGGGTTGGGTCCCGTGTGAGGGATGACTGAATGAGTTGGGGTCGTGCCCCGTGTGATCAATGAATGAATGAATGAGTGGGGGTTGTGCCCCGTGTGATGGATGAATGAATGAGTGAGGTCGTGTCCCATGTGATCAATGAATGAGTGAGTGGGGGTCGTGTCCTGATCACGGATGAATGAATGAGTAGGGTCGTGTCCTGTGTGACAGATGCATGAGTGAGTGAGTGGGATCATGTTCATGTGAGGGATGAATGAGTCAGTGGGGTCGTGCCCAGGTGATGAATGAATGAGTGAGTGGGGGTCGTGCCCCAGGTGATGAATGAATGAGTGAGTGGGGTCGTGCCCGTGTGATGAATGAATGAATGAGTGGGGGTCGTGCCCCAGGTGATGAATGAATGAGTGAGTGAGTGGGGTCGTGCCCCAGGTGATGAATGAGTGAGTGAATGGGGGTCGTGCCCCAGGTGATGAATGAATGAATGAGTGGGGTCGTGCCCAGGTGATGAATGAATGAGTGAGTGGGGTCATGCCCCAGGTGATGAATGAATGAATGAGTGAGTGGGGTCATGCCCCAGGTGATGAATGAATGAGTGAGTGAGCGGGGGTCGTGCCCCAGGTGATGAATGAGTGAGTGAGTGGGGGTCGTGCCCCAGGTGATGAATGAATGAATGAGTGGGGTCGTGCCCCGTGATGAGTGAGTGAGTGAGTGGGGTTGTGCCCCAGGTGATGAATGAATGAATGAGTGGGGTCGTGCCCGTGTGATGAATGAATGAATGAGTGAGTGGGGTCGTGCCCCAGGTGATGAATGAATGAGTGAGTGAGTGGGGTCATGCCCCGTGTGATAAATGAATGAATGAGTGAGTGGGGTCATGCCCCAGGTGATGAATGAATGAATGAGTGGGGTCGTGCCCGTGTGATGAATGAATGAATGAGTGGGGGTCATGCCCCAGGTGATGAATGAATGAATGAGTGAGTGGGGGTCATGTCCTGATCATGGATGAATGAATGAGTGGGGTCGTGCCCCGTGATGAATGAATGAGTGAGTGAGTGGGGTCGTGCCCCAGGTGATGAATGAATGAGTGAGTGAGTGGGGTCGTGCCCCGTGTGATGAATGAATGAATGAGTGAGTGGGGTCGTGCCCCAGGTGATGAATGAATGAGTGAGTGAGTGGGGTCGTGCCCCGTGTGATGAATGAGTGAGTGAGTGGGGTCATGTCCCGTTGATGGTGCAGCAAACAGGACAGAGAGGAGACTGCAAGTTCCCAACCCGGGCCTGTCCTGGGAGGCTGGGGCAGCCATCAGGGCACCTGAGCCATCTGTCTGGAGAAATCCGACCCTGTGCCTGGTGGGAGGGGTGAGGGTCACCGTGGACCACCCTCCTCCCCAGACTCAACACCGCCTTACTTTGGAGGGTCTCGCGGCCCCTTTCTGCCCCGGGCACCGGGACCCCCGGGGCAGGAGAGTGAGCCCAGGTAAGATGCACGGACGGGGTGGGAGGTGGAAGATGTGGCCTGCTCTTCACGGGTGAGGCTGGATCACCAGCTCTCCTCCTCTCTCCCCACTGTGAGAGTGAGATCCCCGCATCTCAGCAGGGCTCCCCTGGAACACGGGTGTGATTAGCATTTTAAAACCTAGGCTCTTTGCTGAGGAGGTTTGTGCTTTAGGAATGTTTCAAAGTAAATGCTAAGACTCTAGGGAGCCCTTTGGACTGCAAGATCAAACCAGTCCACCCTAAAGGAAATAAACCCTGAATAGCCACTGGAAGGACTGGTGCTGACGCTGAAGCACCAATACTTTGGCCACTTGATGCGAAGGGCTGACTCACTGAAAAGACCCTGATGCTGGCAAAGACTGAAGGCAGGAGAAGGGGACGACAGAGGATGAGATGGTGGGGCAGCATCACTGACTCCACGGACAGGAGTTTGAGCAGGCTCCGGGAGATGGTGAAGGACAAGGAAGCCTGGCGTGCTGCAGTGCATGGGGTCGCAAACAGGTGGACACAACTGAGCGACTGCTCAGTCAGCATGAAAATAACCACACCACACACGTTGATGACTTTCCTGCAGGGCCCCTCCTCAGAGCTTGTCCGATTCATCTCATTTAGTCTCACACGCTGAGGCAGCCCTCACAGAGTCCCTGGCCTAGGAGATGGACCGCAGGCTCCAGAAGTCCTGCCACGCGTGCACATTCTCACAGCCAGCCCGGCCAGCTGGTGCAGACATCCGGGATGGAAGCCTCTGCTCATCCCCAGAACCTCCCAGCACAGCAGTTTCCTGCTGCGTGAGGCAGACCCTAGCCCAAGGCTCGGGGCTCTGACCCCTCGCCCCTCCCAGCTCTCTGGGCCTCGTCTTGCAGGCCAAGGCCACTGGGGCCCCACGAGCCCAGCTCTGCACCTGAGGCCTGGAGTGAGGCCCTTCTGCAGCCTGGGGGCTGGTGCTAAGGCCCTGCTGAGTAGGAGTCCCCACCCCCATGGCCGTCCCCTCCTGGCCACAGGGAATGTTTCTATTTCATGATGTACCTGCAGGGGACGTCCTGGAACAGCCTGAGCACGTCTCTATCACACGGGGCTGGCTGTGGACACGCAAACTGGAACAAAACGCTCACACCCTCTGTGATCATACTGGTGGACTCATCAGGGAAACAGCCCTGAAGTCCGGTCCCCTTCGGGGAAGAACCCAGAGCTCTCTGACAACAGGCAGACTGCAGGCTGCAGCCGCCATGGCGGGCCCAGTTTGCTTTCAGGACCAGCTGGCAGGCTGCCACCTCCAGGAAGCCCTCCAGGCTGCCCAAGAGAGGCAGGTCCCTGCTCTCTGGGCCCCGCAGGGATGTGACCCTCCTCTAGGGCAGCCTCACCGCAGGTCTTCCTTGACAGAGTCCCCGCCACAGCCAGCCGCCTGTGCCCAGGGAGGGCCTGATCCTGCCCTGGGTGCGTGTGCCCTGGGGACACGCTGACAGGAACCACAGCCTGCTGACCACCCCTTGGGGCCTCAGCTAGAGCTGCCCGGGGCACAGAGTGACCTTCCGGACCAGCACCTCGCGCCACACCTGACCTCGGCAGGCTGGCTGGCGCCCCGCCCTCTGCCCTGGGCACCCCTAAGAAGGGGCAGGCGTTGCCCCGCGCCCCTTTGAGGACCAGGGGTCCTCACTGGGGGCCTTCTACTGACCCCCCTCCTCTTCCAGAACAGAGACCCCAGGGCACCAAGCTCTGGCCACAGTCGACAGGGCCCAGAACAGACCGCGGCCTCAGGGACAGGGTCCGTAACAGGGACTGCGAGGCCGTCCACCCTGGGGGCCTCCAGGACCCTGCACCCGGCCACCAAGCCCAGAGCCCAGGTGGGGAGAATCTCCATGCCCAGCCCAGGAGCCCGTGACTTGGGGGCTGGTCCTGGGACCAGCCGGGTGAGTCCAGAGCCGGGCCCTGCGCCCCTCACTACCCACCCGCTTCCAGAAGGGCGTGTGGCGGCCACGCCAGGGGCCTGGCTGGGCGAGGGGCCGCACCCGGGGCAGTGGGGCAGAGCGGGGAGGGCCGGGCCGGGCCAGGCCTGTCCGCCCCCCGTCCTGCACCCACTACACACCCCCTTTGCTCTCTCACTGTGCGGGGAGGGGGCCGGCCAGCCTGCATGCGGGCGCCTGCTCCTGCTAGGGCGAGGAGGGGGCATTGGCAAGGCTCGGGGGGCGGGGAGCGGGAGGCCAGCCAGCATCTACAAGGGCAGAAACTACCAAAGCAGCCAGGATCAAGAGTGGAGGACCGGTGGGGGGGGGGTGCTCAGCCACGGGGGACGGTGATGGGGAAGAAGCGGTGTGACAGGGAGAGGAAAAAGGAAATAAGACGGGAGGAGAAGATGGCAGAGACAGACGAGGAGGTGAGCGAGTGTGGAGGGGCGCCCAAAAGCTGGAATGAGATCTCGGGGCTGTGGAGTGGGGGCAGGCTGAGAGAAACCAGGGGCACGGATGGTACCTAGGCATGTCCGAATCAAGAAACTGCCTGCAAAACACAAACGGTCACAGGTTAGTGGGGGCGGGGGCCGGGGGGCAGCGGCAGCGGAGCAGGCGGGGGCAGCGCGGAGGAGTGTCCGCGGCGGGCGGCGGCCCATAGGAGCCGGGCGGCCTCACAGCGCGGGGACCCTGAGCGGGGGTCGGGGGGGTGGGGGGCCATGGCAAAGCGGGTGGGCAGCTGAGGCGCGGGACCCAAGGCTGGCCTGGGTCTCCCAGTGGGGAGAGCGCCTGCCCTGTCACCCGCGGAGTTCTGAGGGCGTCAGCCGGGGTCCAGGGGACAGGGGGGCCCTTGAGGGGGCTGCTGGGAGGCCAGTCAAGCCTCCGCACGCTGCCAGCCTGGGGCCGCCCGCTAAGGGGGTCCCAGAGACTCTCCCCTGGGTGGGGCTCGGGTCAGGGTCGTGCTGGGGTCTGACAGAGGAGGAGGGGGAGCCAAGCAGGGCCAAAGCAGCTGCGGGCAGGGACTCTGGTCCGGGGCTACCTGTCGCCCCCAGGGGCCCTGACATCCAGCATCTGAGCTGGCCTCTCCTGCCCAGGGCACAGGCCGGGCCCGGCAGCGACGGGTGCTCTGACTTCCAGGAGCAGGGCAAACCTTTTCAGCCAAAGCCCCACTGACCTGAGGTCCAGCCCCTAAGCTCCCCAGGACGTGCCCCGCAGCCACTGTGCCGGCCGGAGGACAGGAGCCCAGAAACACGGTCCCAGAGGCACCCACACCCTCCTCCTCTCTGGTCCACGCACCTTCTACCCAAGAATGGAGGCGTTGCCAGGACAAAGGGAGGGTCAGAGGCTGGGGGAACGCTGAGGTCACTCTCCAGGTCCCCAGGGGCACTCGGCATGCCAGAGCCCTCTCTGGTGACACGGGTCCCCTCAGCCCTACTCCCGGGGCCTGGTCACAGAGGCCCATGTCCCCACAGGCAGCCCACACGGAGGGTGCTGGGCTCTCTGCCGTGACCCCAGGGTGCATCCTCACAGCGACGGGCCTACCGTACGTGCTGCACCCCACTTCCTGTAAGCCCAGCCTGCCTGTCATGGTCCCCCCACCCTCGAGAGAACACCTCTCAGCATCCTCATCCAACCCTCCCTCCTCTGGACACGAGTGCAGGCTGTGTTTCCTCCAGAAGGTTCTAGGGCAGGGCTGGAACAGAGCCACACCTGCCCTTGCGGGTCACTGCCCACTCTCCGGGGAGTCTGCAAGGAAGCCCAACTCTGTCTGGACCAAGACCCTTTATCCTTACGGATCCAGCTCCCCTGGCAAAGGGGGCCCCACCCGCTCCAGTGCACCCAGCCCTCAAGACACTTCCTGCAGACAGCACAGGAGCCCATGGAGACGCCCACAGCTGGAGCTCGGGGTCAGCTCTCAGCTTCTGCCTCTTAGGCCAGGTCAAGCCTTCAGGACTCGGGAGCCCCCTCCCCATGTCCCCACGCCCCCAGAAAGCAGTGTCTCAGACAGAGCCAAGCTTACCAACGTCCCCCCAGGAAGGTGGCTCTGGCAGGGAGCTGTCCGCCCCAGCCTGGCCCCCAGAGGCCTCGCCCCCAAAACCCGCAAGCCCGGCAAACCCCGTGAGGAGGAGCGTGTGCCAAGCCATGCCGTTGGGCACATCCCCACCCCAGGATGCCAGACCACTGGCCAGCTTCTCCCTGAGCTCCTCCAGGACCCTGGGCCGCAAGGACGCCTGCCAAAGGGGACATGGGCCCACAGCAGTGTGGCTGGGAAGTCCGGCCCATTCACCTGCTCACTGCCCCATGCTGCCTCCTGCCCGTGAGAGTCCTGAGGACAGGACCCAGCTCCTCCGCCGGCAACGCCCACGTGCCTCTCCATCTGGTGACCAAGCGACAGCTCGCCAGGGGCCCCTCCCTGCACCACCTCCTGGAGGGCCAGGAAGAAGGGCCTGGAGAGCTCAGGGCCCAGCACAGCCAGGCAAGCTAGGTGGGGGGCTGAGAACACACCCCGGGCCCTCCTCCAGAGAGCACCGACCCCGAGCAGACTCACCGGTCATCCTGGGCCGGGCAAATGTATCCGGACGAGAGGATGCTGAGCGACAAGATGTTAGGGTCGATCAGGGACTCGTCCGTTTCCGGGGTGTTTCGGATGCGACCTGCGGGTAGGGGGGTGGGCCACGGGTCACTTCCCAGGAGGGCAGGCGGGCACCAGGTCCCCGCTCTCCATCTCTGCCTGGACGGGAGCTTCCAGCTACGAGGCCGTGCCGCAGGGTTCCCCACACGGCCACAGGGGCACCCGGCTAAAGGCAACACCGAGAGGGGCAGGGAGGCCCACGCAGGGTCTGCAGTTGGAATCAAGACTGATGGGAGAATACCAACAATCTCAGAGGCGCAGGTGACACCACCCTAGTGGCAGAAAGTGAAGAGGAACTAACTAGCCTCTGGATGAGGGTGGAAGAAGAAGGTGAAGAAGCTCTCTCGAAACTCAGCATTCAAAACACTCAGGATCATGGCAACTGGCTCCATCACTTCACGGCAAACAGATGGAGAAAAAGTGGAAACCGCAGATTTTATTTTCCTGGGCTCCAAAATCACTGTGGATGGTGACTGCAGCCATGAAATCAAAAGACACTTGCTCCTTGGAAGAAAAGTTACGACAAACCTAGACAGCATATCAGAAAGCAGAGACATCACTTTGCTGACAAAGGTCTGCATGGTCAAAGCTGTGGTTTTCCCAGAAGTCATGTAGGGACGTGAGAGCTGAACCATAAAGAAGGCTGAGCACCAAAGAATCTGTGCTTCTGAACTCCAGCGTTGGACAAGACTCTAGAGAGTCCCTTGGACTGCAAGGAGATCCAACCAGTCCATCCTAAAGGAGATCAGCCCTGAATATTCATCGGAAGGACGGATGCTGAAGCTGGAACTCCAGTACTCTGGCCACCTGACGCGAAGAGCCGGCTCGCTGGAAAAGACCCTGATGCTGGGAGGGATTGGGGGCAGGAGGAGAAGGGGACGACAGAGGATGAGATGGCTCGATGGCGTCACCGTCTCGATGGACATGAGTTTGAGCAAGCTCTGGGAGATGGTGAAGGGCAGGGAGGCCTGGCGTGCTGCAGTCCCTGGGGTCGCAGAGTCGGGCGTGGTTCCATGACTGAACAGCGCTCCACGCAGGGTCTGCAGCTGCCCACGGTGCTGCCTGTCAGTGGGCGTCCTCCCGCAGCCTAAGTTCTGAGCTTCTTGGTTTCTCAGCCATAAATAACTCTTGCAATATCTCCCCGCCCCAGCTGATAGGTTCCAATCACCCAGCCTGGGACTCACAGGCCCTCCTACTCGTTGGAAGAGGACATCTTGACAAGATGAGAAGGAAAAAATGCTTCCTCTCTTTTTATACTTAAAAAAAAAGAAGAGAAACACTATCTGAGTCAGAAGCGTCTCCTCGCAAGGGCTATTTCCAGCAAAGCCCTCTAAGACGCCTGTACTTGTGGTGGGGGCAAGGGGTGGCTCTGGAACTGCCAAGAGTCAGGACTCCCACCTGGCACCTCCGTTTCCCACTTCTCGCCCGAGTGCACGTGCCCAGTCAGACAGTCGTGTCCGACTCTTTGTAACCCCGTGGGCTCCTCTGACCCTGGGACACTCTGGGCAAGCATACTGGAGTGGACTGCCGTGCCCCACCCCGGGGGTCTTCTCTCTCTTATAGCAACGGTTAATTTGATCACTCCGCCTCCTCGAGGAAGAAACAAGTAGCACTGAGTTTGCTCCTAAGTCGGAAAGGAGTCACTGGGCCTCTCCCCAAGACCACATCTGCAACAGGGGTGTGTGTGCTCATTCTGCTCTTCTGATTTGTGTGCAAAGACAGCACGGAATAGCTGAAAGGAAACGTTTGTCCTGGGGATCCCGGAACCCTGCGGTCTGCGGTCCTGACCTACTGACTCAGGACGACGGGCCCCCGTCACATCCTTGCTACCACACCCCCAGAGCCACTCCCCAGCCCCAGGGACACTGCCCTTGGGCTAATGCCCACGGCCACAGCAATGCCCGGGGCGAGGCCTCGGAGGTCCCTCAGCTCCAGGGCCATGGGGTGGGGAGGTGGCTTCATGCTGAGGACAGATGGCGGTCCGTACTGGGAGGGATGGCGGTCCCTGTCTTTGAATGGAAACTGGGAAGACAGATTCTTTGCAAAGAGTCAGTAAAGGGAACAGTTCCAAGATGGAAGAGTTCACGGCAGGAAATTACAGACCAAAAGCATCTAAGCCCCTGGCACTGTGAGCTGAATTGGATCCCCTCAAAGAGATGTGCTGTGGTCCTGACCCCCAGAACTTCAGAACGTGACTTCATATGCAAACAGGTTCTTGACAGATGAAAGCAGTTGAGACGCTGTCATGCTGGACTAGATGGGCCCTCATCTAAGTATCAAGCCCCGTGAAGACAGAGGATTGGGGTGATGTGTCCACAAGGGGTCCCCACAAATCACCAGAAGCTGGAGGTGGGGAGGAAGGACTTCCCCTGGGGCTTCAAGGAAGCATGGCCGAGCTGCTGACACCCTCATCACAGGACTTATCCACGAGACAGGATCAACTTCTGTGGTTTCAAGCCATCCGGAGTGCGTGATTTCCTCACGATGGCCCTAGCAAGCTATCGCGGTGATTAAACAGAAGTCTGGAATCACCACCTGAGCCCCTGTGCCCCTCTTCAGGTGAGGGGCTGAGGCACACGGAGGTGAAGTGGGTCAGCCAAGACCGCACAGCAGCAGCAGTGGGGCTGGGTCTGGGGCTGAGCGCGGCCCGTGTCCCCCCCGCCCACCCAGCCTGCACTCACCCACCACCAGCTCCCGCACTTCCTTCCAGCGGATGTGGCTGCCCGTCTCATGCAGAAGGGTCACGGTGATCCGTCTCTGGATGCCCTGCCAGGCACCAGGGGAGAGGACACGGTCAGACGGCTGGACGGCAGGGAGGGGCGGGGGTGGGGCCGGGGTGGGCTGCGGGGCGGGCGGGGCATCGAAGTCTCCGCACCTGGTGGAGCAGGAAGGTCCCCATGCACGGCATCCCGCCACGGTGGTCCACCACTGCCGGGATGTAGCTGGGAGAGAGGCGGCAGGGCTGAGGGCGTGCCCAGCCGAGCCCCTCGAGCGCAGCACAGACAGCCGGCCCCCGGGGCGGAGCAGAGGGCAGGGAAACACCACCTGCTGCCCTAGGGCCCCTCCTCCCCGCGTGTCCCGAGGACCCCCGCCCAGCCCTGCGTGGGCAACACCGGCTCCTCCGGACTCACTCGCCGTTGGCCTCCAGCTCGCAGATCTCGAAGTAGACCAGCAGGTCGTACTTGCAGTGGCAGGGGCCCGGGCAGGGTCGCGTCAGCGTGCTGAGCTTGGTGGCTGGCACTGGGGGGACCGGGAGAAGACACGGGTGCAAACTGACCGCTTGCGGCTGAGGGCGCGCAGAGGAGGCGGGGAGCAGAGCCCCAGCAGCGGCGAGAACATCACCCTCCACGGGGACGACCGGCAGGCTCCACCCCGGGGTGCAGACGGGCCTCGGCCACCACCCCGGGGGGCGGGCATGACTGCGGCTCATCCATGCCAGGAGGGAGAAGCCAGCAGCCCCACGTACCTGGGCACAGGTGGTGGCTGGAGCCACACCTGCTCTGAGGCCCCACGACCCACTGAGGACCCCTCGGCCACACCAAGCGCCTGCTTCCAGCACAGAGAGGCCCCAGCCCTGGGCCCCTGCCCTACACGTGTGGCCGCTCCCAACACACAGGCTCCATGCCCCGGGTGCCCAGCCACGTGTGCCCACAGCCCCTCTGTTATGGGTGCCAGGCGCAGGCTGACCTCCCAGGGCCCTTCCTCCAGGGACCTCCTGGGCTCGCCCACCTCCAGCCTCCCCCCCCCCCCAACCCCAGGAAGCAGCTTCCGGGCCGGCCTTTCCTCTCAGACCGTGTCCATCCTGCAGGTTCAGTTCACAGGGCCCGGCCCCCTGGGAGCCCCCGGCCCTCATCCCCAGCTGTGGGCAGCCTCCCGGATGTCCCTCTGTGGCCCCCGCTCTGTTATGGAGTCCTGACTCCATGGGGCCTCTGGAGGGCCAGTGGCAGGGGGAGGGGGCAGGGTGGTGCCAGGAGGCTAGGGGGCAGGGACGCCCCCACAGGACTGCACTCTGCCAAGGGCAGCTGGCCCACACAGGCACCCCTGCACCAGGGAGAGCCCCACATACCTGGCTTAGACAGCGGCATGACCCGTGGGAAGTGGCGGCGAGAGGGCCTCAGGGGGCTGTGTGGACAGAGGTGGGGAGAGTGACCGTGAGTGACCAGAGGCTGGTGCCCCTCCCAGGGGGCCTGGGAAAGGCCTGATCTCAGGCCTCCACCAGCCAGGGAGGAGGCACCCTAGAACCCGAGGCCCCCCGGGATGCCCCAGGAAGCCCTGGGGATCCAGGCAGGCCCCTCCCGTCCTCAGGACAGGAGAGTCCTGGAACCAGCCCCTTCGGCCTGCCCTGCCGACACTTGCCCTGGGTCCCGCACGTCAGTGCAGAGGGTGCCCGGAGGCGGCAGCAAGGGCCGCCGCTGCCCCGAGGCCACACACACACAGGGACCGACCCTGAGAGCCCCAGGCGGGGGAGGGAGCAGGGCCAGTCACCCCCGTCCCACCTGGGGGGCGGAGGACGCAGGAACAGGGCATGGGGTTGCCCTCGCCAGCCCCGCGTGGCTTCCCTGGGCCCCGGGACACGACCGAGGTTCTGACAGCGCCCCTCTGAGACCCCTCCTCAGCCCCGCAGGGCCGGCCACAGACAGGGAGGTGTCGGGGGGGGCACAAGGATCCAGAACCAGCACACCAGGCCTGTCTAGGGTGCAGATCAGGCCTGCCGGCTGGGAGGCGAGAGGCCCCGACCCCCTGCAGCAGCCCGGCCGGGCCAGCCTGCTGACCTGAGCACGTCCTTGCAGAGAGGCGGGAATGGGTGCTGCTGGTAGTGCCCGAAGACCTCGAACACGAGGGGCTGGCTCTTGATGTACTCGATGAAGGATCTGGTCACTTCCACCGCGATCTGGTCGGGGGGCAGGACAGACAGTCAGGGAGGGGAGAGCTCAGCCTCTGTGGAGCACCCGGCACCCCAGGCCCAGACCAGAGAGCCTGGGGCTGACCTCGCCTGGGTCTGCCCAGCCTGCTCCTCCACAGGCCCTGTTGACCAGCCACTGCGGGCCGGCCCAAGGGCTCTGCCCCCAGGACTGAAGGGCTGAGGGCCCCTGGGCTCAGCTGCTCTTTCAGATCACAGAGCTGGAGGATGGGCCTCTGTGACCCCCCTCAGGCTCTCGTCCACTCGCCTGGCGTTGTGGGTGGAACTTTGTCCCCCCTCCTCCCACCCACCCCCCACCACCCGCATCCCATGTGTTAAAAGCATGTGTGTTACAGAGGGGTCTCCACAGAGGCGATTGAGCTAGAATGAGGTCGCCGGGGACCCATAGGCCCAGTATTCTTGTAGGAAGGGGACACTTGGGCACAGGCCCGCACGGGACACGACGTGAGGCTACCAGGGAAGGCGGCCATCTACGAGCGGGTGGCAACTGGTTCTCATCACAGCCTCAGAGGGAGCGCGGAGCCCACCAGGCTCTCGGTCTTAAGCCTCCGGGGCTGAGAGGCGGACAGCCCCTGGTTGAAGCCCCTGGGCTGACGGGCCCTGCTGGGCCACCAGGGAAGGAACCCATGCAGCACCCGGGCAGAGCTGGCCCCGCCTTCCTGGCTTAGAGACCACCAGAGCCCCTCGTCCCTGAGGGGCAGGACGGGCCACAGTCCACAGGCCCTTCTGAGCCAGGTCGGGCTGGCTGCTCAGGGCACACCCATAGCGCAGGTCCTACTCACACTGGCCGGCTGGGCCCCTGAGGCCTGGCAGGTCCAACTCACACTGGCCAGCTGGGCCCCTGAGGCCTGGCAACCCAGTGGCTTCGGTCAGGGCCGTTTCCCCGCCTCACAGCACAGTCCCCTGCTCTCCTGACACCTGGCTCGAGTTGCGGGTTGAACCATGTCCCCACCATCTGCCAGTTCTTCCAGGCTGAGGGTTCCCTGGCCTCTCCGGCTTCTGCCTGGGCACCCCGTGGCCCTCCGTGCGCCCTGCCCTGCCCTGCCTCATCCCTAGGACCAAGCCAGGGCGCCCTCATTGGGCCCCCAGACCCTTCACATCCACATCCAGCGGAGGCTCGCCGCAGGGGCCCTCGGGGGCTCTCGGCTGCCCCCACCTCCAGTCTTAAGCCCCCCGAAACCCCTACTGCCCAGCAGGAGCACGCGTGCCCCCGCCTGGAGCCTGAGGGCCTGTGTCCTTCGCCCAGCCCAGGGTTGGTGCGCAGGAGAGGGAGAAGCTGGGACCGAGTGAAAGCAACTCGGGGGTCTCAGGGAGGCCTGCAGAGCCAGGGCCCCGGGAGGGCGGGTCACGGCAAGGGTCAGGGGCCCTGAGGACGTACGTTTTGGACGTGGTAGAAGCCAAGCGGGGGTCCCCTCCCCGTGTTCTTCAGGGGCTCTGTAGAGAAGGCCTCGTCATGGCGATGGATGAAGCTGTGAACCGGAGGAGGTGCGAGGTGGGTGCAGGGCCTGGGCATGGGCACCTCAGCCTCCAGGGGGCCACCATGTGCCCCTGCCCACTGCACCTTGCCAAGGCCCACCCCCACAGCCTGGGTACAAGGCTCACTTGAACTGGCAGAAGATGTCAGCGTATTCAGCAGAGATGCTGGACGCTTGCAGGACGGTCACGCGGAAGGTGAAGGTGCTGCCCAGGCCGAGGTGGTCCAGGGCGGCGTCCAGGGGCCCGTCCAGGGTGGCTTTCTCGGGACTGTCCAGGAGGCTTTCCGGGGTCACCGCTGCTGGGAGCAAAGGGCAGAGGGGCGTGGAGGGACCCAAGGGGCTGAGCCCGGGCTTGGGAACTGGCCTGCAGCACGCGTGCCGGCCAGGAGGTGGGCCTCGGAGACCCACCTGAGCAGGTGTTGTTGTTGACCTCGTCAGCTGAGGGCCCAGAGTCTGCAGCCTGGCCCTGGCCTTCCACAATCCGCAGCTCCTCCTGGGAGGTCCCTGAGCGGGACATGCCCACCCCAGGGCAGGACTCGGCCTGGAACTGTGCAGGAGGGGGCGGGGTTGGACAGAGTGCTGCCAGGGAACCTGAGCACCCACCCAGGCCCGCCCCTGCCGTGGGCGTACCCCTCCCCAGGCCTCATTCTTCTCAGGACTATGTTAGTCTAGGAAGCGGGAAGGGAAGGTGGGACACGTCTCTGGGGTTCAGCTCTGCCCCCACCCCGGCCAGGACCCCTCCCTCAGCTCCGCCCCTGCTCCCCACCCTGCTCCGGACCCTGCTCCCCGGCTGCCCTGGGCAGGACGCAGGGAAACTCCCCCAACTGCTTTCAGGGTCTGGCCAGCCCCCCGACCAGTTGCCCACAAGGCCCCCACCACCCCAACTCTGGGCCCTCCCGGCACTGCTGGACTCCCCGTTCCTCTCCTGTGAGGCCCAGCAATGATGACCTCTCTGAGAAGGACTGGGGGGCCCTGGGCCCAAGCCCTCAGAGCACCGAGGTTCAGGCAGCCGCCTGGGCTGGGAGGTCCCGGCTTGGGCCTCTCGCCCGAGGGCAGGAAGGGCGCCTGCAAGGAAGAAGCCATCCTCCCCCCTCCCTGAGGCTGCGCAGGGCTGGCGGCCGGGTGGCGTCTGTGGCTGCACCACTACCTTCTCAAAATGCTGGTCGTCAAAGGAGATTTTGGCTGTTCCCGACTGGCGGACGCCGGAGCCATAGTCAGGGGCCTCCTCGTCAGCTGAAACAGGATCAAGCAGAGGGTCAGGCCCAGCTTGTCCCCAGGCAGGAGAGGACATCCAGGCTGAACGCTGGCAAGGGCGACGCGGGAACCAGGTGGGGCTCCGACCTGCCTGGGGGCTCCCAGACATGGCCGAGGGGCCCTGAATGACCAGGGCACGTCCCGGGCACCCTGACCGCCCGCCTCCGCTGCCCTAGGGCCCAGCGGCAGCCATGTTGTCCGCACAGCCGCTCTGAAGGGGCCATGAACTCTGCCTTGTCAGAGCCAAGCTTTCTACCTCTGCTCCCCGCCCCTAAGTCCTGCCCCCAGACTCAGCTGCCGTAGCAGAACCCAGGGTCCTCTGGACCCCTCTTCCCCCTCCCCCATCACGCAGCTGGATACTCAGCACCCCACACGCTCTCACACCCCCTTCTTCCCGGTGTGCAGGGTTCCCTACTGCCTGGGACAAAACCAAACCCTTCTGCCGCCTGAAGGCCCCTAGTTCTAGCCCTTCCAGGCCCCCTAGCCCCCAGCCCCAGCCACTGTGGCTAGCCGCCACTGCAGGAGACTTCACAGATGCCAGGGGGCCCCGACCCTCTGTTCTGGGGCCCTGGGTGGGTGCGACTGCCACCAAGGTGTGCACCCCGGCTGCCTGAGGGCCCAGGGCTCTCTCCCACCACCGCCCAGGGTGGCCCAGGCTGGTACAGGAGGGCTCCTGCTACAGCAGGGGGACGAGGCAGGGGTGGCCTTCTCCTCCAGCTCAGCCACCACGTGGGGGACGTCGGGTGTGGCCCAGACACACGCAGCACCGACCTGTCTACGAAGCGGCCGGCCAGGTGGGCTTGCTCTACAGGGGCCGAGGAGTCAGGAAGGGCTAGGAAGAACCCGAGGAGGACAAAGCACCCAGCGGGCCAGGGTGCCCTCAGGGGAGGAGGGCGGCGTTAGATGCCTCAGCATCGCCATCACACCCAGGCTCCCCTTTTCAGTCACGTCCCCAGGGCCCTCAGCACCGCGGTCACACGGCTGGAGGAGCTGGAAAGAGCGCTTGGGATCGTGGAGAAGCGATACCCACCACAGCGGTCGAAACATTCAGAGTGCGCACACGGGCTACCCAGCGGGCGAGCAGGCCCCCCATGCTGCTCACGCTCCGCGCCCCCCTGTCCTGGCCTGGGCCCTTGGCAGCCGCACATGGGGCACCCAGAGTGCCCGGGCCAGCCTCAGGGAAGGGAGGAAGAGGCCCGAGGAGACACCAGAGGCTGGAGGCGGAGAAGGGAACACGGGCCACCACAGTAGAGGGACCCTCTGGCTGAGCAGTCCCCCACGCGTCCTCCAAGCATCTCTCCACACTCCTTTCTAAAAAGCTTCACAGAGGACACACTTTCAGAGGAGCAAACCCAGCAAACCCAAAGCCCTCCTTGGGGTGGCTGTCCCCAACCTGGAGGAGTGGCCAGGAGGGGACCAGGCAGTGAGGGGTGTCTGCTTCTCAGTGAGGGGCTGGACCAGCTGGCCGGCAGTGGGGAGGGGCTCACGGCCTCTGGGGACACAGGTCAGCACCTGACCAGCCATGTGCTCCAGGGGGGCAGTGCTGTGGAGCTGGGAAGGCTGGGGGACCCAGGGCTGGAGTCTGCACACCCGTCCTGGGGCTGAGACCGTGGTGAGAGCTTGGGGGGCACTTCTGCACCAGGCTGGGTCTGCAGGCCACCTGGTGGGGCCCCGAGCCAGAGGGGGTTCAGCCAGCCCCGGGCTCAGCCTGTGCGGCCCTGAAGGCCCCAGCCGACCAGGAAGAGCCCCGGGGCACAAGCTGAGTACTGGGCAGCAGGGCTTCTCTCTGGGGAGAGACGGAGGAGGCTGGCTGCACGCAGACCACCACGCAAGGCCGTGGAGGTTTCCCCCTGCCCGGGTGTCCCATCGGGGGAGGGACAGACCCCGCCCAGGCCACCTGCACGCACCTGAGATGGCCTGGACAGCCACGCGCAGGAAGCCCTTCACCTCGCCCTTCTCACTGACGACGGCCACGCGGTGCACCAGCGGTACGGGGTACAGCAGGTTGCTGAGGTACACGAAGGCCCTGGGGAGGGGAGAGGCTGCGGTCAGGGCCGCCCGCCGGGCACCGCGCCGGGCGGCGGCAGAGGCGGCAGGACGGGCTCACGACACAACACTGCAAAGCAGAAGGGAGCGGGCAGCCAGGCGGGGGCAGCCAGGGTGGGGCAAGAGCGGGCAGGGCAGCGGGGCGGGAGGACGCAGAGGTGGGGGCGGTCTGAGCAGAGGACAGGGAGGAGGAGGGCTCAGCCTGCTTCAAGGACGACGACCGGGGACCACCTCACTGACCTATGACCCTCACGCTGGTGCCGATGCCCCCCGCGTCTCCCCTGCCCGTTTCCCGGGGGCCCCTGACACTCGTGGACCCCACAGAGGGCCTCGGATGACGAAAGGCGGCTCAGGGCTCCCTGTGAGCCTCTCCAGGAACACAAGGGGCAAGAGCTCCATGACTTCAGCCAGAGCCCAGGAGGAGGGCTGAACAGAGCCTCGAGAATGCCCCAGACGCTGCAATGCTGCCTGGCACGGCCCCACCAGCCCCAGGGCCGAGAGCCCCCCTCTCCCAGAAGCTCAGCTGTGTGCCCAGCTAGTGCCAGGACAGGCGGGCCAGAGGCCACGTCACCCCGTGGCACCCCCTCCCTGAGCCGGTCGACCTGTGGGGTCCGACAGGCAGCGAGGACGGAGCCTGTGCTGCCCCGAGGGTAGGCAGCTGAGCACAGCTCCCTTCCGGTCAGGGTGTCCTCCTACCCTCCTTGGGCCATGCCCTCTTTGAGGTGTGTCCTCCTCGGGGGGACCCCCTCTTTGAGGGAGCACTCTGGTTTCCAGCTGCGCTCTGCCCTCCACTCCAGCCCAAAGGCACAGACCTGGCAACCCTGAGCTCCTGGGCTGGGGGGAGTTCGGGTATGGTCCCGGGGGAGGGGCAGGGTTTGGAGCCCAACGGTGGGAGGTGCTGGAGAGGAAGTGCGGGGGTTGGTGAGGGGCCCCAGGTGGGGACAGAGGTGTGGGCAGTTGAGGTGGGAGTCTGGGCACTGGTCTGGGTGGGTGGGGGCACTGGGGGACAGGAGGAGAGGTGTGTCGTCCGTCACCCTGCCCCTCATCCAGGCTGGGGTCCCCACTCTGGACAACCGTGGCCACAGGCAGGGGGCGGGGCTGCCCCCAGGGCCCTGCATCCCCTCTCCGGTGGGCCCCTGGCCTGGCCACCACCGGCCTTCCCCCGCCGGAGGTCAGGACTCTGCGCGCCATCCTCGCTTGTCCCTCAGCTCTGCCTCGAGTCTCTCTGAAACCCATCATCCGGCCCATCAGCCCTGGCCTCCCTCCTCCCCCAAGGCCTCCACGGTGCCAGAGGGGACCTGAGGCCCAAGCAGACGCCACCCGTCGCAGCCTCCGAGCTCTCTGCATCCAACAGACACCCCAGCCCCTGCTGTGGGCCCAGCCCGGTTCTGGCCTCACAGCCCAGTCTGTATGCTCCCTCTGTGCACGGCCACCCACGTCTCAGCCTCCGGGCCGTTTTCTGCACAGCTCTCCCCATTGGCCCGAATTTACCAGTAGGCCCAACCTCTGTTGACTGGTTTTGCTTTCTGGGCCCTTGAAGGCTGAGCCAGGCCCCAGACGCCCCAGGGTGCGGCCTCCCAGGGCCTGCCACTGCAGTCCCCTGCCCCCCAGTAGGCAGAAGCCCCCTCCCTAGCATAGCGCCTCTCTGAGGACGCCCCGTGGCCCCTCCCTTCAGTGCGCTCTCTGGATGAGGGGCACCTCTGCCTGACTGGGGGCGCGCGGGCACTAAGGCCCACTGCGTGGAGCAGAAACCAGCAAGAGACGCTGGAGCCTGGAGAACGGAAGGCCTCGCCCAAGTCGCAGAGGGCGTTGCCCAGCACCCACCTCAGACAGGATGGGGGCCTCCCCTCCCAGGCACCCGGGCTCCTGACCCAGCTTCTCTGATGAAAACTGGGGGTGGGAGGGGGGTGGCCGTGCAATGAGCCAAGTCACGGGGTCCAGAAGGGGAAGCGCAGGGCGAGGACTCAGGCACAGAGCCGGCTCCGCTCCCCCGAGGCCCAGCCGCCCCGCCCTGACCCAGAGGGCTGAGGGGACTGGGTGGGGCAGCCCCCAGGTGCGGGGCCCAGTCAGCGCTGCCCTCCAGCCCTGCCTGCCCCTGGGCACAGCCTGCTGCAGAAAGCAGGGCTGGGAGACTTCCCCGAGCCCCAGGCGCCAGGCGGGGGGCCTGCCCACCCCCCTGCACCCTGCAGGGGCCCACAGGAGGACCCACGGGGAAGGCACGCTGCCTCGGTTGTGGGCTAGTGAGGGCATGATACCTTCCTAAGGCAGTGTCAGGCTGTCCAAGGGCCACCAGCCAGGAGGGCCCGCCAGGCTCGGGGCCGCCTCCTGGAAGGCTCAGGGGGCAGCCCCCCAGGCACTGGCTCCCAGCTCCCTCCCTGATGGCCTCTCGCAGCGCCCTGCAGGGGACCCGGGACCACCCCGAGGGGCGATGAGGGAGGGGAAGCAGATCAGTCCTCCTCCCTCCTGAGCCCACGGAGGCCAGGACTTAGGCAGTCACAGCAGGCCCGAGGCAGCCGGGCGCCCCCACTCCCCGATGGCCCCGCGGGTGCACACACCCCCTGCGGTCTCCCAGGGGCACCTCCTGCCACAGGGCCCACGCGTCGAAGGGGGCCGCACGTGAGTCCTAAGGCTCAAACCACCCCACTGGCAGCCTGCCACTGAAAGCTCCAGGAGAGAAACTGTGCGTGACAGCCCCCACGGGCCCACCCGGCCGGCGCTGGAGCCCCCAGCACCACGCAGCCGGCGGCTGGGGTCCCCTCTACTCACACCTCAACACGGACGCTGGGGCTCCCTCCCCAATGGCATGCCTCAGCTGGACTGGGGGCATCGTCCTTCTAGGGGCTCAAACACAGCACCGGAGGTCTAAGCAGGGGTGCTGGGGCTGGTGTCTCGCAGGTGGAGACGGAGGCCCGAGGACAGCAAGGCTGGGGGCAGACGCTCGGCTGGGGCAGGACCAGGCTCGCTCCAGGACAGCCCCTGGCTGTGGGCACCACGCCCCAGCGCCCACCGGCTTACTTAAGGTTCGTTAGGTAAATCCAGTCTTTCCCGATCTCAGGGGATTTCCCCACATTGGAAAGGAAAGAAAACCCAGATGCTTAGGGTATGCAAAACAACAGGGCTGGGGGCTTCGAGGGCCCCCTTGCTTGGAGGTTGGGGTTTCACAGAGAAAAAGACGCCTGGAGTCCACCGCCAGGCTCGCCCTCTCTGAACCTCACTGCCGGCTGTGGGGGGAACTGGTCCCCAGACTCCTGCGGGCACCAGGCGTGTTCGCACACAGATCAGATGTAGCCCTGGGCAAGGGCTTCCAGAGGGCACGGCAGCCTGGTGGGACCCTCTCTCCTTGCTGCCCTTCGCCCTGGGACAATGACACCACCTTCACCCCGAAGGGACCCCCGGGCCTGGCAGCCCCTGCCCCTGGTGCCAGCAGCAGCCTAGAGGGCAGGGGGCAGGAAGACCCCAGGCCCACCCCGACCAACGGGGATGGGAGAGGGTGGGGCCCGAAGGGTAGAGGCTGGGCCCTCCAGACGCCCAAGTGGACAGCAGCGCCCACCACCCCGGGGGCTGGAGCAGCCTGGCCCTGTCAGGAGGACCCCTCCGGCGAGGGCGCACCCACCCGCACACGGCGGCCCGACGCCTTGCTGGAGACCATTTGGGCTGAGCGGCTTGGCCCGCAGAGCACACCCAGGGAGCTCAGCCTTGCCGGCCCAGTGCTTTTCCGCCGGAGTCCTGGATCCTACACTTGGTGGGGGGCACATGTCCTCCTTCCCCGGGACAGTCCATCCCAGTCAGCCCCTCACCCTCCTCTCTCTGCGGTTCCCCTGCCCACCCCCCTTTCTGAGAGCGAAGGTCCAGGCGGGGAGGATCACGGGGGAGACTGAGCCCACAGGCCCACCTCCTCATCCCGGGCCGGCCCACCCCACCCCCCAGCGCAGCGGCACACAGGCTGTCCCTGGACTGGGAGGAGACCCCCGCCAGGACCCCGTGCTTGGAAGCGAGGGCACCTTGAAGCAGGCTGAGACCCGCCGGAGACAGGGGGGCGGCAGAGGTGGGGGCCGGGGCGGAGCGTGGGGGAGCGGAGGAGGCGGCGCTAACCACGAGATTGGTGAGGTGCAGACCCATGCTGGGGCCACGGAAGCCTTTCCGGAGGGAGGCAAGAGTGGGCGCCCCAATTTCGCTTAAGCTTTGGAGACAGAGCCAGCAGCTACCAGAAGGATAAAGGGGACCACACACAGGTCCTCCTCAGGGCTGGGCCTGCACAGCTGCTGCGCGGGAAAAGCCAATTCTTGCCAAACCAGAAAAATCAGGACGTTTCCAAATGAAGCCCCTCGCAGACGGCCGCGTGGGGAGCTGGCCTCTCGCGCGGCTTTGGCTTTGGTTGTTTTGTAACATCCCAGATCACGGGGGGAGTGTCGGAAGGACCCAGCTCTTTCTGGCTGAGACTGCAAGAGCCCACCCCCGTTTCTCCCAGTGACCCCACACCTGCCTGACACTCGGCTGCCCTGGCCCACGCGGCCAGGCTTTCTGAGAGGCCTGCATGGGGCCAGCCCCGGGGGTCACACCTTCGCTTGGGTCGGTGGGGCAGGAAGCTGGGCTGGGGCATCTTAGGAGAGAGCCAGGGGGCCAGCAGCCCCCGGTCAGGGAGACCGAGTCAGAATAAATCCGCGACCTCCTCGACAGAGCCTGCTTCCTTCCCAGAGGAACCAGAGGAGCTTCACTCCAGCAGCTGCAGCCAAGGGCTCCCAGCACAAGCCCCGTTAGCTGGGGGCCAGCCTCGGCACCACCTCGGCACTGGTGTTCCAAGGCCAAGACTCCCAAAACCTCCCCTCAGCCTAGCCCAGGAAGCAGTCCCAGACTCCTACAAAGGCTGCCATTAAAGCTATCTTCCATCTCAGCAGGCAGACAGGACGTATCAATTCAGTCTCTGTGAGCCGAAGTTTCTACTGCTACAGCTAGGTTTCTAGATCTCTCCTCGCTTCTGTCCCGTGGGGATAAAAAGACAGACTGTACTTGCCCCATCTGCCTGCAGAGTGAGCCCTGCGCCCCCTCCTGGACCTGGTCTCTCTCCTGTCGAGAGCTCTTAATCCCTGCCTTGCCTCCACAAAGGGCACCTCCCTGGAGGGCACAAGGCCAAGGGCGTGTCTCCAGTGCTGACGGCCTGAAGGTCAGGAGGGATGGGGTGTTCTGGATCTTAGATGGAGACTGGCTCAGAGAGAGGCCAGGCTGCCTGGGGGCTTCAGAGGGAGGCCCTCCCACTGCCAGGCTCTGCCCTTCCTTCAGGAGCCCCTGCCCCCCGACGGCCTCCTCCAGGTTCCGCTCCCCTCCCCACAGCGGTGGCCGGGGGGCACTGGGAGCAGACCCGGCCCTCTGTCTCTTTTGGAGGACAGCAGAGGGACGGACAGCAGCCTCAGCTGCTGGGTGCGAGGCGGAAGGGTGCCTGCCGCCGCTCTTCCCAACGCCCCGAGGCCCCTGCATGGGGGTGGGGGCTCCCCCCGGGGTTCCGGAGGCCGCTCTGCAGAGACGGGGCCCCTGCGTGGAGCCTGTGCCCCGGGGCATCCTGCCTCCTCTGTCACTGGGCCCCCACCCTCCCGGGCTGGGCCTCCCCAGGACAGCCAGGGGCGCCCTCGTGGCCTCGCCCGCTCCCCGGGGGAGGCCAGCCCCTGCCTGCCCCGGCGCCGGGGTGGCGCCCTGAGGCGGCCCACCGTGCCCACAGCAGTTCTCCTGTGCAAAAGAGCTGGTTCCTTCCCAGCATGCCGTCCTCAACCTCACCAACCTTCCTACTAAACTGAACAGGGGGGGCCGGTCGTAAAACGGGTCCCGGCCGTCGCACAGCACGTGCTCCGGAAAGACGTCGTCCTGCAGGTCCTCCTCCTCCTCCTCCTCCTCCTCCTCCTCCTCCTCCTCCCCCACGCTCTGCTCCTCGGCAGGCTCGGTGGCGTCGGAGTCGGGGCTCGAGAAGGTGGGGGAGGGGGTGAGAGCAGCCATGCGCTCGCTCATGCATGTGTTGAGAAGAGGGTAGCTGTTGCAGCCAGAGACGACTGAACTGGGGTTAGTGCGACAAGACAGAGAGAAGTTAACACCGGCTCCTCGGGGGTGCGGGGCGGGGCGGGCGGGCGGCTGCGTGTGGCCCGGCCAACGCACAGACCACCGAGGGCGCCGCCTCCAAAGACGAGGTGGCCCAGGGTGCGCTGTCCCCAGGCGTGGACACACACGCACAGCCCCCCGTGGGGATGGTGTGCAGCCCCGGAAGGTCCCGGCAGGTCCCGGCAGGTGTGGTCCTGGCTGGGTGTGGCCAAGGTCGTGGCCGCGTCGAAGCCTCAGAAACCATGCCCCGTGGGGGCAGGGGCTGGGTGCAGCCCCCAGCCCAGGAGGCAGGGAACAACAGGCTGGACTCTGGGCTCTGGGAGCACTCACGCCCCACCGGTGACCCAGAAGGTTGACCAAGCCCCATTCTCACCCGTGGACAGGTGTTGCCTGAGGGCTACGGCCCCGAAGCGGGGGTGGGTGGCAATGTGGAGACCCCCTCCCCATCAGGGCCCGCTGGTGTGTGGAGAGGAGGATGGGGTCGGGGGGAACTCAGACCAGGGAGCACTAGGGCAGGGGATTCAGCGTGGAGGAGGGCCAGCACCCGCCTCGTGTCGGGGCCAGGGCCCAGGCCCTCACCACCCACCAGTTTCCCAGCCTCTCAGCCCGGCCGGAGGTAGACACCCACCTGCCCACCAGCCGGAACCAGGGGAAGCGGTCGTAGAAGGGGTCTCCCCCAGTCACCACGTTGTCACAGTCCTCGATGACGCTGGAGGGCACCTCGGCCGCCCGGTCATACATCTCCCGCATCAGGTCCAGCCGCTGCCTGCGGGGCAGAGGTCAGCGTGGGCCCGGGCCGACCGTCCTGCTCAGGGTTGCCCTCGGCTCAAGAGGGTTTGCCAGACAGACCCTCCTCGGTCCTCGGAATCGGCTGACCATGAGCAAGTGGCTTGAGATTCAACACGCGTTCACCACACACCTCTCTTAACCCCAGTGACAGCCGCAGGGCGTCAGCAGAGGCCAGGGCTGGGACCAGCCAGGGCGGGGGCACCCGGACTCGGGCATGGAGCCCCGGGAGCTGGTGAGTGAAGGGCAAGTTGTGACACGACACGAGGAACAAGGCATTTCCCAAGTCATCCCCCTGGAAAAGCAGCCGGCTGCGGGAGAGACACCTGTGAGGCATGTTTCCCTCGGGGGCCCAGGTGCAACAGGAAGGGCCTGGGGGCACATTCATCCCCAGGAGCGGCTGCAGCTCGGAGGACAGGGGCAGGTGCGCCTGTAAGCATAGACGGTTGGCGCGCAAGTGCCGGTGGGCCCGTGTTTGAGGGTGAGCGGGACCACGTGTGTAAGTGTGCATGGCTGCACGTGGGAGTGCATCTGTGTTCTTCATTTTCTGTGTCTCGTGGTGTTCTGACATCTCTGGGGCCTCACTGCCTGAGGACACCCTTCCCCCACAGTGAAGACCCCCCCCACCTTACCTGGCCCAAGCCCACTCAACCCGCCAGTTCCCCTGCCCTAATCTCCAGGTGCAGGGCCAGGCCACCAGGCAGCCCTGCCCCAAGCCTCCAGCACTGTTCTAACCGACCGGTCCGCACCGTTCACCTTGTCCAGCTGTGCCCACGAGCGCCTCGAGGAGGCCGTAGTGAGACCCCCCCCCCTTCATCCCCGACAGCCCTGTGCCTCCCCTGCATGCGGGTGCTCCTCCTTCCAGGGGAAGCTGAGCAATAGGAAACTTTTTTCTCGGGGCAAAGCCCTGCCCAGTCACCTTCACCCAGGAAGAGTCAGGTGCACGTGGCAGGGCGGGCGCGTGGGGCCCTGGAGGCAGATGGGAGGGCAGACTGGCCGTCCTCCGGGGACCCGCCCTGCTCTCCACCACCCCCAGGCTTTGCCCGAGGCGGAGGAGCCCCTGCCTTCCTACCCCCAGCCCCTCGCCACCCCTTCCTCCAGCTTCAGCCTGGCTTTGGCAGAGCAGAACACAGATCCTTTAATAAGCCTGGATCCTGCGTACTTTCTTCCAATTTAAAAAGACCCTGAAACAGGAAAACGAGCCGCCAGACATCCGCGTTCACTCCGCTTCCCGCACACCTGAGTTTCTCCAGCGTCCAGTAGTGGGTGGCCCCGTTCTTCTGGTCCTGGACCTCCACCGCCACGATGGTACGCGGGAAGGGGCGAGTCTCTCGGTCTTTGGCGGCCTCCGGGGGCAGCAGGTCAGGTGGCAGCGGGGAGTAGAGTGTGTCCGTGAGGAGGACAAACTGGAACTGGACCTGTGCGCGGTGAAGACGGCACCTGTCAGCCCCTGGAGGTGGAGCCCAGCCCCAGAATAGCCTCCTCCCCGCGGCTGGAGAGGAAGCTCCACTTCCCCCGCGCTCCAGCCTGCCCACGCACTCCCCTTGGTCAGTGCTGGCCTCCTTTGAGCCACCCGCCTTTCTAGGGGTACAAGTCAGGGGCCTCCCGCCCCCTGGCAGGGAGGCAGAGCCGCTCAGCTGGGAGTCCAACGGGGCCGCAAAGGCGCCATCGAGGTGCAGACGGCATGGTGGGGGCGTGGCGTAGCAGGGCGCGGGGCGTGGTGTGGAAGGGGCGTGGCATGGCGGGGCGTGGCAAGGTGTGGCGTGGTGTGGTATGGCAGGGCTTGCTATGGGCTGTGGTGTGGTGTGGCATGAGCGTGCTGTGCGTGACAGGGGTGTAGCGTGGGCATGGCATCAGCGTGGTAGCATGGGCGCGCTGGGGGCGTGATATGGGGGTGGTGTTGCAGGGAGTGGCATCAATGTGGCTGCATGGGCGTGGCGTAGTGTGGCATGGCGGGGGGCGTGGCATGGCGTTGCGGGGGCGTTGCGGGGGCGTGACATAGCTTTGCGGGGGCGTGGCATGGCGGGGCTGGCCCACCTTCTTCTTGAGCTCCACGCTGATGGCGTTGGCCTCCTTGAGGAATATGGCGTTGCCCCACAGCAGGTCCCGCAGCGATGTGAACTGGTACCACTTCCACTTTCGGAAGGCCCACAGTGCCAGCTCGCATTCCCGCTCGGTCCACTGGACTGTGCGGAGAGGCGGGCCTCGTCGATGGGGGGCGGGGGTCTTTGGCCCCCCAGGGTCGAACCAACTGTCTGGGGCGTTCGGGAAGGGACCGGGCAGGGAGACTGCCTCAGGGAGCGGCCCTTGGGCCCCAGAGGGACCGCCGCGCCCCCGCCGTGAGCGCGAGGGCCTGAGGGTTAGGCCGGAGCTCAGCAAGGACTGGGGGCAGCAGTGGGGCGTGGGCAGGAGGACGGGCTGCGGCCTGGTACCCCGCCCTCCACCCAGACAGACGAGTCCAGACAAGGGCGTCCAAGCCACATCCGCGCAAGGGGCCAACCAGCTGACCCAAGGCCGAGCTGGATGTGAACCCTGCCTGCGAGAAGTCCTCCGCCCGGCAGCTGCGGTCAGCGGCGGGCTGCCCAAGCAAACGCTCCCAAACGGAGCAGAGACCTTGTCCCGGGAGGAGCACTAGCACCCCTCGGGCAAGACAGGCCGGGTGGACGCAAGGTGCCCGCACGGGACCCTGCCCCGTCCTCCTCGTGCTCCAGGCTGCCTCCCCCAGAACTGCACGTGTGTGTGTGTGTGTACGGGCACAGGTGCCTTCCTGCTGCAGCACAGCCTCCCAAATCCTGCCTGCAGATCGGGGTCCCCCGGACAAAGATGTGGACCAGCCGACCCGCAGGGAGTGGCCCCAGGCCCCTCTCCTCAGGGAGACCCCTCCCCAGCCCCAGGCCGGCCCCGCCCGCCCCTGCGCTGGACACGACCCCTCACCTTCGTCCTCCGGCTCCTCCTCCTCCTCGTTCACCTCGGGGTAGTACCTGGAGTCCATCTGCTTCTGCAGGGCCTCCAGCTTGCTCTCGTAGTCCTGGGCACAGAAGCGCGCCTGTGGCTCCACGCGGAGACCAGCCCCCTGCGGCCCTCCCCGCCGGACGTGGCCCCCCAGCGCCAGCTCCAGCGGCTGCACGGAGGGCTGGGGGAGCAGGGACCGCGGATGGGGGCGCCTCACCAGCCGCTGCTGCTCCAGCAGGTAGGTGGCCTCCTCGCGCTCCCGGCGATACTGGTCCTCCAGCTCCTGGAGCCTGTAAGAGCACCGGGTGAGTGCAGGCGGCGGCACAGGCGGCGGGCCGGGAGGGGCAGCCTCGCCCACCTCTGCTCCATCTCTAGCTTCATGTCGATGCCCTGCTTCTCCAGCAGCTCGCGCTGCGCGAAGGCCCAGTCCACGGGCTCGGCCGGCGTCTCCGCGCAGGGCGTGCGCTCGCGCTCCTGCCGCGCCTGCTCGGGGTGGTTGAACCGGAACACGTGGCTCTTGCCCATGATGATGCGGTTTCCTGGGGGACAGGGGCGGGGCCGAGGCCCGAGCTGAAGAGCCTTTGGTTGGGGGCCCTTGGAGGAGGGGAGGGGAAAGGGGAGCGATTCCCCCGAGGTCCCAGCATCACCCTCCCCAGGGGGCCCCCAGTTGTCCGGAGCCAGCCCACTGCCTCCTCTGCCCAGCGTCCCCCTCACCAGCCCCCCGCGGGGTGGCCTTCTCCCGCACCAGGACCTGAAGGAGCCTCCTCAGGCTCCCTGAGCCTCCCCTGGGCCCCGCCCTTCCCAGCAGCAGTGATGTTTGAGAACAGTCGTGGAGCATCTCCACCATCCCATCCTCTCCACAACCCCGGACGTGCCACTCCCAGGCCAGCCTGGCCTCCTGCCCCGTGCCCTGGGCCCAGCACCCCCTATCTGAGGGCTAGGCTTGGCCCCTCTGCTGGGCACTTCCCTTCCCGGCTGTCCCCTGGATGGCAGCAGAGCAGGGGCCGGCATGTTTCCAGAGCCAGGCTCCACCCTGTCGGCAGGACCCTCCCAGGCACACAAGTGCCCGCAGGGCAGTGCCAGCTGTCCCGGGACTGTCCTGCCTGGAGACAGGGATCTCTATAAACCTCCTAGTTTCCCTCTGACTTTCTCCAGGAATCACAGCTCTACTCTGGGGCCGCAAACTCAGCTCAGTCCCACTCCCCATAAGAGGCCCCAGCTTGCAGGCGGCTTCTCCTCCAGCCCCCGAGATCCACTTCCCTCCCAGCCCAGGCCCTGCCCTGAGCCAGCGGGCACTGATCCTGAAGTAACATGGGAGACAGAAACTGCTCTCTGGACCTGCCCTTGCCTGGCTCAACCAAGCGGGGATGCCGGCCACGGGCGACCCCACGAGGCCCCTGGGTCCAGGATGCCTGGTGTGTCCCCCTCAAGGCATGCCAGGACCACAAAGGCAGGGAGGGCCGTTTGGAGCAGCCAGAGAGGTCTGGATGTCAGGCTGGGGGTGTCCCCTCTGTAACCCCAGCTGGGGCAGAGGGAGAGTCCCTTCGTTCCTAGCAGAGTCACCAGACATGATGACACGACGGGCTGTCTCACGTGTCAGCTCTGCCGGGGAGCCGAGCCGGGGAGAGTGCCCTCGTTCTCAGCAAAGTCACCCGGACAGTGACACAACAGTCCAGCTAATTCGTGAGCTCGGCCAGGGAGCCGAGCCGGGGAGAGTGCCCTCGTTCTCAGCAAAGTCACCCGGACACAGTGACACAACAGTCCATCTAACATGTCAGCTCTGCCGGGGAGCAGAGCCGGGGAGAGTGCCCTCGTTCTCAGCAAAGTCACCCGGACAGTGACACAACAGTCCAGCTAACGCGTGAGCTCGGCCGGGGAGCCGAGCCAGGGAGAGTGCCCTCGTTCTCAGCAAAGTCACCCGGACACAGTGACACAACAGTTCCTCTAACGTGTGAGCTCTGCCGGGGAGCAGAGCCGGGGAGAGTGCCCTCGTTCTCTGCAAAGTCACCCGGACACAGTGACACCACAGTCCATCTAACGCATGAGCTCGGCCGGGGAGCGGAGCCAGGGAGAGTCTCTTCATTCTTAGCAAAGTCACCCGGACACAGTGACACCACAGTCCATCTAACATGTCAGCTCGGCTGGGGTCCTGAGCCAGGGAAAGTCTCTTCGTTCTTAGCAAGGTCACCCAGACACAGTGACACGACGGTCTGTCCGTGTGTCAGCTCAGCCGGGGAGTGGAGCCCAGCAGTGCGCTCGGGCATGGATGTAGGCGCTGCTGGGTTGGGGGCACATCTGTAGCTGGGGTGGCACCTCCAAGCGCGTGACCTCAGGACAGGAGACCACCCACAGGACGTGACAGGCCTTGCCCCTTGGGAAAAGGCCTTAAGAGCTAAACAGAGACATTCCTGAGGAGAAAGTTCCACCCGCGGATTGCAGACCTGTCTGTCCAGCCCCCACCACCTCCTGAGCCAATTCCATGGAATAAATCCCTCGGTAGATGGACAGACAGATACAGCAGTACATACACATGTGTGCCTGCGTGTGTGCATACATCTTCCTCCTGCGTGTTTACACGCACGTGTGTGTACATACATCTTCCTCCTGCGTGTTTACACGTGTGTGTGCATACATCTTCCTCCTGCGTTTACATGCGTGTGTGCATACATCTTCCTCCTGCATGTTTACACATGTGTGTGCATACATCTTCCTCCTGTGTGTTTACACGTGTGTGTGTACATACACCTTCCTCCTGCGTGTTTACATGTGTGTGTGCATACATTTTCCTCCTGCGTGTTTACACGTGTGTGTGCATACATCTTCCTCCTGCGTGTTTACACGTGTGTGTGCATACATCTTCCTCCTGCGTGTTTACATGCGTGTGTGTGTGCATACATCTTCCTCCTGCGTGTTTACACGTGTGTGCATACATCTTCCTCCTGCGTGTTTACACGTGTGTGTGCATACATCTTCCTCCTGCGTGTTTACACGTGTGTACATACATCTTCCTCCTGCGTGTTTTATAACACCAGGGCACGAGGCCCAGCCAGGGGGCCGGGGTGCAGGGGTTTTGCAGCCTACACCCCGGTGGCTACTCTACCAAGGCCCCCCTCCATCCGGCCGGGGCTCTGGGACAGGGCCCCTCATGGAGTTCCACCTTCCACCTCAGCGCTGCCGCCAACAGCCTTCGCCCCACCACCTCCGACCCTACGGTGCAGCCGGGGCGCCTGCGAGCTGGCCAGGTGCCTGCAGCCCCACAGCCTGGGAGCAGGGGGACACAGGCGTGGGGAGTCGGGCGACCGCGCCCCCGCTGTACCTGACCGCAGGACGCTGGGCTCCGTGACTTTCTTGCCGTTGACATAGGTGTCCGCCCCTTCACAGGGCTCTAGGGTCACCACAGCTGCAGGACAGGTAAGGGACAGAGAGGAGGACCGTGAGGGGCTGACACCCTGGCTGTCTCCCTGAGTCCAGCAAGCTTTCAGCGTGGGGTGGGGTCTTGACCCTCCTGGGCACCTGGCACCCAACTGTGGCCCCCTGCAGGCGCCTCCTTCCTGCGGCACCTCGATTTGGCCTCAAAGAAGCTGGAGGGGCATCTCAGCCCCTCACAGGCAAAGGAGGTGATACATGGCAGGGAGGCTCTTGTGCCCCAAGTCAGAGCCAGGGAGGCCGTGCCAGGCACCCACCCTGCCCTACGGGGTCTCCAAGAGGGATGGTCCTGGAGTCCCAGAACCCCTCCTGGCTTTGTGTCCACCCCCCGAGGGCAGGGAGGGAGAGGTCTGGGGACAGAATTCTGGGAGAACACAGAGAAGTCAGTGGTCTGCAGCCCTGAGGCTGGCCAGACACCCACGAGGGAGCGTGCACTGAGCTTGGGGGCCGTGGCTGCTGTGACAGCAGGTACCTCCCTGAAAAGGAAGCCTGGCAGCGGTGACAGAGACCCAAGGGCAGGCCGGCCAGGCAGACGGGCAGATGGCCACTCCCAGCCCGTGGGAAGCTGTGGCCTGAGAACAGTTGTCCCCTTGATCTGGGCTCACTGCCCTGCCACCCATGAACGCCCCGACTGGCCCCCAATCTGAGGAGGGAGCCCGGGTCCCCAGCCCAACTGTCCAAGCGCCTTTCGAACCGGGGTGATTCCTGGCACGACTAGGAAGCTGGAGGGGGAGGCGGTACCTTCGCTTCCCCCGCGGGAATCGCTCCGGAAGACACAGTGCTCCTCCTTGATGAAGTGCCCGCTCAGAACAATGTCCTGCCGCTTCTCCGCGTCCTCCCGGCCCACCCTGCGTGCAGCGGGCTGTCAGCACCACAGGCCCTGTGCACCATGACGCTGCCCACCGGCCCACACCACCCCCACAGCCTCCTGGACACCCAGCCCTTACAGGAAACGGCTGGAGAGCACACGAGTAGGGGCTCAGGAGACACCCCCAACACGGCCTGGCCGCGGGGAGCCACACAGCCCAGAGGGGCCCACAGCATCACCACCAGCGCACCGCCAGGCTCAGCGCCCCTCCCCGTGCCCCGCCGACCCCCACCTGGTGATCCCATCCTTGATATAGTAGAGCAGGCACTCGGACATGAGGGGGTCCTCGTTCAGGTTGACCAGATGTGGCGTCTGGGGAGACAGGGGGTCACCTTTCTTGGGGAGGGCAGGAGCCTGACCCTGGCCACCCACTGCCCTCTCTCCCTGGGACCACCAGCCCTAGGCCCGGCCTCACGGGGACACAGTATCCTCCAGCCTGGCCGAGAGGACCGGAGGAGACTCTGATGGGGACCCCAGAGCCTTGGGGGCAGCACTTGGGGCCGCTGGACCTCTGGAGGGGCTGGGAGTCCAGCTCTGAGCACTGGAGGCACACGGGGCTTGGATGTGCAGGGCAAGCCTGGGCTCCATGGGGACTGGGCCTGGTCCTCCACTAAAACAGGATCTGAGGTCCCCCTCCCAACCCAGGGGCTGAGGCCCCAGGGGGACCCAGGAGCCAGGAAGGGGGCGAGGGTGCCAGGCAGTGGGCTCGGGCCCTGGAGGCCGAGGAGCAGAGAGGCTGCGAGCCAGCTGGGTCGGATGCTCCCTGCCTGTCCTCAGCAAGGGTCTAGCAGAGCGCGAGTCACGGCCAAGGGGAGCGCGTCCCCTGCGGCCCTGTCTAAGCACTGCCTACCCCGTGCCCAGAGCAGCCGTGGCAGGCTCTGCCCCTCCTCCTCTGCTCTCCCTCGGGGTCTCTGGGCCCCAACACTTCCCGACCTCCACCCCATCCCAGCAAGGACTCTGCAGCATGGCAAGGCTGGACAGCTTCCTGCTTCCCACCTGGCTCCTTGGGGCCAGCTGTCCACACCCTCACTACAGACCCCTGGGGCCCCCCAGTGATTCAGCTCAGGGTCAGGGCGACCTGGTCATCAGACACAGGACAGACCATCTCCAGCCACCCTGTTCCCGGGAGGGTGTCCTGCGTGTCTCCAGAGGAGACGTCTCGGGGGCCTCCAGGGCCAGCCGCCTCCTGGGCAGTGTCCAGGCCTGGGCCACCAGCAAATCCTTCTGCCAACAACGAAGCCAAGAGACTGCACAACTGGTGCCCCGAGGGCATGTGTGCCCCAGCACTGCACACTCCCCAGGGCAGCCCAGGGACGGGGCACCCCCCGTGGACGGGGCATACCCCAGGGATGGGGCAATCCCCCAGGGACGGGGAATCCCCCAGGGACAGGAAGTCCTCCCATGGCCAGGGCACCCCTCCCCAGGGACGGGGAATCCCCCAGGGACAGGAAGTCCTCCCATGGCCAGGGCACCCCTCCCCAGGGACGGGGAATCCCCCAGGGACAGGGCATCCCCCCAGGGCCGCGGCATCCCACAGGGATGGGGCATCCCCCCAGGGACGGGGTGTCCCCTCATGGACGGGGCGTCCTCCCAGGGATGGGGAATCCCCCAGGGACTGGGCGTCCCCCCAGGGACAGGGCGTCCCCCCAGGGACGGGGCATCGCCCCAGGGACGGGCACCCCCCAGGGACGGGGCACCCCTCCCAGGGACAGGGCATCCTCCCATGGCCAGGGCACCCCTCCCCAGGGACGGGGCATCGCCCCAGGGCTGCGGCATCCCACAGGGACGGGGCATCCCCCCAGGGAGAGGGCACCCCTCCCATCGACAGGGCGCCCCGCCACAGGCAATGAATCCCAAACAAAACTAAAAACCTATCTGGACAGATATGAAGCACCCCAGGGCGCCACTGGCCCCCGCCCAGGGCCGCAGGCACCCTCCCTCCTGCCTCTGGGCCTCCCCACGTGCTGCTCCCCGGCTAGCGGGCAGTGCAGACACAGCCTGGGGGCCCAGCCCCGTCCCCAGGGAGCAGCCACCCTGAGGGATGGGCCTTCACACGGGCACCCGTTCTCCTCTTCCAGTGGGGCCCAGCGGCACAGCACTGGCTTCACGCGCCGCCAGCTCCAAGACAAGCAAACACAGGAGCCCTTTTGTGAGATAAAAAGTCAGCCAGGTGCTCCCTCGCTAGAGAAGTGGCAGGGCCAGGGCCTGAGCGGACTGCCACTGCCTCCAGGAAGGCTTCGGGGCTTGAAGCGCGGTTCCTAAGGGCTCTAAGGGTCTAGCTATCTTTGGCAGGGGAGGGTGGGTCTGTGTGCTGGAACCACAGAGACTTTTCCCAGTGCTCGTGCGCTGCCCCACCTGAGCTACGGAACAGGGGATGGGGCTTGGTTCCATGTGAGGTCCTGGGCCACGGGCAAGCCGGGCTAGGTGCAGAAGAGGAGTCCCTGCTGGGACGGCCAGGCTTATTTCGGCTAACCTCCAAGCGGACAGCTGGCTCCTGGCCCATGTCCCCCAGCCCTGCCCTGCAGGCTCCTGAGGGGGTGCTGGCTCCCCCTGTTTCAGGAACCCGGTCTTAACCTAAGGGGCCCAGCCGACCCCTCAGGCAGCTAAGTGACCTCCCTGACGTCCTTCGGCCAAAGAGACCTCCCATGGTGAGCAGCGGGAGGCGAGGGGCCGCACAGGGAAGGAATGGCTGTGCGTGAGCGTGGCCGGGGCCCCGGAGCCCGCTGCCCTGCCCCCAGGAGCGGACAGCTGCCGAGGGCTGCGGGTCCCCTTTCCGTCCGTGCCGGGGCAGCCCAGAGAATGGGCCGGCTCCTACCTTTTTGGGAGAGAACACCCCCAGCGTGCCGCCGTCCTCCCGCATAGCCACGCCCATCTCGGCCAGCAGCGCTTCCCTGCGGGCAGAGAGGGCTCAGCACCCACACAGGCTTTTGTCCGGGCTGCGGGTTCAGGTGCCCCATGGAGGGACGGCTCCCCTGAGTGGGGGTCAGGCCAGTGGGGCCACTGTGACAGGCATGGGACCCCTGACTGCAAGACCGCAGAGCTGGGCACAGAGTCCCAGCCCCCACCTCCCACCTCTTCATTGGGGGGCCAATCCCAGCCCCCCAGCTCCCACCGCTCCATCAGGTGGCCTGGTCCCAGCCCCCCACCTCCCACCTCTCCATCAGGTGGCCTGGTCCCAGCCCCACCTCCCACCTCTCCATCAGGTGGCCTGGCCCCCAGCCCCCCACCTCCCACCTCTCCATCAGATGGCCTGGTCCCAGCCCCCCACCTCCCACCTCTCCATCAGGTGGCCTGGTCCCAGCCCCCCACCTCCCACCTCTCCATCAGGTGGCCTGGTCCCAGCCCGCAGCACCCACCGCTCCATCAGATGGCCTGGTCCCAGCCCCAGCTCCCACCTCTCCATCAGGTGGCCTGGTCCCAGCCCCACCTCCCACCTCTCCATCAGGTGGCCTGGTCCCAGCCCCACCTCCCACCTCTCCATCACATGGCCTGGTCCCAGCCCCCCACCTCCTACCTCTCCATCAGGTGGCCTGGTCCCAGCCCCAGCTCCCACCTCTCCATCAGGTGGCCTGGCCCCCAGCCCCCCACCTCCCACCTCTCCATCAGATGGCCTGGTCCCAGCCCGCAGCACCCACCGCTCCATCAGATGGCCTGGTCCCAGCCCCCCAGCTCCCATCTCTCCATCACATGACCTGGCCACCAGCCCCCCAGCTCCCACCTCTCCATCAGGTGGCCTGGTCCCAGCCCCCCAGCTCCCACCTCTCCATCAGGTGGCCTGGTCCAGCCCCACCTCCCACCTCTCCATCAGGTGGCCTGGTCCCAGCCCGCAGCACCCACCTCTGCATCAGATGGCCTGGTCCCAGCCCGCAGCTCCCACCTCTCCATCACATGGCCTGGTCCCAGCCCCCCAGCTCCCACCTCTCCATCAGGTGGCCTGGTCCCAGCCCCAGCTCCCACCTCTCCATCACATGGCCTGGCCTCCAGCCCCCCAGCTCCCACCTCTCCATCACATGGCCTGGTCCCAGCCCCCCAGCTCCCACCTCTCCATCAGGTGGCCTGGTCCCAGCCCCACCTCCCACCTCTCCATCAGGTGGCCTGGTCCCAGCCCCCCAGCTCCCACCTCTCCATCAGGTGGCCTGGTCCCAGCCCCACCTCCCACCTCTCCATCAGGTGGCCTGGTCCCAGCCCCCCACCTCCCACCTCTCCATCAGGTGGCCTGGTCCCAGCCCCCCAGCTCCCACCTCTCCATCAGGTGGCCTGGTCCCAGCCCCACCTCCCACCTCTCCATCACATGGCCTGGCCCCCAGCCCCCCAGCTCCCACCTCTCCATCACATGGCCTGGCCTCCAGCCCCCCAGCTCCCACCTCTCCATCACATGGCCTGGCCTCCAGCCCCCCAGCTCCCACCTCTCCATCACATGGCCTGGCCTCCAGCCCCCCAGCTCCCACCTCTCCATCACATGGCCTGGTCCCAGCCCCACCACCCACCTCTCCATCCGGATGGCTTCCGTCCGCCGCAGCTTCTCCTCCCAGGTCTCGTTGAGCTCAGCGATGATCTTTTCTGTCTCCTGGGAAGGGAGACAGAAAAGAGTGAGGTCAGGGTGGGGGCAGGCAGCGCACAGAGGCTTGGGTGCCAGGCAAAGGGGAGATGAGTAGCCAGGGCCCGACACCCCAATTCTGGTCCGTCTAGGCAGCACGAAGCCTGAAAGATCAAGGTGAAGGACTGAGGGTCAGCGTGTGCAAAGGAGGCGCGTCTGTCCTGTGGACAGAGAACAGCAGGGAGGCTGACTACACCTGGAAGAGAAACACGCGCACGTCGAGACGCTGAGTCGCTGGTTCCGGGGCTCAGGTGTCCCCTGACCGCAGAGAGATGGATGACGCATCCCATTTCCGCGCCGTCTCCCCTCTCCCTTCCCGTCCCCCAGCCACGGTGGGACCCCCACGTCCTTGGTGGAATCCCACACCACAGGTGGAACCCAACACTCTGCTGGTCCCCCAGCACAAGGGGGCCTACGGCCCAGGGTGACCGCACGCCCCCTCGTCAGCCTGGGTCTGGCTCCTGCACCTCTGTCCCCTGAGTCCCTTCAGTCCCCATGGTCTGGGCTCACCGTCCACTGCTCACAGCTGGCACCAAGTACCCATCTGCTGAAGGAAGCCAGTAACCAGAACCCTACAAGCAGCTCACCTATGGCCAGCCGGGGGGTGGGTGGCCATGCCAGGGCGGGCGCGAGCATGGAGCCCCAGGAGGGGGCGCAGAGGCCCTGGGACGTGCGCCCGCCCTGGCCAGCAGACAGGCCCCGCGATCCTGGACAGGGAGCGCTGGGTCCCTGTGCGGGCACCAGCGGGTCTGAGGCCAGGATACAGCCACGCCTCCTGGCACTGCTCACGCTGGCTCTGACCCTCTGCCTGCGACTGTCCGAGAGGAGGGGTCTTGGGGCCCCATGCCCACTGCCCGAGCCCGGCCCTGCCTCACCTTCAGCCTTTCGATGGCCTCCTCACTGCCCGGGGCAAACAAGATGCGCTCGTGCAGGCTGGACACGGAGGCGGCGCGGCTGGACAGGGCCGAGAGTGAGGACGAGGGGCTCATGCCCACCAGGGCGTTGGTCACTGTGGAGAGATTGTCAGGGGCTGGGTTCAGCTCCACCCCGCCACGGTTACGGTTATTGTTCTCAAGGTCGGACACGTCTATGGGAGGAAGGGGGGCAGACAGACAGGAGGAGAGAAAAGAAAGACCAAGTTGGGAAAAAGCAGGAGAAGGGTGGGAGGAAGGCAGCACACGAGGACCAGGGGCTGGGCGCCCAGGCGAGCGCATGCGAGGCCACCCCCGCCGCCCCCCGCCCCCCAGTGCCTCTGCTCCCCTACCCACTCAACTAGGCCCCTGCCCTCCCGCCCACCGCCCCCTGCTGTCCCCACCCGGCGGCACCCTGAACCCAGGCCCTGATGCTCATCCGCACCTGCTCCACCACCCCACGCGCCCACTGCGACCCCGAGCTGCGGGGGCCAGGCTGCACTGTCAACCCCACTGAGCGCCCTGGCAGAAAGTGAGCTGTGGGACCTCCAAGGAGGGGTCCTGCTCCTCCACTTCACACACTGCTCTGAGACCCCCGCGGCTGGGAGGCGGGGGCTATGACACCCCCTGGGGCGGGAGGTGCCTGGGCCCCTCCCGGCAGAAGCAGACACACAGCAGAGCAGCGGCAAACGTAGGGCAGCACGGGGTGCCGGGGGAGCCAAGGGCAGCCTGCGGCTCTTGGGTGGGGAGGGGGCACCCAGCTGCTCTCCTGCCCAGGGCCAGTGGGGCATGCAGGCCAGAGGGGCCTGGCAGCAGACTCCTGGCATTTCCAAGGGAGGGGGCTTGGGCTGGGTGAGGTCAAGGGAGGCCGGGACAGAGCCAGCCACCGAGCTGTCCTGGCCTCTGTGCTGATGTTCAGCGTTTCCCAGGCCTCTAGAAACACGGGGGTCAGAGCCTGACCTCAGCCATGCTCAGCCTCAAGAGGCCTTGGCTGCCCCGGGCCTCCCCGTTGCCTTAGTTGCCCAGCAGACATGGGGGTGACCCAGGAGCACAGCCCACAGGGCAGGTGAGCAAGAGGACACTGGTCCTCCAGCCCCAAGGAGGGGAAGGCTGCAGAGGGTGCGGCCAGCCCGTGCTGCCCTATGCCTGCGGGCCGGCGGAAGCGGGGTGCACAGAGGGCAGGGGATACACACATCTGGGTCCTCCGGGCACAGTGCTGGCTGCGGGGCAGGCGTGGGAGAGACAGAAACAGAAGACCAGGTTTGCCTCCAGAGGGCGCGTCCCAGGCCGGGCCTCAGGCAGGGCGATGGTCCTTGGCGGGAGCGGGGCGGCCCGGCGCCTCCTGCTCACGCCGCTTCCAGGAAAGCCATTGCTGGCTTGCTCGGTCCAGCCGCAAACCCAAACACACAGCCCGCCAGGTCCCTCCAGGACACTGGCCCCCCCCACCCAGAGGCTACTCAGCCCTAGAACCCGCAGCAGAGCCTGGGCCTTGGGCCAGAAGGGCTGCTGTCGGTGGGTGGTGGTCCTACGAAGGAGCCGGGGCCACAGCCCCACTGCCCCACTGCCCTGCAGGGACAGGCGGGCACAGACACTCACTGTCGGTGATGTCGCCCAGACCCTGGGCGTAGAGCAGGTCCCGCAGCCGCGTCACCTCGTCCTTCAGCTCTCGGATCAGCTTGTTGTTGGGGTCCTCGTTGATGACGGCGTTGCAGCGGATCTGCTTGGCCCGGTCAGCGTACCTGGGAGGCAAGGGGCACTGGGGGCTGTGTGCCTGGAGGCCGAGGGCACCTGGAGCCCCGCCTGCACCCACCTGCAGGGGCACCAACCTACAGGGGCTCAGCACTTGGGGAAACCAAGGCCCCAGGATGCACAGAGCAGTCTAACCTGCACCCCAGCCCTACGTATTCCCGGCCAGGAGGCGAGAATGCCCAGCCAGGCCACTGAGCAGCACCCTGGCCAGCGGGACCTGCAGACATGCCTCTCCCTGGGGGCTCATTAAAGACCCCCGGTGGCTCCATGGCCTGCAGGTTGGGGAGAACCACTCAGCCAGAGCACTGCGCTCCTGGCTTCGTTTTGGGGGCCCGGGGCCACTCGAGCCCACAAGCGATGGGTCACACAAAGAGGCCCATGAGGTCCTGGGGGCCCTGACGGCCACTGGAAGCCTCGAGGGGCCCAGCGGAGCCGGCCCCCTGTGGAGGCGCCTGGAGGGTCCGCTCCTGCCCACCCCCAGCCCTCTCGGGACACACCTCAGGGTGCTCAGCGTCTCGTCATAGTTGATGTCCGCGGGGCTCAGCGCCGCTACCATCGCGGTCCTGGAGTTCCCGCCTATGGGAAGAGACCCGGTGGTCCCCGCCAAGGGTCAGCGCCACCCACCCGTCCCATCTCCCACCCTCCTGGTGCCCCCCACAACGGGCCACTGGGAGGGAGCAGACAGCAGGGGGCCGGCCTCCCTCCCAAGCCAGGCACCTGGCTTCCTTGTCTTCTACATAAAAAAACGTTTTTCTCACATTTAGGGTCATGTTACAACAAGCAGCCACCCCATCCGTATGATAAAGAGGCACGTTGCGGGGGTTTCACGGCATTTACTAGTGGATAAGGACTGTTTCTGTCCAATAGAGATTTCACTTTGGTCCCTGTCATCTGGGATGTTTCCCATCAGACTCCTGGCCTGGGCCTCCGAGATGCGCCGTGAGGACACGCAGAGCGTGAGGAAACCGCCCTGACTGCGTTCGCCTCTGGGCAGTGGGTCCTGTCGGGCCAGGGCTGGGCGGCCCCAGGACTGGTCCTCGTCCTGCCCTTGCTGGGGCTCTGGACACACCGACCCCAGGGACCTGTGTCCTGGGGCTGCGTTCTCAGGACGCGGCCCCCCAGGGACTGCAGGCTGACAGTGTGAAGGGCCAGGGGTGCAGCGCCCACCCCGGGGCAGGGCCTGGGCGTGGCCCCGGGGGAGAGGCCGGGGGACAGGACACACTCCTGTGACTCTCACCCCCGTCTCCCACCTGCCCTCTGCCCCACCAGGAGGCCTGGCGCTGCGCCCGATGCGGCCCACACCAGAGACCAGCCAGGCTGCTTCTGGGGGTCAGGGTCACGGCTCTTGGTAGCCATGCAGCCAAGGAAGGCCCCAGAGCCCCAGCCATCCGCAACCACCTGGGACTCAGCTTACCCTTCTGGACATCAGTCCCTCCAGCCCCCACACCCTGCTGTAAGGATAGGCAGAGAGGACCCCAAGGCCATTTTGGGTGGAACACATGGGTGTTGGGGTGTCTCAGACTCCATCTCCCTCTCATTGGCTCAGAGCTCAGCTGGAGGGAAGGGCGGGGAAGCAAGGCAGCTCTGGACAGCCAGCAGGGCTCCCAGAGGTCACAGATGGCGGGAGGCAAGTCTCTGTGACGGTCAGGGCGCCACCGCCCCGAGCCTGGGGCACCGACAAGGGAGCTGCCGGTCTGCGGCCCCGAGGGCCACCTCCCCCCAGCCTGGTGGCGTAAACCCACCGCTGACCACTCCTCCTGGTGCCCCGGGAGGAGTCCCCGGTCTCGCCGCTCAGCCAGGGAAGGATGGGCGCCCTCCGAGACAGAGTGGGGGCGAAGGTGGCACCCCGCGGGTGTCAGATCCCAGGCCGGGTGAGTCCTCACCTAGGTTTTCCCGGAGGAGCCAGGTCAGCACCGAGTCTCTGTAGGGAATGAAGTCTGTCTTCTTCTTTTTCTTGTTCTATTGGGGACAGGCGTCCAAGGTCAGCCCCGAGCCCATCTGAGGTGGGGTCAGGCCAGCACACACGGGATGCGCGGGCTGGCTGCCCAGGCCAGCACACATGGGATGCGCGGGCTGGCTGCCCAAGGCACGCGGCTGGGCCTGCCCTCGTGGCCTCCCCCTGAGACCCTGGGCGCCCTCGCTGGGACTGGAACCGAGGACCTGCCAGCACGTTCCTCAGCCTCCCCCTTGTCTGTCCCAGGCCCCTTGGGAGCCACACAGACACGGCTGCTGCTCTTCAGGCCTGGGGAGAGCCTGCAGGACCGAGGGTCCCGGAAGGCCTGGCTGTGGGGCGGGGGCTACTGAGCGGGTCTGAGAGCGTCGGCCCAGGGAGGCCGTCCTTTGCAGGCTTGGTGGTGACAGCGTTGATGCCCATCTTGTGTTCCTATCACTCACTCCTCAGGGGGACCCTCCGCCGCCTCTGTCAGACTCGTCCCCACAGTCCATGCCCCCTGGTCACTGTCACCCCACGAGGGCGCCTAGCTGGCGGCTCCCTCACAGGCTCTTCCCTCTGCTCCGTCTGCGTGGCCCGAGCACCTCAGCCCTGGAACCTTCGCCCCCCTGACCCTCACTGTCCTGCCTGCCACCCGGCCACCCCCGCCAGCGCTCCCTCCATGGCAGCCCAGAGGTGCGTCCAGATCTGCCAGTCTTCACCAGCCCACAGCCAGCCGGTGGCTAACTCCCACCACGTCCCAGCCAGCTGCTTCCTGACGCCACTAGGGAGCAGGTCAGGCCGGGCCCTCGGGCCTCATTACCTGCGGGCACCCCCGCTCCTGCGTCCAGGGCTGACCCTCAACTGGCTCCTCAAAACCCTGTTGCTCAGCTCCCGGAAGTCACCACAGCGCCTGACAGTCCCGTCCTCGGTCCTGCACGCGGCTCCTCACACGGTTCCCCCCACCCCGCTCCTGAGCTACTCGCCAGCTCATCACGCGGCTCTCCAGCTTCTTACCTAAGCTCCGCACCTCTTCACAGTCTCTCGTGTTTCCCCAGCTTGTTACCACTTGTCACGGGGTCCCTCACGGCTCCTCACAGCCCGCACAGGTCACTCACACACGTCCACCCGTCTTCTCACGCATCCCCACACAACTCCTCACACGGTTCCTCTCTTAACTCACCACAAGCTGCGCGCACACGGCCCTCACTCCTCACAGCATCTCGCACACTCCTCTCACATCTCCTCAGCTCCCCAGAGCCCACACGATCCCTCACGATTTTGCACACAGTTCCCACACGCTCCTCACGCCTTCGTACACCGCCACCCTCGCCAGCCCTCGCGCTGCTCCCAACACCAAGCCACAGGGCTGCCAGCGGCCTGAGCCGCTCCCCGCTCTCCCAGCGCCTCGCGCCTCCTCACGTGTCTCTGCACAGAGCGGGTCCCATCTAGTCCCTCGCACGGGCGCTCCACGGTTCTCAGAGCCCCCCCCCAACAGTTCCCGCCGAGCCGCAGCTTCACACGCTTCCTCACACAGCTCCACACACCGTGCCGGGCTTCCAGCTCTGCACACAGTCCCCACAGCTTCCACACACACTTGCTCGGACTCCCCGAGTCCCTCCGTCTCCTCACAGGGTCACGTGTTTACGTCCCCCGACACGGTCCACACTCACCCACAGTGCTTCAGCAGTTGCACTTGCGTTGCCTCACACTTCCCCACGGGCCCTGGCAGCTGCCCAGAGCCTCTCTCGGTCCTCACAGCTGTTCACACTGTCCCGTTTCCCGCTCTCTCTCACCCCCTCAGGGCCCCTCGCAGCCCACTTCTGGGTCGCCTGCCACGGCACGCACCTCCTCTCACGGCTCCTCACACACATCCGCACGGCACCTACGCAGCTGGGCTTGTTCCTCTCAGATGCTCGTGTGGCCCCTCTCCTTCCTTCTCACAAGTCCTAAGCCCGTGCCCTCCCCTCACGCTAACCAAGCTCTTCCCGGCTCACGCCTCAGGCCTCAGGGCTGCACAGCTGCACGGTGGCACTGCCTGCCCGCTCGGCTCCTCCATGACCCGCAGGCCCCGGCCCTGGGGCTGCCTCTCCCGTGACGCCCCCCAGGCCACACCGACAAGAGGCTCCCACTCGAGTCACGCTCACAGCCCAGCCCTGTCCTTTACGAGGCTCACCCCTGCACTCGTCCCTGTTAGTTCACAGTGATCTCCGAGTCTCCTGCTGCCTCTCACCCACCCCGCAGCCTGCTCTCCACTCACGGGCCCGGCCCAGCTCCGAGCAGGACTGCTGTGGCCTGGGCTCCCACGGCCTCCCCCTTCCCCACCAAAGGCTGAGACCTTCCCCCAGGAGAGGGGAAGTACTGCTTACCTTGTTGGGCCCCGAATCCTGCAAAAGCAAAGACAGAGCCTGAGGACAGAGCTCTGGGCCTGGGGCGGAGGCCCCAGCTCTGCCCACACCCCCTGGCACCCCACTGCTGCCCGTCATGACCGCCGGCCCTTGCTCTGCCCTCAGCCCTCAGAGCAGGATGGAGCAGAATCTGCGTCCACACCCCCACACATCCTCCACCAGGCCGAGCCCTCACTCGAGGGTCTCCGCTCCTCCTGCTGCACAGCCTGGGGGGCACCCAGGGTCACAGCACCCAGAGCCCAGGGCCACCCTCAGGGCCTGTAAGAGAGATGACACGTCCCGGTCTCACAGGCTCCGGGGAATGACAGGGTCCCGGCTCCACCTCCAGCTGGGGACTCCGTCCCCACACTCTGCGGCTTTTCCGTGGGCCCAGCCCCACAGCACGGACAGGGCCGGGACAAGGGGCCACTCCCAGCGTCCCCCACCCCCACCCCATCCCCCGGGCAGCACCACCCGGGGCCCGCTTACCATCTCGGCCAGCGCAGAGATGACCTTGCCCAGGGTGGTCAGGGACTTGTTGATGTTGGCTCCCTCCTGCATGGGGATGATGCGGCCCGGTGTCGGGTGGGCCCTAGCTCCCATGGGACCCTGACCTGAGCTGAGCTGCCCTGATGGAGGCCCAGCACCCAGCCCCTCGGCCTGGGGGACCTGTGAACCCTCCCGCCCTCCCCATCCCACGATGGCAGGACCAAAGTGGGTGCAGGAAATCAACTCCCCTTCCCTCCACCCTTTGTGGCTGCCCCCACTGGGTGTCGGTCCATTTTCCTCTGAGCTGCTGTCTCCCCCTCCCCTCAGACCACCCGGGTGTCAGGCCCCGCTGGGCAGTCGGTGGTGGTAGGTGCAGACCCTCGTGGGGGCGGCCCTACCTTCAGGCGTGTGCCCTTGGCCCCCGTGGAGTCGGCCCGCTCACTCCCAGCCAGGTCCACCAGGCTGATCTTGCTCACCTGTAAGGACACGGGGTCACACGCAGGAGCTGCGATGCCCAATGGGGCCCGTCCCCCAGGGTGCAGCCTGCAGGGCCCACCCTCTCGGGCCAGTGTCGTCCACCGTCAGCTCCTCCTGCTTTGCCGTGCGAGCCCACCGCCTGGGGAGGCTGCGCCCCGCCCCCCGCCCCCAGCGCCCACCGCCCCCTGCGTGCTGGCTGCTCTTCACCCACACGCCACCGTCACTGCCACCCACTCTACAGGCCAGGCTCATTGTACGGTGGGATTTGAACCCAGCTCTGCAGCCCCTCCGCCACTGGTCAGCTGCCCTGTGGGGGCGCAGCTGCTCCAGCAATGGGTAGGGACCCCGGCCTGGGTGGGCCCAGCCTGGGTGGGCCGCCACATGCTCCTGGGGGAGACCCACGCCCTTTGGAGCCACAGAGGCTGCAGGCAGGACCCCCCAGTGCCCAGAGCCTGAGGGGCGGGAGCGGCAGGCAGCCCGTAGCCAGCCCAGCGCAGGCCCAGTCCTGCACTCCCGCTCTTCCAGGCCCCCGCAGGACGGCGCCAGGCCGAGGCGACCCCAGCATCATCAGGGACCTAGGGGCCCCTGTGCCGACTGTCCCGGGAACAGGGTCTGGATGGCAGGGTGGGCGTGGGGGCCATCAGAGAAAACAGGGCGCTCAGGGTCAGGGCCGCGATGGGCGCCTGCCCTACCGCCCCTTCCAGCACCAACAGTCTGCATGTCTGGCAGAGGCCCCAGGAGACGAGGCCCCTGTCCTGGCCCACTCACAAGGCCAGGGTGCGTGGGAGAGGCCTCGGGGGGGGGGGGGCGCGGCGGGCAGCTCAGCACAAGCTTTCCTTTGTGCTCACAGATGCCAGCGCCCACAGTCAGGGGGTGCCCCAGCCTGCACCACGGCCCACGGTCAGCCTGTGACGGGCACCCACTCAACCCAAGGCCCCCAACTCCACCCTGGGAGGGCCCCGAGGTGTCCCCGGGCAGCAGGGCTGCCCTGCGCTGCAGCCCAGGGGACACCCTTCCCAGGCCCCGTGGGCTCCACCATAACTGTCTGGCGGGAGGCTAATCTAAGGTCATGGCCCCTCAGTTGAGTCCCCCCACTCCCAGGTGGCACCCAAGGCTGAGATGAGGGGGCCTCTCAGGCCTGGCCGCCTCTCTTCAAGGCCCAAGCTGGGCCGTGGACGGTCAGCACCCCATGAAGGCGCCGCCTGCACCTTGCAGGCTGATACCCAGCTTGGCCTCCTCGCCCACCTGACCGGCCGCCCCACCCCGCCCCACCCTCACAGCCGGCTCACTTTCTCTGTGGTGATGTTGGTCTCCGCGTCATGGCGCTTCTGCGTGAAGATGATGTTGAACACGGCATGGGAGCGGCTGCTGGTCTCGTTCATGTTCGTGGCCGCCACCGTCCTGGGGAACAGAAGACACATACGGTCACTTGGTGCCCCACGGTCGGACGTGAGGGCTGCTGGAGGTGTCCTCAGCCTGCTTGCCGAGGACATGAGACGTCTGCCGGGGCCGTCTTGTCAGAGCTTGGGCAGAGCCCATGCCATCTGCCCACCTCGGCCACGGTAGCTCCTGCAGCCCCCAGCTCGAGCCTGGCACTCAGGATGCCATGACTGGGGGGTGGTCTCTTGGCTTCCAGGGGTTCAGCAGAGCCCAGCTATTGCTCACGCAACGCCTGGGACAGTGGTCTGTGGGCAGTGGCATGGAAAGGCCCCCAGGAAAGGAAAGAAGGGTCCACTGTCACACCCCACGCCAGTTGCTCCAGGAGAAGGCCTGAGGCTGCCTGACCAGAGGCTAGTGTTGGACCCAATGCCACCGACATGCAGAGCCCCTGGGGAAGTGCAGAGGCTGGGCTCACTGCTGGACAGCTCCCCGCACAGAGAGGTCCCTGCCAGGCCACGGCCGAGTGCTGGGTGTCGCCTGCAGACCCAGTCTTCCTCACCCTCCCGGGAGCCCCTGGGTGGCAGATGGGCGGCTGTTGCCATGCAACCCGGGCAGACCCTCCTGGGCTGGGAGGTCCAGGGCATGGCAGCCACGGAGACCAATAGCTTGTAGCTGGCAGTGCCTTGAGGCTGGCCCTCTCCACACACCCCGTGAAGGCAGAGCTGGGCCTCACAGCCTGGCCCCACCCAGGGCAGCCATCGCCAGACCCTCTAGGAGGAGCAAACCCCATGTAGGTGAAGGCGTCCCCAGCACTGGGCGAGCTGGAGGTCCCTTGCAGGCTGGCATGTGCCCAAATGGTCTTAGGTCCAACAGGGGCCCCGGACAACCCCCACGGGGACACCAACAGGCATCCCAAGGCCCAGTCTCCCTCAGAGAGACTCGAGGCTGCACTTGTGGTGGGGCGGGGAGGGAGGGTGGGCGCGCCACCCGCACACACCGGGCCTTGTTCCCTGAGTCCATGAGGTCTTGGATGTCATTGTAGGAGGTGACCGCCAGCTTGGACAGGTCCTCCACGTAGGGACCCAGCAGCGGGTGCTCCCGCACACGCAGGTTGCCCTTGTTCTTGGGGTTTAGGAGGTCACGGACACGCTCGCAGTAAATCTCCATGTAGCTGACCTGCAGGACAGAGTTGACATCAGGGACCCCCGAGGTGGGGGAGGCAGGATACAGCATGTACCCAAGTCACCTGCTGGGACAGGGCCCCTCCTGGAATGTGTAAGCAGAGGTATCAGGCCACCCCTACCTGCCTGGCCCTGCCCACCCACAGCCATGCTGCCGGCTGGCCCAAGGAGGCCACACTGGCACCACTTTGGCCACAGCCCAGCCCAAGCCATGAAGCTCCGACTAGCTGCTCATGAGCGCCGTGGAGATAACGCTGCCCCTTCCAGTGTCCAGCATGGGGCGGGCAGACTTGCGGCACGCGTGCAAGGATGGCAAGATGGGGCGCAGGCCAGTGGGGGGACTGGCTTTAGGTCAGAAAAGCCACGCTCCAAGTGACAGGCAGTGGGGAGCCCTACCTCCACAGAGTAGGACATGTTATCGTTGGTGGTGTCGTTGATGCGGGAGAAGAGGTCCTCACAGAGCTGCCGGGATAGAGGATGCAGTCAGACGTGAGGCTGGGCTGTCCCCAGGGCCCTGCTTCTCGAGGTGCTGGGCTCCTGCACCCCAGCAAGGATTCTGCTCCCCAAGTGCCTCCCACACACTCACGGTCCACATTAAAGGCACTGAGAAGGCCTGCAGCCAAGGAGTCACTGTCTTCTGATAACTCAGGGGACCCCCGGCTGACATCTCATCCTCTCCTGCTCCTCCCGCCATCCTCGCCTGCGTGGGGTCGAGGATCTACCATGCTGCAGACCGCCTGAAATTCTCCCCTCCCTGACGAGTCCAGTACTGACCAGGTCAGATTTGGAGACCAGCCTAGCGGGCACCTCCTGGCCTGAGCACCTCTCCCTGCCTGGACCACCAGCCCTCACAGCTCTCCCCAGGAAAAGCTGCCCCCACCAGCAGTTGTCCCAGCCTTCCTGTCATGGGTATCACCGCGGTGGGCGCTGGCCAGGGCTGGGCAGCTCCTGCAGCTCCACGTCCACAGACCTCGGTCTTCCACCTTCGCATGCTGCCTCCTGCCCAGGCCCTACCCTTCTCCTGGTTTACCTTCCTTCCGGGTCCCTGCTCTCCGGGGGAGCCTGTTCCGCCCTCCCCAGGCCTCACCCAGGCCCCGCCCTCCCCGGGCCTCGCCCCGCCCGAGGCCCCGCCCACCCAGCTTCTGACCACACCCCATCTGCACAGCTTTCTTTAGGCCCCTCCCCAGCCAGCTTCGGACCACACCCCCTCTGCGCAGCCCTCCGCAGGCCCCGCCCCAGGCCCCGCCCCAGGCCCCGCCCCAGGCCCCGCCCCAGGCCCCGCCCCGCCGCCGCGTGCCTGCGGGATGATGCCCTGCTGGTCCTTCTCCTGCTTGCCCATCATGGTGTAGGACTTGCCAGCCCCAGTCTGTCCGTAGGCGAAGATGCAGACGTTGTAGCCTTCGAAGGCGTGCTGTAGCATCTCCTCGCCGATGTCGCGGTACACCTGCTTCTGGGAGGCGTAGTTGATGTCTTCTGGCTGCAGGAGGAGACGGGAGCAGCTGCAGGAGGCCGGGGTGCCCAGCTCTCCACCCGCCAGGGTCACTGAGCGCCCATATCGCCCCAGAGGCCTCCGGGGCCAAGGCCAGTGCGGCGGGGAGGACACCTGCCCGCCCACCCCCTCACAGGACACCTGGAGAGGGGAAATAGTCTGGGAGGGGGGCGGCTTCCGGAGGGAGCGGTAGGAAGGGCCATCAGGCTAGGGCCGGACAGAGTGGAAGAGCATCTCAGCAGAGGGAACAGCGTGTGGAAAGGCTGGGAAGTGGGGGTACATGACGTGGTGCTTGAAACCAAGCTTGGTGTGGCGGCCGTGGAGTGGCAAGATGGGGCTGGAGAGGCGGCAGGGTAGGAGCTCATGGGCCGCGCTATCGCCCTTGGACACTGTTCTGAAGACAGTGGTCTCTTTAGGCAGGACTGGGGGTTACCCTGACTGTGGGAGAGGAGGGGCTGGAAGGTGAAATGGGGAGCCCTGGGACCAGGCTCTCAGAGATGTGACCCAAGGCGGGCCTGGGCCCAGGGTCAGAGGGCCTGGATGCCTTCTAGGATGCAGGAGGCTGGGGGAGGCAGGACTGGACAGGATGGAGGAGGTGGGGGGTGAAAGGCCCAGAGGCCTCCCAGGCTCCCAGGGGAAGTGGAGTGGAGGGCGTGGGCAGGCCAGTGTCAGAGGGGCGGGCTCAGCTTCGGACACTGAGCTTGGGATGTCTGGGGAAGAGGAGAGGCTGGTGGGCAAGTATACAGCTCAGACCCTGGGAAACTGCCCCTGGTGGGCTGACAGCCCCTGGTCCCTGTCACAGCAGGGGACAGTGCCCCTGGCACCTGCACTATGACCTTTCACACACAAGGCAACTGAGGAAAGCAGGCCCCTCCCCACGGGCCTCCACCTAGGCCCACACCACCCGCATCGGCCCTGCAGGGGACCGCGTGGGCCCCTCACCCCACTGCCTCAGAGAGGTCAAGGGACTGGCGGACGGCCACACAGCAAGCAGGGCAGAACTGGCTTCCACCCCCCCGGAACCCCAGCCCTGGGCTTACCGACGTGTGTGACCAGTAGGAGTAGTCGAAGCTGAAGCTTTTGGGTGTCTCCTTGGGCTGTTTGGGGTTAACGATGGCTGCAGGGAGGGAGACAGACATAATGCTTAGCGCTGCCCTGCAGGGACACATTGACCCTGGACGTGCCTGAGAGGAACCCCAGGGCAGGGAGGCAGGGTCCTCAGAGGCCTCTAGCCTCAGAAAATCCAGCCCCCTACCCCGAAATGGGCAGGGACGAGGCAGATAATCCTCTGTCAACAAGGCAGTGCAGACCGGTCCCTCCGTGCAGGCACCAGGCCAGAGCGCAAGCCCACAGCCCATCCCCTCCTCCTGGGTCCACACTCTGCTCGCCTAGCCAGCCCTGGCCTCTCACATCCGTTCTGCACACACGTGCCCTAGGAGGCCCAGAAGACCGTCAGTCACAGCCGCGTCCTCGCTTCCTTTGGGGCCCGTCACACTCGTGTGCTTGTCCACGTCCAGGGCACGCTGGCTGTCCCTCTGCGGGGACACCACGCGTTCCTGCTCCTGCAGGGCCTGCGTGTCCACTCTCGGGGGCCATGGGGCTGTCTTCAGCTCAGCTCCCCCCAGTCCCCCTCCTCCACCAGCCACACCTGGGCTGGCAGGAGGCAGCTCTCCTGGTGAACGAAATGTCGGTTCATCAAGGGACGAGCAACACCGCTGGCAGGCCTGCTGAGGCCTGTGTCCAGCCCAAGGCCAAAGCACCCCAGGGATCCCACGCCCTGGACGGGCCTTGGGTCCTGGAGGCCTGGGCTTGGCCGGCAGCATGTCTGCTGTGGCCGGGCAGCAGGCACTGAGGCTCCTGGGACACTGTCTTAACCCCAATGCCTGTGTTGATAGAGGACCCCAGGAACCCCTGAGAGCCCACCTGGCCGGGAACAGACGCCTCCCTGGGGCTTCACCTCCACCAGGAACTCGGGCCGTCCTGGTGGGAGAGGGCTCCAGGGCCCCAGGCCACTCCCCGCCACGGCATCCCATCTGAGGAGCGCGGCACCCTCCTCCCCGTACTTGGAGATGCGGGCCATGCTGCCCACCCCTCGGACCAGCTTTCCTCAGCTGCTGGGGGCTGGGGCCCTCGCCTTCCTGAGCTCCAGGACCCCACACCCTGCCCCGCCAGCCCGTGTCCTGGGTGACCTATAACTCTCACTGAGAGAGCAAACCACACCCCTGTGGCAAGCTGAGTTACGTCCCTCAGAATTCACACATCACTGAGTCTTGACCCCCCTCAGAATTCATACATGGAGTCCTGACTCCAGGACTCGGGATGTGACCTTATTTGGAGACAGGGTCCTGGCAAGTGGGACTGGTAAGCAGGAGGTCGCACTGGGGTTGGATGGGCCCCGATCCCACGGGGCTGGCATCCTTTTTCTAAGGGGAACGTGACACAGACACACACTAGAGGCGAGAGCCATGAGGAAGGCTGAGTGCCAAAGAAGTGGTGCTTTTGGCCTGTGGTGTTGGACAAGACTCTTGAGAGTCCCCGGACTCCAAGGAGATCAAGCCAGTCCATCCTAAAGGAAATCAACACTGAATATTCCTTGGAAGGACTGATGCTGAAGCTCCAATACTTTGGCCACCTGATGCGAAGAGCTGACTCATTAGTAAAGACCCTGATGCTGGGAAAGATTGAAGTGGGAGGACAAGGGGACAACAGAGGGTGAGATGGTTGGATGGCATCACCGACTCAATGGACATGAGTTTGAGCAAACTCTGGGAGATGGTGAAGGACAGGGAAGCCTGGTGTGCTGCAGTCCACGGGGTCGCAAAGAGTCAGACATGACTGAGCAGCTGATCAACAAGAAAAGGAGGTGAGCGAGGTGGGGAGTAGCTTCTCCTACCCTCAGAGGGAGCACCTTGATGTCACAGCCGGTGACTCCCTGATTGGGACTCAACAGCCTCAGGACCTGTTGTCTAAGCCGCCTTGTCAGCAGCACTGGGACCTGCACCCCAACCCTGGCCACCCCAGCCTTGACCGGCTCAGCAGGCAGGTCCCCTGCTGTGCACTCCGGAAGGTCTTGCTCACGGCCCAGGTGTCACCAGAAGCCCGGTCCCTGTGGCTGATCCGGCTCCAGTCCCCAGGCCCTGGGTTTGAGGGGTTCTAGGTGATGGCTCAGTACCCTGGGGAGGCTGGCGGGAAGGAGCAGGTGGCTGACCATCACAACCCTTTCTTTGGAGCCGAAAGGGGGTCACGTCATCCATGCTGCCTCCAGGAGCAAGGCTGAGAGGAGACCTAGCTGCCCGGGTTTCAGCTCCTGCTGGACGTGGGGATGTGGCCGCCGGAACCTCAGCACAGATAATGCCAGCGCCGTGGAAACGACAATCACAGTGCCCCCCGAGTGCACACAGGCCCTGGCACCCACCAGCGCCCCAGCCTGGCCCACCCTGTCACCCCACCCCGCCCAGCCCCCTCTCCTTCGCCGACCGCAACCCCTGTCCCCCTGGTGCTGACACTGTCCGGGCGCTGGGGTATCTGCCTGCACTGGGACCCCCGGGCCCCCTAGGGACAGGGCACAGACACGCTCAAGGAACCTCGAGTGGGCAGGGGATAGCTGTTGCCAGGGTCAGTGAGTGGGGAGTGGGCCTCAAGGAGAGCCCACCAGGGAGACCAGCGGGCAGAGCTGCTCTGGCTCCGGACCTGCTGACACCTGCCCCTCCCACTGGCACAGAGTCCATGGTGTGACTGTGACCCCACCCTGTTCTGACCCCGGGGTCCTCTGGTGTCCCCATCACAGACGGTCCTGGGCTCCCGAGGGGACTGCCCTCCCCAGGGTCCAGTCCAGGCCTGCTCTCCACTGACGCCTCTGAGCCCTCACCAGGGCGACCTCCCTGGGCCAGGGGGACATGGCAGCACCCACCCGCCAGCACCCGTGTGGCCTTGTGTCTCCTCCTCCTGAGGCTCTGAGGAGGGGCCGGGACCTGGGCTTGTTGGGGACTCAGCACCTCGGCCCCTGCTGCGGGCACACGGGGGACAAAGACGGGCGCCATGGGGCGAGAACATCAGGGCAGAGGCTGAGCTAGGATGAGCCGCTTTCTCAGAGTCTGAAGGCCCCACGCGCCAGGAGCAGCCTCCGCTCCTTCTAGGAGCATGTGCTCAACACTGAGGAGTTCTGTGAGTCTGTGGTTAAACCCCGGGGGGCTTGGAACCGACATGGGGACAGTATTTACACCACGGAAATGGGCAAACAGCGGGTGTGTGTGAGACTCTGTGTGTGTGTGTGTGTGTGTGTGTGTGCACGCACGCGTGCGCGCCGGACCAAGTGAGGTCTAGTTTAGCGACAGGCCACTGCTCACCACCTGCGAGATTTAGAAAGTGGCCTCACTGAGATGGAGACGGAAACATCCATGTCAGGGGTCCGGGGACTTTCTCTTAGCATCGGGCTCATGTCAGGAGGCTCTCCAGGTAGCAGGAGGGGTCATCCTGCCCAGCAAGGGCCCCACGCCCCCAGCAAGGCCCTCGCGAGGCTCTGCCAGCCATGGCCCTTGTCCCTGGCCCATCTAGTTCCATGTCTGTGTCCCCACGGGAACGTCACCCCCAGGGCAGTGAGGGCTTCGGTCCTGCTCCCCAGGCCTGATGTTGGGGCTGCTGACCAGGGCCCTGCATCTGACACCATGTGTCTGAGCCACTCCTCCAATTTACAGGCCCACAGCCATGTCACCACCTCCTGGCCACACTCATGCTCCCTTCTGTGGGCTCCCAGGCCCAGCCTCACTCTATTTGGAGCCCAGAACATTCTAGAATAGTGATGGCAAGTGGGGCCAACTTCTCTGAGGACTTGGGTGTTGAGAATGCACGCGAGCTGCTGGTCAACGAGGGCCTTTGTGCAACTAGCAGGGTCTGTGTGGGCAGGGGAGGCCGTCAGGGGGGTCCCGATGGACCTTCCAGAACAGCAGTCCATTGCCTGAAACACACAGCAGGCCCAGCTAGCCAGGGTCCAGCCTTGCAGGCAGGAAGGCCAGGCTGGGTGAGGGCCTGTGGGGCCTTGCAGGGCTGGAGGGCCTGGCCTTGAAGGCATCCACCCCGCACAAGCACTGGCCTAGGTTGAATAGCGTCCTCCCCAAACTCATGTGCACTGGAAGCTCAGCATGCGACCTAAGGCCTTACAGAAATAGGGTCCCTGCTGAACCAGCTTCTTCAGCCTCAAGGGAGCCAGACTGGACAGACCGCCACCCACACGGGGCCAGGCTGGAGATATGAGAGGTCCAGGTCCTGGACAGACCCTCTGCCTGCATGGGGGCAGTAGCTGGACAAGACCTCAGCTTCCTGAGGAGGACGCCCAGAAGTGTGTCCCATATTAACAGGTCCCAGAGAGCTGGGCCCTGTTCCTGCTGCCCGCAGTGGGCACCCGCTCACCAACACCCCTTCGCAGCTTCTGCGCCCCCACAGTGCAACCAAGGACCACCTCCCAGGTGAGCTCTCGGCACCTGAACCCCCACCTCAGCTCTGCTTCCGGGCAGCTGGTAGAGACAACGCCACTCATGAGAGTCGCTATGAGCCCCCGCTGCAGCTGGGTGCCATGCTCAGCAGGGCCCCTCGCAGGCTCCCACTGGGGCCTCTACAACGTGCCCCAGGGCTCCCGCAAAGCCCTCCAACCCAGAACCCCCTTCCACAGAGTCCAGTGGCGCCCCAGGACACCCCCAGGACAGAACACCCCCAGCCATGCCCGAATCCTCAGCCCTCACAGCCCCAGGAGGCAGCCAGCACCCGCCCCAAGTGCGCCTCCCCTGGGGCAGACCCTCCCTCCAACACTGCGGATGACAGAAGTTGACCCCCCACCCCCCTCCCCACGCTCCTCCTACAACCTGAGGACCACTGGGTGCAGGTTCCCCACGGAGCTGCGGGCGACAGCTCCAGGTGCAAGCTGCCCGCTGAGCCTGCCAACCACACAGCCGGGAGAGGACGAAGAATTCCTGCCTGACACCAGGCGTGGGGCTGGGCTCCTGATCAGCAGGAGGTGACCCAAACACTGGTTCTCCTTCTGGGGCCCCAAACGCGCCTGCTGGTCCCCAGTGTGAGAAGCAAAGATGCCTGCTCTAGGGGTTGGGGCGGGGGGCCTCCAGGTGTCAGCAACACCCTGCTTCTCAGTCTGGGTGGGGCTGAGTGCTTCCCAGAAGCACATACTCTGTCCCCATCCCCAGGAGCACACACCCCATCCCCTCTCCCCGAGAGCACACTCCCAGGGAGTGTGGAGAAACGGGGGGATGAGAAATCAAGAACCTTGTGTCCTGGACTGAAAAGTGCCCTCTGCAAATTCACATCTCCCCCGAACCTCAAACGGGAGAAACAGGGTCTCTGAAGATGTATGCAGCTGTTGAAATGAGGGCACACTGGATCGGGGCTGCTCCTAAGTCCGGCGGTCAGTGTCCGAACGAGGCCAGCAAAGACCCAGACACACAGGGGAGAAGCCCCGTGAGGACGGAGCAGGGGGAGGGGCGTGCAGGCGTGGCCGTCGCCGGAGGCCATGGGAGGCAGGCAGAGCCCTCCTCCGCACCACCGCCACTGGGAGGCCGGCCCTGTCAGCACCTCGCGGCTTTGAACTCTGGCCCCAGTGACTCCGAGAGAACAAGCGTCTGCGCTCTCAGCCACCCGACTGCCGGCCTCTGCCCCTGCAGCCCCAGGACCCTTGCGCCCGGCCCGGCGCGCAGCACTCACTAGTGGTGCCCTGACCCGCGGCCCCAGGGCCCGGCCAGCGCGCAGCACTCACTGGTGATGCTCCCCAGGATCCGTGCGCCCTCAGCCGCCTGCCTGGACCTCCGCCCCAGGCCCCAGGGCCCGGCCAGCGCGCAGCACTCACTGGTGATGCTCCCCAGGACCCGTGCGCCCTCAGCCGCCCGCCTGGGCCCCGCCCCTCTGCCCCCGCGGCCCCAGGGCCCGGCCCGCGCAGCACTCACTGGTAGTGCTCCCCAGGACCCGTGTGCCCTCAGCCCCCCGCCTGGGCCCCGCCCCTCTGCCCCCGCGGCCCCAGGGCCCGGCCCGCGCGCAGCACTCACTGGTGGTGCTCCCCGACATCTGAATGATGCACTTGGACTCGCGGCTCATCTCCCGGGAGTTGAAGGGGCGGACGCGCACCGCCACCTTCACCGAGGCCCCGGCCATCTCTGCGGCCCCTGCGGGTCACTCCTGGCAGCGGTGGGAGCCCCGGCGAGCAGGGGAGACACCTGGGGGAAAAGGGAGATGTGAGTTAGAAACAGTGCCCAGAAAGGTGCAGCAGGTGTTTCTGGCAATGGAACCCTCTCTGGTCCAGTCCCGGTGACACCTACTCGGATGGCCAGTCCAGGAGAAGGAGGAACAGAGCGGGCGGCTGCGGGCGAGAACGGCCTTGAGTTTTAGGAAAGACAGTCAACGGGATGAGAGGAGCCTGAGAGAGCGGCAGCCTAGCAAGTGCCCTTGCCTGGAAACTCCCACGGACGGGGGAGCCTGGCGGGCTCTGGTCCACGGGGTCGAGAAGAGTCGGGCACGACTGAGCGACTTCACTTTCGCTTTTCACTCTCATGCATTGGAGAAGGAAATGGCAACCCACTCCAGTGTTCTTGCCTGGAGAATCCCAGGGACGGGGGAGCCTGGTGGGCTGCTGTCTATGGGGTCACACAGAGTCAGACACGACTGAGGTGACTTAGCAGCAGCAGCAGCAGCAGCAAGAAGCAGGTAATTCACTCCAGGACCCGGAAGGATTCCAGGTGCCTCTGGAGGTCACTGATTGCGTGGGACTGCCCAAGGGGACTTAGTGAAATGCACATGGGGGAGCACCACGCGAAGAAGAGACGGGGTCGGCGAGCTGAGGACCGGGCGAAAACCACCAAAAGGCAGGGCTTCGCTGGTGGCGAGGGGTGCTGGGACCGCAGCCGCCAGTGCAGGAGACCACAGGCAATGTCCTTGCCCACAGCCTCAGAGGGAGCCAGCCTGCTGACTGACCCCTTGGTCCGGGACATCCAGCCTCCAGACTCAGAGGCAACACACTTCTGTTGTCTAAGCCCTCGATCTGTGCTACTTTGTGGCAGCAGCTGTTAGCTCCAGCAGAGCGATGAAGACCCTGAGGCCCCCACCCCTACCAGCGAACATCCAGGACGTGCCCCCACCCCAACCCCACCACCCCCACCAGGCAGGAGGCCAGAGGCTACCCTCAGGGAGACTGAGGCTCTGCAGCCTGGGGCTCTGAGGACCAGCTGAAGGTGCACGTGAAGAGCCCAGTGAGATGGCCCGCAGGGGGACCCCAGCCTCCACTCCTGCTGCGGGGCTAGTGTGCTGGTCGCCAGGGGAGACTGAGCAGGATCACACCCTCTATCGAGACACACAGAGACTAAAACGAAGAGGGGAGCACAGTAGGAAGAGATGAGGCAGGAAAGTGCCGATCGTGTCTGAGTCTCCGCGGACTGCAGCCCTCCAGGCAGGATACTGTAGTGGGTTGCCATTTCCTCCTCCAGAGGATCATCGCGACGCAGGGATGGAACCCAGGTCTCCTGCATTGCAGGCAGATTCTTTACCTTCTGAGCCACAAATTTTAAACGCTTTGTAATTCATATTCTCAGAAAGAAAAGTTATCCATGAGCAAGTGAAGGATACTATTTTTTAAAGGAACTTTTAATAAGTAAGAAAGAGGTCTTGGAAATTAAGAATATGAAAACAGACCTTTAAAAGTAAATAAAAAGCTTGGAAATACAATTAAGTAATTTTCCATGTGAAAAGAGAAATAAAATTTGAGGCTCAATGAAAAGAAACTGTTAAAGAAATAATTCAAGAAAACTTCCCAGCATTGCCAGTCATGAGTTTCCAAATTCAGAGGTCTACCTACCCCACCTGCTACAAAAGGTCATAAACCACAGCAAACGGTGAACTTTCAAGAGTTCCGGGCTAAAGGGAAGATTCCACAGAGAAAGGCAGGCCACAGAGGAGGGAGACTCAGAATGGCACCATCACCTCATGGACAGTGGAGGAAGAAATACTTTCAGATTGCTGAGGAACGGCAGCAATATTCAGCCTAGCACTCTGACCTCAGGCAAACCACAGCCGGGGGAGGGTGAAAGGGAGACCCAGGAAGACTGGAAGAGGTGGGACTCTGTGCTCCACACGTGAGGAAGACGTGGGTGGGGTCCCAGCCAGAGGATGGTGAAGGGATCCCAGGAGGGCCCTGGGGTTGCCTGGAGGGGGACACCCCCAGTCAGAGGGCAGTGGAGGGGACCCACCCAGGGGCCAGACAGCGCTGCAAGGCTGGAAGGGTCCCCACGCAGAGAAGCGTCCATCTGAGGGTTTGATTAGAGATCAGTGATGAACCCAGGCATCAGCTGTCAGTTATTTCTGATAACATCTTCCACAAGAAGGAAACTGTAGGCACTTCCCTGATGGTCCAGACGGGAAGAATCTGCTTTCTCGTGCAGGGGATGAGGGTTTGATCCCTGGTCAGAGAACTAAGATCTCACAGGCCACATGGCAACCAAGCCCGAGCACAGCTAGAGACTCCGTGAGTCCCGCAAAAGATCCGCGTGATAAACGAGAAAAGCCCCGAGGAAGATCCGCATGATAAACGAGGTCCACATACAGCACCCAAGGCCCACCTCAGCAGACTGAAACAGCAAAACACAAGCAGAGTGCACTCGAGCAACGGGAGAGGCTGCTCACAGTCCTGCTGTCGTAAACAACACACTGTACTAATCAGCTCACAGGAAGCATGGTAGGAAGAGGGAGAGAGGTGTCGACGGTGCAGAGAAGCTGGCCGTCCCAGAGGGGAGCTAAACGGAGCAGACAGGCCAGGGCACAGGGACTCCAGGGTCGGGGGCACGGGCGGGGCTGCTCCTCAGGGAGAGCCCCCCAGCCCCCACGGAGCTCGATGCCGCGTCCGCAGCGTGTCACTTTGGCAATATTTTAGGAACAAAGAGGAGAGAAAAGCCAGAAAGGAAACTGAGGTTTGGAGACCCACGGTGAGACCCGGCTGGGGGCCAACGCCTGAGGAAGGAGGGCGGGGGCACGGCCAGGGTCGGCCACCACCCGGGTGTGAATGCGAAGCTGGCCGTCACGTCCACTTGCGGGTCACACACACAGAGAGCAGGCAGTCCTCCCAGGGACGCGGGCCCCGGGCAGGCTCCTAGCTAGGTCTGTGCCAGCTCGACAGGGCTGACCCGCCCTGGGCTGGAAGCCCACAGGCAGGAGGTGAGTAGACGGAGCAGCGCCCGAGACTCGGATGAGGTGGGAGGGCAGGCAGGAGGGGCTTGGTTTCCAGGCTGAAGAGGTGGGGACCCGGGCAGAAGCAAGGCCTGTATGTGGCAGGGGGGCCCACCTGATGTCCCACCCTTCCCCTTTGGGAGGGTGGCCCACGGGCATCCACTGTCCACCCGACCCGGGGCAGCTCCCAGACTCCCAGGAGGGGCCCTGGGGCAGGGCAGGACCGCACACAGGGCACCTGCTTTCCCCCGCCCCTCCCCCTCCCAGGGGGCGCCTGGAGACCAGCAAGGACAAGTGAGCTCTGTCCAGTACAGCGGGCTGAGTCCCACTCCCCTCCACGCCACGGTCAGGGTGGGGGTATGTCCAAGGGGAGCGGCCTGGAGCCCTGAAAGGCCAGGAGACGGGGGGTATGGTGAGGTGTCACCCCCGGTTCCAAGGCAGCGCCACACAGGGCCGAGTGTCCCTGAGGACAGCAGCCTAGTCACTAGCACGGGGCCAGCTCGTGACTCTGGGCATGAAGAGCCTCAGCCCCACCTGGCAGAAAGGCAAAATCCACGGGAACCAAGTGTGCCCCAAGGCACCTCTGCAGAGCTGTTTCACCTCCTCCCAAGCTCCTCCAGCCCCGACAGTGCCCCTGCCCCGGAAGCCCCCGAGGGAGGCCAGTGCCCAGAGCTGCCCCCAGGCAGCCTCAGCAGCACAGAAGGAAGAGGGTCGGGCAGACACGGGCCATCAGGGACCACAGGGGGCCGGTCCTAGGGGACTCAGCCCAGCCGGGAACCTCCCTGGGACTCCTCCCCAGAGCCTGAGTGCAGCCGCCAGCCCGCATGAGAGCCAGCACGAGTCTCACCTGCGACGGGGGCAGTGACCGGCTGGGCTCTCTGCAAGTGAAAACGACCCCCGCATGGCCGGCCTTTAAGTCACCAACAGGGCGAGGGCGTTCACAGCAGGCTGTCCGTGCGCAACCTCCCTGGGGCTCCCGCCGGCAGCCACGACTTGATGTGGTCTCCAAGCCAGTAGGAAAGGGGGCGATTTACTCAGCAAACCGAAAGGGTGGAGTCGACTGCCCTAACCAACAGGACAGACGTCTGCACAATGCCGCCTGTCCTAACTCTCGTAGATCCCGGGGTGGAGCCCCGAGGCCACGCCCAGGGTGGAATCACGCACGCCACAGCGATTCGGCGCAGGCCTGGGGTCAGGGCACGTCGCGGTCCTGCCTTTATCTCAGCTGTGTGACTCAGCCCCTGGGCCTCGGTTTACCCATCTGCACCATGACCAGGTTGAGGAGGTTGACCCCAAAGTGATTCTGCTCTGGGATCCCGGACCTCCAGGGAGAGTGACTTCCTCAGGGCTGCAGGGAGAGGCCATGGCCAAGTCACTTGGAATAAGCCAAATGGGGAACAGCTTCCCTGGTGGGGGAAAAAAATGTGTGATTTTTCATGCATTATTAAAACAAAATGTGGGTAAATCACTTAGCACAAGGCCTGGCGTATGGCAGGAATGAAACAGAAAGCTGATAAAAATTTCTAGTAAGTAGGAGCTTTTCCTTCCCCAGGGCTGCGGGGCAGCAGCCGATGCCATTGCTGCTCCCCCACGGGGATTTGGGGCTGAGGAGGGGCTCCCGGCAAAGGGGAGGGGTAGGCTAAGGAAGGCGAGCTACGCAGCCCGGAGTTCTGGGGGCTGCTCCTCGTCGCTGCTGTACAGCTGTTCAGTTGCCAGGGCTCCCCTACTACTGTCTGAAATGAACCTGATGCCCGTTAATTCCTGAGCCTCCTGTCACCAGAGGCATCCAAGTGGAGCAGAGGCCTGGGGTCTCTTTCAGACCCTCCCACACTGAGGGTCCGTGACACCTCCACTTTTGAAAAGATCTGCTTCAGCCTCCCCTGTAATCATCACCTTCTGGACAGTCTGACCAAGAGACCCCCTTCCAGGATGGGGGGGCGCCTCTGTGCACGGACCCAGAACCAAGAGCAGGAGGGGCTGCAAAGACCCAGGTGAGACCCAGAGAGAGACTCTCTTCTCTCTACAGAGAGGGGAGGGCATGGGCAGGGCTGGGGTCAATCCTGCAAACTCCCAGGGCCAGCTCCTCGGTGCCCCAGGACTCCCCAGAACAGGCTGGACAGGAGCAGGACTGTCCTCTCAGGTGACATAGCTCATCCAAGGCTACAGGGAGACGAGAGAGTACCAGGCTGGCCAACAACCAAGGCCAAAAGCTCGGGACATGAGTGAAAGCCCACAGGGTGGGGGCCAAATTCGGGGGCTGGACTCACGCCAGCTCCACCCCACAGCCCCTTTCAGCCACCTGCGTGCCTCCATCCACACACCACGGATGTTCCTTCAACACTCTCACCTTCTTACGTCCATGGATGGCCATCCAACGTGGACTGGAGGGTGTACCTCTCTGAGAATGCATGTTGCCCTATGCAGGAAAATCTCTGCACTTTTGAAACTGAGAAAAGTCTTAGGACATTCTGGGTGGAGTGGGAAGAGTACAACAGGTGGTGAATTCCTAGTGAGAATGCAAACTAGGATGAGGACTCTAATACACCTTCAGCAAGAGGCCCTATACCTTAAACATCAAGGCTGGGCCCTTTGAATATGTGATCCCAAGCCCTAAAACAGGTGATAATTAGCAACAAAGAAAATATTTATGAAACATGTTCAATTTGATAATGCAAAACTTTCAGTTCTCCCCAGATTTAGCTATATTCATTCAGTGCAATTCCAATAAGCAAAATATTCCAACAGGATTTTCAGTGAACTCTGGCAAGAGTTCGGAAGAGAGTTTTGAAGAAGAAGAAAGAGGGGAGCACGCCCTACCAGCTATCGTATTTACTCTAAAGCTGCAGTCGTTCCCAAAGTCTAGTGGTGACGTGAGAAGAGAGGAAAGTGGAAACATGAAGCTGGGCCACACACACACAGGCAAACCCAAAATCCACCAGTGATAAAGCAGCGTCGCAGGATGGGATAAGGTCGGTATTGGACAACTGGCTAAAGAAAGAAGAGCTAGACCTTCGTCTGGGAAAGCATTTACAAGAACACACAGGAAAAAAAAAAAAAAAAAAGAACACACAGGAGACTCTGCTCATGGCCCTGGGGGAGACCCGTGCAGCAAACAGGAAAAGCAAAGGAGGGCCTGTGCATGGGGGGGGGGGGGGGGGGGGGGACGCGGGAGGAAGACGCTGGTTCCCTCCTCCCCCCAGGTGGGGGAGCAGGACGAAGACGCTGGTTTCCTCCTCCTCCCCCACCCCCACCCGCCTGCCCACCCCAGCGTTCACAATGGGAGGAGCCACACACTGTTTTTAAATCTGCTTGAAGGAATCTAAGAGCTACAGAAGCCACACAGACTGGCTGGAGATTCCAGGGATGGGGCTGCTGTGGGGCAGGGGACGACTTCCCCAGCACATTCTCCCCCAGCGCTTTGCATTCCAGTCACAGGCACGAGCCTGGGAGTCCGGAGTCTTCCCACGCAGAGAGCCGTTGCTGAGGGATGGAGAACCTGCACAGCTTTTAGGCTGAGAAAAACAACACTTAAGAGGCCAAGATCCCAGGAGAAAGAAGCAGAGACTTAAATGGAACAAATGGTTAGTTCTCCCCTTAAGACACTTGCCAAACTGCAAAGGCAGGAAGGGCGGAAGTTTCGAACTCAAGCAGAAAGCCTCTGGAAATCAATGAGACTTCTCCCATGGTCTCAGGTGCCAAGGAGACAGAGGTCAGAGTTCAGGTGCCCTGGGAGAAGGGGCCTCAGCAACCACATCAGGACCTGATCTGAAAATCCTGACAGGCACAGACTGTACAAGGAGGGCAGAACCACAGGTAGGGTTGTTGCTGTTCTTCAGTTGCTAACTCTTGTCCGACTCCTTGAGACCCACGGACTGCAACACGCCACGCTCCCCTGTCCTCCACCGTTTTCTGAAGCTTGCTCAAATTCATGCCATGGAGCCAGTGATGCCATCCAACCATCTCATCCTCTGTCATCCCCTTCTCCTCCCGCCTTCAATCTTTCCCGGCATCAGGGTCTTTTCCAATGAGTCAGCTCTTCGCATCAGGTGGCCAAAGGATTGGAGCTTCAGCTTCAGCAACAGTCCTTCCAATGAAGATTCAGGGTTGATTTTCTTTAGGATTGACTGGTTGGATCCCTTTGCAGTCCAGGGGACTCTCAAGAGTCTTGTCCAGCACCACAGTTAGGAAGCATCAATTCTTCAGTGCTCAGCCTTCTTTACGGTCCAACTCTCACCTCCCTACATGAGTACTGGAGAAACCATAGCTTTGACTTGACAGACCTTTGTCGGCAAAGTAACGTCTCTGCTTTTCAATACGCTGTCTAGGTTGGTTATAGCTTTTCTTTCAAGGAGCAAGTGTCTTTTAATTTCGTGGCTGCAGCCACCATCCTCAGTGGTATTTTGGAGCCCAAGAAAATAAAATCTGTCACTGTTTCCACTTTTTCTCCATCTATTTGCTATTAAGTGATGGGACCAGATGCCACGATCTTAGTTTCTTGACTGTTGAGTTTTAAGCCAACTTTTTCACTCTCCTCTTCCACCCTCATCAAGAGGTTCTTTAGTTCCCCTTCACTTTCTGCCATGAGTGGTATCATCTGCATATCTGAGGTTGTTGATGTTTCTCCTGGCAATCTTGATTCCAGCTTGTGATTCATTCAGCCTGGTATTTCCTGTGTACTCTGCATAGAAATTAAACAAGCAAGGTGACAATATACAGCCTTGACGTACTCCTTTCCCAACTGAGAACCAGTCCATTGTTCCATGACCAGTTCTGATTGTTGCTTCTTGGCCTGCATACAGGTTTCTCAGGAGGCAGGTAAGGTGGTCTGGTATTCCTATCTCTTTAAGAATTTTCCAGATTTGTTGTGTTCCACACAGTCAAAGACTTTAGTGTAGTCAATAAAGCAGAAATAGATGTTTTCCTAAAATTCCCTTGCTTTTTCTATGAACCATAGGATATTGGTAATTTGATCTCTGGTTCCTCTGCCTTTTCTAAATCCAGCTTGTACATCTGGAATTTCTCAGTTCAAGAACTGCTGAAGCCTAGCTTGAAGGATTTTGAGCATTACCTTGCTAGCATATGAAATGAGCACAATTGTACAGTAGTTTGAACATTCTTTGGCATTGCCTTTCTTTGAGATTGGAATGAAAACTGACCTTTTCCAGTCCCATGGCCATTGCTGAGTTTTCCATATTTGCTGGCATATTGAGTGCAGCACTTTCACAGCATCATCTTTTAGGATTTGAAATACCTCAGCTGGAATTTCATCACCTCCACTAGCTTTGTTTGTAGTAATGCTTCCTGAGGCCCACTTGACTTACACTACAGGATGTCTGACTCTAGGTGAGTGATCATACCATCGTGATTATCTGGGTCATGAAGATCTTTTTTGTACAGTTCTTCTGTGTATTGTTGCCACCTCTTCTTATCGTCTGCTTCTGTTAGGTCCATCCCATTTCTGTCCTTTATTGAGCCCACCTTTGCATGAAATGTTCCCTTGGTATCTCCAATTTTCTTGAAGAGGTCTACTATAGTTTTTCCCATTCTATTGTTTTCCTCTCTCTCTTTCTTTTTTATTTTTTTTTTGCATTGTTCACTTAAGAAGGCTTTCTTATCTCTCCTTGGTTATTCTCTGGAACTCTGCATTCAGTTGGGTATATCTTTCCCTTTTCTCCTTTGCATTTGCTTCTCTTCTTTTCTCAACTATTTGTAAGGCCTCCTCAGACAACATTTTGCCTTCTTACATTTCTTTTTCTTTGGGATAGTTTTGGTCACTGCCTCCTGTAAAATGTGGCTAACCTCCGTCCATAGTTCTTCCTAGTTTACCTCTAAACAGCATATTAAAAAGCAGAGACATCCCTTTGCTGACAAAGTTCTATGTAGCCAAAGCTATGGTTTTTTCCAGTAGTCACGTACAGATGTGAGAGCTGAACCAACCATAAAGAAGGCTGAGCACCGAAGAATTGACGATTTTGAACTGTGGTGCTGGAGAAGACCCTTGAGAGTCCCTTGGACTGCAAGGAGATCAAACCAATCAATCCTAAGAGAAATCAATCTTGAATATTCATTAGAAGGACTGATACTGAAGCTAAAGCTCCAATGTTTCAGCACCTGATGAGAGGAACTGACTCACTGGAAGACTCTGATGCTGGGAAAGATTGAAGGCAAAAGGCGAAGGGGGTAGTAGAGGATAAGATGGTTAGATCGTATCAGTGACTCAATGGACATGAATCTGGGCAAACTCAGGAGATGGTGGAGGACAGGGGAGCCTTCTGTGCTGCAGTCCATGGGGTCACAAAGAGTCAGACACGACTTAGTGACTGAACAACAACAGTTATTTCACTGGCATTTCAGGAGGGAGAGAAGATAAACTAGAAATGACGAACCAAACACTAAATTCTATATAATTCTATTTATATAACTTCTAAAACAGGCCAAAAATGAGCAGAATAAGCGCGTTATTTAGAAATACAGAGCTAAATAGCAACAGTAACAACAAAACAGCTAGAGGGAGTTGAAAGTGGTTGGGCACAGAGAGCAAAAACTGCTGATTTTCAAAATGAATCTTGTAGATATATTTGATTCTTCTAAATGACATTCATATTTAACCTAAAAATTATTTTTAAAATAATTATCAAGTGGTTCAGGGAAAGTGGGAGAGAGAGAAAGCTAGCTCACCTTGATTGGCAAGTGCCATGTGCGTGAAAACAAAAATCGGTTTTGCTCATTAAGATTATGGGGGGAAAGGTGAAGGAAAGACTCCCATATCTGGCAGCACGATGGATGAGATAGCCTCCCATCAGAAATCACCATGAAATTTGGGATATACAACAAGCATCAGAATAAAAGAAGGGAATTCTGGAAAAAGGGAGAAAGGAAAGGAGCTGAAACGAAAGTGGGGAGCCCATTCCACCAGCCCACCCAGGAGGAAAATGCAGCAGAAAGGCAGAGAAGTGGGCTTCACCTGCTGAGTGGGGGATGGGAGGCATGACCTCAAAGACAAGCAGTCAGAAGTGGCACCAAGCGTCACAAAAATCTGGATCCTCTGGAAGCGGGGGAAAGCCACCGGCCATCAAAGGGACGTGGGAATTGGTCTGAATGGCCCTCAGCTCCTGTGGTGAGAAAGCCAGTGCTTCTGAGAATTTGAGGCCACAGGCCTGACCTCACACAGGTTTGGGTCTAAAATTCACAAAGCATATGTGATCAGGGAAGACCAAGGTTGAGACATTAGCTCAGAGTAGTCTCAGGTGTTTGCACCCAAAGTATCTCACAAAAGCAGACACAGACCCTCCATGAGAAGAGCTTCCTCCCTAGGCTCCCCAATATTCCCAGAGATGAAGATCAGCTAAATGGGTGCTCACGGTGACACACCACCCAACACCTGAGATGAAATTCACCACGAGAGTCAGGCGGAAAATGTAAAGAAAACATTAGATCCTCAAGGACCTCAGAGGTTGCAGGTGTCAGATTCAGATTACAAAATAAGTGCACTTAAAATGCTTACAGAAATAAGGAGGAATGGAAAAGAATACAGTAAAATATGGGGGGTAAACCATGCAGAACTTTACAAAATGTAATCAGCAAATGAAATGGAGCTGAACAGGGAATTAAGGAACTGGAAAATGTCTGGAAAAAAATTACCCAGAATGGTCCCAAAGAGACGAAATGATGAAACCCGAAAACCAAGGTTAGGGGCCATGCCACATGGAACAATTCACTAATCTATCATGGCAGGAGGTTTAATGCACCTCTTAGTAACTGCCAGACCAAGCAGACACACGATTAACAAGGATGGAGACCATGAACTGATGGACACAGGCGTTCTCTCTTGCCCTCAAAAATCAGAGAAACACATTCTTTTCTACAACACAGGGAACATTTACAGTATTTTTACCATGCGGACTCTGTATCAAATGGATCATGTAATTTGAATACAATGAAATAAAAAAATCAATAAAAGATCATTAAAAATCCATATGTTAAGAAATTTTTAAGAATAAACTTCTTTTTTAAAACGTTTCTGGCCCTGACACAAGACATGCCAGATCTTAGTTTATCGGCCAGGAACCAAACCGGTGCCTTCCGCGGTGGGAGTGCCAAGCCTCAACCAGTGAACCGCCAGGAAGCCCCAGCATCCGATTAACCAACACACAAAAGAAACACCACTGCAGAGCTACCAGTAAGCTCAGGCGTGAATGGTCACGAAGACGCTACCAGCAAAACTGACAGCAGTTCCACACCCAGCCATGAAGGAGTTAGCAGGACCACCCTCAACCTCCCACGGTGAACAACAGCTAGCAAACTGGGCAGAGCAGATGCAAATGGCTGCTTTCAGCACGGCAGAAAGGCAGGAGACACATGGGCATGAGCCCTACCATCGCCAGCTCTGCCCAGAGGCGATTTACAGACCGCAGGCACTGGCAGGGGGCACTTGAACAGCTCGGCAACACTGATGAGTCGAGCAGACGAAGGTCAGAGTTTGGGTAGGTGGCAGCAGCTGGAATGTGCGGCTCAGCGTCTGGAAAGGAGAGCATTACCTGGTAACAGAGCTCCAGAAACCTGCTGGGGATTCACTTGTCACCACTGTTGCTGTTTAGCCACTCAGTCTTGTCTGGTGGCTTGCGACCCCACGGACTGCAGGCTGCCAGGCTGCTCTGTCCATGGGATTTCCCAGGAGAGGGGTGCCATTTCCTTCTCCAGGGGATCTTTCCAACTCAGGGATTGAACCTGCATCTCCTGCATTGGCAGGCAGATTTATTACCGCTGAGCCACGACGGAAACGTGTAGACTACCAGTCCATGCCCAAGTGGTCCAAGCAAAGAAGACTGAATAATTCCCAAAGCTCAAAATCAGCAGACATCTGTGCTTCCACCAGTCAGAATACAATTCTTTTGATCCCTCCATCCCAGATTCCCAGCCACTCAGTAGAGACCCCAGATGAATCACGTTTATTGTGGGCTTAACTATCCCTGGAGTGACATCTACCCAAAAGTAATTGTAGAAAAGCTGAAAATCAGGCCTTGAAGGATCAAATAAGTCTTCAAACAATTGAACTGCCTAACAGAACAAAGCCAACATAGCCGAAAGCATAACTCAGATGCTCCACAATGTAGAAATGGCTCGAATTCAATTTTAAAAATGACTGCACACATGCCAAGTTGCAGAAGAAGATGATCTATAACTAGGAGAAAAGTTCAGTAGGAATTTTTCTATAACCATTAAAGAAACAGATTCAAAAGTTTAAAATTCTAACCACCAAAAGAAAATCAGAAGACTCAGATACTTTTATAAGGGAGTTCTACCATACATACAAAAAAACCCAGATTTTTCCAATCTTATACAAACTATGAAAAAGAACAAGAAAAAGAGAGAGAAACAGAAGGAGAAAGATTATATCCTTAACTCATTCACTGAGGCTAAAATGACCTTGGTATCAAATTAGATACAGAAAATTTAAGAAATTAAGATTTAGACCAGAAAGTTCAAAATCTAGCAAGAAAATAACAGAAAATAAAAAGGATAATGTGATAGGTTTATTTCAGGAATACCAGTATGGTGATATAATGGCTTAACATTAGGATAGCTATTAATAAAATTTACCACATGTCAGATTAAAGGGGAAAATAGGTCAAGTGAAGTTCTCCACAGATAACTGAAGAAGCACTCAATAATTTTCAAAACCCATTTATGATAAAACTCTTGGCAATGCGAGGATAAAAGAAAACTTTAATCTTATAATGCGTGTGTGCTAAGTTGCTTCGGTTGTGTCTCACTATGCGGCCTCATGGACTGTAGCCCACCAGGCTCCTCTGTCCAAGGGATTCTCCAGGCGAGAACACTGGAGTGGGTTGACATGCCCTCCTCCAGGGGATCTTCCCGACCCAGGGATTGAACCTGGGCCTTCTTATTGGCAGGTCGGTTCTTCCCCACTGAGCCACTGGGGAAGCTGATCTCATGACACGTACCTACTAAAAATCTACCCAGATACCATCCTTAACGCTGAAATACTGGGGACGTTTTCTGTAAATTCAGGAACAAGTTCAGGATACCTACTATCACCACTTTTGTTTACCATTGTAGCAGAGGTTCTTGCCAGAGTGATAGGCAGGAAGACAGAATAACAGAGGCCAAAGATGGGCTGGAATAGAATAAAACTGTCATTATATGCAGACCATCTGCTTATCTACACAGAAATCAAGAGGGCCCATAGACAAATTATTTGAATGAGTGGGAAGGGTCAGCAAAATTGCTAGGAACCAATCATGTTGGTATGCACTAGAGACAAAGAGTTTTAGAAGTATTTTTTAAGATACCATTTAAAGAAAACCCAAAAGTACAAAGTACGTTTATGGGAATAAATGTAACAAAGGATACATCATATAGTATAGAAAATCTAAATAAATGAAGAACTATAATCTGTTCATAAAAAAGAAATTTCAATATCTTAAAAATGTGTATTTTCACCCAAATGAATCAAAACATTCAGATGTAACTTCAGACAAAATCAGGTGGGTTTTTGTGTGTGTGTAAAACTGGACAGATTGCTTCTAAGAATTTCTAAATAGTAAGATACTACCAATAACAAGCTTGAAGAAACACAGAAGGTAGAGAGCATGTCTGATAACAAGACTTAATATAAAACTGAAGCAATTAACACAAGGTGGTTGGGACAAGTAAGTCACCACAACTGTAACAGAAGGGACACCAGAAACAGGCCTGCACACACAGCCTTCTAACATCAGATAAAGGAGGCTCTGCAGACTGATGAGAAGAGAAAGGGGCGCAGAGAAAACTGGTGTCATGGACTGAATGCCTGTGTCCCCCAAAAGTCCTATGTCGAAACCCTACCCTCCAGTGTGACAGTGTTCGGAGGCGGGGCACTTGGGAGCCTCGTGACCTTAGAAAGCTCCAAGGGGACTTGCTTCCTGTCTCTGCTCCCAGCCCTGTGAAGACACAGAGTCAGCCATCTGCAGCCCAGAAGAGGGCTCTCCCCAGAACCTGGCCATGCTGTACCCTGACCGCGCTGGTGCCCTGATCCTGGACTCCCAGCCTCTGAACTGTGAGAAAGTAGATTCTGCAGTTTGTAAGCCCCCCGTCTGTGCCGCTGTTCTCTTACAGAAGCCTGGACAGACTAAGACAACTGGCCAGTCATATGGAAAAATACACAGTGAGATTCCCTTTTATACCCAAACAGATTCCACGTGGACTGAAGGTCTAAATGTGAATAATACAGTTTCAGAAGAAAACAAAACGTGTTCTCTCCATGCTCACCTTTAAGAAGGATTTCTAAGCCCATGGAAGATGCCAAAAGGAAAAGTCCAGGCATCAAAACACTATTAAAAGGAGAAGAGACGTCCACCCACGCAGCCATATAATCAACAAGGACTCACGAGCAGAACATGCAGAGAACAAAGCCAAAGAGATACAAACGGAAAAAAATGGGCAAAAAGATATGAACAGGCAAGATATTTATTTTGCCTTACAGGACAAGATACTCAACCACAACAGTGAGTAAAAAAGTGTTGTTTAAAACCACACCCATCAGGTCAACATTAAAATGTCTGCAACCCCAGATGTTGTGAGGATAGAACAACAGGAACTTAGGGATCATGGGGGAAAAGTTTGTTGGTTCAACCACTTTCAGAACAACAGGGCAATTTCTAGTAAGGCTGCAGACCCTGTGGCCAGCAGCTGCACAAGTGGAGATGTTGTGCATGAGCCCAGGAGGCAAGACGGAGGGAACGGAGACACCTAATTGTCCCCAGACCAGAGACCGCTCAGCCACACAGAGCGCTGTCCAGACGTGAAAGTGGATGAAGCCTCCCGGGGAATCCGAAAACTCGATTCAGAGAGGAGCAGACAAATGTGCACGGTGAGGTCAGCCCACAGAGCCTCACGCCCTGGCGCACTGCTGAGAGCAGGGGAAACAACGGCGCTCCGAGAACGCTGACACTGAATTCAGGGTGGTGGGGACGCCCCAGGCCAGGGATCCAACCGACTGATGCTGAGGCCTCGGCGTGAAGCCCAGCATGTCAGCACTGGGGACAGAGCCCTGCCTGCCTCTGTGGGCCCATCTGCAGGGCGGCTAGGACAGGCCCTCCTCCTCTCCCCCCTCCCCCCCCCCCCCCCGTGAGGATTAGGGGCGTGGGCCTCTGCGGCACAGCGGCTCTGAGGGGTGCATGGGCCCAGCGGGGGGCAGGAGTGGGGAGTGAGGCTGAAGAGGGGCCCTGGGTACAAGTCCGCCTGCAGAACCTCCACAGCAGTGGGGAGACTCTCACCCCCTCCCTGCCCCACCCACAGAGGCCCATGGCCACCAACACTAAGGGTGAACACAGCAGGTTCTCATCTGCAGAAATGGGAGAAAACACCCAGGAAGCACGGGGCCCTCCATGGGGGTGCAGCCCTCCAGATTCTGGCACTGGGGGCACAGCTTGGCTCACAGCTGCCATCCCTTCACCTAAAGCGAACCTGCTGGCGGCATCCCCATGCCCCCCGCAAGACGGTGGGAGCACATCCACTCCCCAGCAGGGCCCCTAAGATGAATGGGCCAAGGCCTACCACGTGCATGAGGGGAGTAACAGCTCCAGCATAAGATAAACCAGCAGAAAACAGGCCCTGTGAGAAAGAGAAAGCAACTCAACAAGCAATAAACCTCTCTAAACTTACTCAGAATGTTTCGAGAAGACACTGCATTTTCGAAACAATAGGGTGCTACGAACTGGGAGCTCACAGAGACAAGGAAGATGGTGCTCTTAGTGATAAACTGTAGATGCTGAAACACAAACTCCCCCAGAGAACTCCAAAATGAAGTCCGAAAATTGTCCGGAAAATAGGACATAAAGCATAAAGGAGACAGAATGAGAGAAAACACCAGAACGTCAAAGACCAATGTATGGATTCAAGGAAGAAAACAGAAAAAATGAAAGGGGAGAAGTGTGAACAGACGGAAGAACAAAGCCTGTCTTCCACTGAAAGGCCCCACTGAACACCAATAAACACAAAAACCCACACCGAACCTGTCCACGTGGCTGGTCAGGAATCCACAGATGAAGAGAGGATGCTAAGAGATCCAGGGAGGGAAGTCGAGTTGCTGACAAAGACTTCTCTTGAGCACCTGGATGCAGGTGACGGTGACAAAGCCTTCAGCATGAGTTACTGACAAGGAGGGCCCCAGACGGAGCAGCGACCCAGTGAGAGGACAGAGCGAAGATGCTCTCAAGCAGCCAAGGACTCACCACCCTTTTCAGGAAGTCACCCAAGGATGTGCTCCAGCAAAAGCAACACAGGAAGCCAAGAAAGCAGCCGCGCTGGGGCCCTTCAAACAGAACTCCAGCCCAGGGGATGCAGAGAGCAGCAGGAAGGAGGCGGTTTCCGGGGCGAGGATGCCAGGAAAGAGGGCTCTCAGCAGAAGACAGGGCGTGACTGAGAAGCTGGGGGAGGGGAGGACAAAGGCGATGCACTCAGAAACCAGGGGGAGCTGACCGGCCCGGAGCTGGGGCTGCCGCCCTCCCGGGTGTGGGTGTGGAGGCTCCTGGGGGGAGGAGGACCAGGGAGGGACAAGCCGGGGAAGGGCTGCAGTCTGTGTGCGAGTGTGTGTGAGACGGGGTGTGTGTCTGTGCACGCAAGTGTGTGTGTGTGAGGGGTGTGTGTCAGAGTGTGTGTGTGAGAGAGGGTGTGTGTGAGTGGGGGTGTGTGTCAGAGTGTGTGTGAGAGGGTGTGTGTAAGAGTGTGTGCACGAGTGTGTGTATCGGAAGTGTCAGTGTGTATGACAGAGGGGGTCTGTGTGTGTGAATGTGTACGTGTGGGGGGGTGTTTCTGTGAGAAAGAATGTGTATGTGGGGAACAGTGTGTGTGTATGTGGGGGACAGTGTGTGTGTGTGTGTGTGTGTGAGGAGGTGTGTGTCAGTGTGTGTGTGAGAGGGTGTGTGAGTGAGTGGGGGTGTGTGTCAGAGTGTGTGTGAGAGGGTGTGTGTGTGTAAGAGTGTGCACGAGTGTGTGTATCGGAAGTGTCAGTGTGTATCGGAAGTGTCAGTGTGTATGAGAGAGGGGGTCTGTGTGTGTGTGAATGTGTACGTGTGGGGGGGTGTTTCTGTGAGAAAGAATGTGTATGTGGGGGACAGTGTGTGTGTGTGAGGAGGTGTGTATGAGTGTGTATGTGTGAGGGGGTGTTTGTGTGAGAGAGAATTTGGGTGTGTGGAAGAGATTACGTGTGTGTGTGTATGTGAGACAGTGTGTGTTTGTGTGTCTGAGCGTGTGTGTGAGGGAGTGTGTATGAGTGTGTATACGTGAGGGGGTGTTTCTGTGAGAAAGAATGTGTGTGTGGGGGAGAGTGTGTGTGTATATGAGCAGGTATTCGTGAGAGTGTGTGAGAGAGAATGTGTGAAGTGCGTGAGCGAGTGTGTGAGGGGGCGTGTATGAGTGTGTATACGTGAGGGGGTGTTTGTGAGAGAGAGAATGTGGGTGTGTGGGAGAGAGTGTGTGTGTGTGAGTGCGAGACAGTGTGTGTGTGTTTATGTCTGAGTGTGTGTGTGTGAGGGGGTGTTCGTGTGAGAGAATGTGAGTGTGTGAGTGTGTGGCCGTGTGAAAGCGACTGTGTGTCTCCGGGTGGCCCTCCAGTCTGCCCAAGCGCGACGGGGAGCAGAGCGGTGAGTGGGAAAAGGCGGCCGCGCGCCGCCCGGCGCTCCCCAGCCCCCCAGGCGCCCTGACAGGGGAGGAGCCGCGGGGCTGCCGCCCCGCCCACCGGCGCCCTGTGGAGGCGGGGCGTGAGGCGGCCGGGGGCGGGGCGTGGAGTGGGCGGGGCCGGGCGGGGCGGGGCTCGGCCCAGAGCTGAGCCGGGATTAGGAGAGTAAATCCCTGGGATAGAGAGGAGCGGACGGTGTGTCCCGCTCCGTCCGGTGGCACCTACGAGGCTGCCAGGGGGCCGGGCAGGGGTGGGGAGCCAGTTCGGGTGGTGTGGCTAGGGGAGCCAAAGCTCGCAGAGGGGCTGGGGGAAACGCAGAGGGCTCAGGAGGCTCGGGCTCCGCTGACTGCTGACCTTGAGTGTGCCCTCCCCGCTCCAACGTCTCCAACACAGCGGTCCCCTCACCGAGGCCCGGAGGCGCTAGGCCGGGGGCTCTGGGGGAGCCTTGGGGTCACCGATGGGCCAGAAGCCAGGGTCCTGGCGGTGCTCCGGAGTTCAAAGGCAAACGTGCTCGGGTAGCTGGGGCAGGAAGCACGGGCCTGCCAGTCACCCCATCTGCCATCTAGCCCTCCCCCCACCCTGGGCTGCCTCTGCGGGTGGCGCCAGGTGGGAAGGGTCCCCTCAGCGAAGGGGACAGCCCAGCGGCCTGCCCGTGTCCCTGGGCACCCCAGCGCGGAGAGCCTGCGGGAGGGCATGGCCCTCAGAGTTCTCAGAGGGGTGCCTGGCTGTGGGTCCAGGAGGCACACTGGGTAGGCGCGGGGAGCCCTTGCCTGTGGGCCTAAAAATACTGAGTGGAGAGGACTCTGGGGAGCACCCGGGACTGGGCACGGGGGTGACCCCAGCCAGCCGCTCTCCATCCCAGCGGAGGCGGCCCAGACCCCTCCAGGCTCGGAAGGGTCTCAGGCCTGAAGCACTAAAGGCCAGGGTGGGGTTCCCGGCCGCCAGGCAGCAGGACCCGCGCCCTGCTCACCCACCTTGGCTGGCCTCTTTGAGCTGAAGGGGCCTGCTCCTGAGGCTGGGCACCCCCATCTCCACCTCCCACTCAGGTCTGTCCCCCCATTCCTGGTCCCTCCCCCAACCCCATCCCACCTCCGCAGGGCCCACTTCCCTGCTCTGCTTCCAAAGGATGCAGTCAGTCCTGGGTCAGCAGCGGTGAGACCCAGGGACTAAAAGGGGCCAAGGTCGGCGGGCGGGGCCCCTCTGCCCGGCGTGTCCGGTGTAACTCCCAGCTTGGCTGCACAGCAGCCTCCACCTGGCTGTGTGTGGCCGGCCCCGCGGGAGGTCGCAGGAGGGCGGTCTGTGGGAGGACACGCAGGAGGGGCAGCGCCCGTGGCGGGCAGCCGCAAGCCCTCCTCAGGAGCCTGACTCCACACCGGACGCCCCGTCTCCCTGTGGACCACACCCCGCGAACAGCCCTCCGCCACCCTCAGCTCCAGGCCCAGCACGGGATGAGCTCCGAGTCCCCGCCCTGGCTGGGACCCGGCTCCTTCAGCAGCCTTCACTGCCCGGGAAGCAGACTGTCCCCGTTCACTCCAGCTCCCAGTCGGTGGCCTCATCGCAACGGTCAGCCCCAGAAAGTTCCTGAGCCTTGACCGCAGTCGAGCGCAGGCCTGAGACCTGACCCGGCCCGCAGCATCCTCCACCCTACACTGCAGACGCTGCAGGCGCCGCCCCCGCCTCGCTCCCGACCCCCGCGCCCCGCGGCCGCAGCCGGGGCGGGTGGCCAACCACACCTGCAAAATGGCCGCCGCAGGTACGGCCCCCGCCCCCACTCCAGACCCCAGCGGCTCGCTCAGGGGGATGGGCTCGCGTCCCGGTAAAGGCCCCCCTTACAGCCCGAGAGCGGCGGGTGGGGGGCGGGGGGAGGCGGAGGCGGCGGTGCTGCAGAAGCGCGCGGGGCGACTCCCCGGGGTTAGGACGCAGACAGCCCTGCGCGCACGGGCCTCCCCGCACCACCGCCTCCCCGCAGCCGCCGGGGCCAGCCAGCCCTTTGCCCTAACGGTCTTCTAGCCCAGCAACGCTGGCATCCCCGGGAGGGGCGGCCGCCTGGGGTGGGGTCCGCGGATCTCGGCGGGAGAGCCCCCATCCCCGGGAACGTGGGCGCGCATCGCGCCCGCGCCCGGCGGGCCCCATGACTCGGCATTCCCTCCTTCCCTCCCCCTCCCCGCCCTGCGGCCCGCGGTCCCCCCGCCCACCCAGCGCCGGGCAGACGGCTGACCCTCCCTCCCCTCCAGGATGCTGTCCGGGGCCCTCTCCGAGCGCGAGAGATGCCTGCTGGGTTTGCGGGAGAGCTAGGAAGGGAGGCGGCTTAAAGGACGAGCCAAAGGGGCTGCGCGGCGGCGCCCCTGTCACCCGAGCCCCCGCGCCCGGGGAGCGTCTCCAGCCGAGACGTCGCGGACCCGCAGCCCCCTCCCCTCCTGCCGCCGGGCCACACCTGTTACTGGGGCGCTGGCTGCATGGATGCAAGCTGTGTCCGCAGGGGGGCCCTCCCAAACCGTGAGGCTTTCTGGAAGGGAGAAGGGCTCTCTTGGGAGGAGAACGCGACGTGGGCTGAGCGCTGGGCAGTCCCGGCGGCGCGCACCAAGCCGGCGGCCACCTCCTCCGCAGCCCCCCGCCCGCCTGCTCGCCGGTTTTGCTCTCCGCTCCAACATCCGCCCTCCCCCACCGCGGGCACCAGGGCCTCTGCCTGCGCCCCGCCGCCCGGGACACCCTCCCCTCCGGCCGGCCGCGCCAGCCGCGCCCCCTCCCGGGTGCCCCTTCCGCCTTTCTCCCTTTTGCTCCATCCCTCCCCTCCCCCTCTGGTGCAGTCCCAGCCCGGGCCGCATCCCGGGTGTCGGCTCCAGCCCGGGCGAGTGGAAGATCGGGGAAGCTGAGAGGGTTTATCGAGATGCTGCCTGCGCCCTCCCCGCAGCGACCCCGCCAGCGCCAGACCAGCGTCCCCCCTGCAGCTGGGGCCGCAACCAAACGGCCTCTCCAGAGGGCCGTGCCTCTCTGCGCAAGAAGGGCGGACACCCCTGAATTTGCCCCATTGTTCTCCGCAGGGACGGGGGAGGGTCGGGGGAAGGGAAGGGGCCGCGCCGAGGGCTCCGGGCGCAAGCTCCCCGCTCGAGGAGCGTTGGACGCAGGTGCGGGATGCGGCCCTGGAGGCCCGGCGAGCCGCGGCCCTACCTCTCCGGCGTCACTGGCGGCGGCCGCGCGGCATTAGCACCGGCAGGGGCGCGGGTCCCAAGCGAGCGCAGAGCGGCTGCTGCTCCCGGGCTGCGCTGGGCGCTCTGACGGCGGCACCGCGTGACGGCTGCGGGCCCCCGGCCCGGCCCGCCCCGCGCCCCTCCCGCCGCGCTGGTTGGCTGCGCGCGGCGCCCGAGCCCCAGCCGCCAGCTGGTTTGTCGCGCGGGGAGAGGGACGGGCGTCGCGGCCGCCGCGGGGCCGGAGGGGGCTGGGGCCGGAGGGGGCTGGGGCCTGGGTGTGACATCACCGCTGACGGGCGGCGCCCTGGTGGGGAGGTGGGGGCCCGGCAGCGCGGCCGGGACGCTCCGCCCCCTCCTCTAGCGCAACCCCAGCTCACCGGGCAACCCCGAGGCCCCGCGACCATCCACCTGCATTTGCCAGCGTGCCCCGCGCGCCTGGCCCTCCCCAGCTCGGCGCCGTTTCGCGTGAAACCACTAAATCCATACCTGCCCCACCCGCGATGCTGGCAGCACGCACGCGTCGACGATAAGAGACAAACTCGGGGGGGCTCCTCGCTCGGGGAGGGGAGTGGGGGTGTAGGGGGTGTGGGGACACGGACTCCGAGGTGTAACAGGTGGGTTTTCGATCGCGCCTGGCGTTTGGCCAGAGCATCGCAGGCAGCTCTCAGCGCGCGGATGATGCAACCGGCTGGCCAGCGGGCCTGCAGCCTCTCCTCCCGGCATGCCTCGGGGGGGAGACCCCCACCATCCTCTGGCCCCCACGCCCCCGTCCCCCACACCCTGTTTCTCCAGCTCAGCTCGTTGAGACCAAGTCACTGGCGGCCCTCGGTCCACACCCGCAAACCCCAGCCTTCGTCAGCCCCCCAGCCGGAAAGCAGGTCACCAGGGACGGACTGGCATCTCTGCCTGCCACCGGCCTCCATCCGCAGCCCCACCGCTGGGCAGTTTTGACAAAGCCTCGGGCCAGCTCACCCACCGGAACTGCGGTGACGTCATGCCGCCCCTTCCCACGCAGCCCCTGGCGCCTGCACCCTTCATCCCCAGGGCCAAGCCTCTGCGGCGTCCAGCAGGTGCCAGGCGCTACCCCAAGGGTTTGCTCGGTTAGCCATTTAATCCTCACCCGTAAGGGAGGTGCGCTTAAGGGAGATGCTTCGCCTCCACGTGCAGCGTCCGTGGGGGCCTGAGCCTTGAAAGTGGCAAGGGCGCAGGCACACACAACCATCCTACCCTCCAAAGCCTCAGAGAGGCTCTGTTTCCTGGAACTACCTGCCTAAAAGAGGAATTACTGTTCTTCCAAATTTTTGGTGGAAACAGCAGAACTCTGTGGGCCCCGAGGAGGTGAATCTTTTATCCCTCCCTCTGTTTCATACTTATCCCCCTGGTCAAGTGCTCTATTTCTTGAGCTAAATCTGGCATGTTTCTAGGAATTAATTAATTAATCCATTTCACTGCAATTTTAGAATATTCTTATATCTACTGCTTTGAACCTTTAAACCATAGCTTTGTAACCCTTCTAAATTTCTGACCTTTTTAAAGCTGCAGAGTTCCTCCTCCATCACTGCCTTAGCTGGGCCTCTCGAAATCTGGATGAGCAGTGTCTTCATTTTCTTCAGATCTGAATATTTCTTTTTAAAATATTTATTTATTTGGCTGCACCAGGTAAATTTGACAGGTTTAGAATGAAGGTCAAGGAGCAGCGTGAGGAACTCCGCCCATGGCAAAGGAGTCTTCCTTCTGGCTGGAGGTTGCTGCTCTTCTTCCTTCCTGCAGACAGGTTTTGAAATGATCAGACCCATGTAACAGAAATGTCCACAGCATAACAAACTTCCTTGCTTTCACCTCATTGCATTGTGGAAAGGAGGCCACTCTCAGAGACTGGGCACCACACAGAGCTTGCGATCTAAATAATGGTAAAGTGATCCCACACCTTGAATGAATTTTCTGGAACGCAAGGATGGTTCAGTATTAAGGACTCCGCCAGTACAATCTACCATTCTAGTAAGTCAAGGATAAAAAGAAATAGGATTATTTTAGATGTTGAAAGGCTTTTGACCGAAGGGCCACCCACTTTTTGGTTAAAAAGCAAGTAATTACACCCTTTGGGGAAAAGATGCCTTCTTCTTTCCCTCGAGGAAAAGCAGCCCTTCAGGGTCTTGGAGGATAAGAGTCTAGCCAGAATTAGTGTCTGGCTTCATTCTTCATCAGCTGTGTGACTCTGGGCAAGTCCACCAGCACCTGTGTCTGTCACCTCTCCTGCAGGTGGGATAAGAACAATGCCAACCTCAAAAGGCAGTGGTGAGGATTCGTGTCTGCAGTGCTGGGTCCGGGGCTGGGCACACAGCAAGCCCAATACAAACAGCAGCTGTAATGGTGAAGCAGCAAAAGAATTCCCATTTGAAGAGAGACAGGCACTCTTGTCTCTGGTTTATTTAGAAGTATCAGCCAATGCAATTATAAAGGGGGGAAAAAAGGTTAAAACATTGAAGCAAAAAAGAAACAAAATTATCAATATTTGCAGATGATGTAATTCTCTACTAAGAACATTTCAGAGATGAGTGAAAAGCTATGGGAAGCAGTATGTTAATGGGAAGGTAAGAAAAATTATCACCAAGAAGACAGCAGTTTCCATAAACACAGACCATAACCGGTTAGAGCTTATAATGGAAGAATCCAACCACAACAGTACTAAGGAAGGCAAAATGCCTGGAAATAACAGGAAATGTGCAGGCTTCTTGTTTATAAAGAAAGTATATAGGAAAACTTTGAAAATCCATGAAAAGAGATCAATTAATGGAAAAGCATTATCTACTCTTGGAAAGGAAGAATTATATTGTTTAAGGTCCTGCTGTTGCTGCTTGCTGCTAAGTCGCTTCAGTCATGTCCGACTCTGTGGGACCCCATAGACCCCATAGCCCACAAGGCTCCCCAGTCCCTGGGATTCTCCAGGCAAGAACACTGGAGTGGGTTGCCATTTCCTTCTCCAGTTTAAGGTCCAGTTTTCCCTAAATTATGAGACTGCTGTGCTGCCTACTGCGCTAAGAGGGCAGGTCAGTTTTTCCAAATTAAAGCTACACATTTGTTGCAATCTCAAGTTAAAGAAAATGCAAATGTGAAAGGCTAGTGAGGTAGTTTGTTAGAAAGAAAAAGAGTGAAGAGGATTTGCCCCATTAGGTATTAAAACATATCATGAAATTCTAATAACTAAAAAGATGCCAGTATTAAAGGAAATAGATCAAAAGTTTATGATAAAGGCATCATTTCAAAAAATCTGAAGAAAATAGATGATTTTTATAACTGGTGCAGGATAGTATAGGAAATATATAAAGTTGGATCCCCCTTGACACAACATCATGATAAATTCCAATGAGGTAAACATTTATCTGTAACAATGACATTTTAGGAGACTAGAATGCAGTGTGGATGGATGCACTCAGCATCTCGGTGTGGAGAAATCAGGATACATAAGCTGATTGCTCCAAAGAAGACAGAAGGACTACATGAAAATTAAGCATCAACTAATAAAAACAATAATTTTAAAAAACAAATATCTACATGGCCCAAACATCATAAACAAAGCCAAGAGACCAACCCCACCCTGGAAAAATATTTCAAAACATATGATGATGAAAGGAACTTCCTAAAGGAGTAAAGAGCTTATGTAAACTAATAGCAAAAATTGTAAGTAAGCACCAGAGAAATGGCCAGGAACTATGAGGGGATGAGGGGACACTACAGAAAGAAAGCTGCTCAATAAGCGAAGAGAGTCCTACTTAGAGAAATGCAGGTCGAAACAGTGCAATATTTTCCCTGACCTAACGCACTGTCCAAAACGTAACTGTTGGGTGACACATGTGTGGTGAGGGAGTGGGAGGTGAGCTCTCTGCACTGTGGCTGTGGTTGGCATCAGCTGTGTGATTTCCTTGAATGTGTCTGCATTTAAGGCTCCCTTTTCCTTGATTCAGTAATCCCATGGCTAGAAATTTGCCTACAGTATCTACATATGAAAATTTCCCCCAAGAAACAAGATAAGCAAGGGGTTCACCCACGGGCACTGGCTAAATGCATCAGGGTGAACAGGAGAGATGTCTCTGATGCTACGGAAAAGAATGTCTTAGAAGTTATGCGCTGATGTGGAAAGATCAGCAAGATGTTTGTTAAATTATTTAAAAGGAGCACAGGAGAGTGTGCATAATATACCCCACCAATCATAAGAAACTGTTAGCAGTGTTTGCCGTGGTGGAGGCTACTGTTGGGGAGGGAAGCCAAGGATACATTCATACGTCTATTCTCGTATATGTAGATTGAATGCTCTCATCATATTTAAGTATATTTTTTGTAGGTCAATGGCACTACCTAGGAGTAGACATTAAGACTTATTTTCATTTTTCACTTTTTGGGATACCATTCGCAATACTAATGAATATTACATTAAATTGTTTAAGTTTTAAAAATCTTATCAAATCTGTAGACGTCCATAAGGCTGAGAAACGTAGAAAGACTCCAGCTCATCTTGTTATATGTAACAAGTTTTATATAACTCATTAAGTTATATAAAATTGCTGGTGCTCAACTAGTTTTGACCATGAAAAATAGTAATTTAAAATGGTTTAGCCTTATAAGAATGTTGTAGAAAAAAATATATCACAAAATTCAAAAGACACAAACCAAGTCCTTGCAAAGAGGAAAGAAACAACCCAGGTGTCACAAACCAAAAGGGAACTACAAACTGTGGTGGTGGCTACACCAAGGTGAGCTGCTACAGTGGGTGGGGATGGTAATGTCTGGACAGCAACCGGGCGGGTGCAGAGGGGACCAGAGGAGTCAGGTGGCTAAGGGGTCCAGCTGAAGGAGCTCTGTGGGCAGGATGGAAGGCCAGGAAAACAACTGTCCAACACGGGTCATCCTTGAGGCCTGAACCTACTTGAGCCCTCTGAGCAAAGTTGGGAAGAAAAGGGTTGGACTGGGTCTCCTGCCTGGCCGGCAACCAAAATCTAGGCGAAGTCATGGCTCATCAGAAAAGCCATGGGTCGGTACTTGGGTTGGGGAAGCAGGGAGCTAGGTGGAGCCTGTGACCTGTGCTTAAGAAGGATCCCTGAAATTTCAGAAGGAGGAACAGAGTATTGAAACAATATTTGCAGAAGTACTGGCTTAGACTTTTCCAGAATTGTAGATAGAAGTGCTTAGTGAGGAATCAATATGATCCCAAGTAGGAAAAAGACCAAATCTGCAGAAACCAGAGACAATGACTGAATGAATGATGGAGTCAAAAGACAAGTTACCTGGAAAGAAGCCACAGTCGGGGGTTGGGAGGGGGCAGATGCGCGGCTGCGGAGCTAGGTGGGAGCCCTGGAGGCGTTTGAGGGGACACGTGGAATTTGAACTGCTGCACTGTCTTAACCCAGGCCTCGTCCACCCAAGCCCTCTGCGGCGCGAGGACCACAGAGCATCTGCTTTTCTTACGGTCCAGGCCCTCGAGACCCCGCCCCACTGGAGGCTCTGCTCATTGGAGGCCTGCCCTTTGGAGGTGCAGTCTGGTTGCCTTGGCAACCCCCCGCGGCCGTGTTCCAGGCTTGGCGTGCCGCAGGGGAACGCGGTTGCCACAGCAACGGTGGGGCGTGTCCGGCCAGGCACCCGGAGCGGAGCGTTCATCCCGCAGACGCAGATGCTGTTGCTCCTGAGACGAGAGGGCCCTTGAGGTACCGAGCCAGACGCGGAAGTGAGGCCAGTTCTCGGGGGGCTCTGTGGGCTCCAGCTGCCTCGCGGTGGGGTTCCAGATCCAACACCGCAAGGCCCTTGGCGGCACTGTAAGTTCAGTTCAGTTCAGTCGCTCAGTCGTGTCCAACCCTTTGTGACTCCACGGACTGCAGCACGCCAGGCCTCCCTGTCCATCACCAACTCCCAGAGCTTGCTCAAACTCGTGTCCATGGAGTCAGTGAGTGGAAACTGAGGCCAGAAAGGGAAAGACTTGCTCCAAGTCAAAATGCTGGTGTCCAGGCAGGATCCTGCCAGTCCAGCCAGGACAGTTTTCTTTCCAGCACTGGCTGCAGCGTGTCCAGGCCCCAAGGTGACCTGTGCGTCCGTTTCCCCGATCTAGCGCATCCTGTGTCCACAGAGCGCTCCTATCTGGTGGAAGCCCACCTGGCCCCTGTTGATCCGCTGGAAGCCTCTGCCCCGCTCCACCACGCCCCACCCGAAGTCACGCACGCTCTCCAGTTTCTGCAGCCTTCCCATCCTCCAGAGTCCTATCTGGAAGCCCCTCCATGCAGCCTTCTGCCTTCCCCCACCCCACCCTGGGATGAAACCTCTCCCTGCTCCGAGCTCTCACTTGCTTCATCCTCGGGTCTCATGTGGTTGTGTTTAAAGTGGACCCATTGCCCTCCTTGGGATTCAGGGAAGAGCAAAGCCAGTGTGTCCACACTCAGGTGTGTGAGCTGTCTGAGAACCAGGCTGTCTGGTGCGTCCCACGCAGGAGAACACGACGGACCCCCCAGGCTGGTGGCAACACCCGTGCCAGCACCCAGGGACCTCAGCGATGGTGCAGACAGGACTCCTGCCTGACCCGCGGGGCTGCTGGGATGGGGCAGAGACCAGACACCGGCCACTGGCCTGAGTGCCGGGAGAGGCCCGGCAGAGACCCGTCACACACTCAGCACAGGCAGGGGCTGGAGTCCAGAACTGGCCGGAGACTGCAGTCCCAGGGCTGGACTCTGCAGCAGGCTGAGCCCAGGGCGGCCCGAGGCTGAGCATGCGCAGACACAGAGTGGCAACCAGGCAGTCTCGGGCCCGTGTCCCGACACCACTCCAGGCGCAAGTGACCTGGGCCCAGCCAACCTTTGTGTCACGATGCAAAGCTTGCAAAGTGCGCCTTTGTGAATATCTGTGAATGTCTGAGCTCCTTACACACAGGCCCCTTTGCACAGGGAGGCACAATTGTCAACCCCACTTTGCAGATGAAGAAACTGAGGCTGAGAGACTTGGAAAGGCCCTGGGGGTTCCAGGTGCCTGTGGTCAGCCTGAGCCAGACCCCTGACTGAGCACTCTTTCCACGACTCCAGTAGCTTCTCTTGGGGCTAGGCAGCCCCTGAGGGGCTGGGAGGAAGCGGGCTCATAGGGTGACCGCCTACGCCTGGCATTGTTAATGGAGGCTCTGCTCAGCTGGACCCACGAGCGCCTCCCCGGGAACTGGGGCAGGGCCGGGGTGCAGCCCAGGAGTCTGAATCTGCAGGAACGCACCTGCACCCCGCATCCTCAACTCCATGTTGCTACAGATGATGGGGAGGAAGGCTCAGTGTCGTCAGACTTTATGAAGAAGGGAACCGACCTGCAATACAGAGGCAGTGCTGAGTCCCAGACCTTGAACCTAGAGCAGAGCTGGGGGACCCACAGCCCGTGGGAGAGGAGGCAGGCGAGGCCCCCGGGCTTCGGGCTTGAGAGGCCTGGGGGGACCTGCCCTGCGTGTGGACAGCTCTGTGGGCGCTGTGTGTGGGGCGCTGGCGGCAAGCTGCTGACTCAGTGTCTGGCCTGCAGCAGCTGGCAGCCAGGAGGCTGGGCTGGGCCAGGCCAGAGCCCATTGTGGGGGACCACGTCCACAGGCCAGCTGCTGCTGGCCGCTCCCTCCGTGACCCAGGGTAGGAGGAAATGCTGACCTTTTAAAGGTCGATCAAAACCCACAGCACCCCACTCCGGCCCCTCCACTGTTTCCCCTCCTCTGTGCACCTGCAAAGACCCCACAGGCTCTGAGCTATGTCTGGGTTTTGGGGGCAAGGGCACAGGAAGGGGATCCCTCTCTGTGTCCTGAGCATGTTAACTCCTTGGGAGAGCTGCTCATCAGGGCCTCCTGCTGCCCACCGCAGGTCGGGGTGGGAAGGCTGGGACTCCCCAGTGGAGCAGCAGGGATTCTGCCAGGGGCGGAGGCTAGAGCAGGTGCTCTGGGCCTCAGGTGAGGGTGTCCCGCCTGCTGCTAGATGCTGGCGGGGGCGGGGAGACACTGTCCTGCCCAGGGCAACTTTGCAGCCTTAGAGAAGACAGGGCCGTCCTCAGGAACTTTCTGCCAAGTGGGAAGGGCTGCCGCGGCAATGTCCAGGGGTGTACAGGGCACCCTGAACCCCTGCTTCTCCACTCTGTCCCTGGAGGCTGACGGCTCTGGGCTCTGCTTTAGTTCCAGCCAGTGGGAGGGTCCTGCAGGAGGTGAAAGGGCAGGAGGAGAGGGTGGGCTGAACGGCGGCAGGTTTCCCTAGTGTCTCCTTTTCAGAATGCCCACGTGGGACATGGGCTGCCACCCGTGCCGAGGACTCTGATTCCCTCGCCAGGTTCTGGTGTGGAACCTCCCTGTGCCCCCCAAGACTGGCAAAGACGCCCAACGCCACTGCCTCCTGGGGCTCCCTCCCTCAGGGGCTGCTTAGCCCTGTCCCCCACCAGAATAAACATCTCTTCATGAACTGTCCGCTACGGCTGCCTCAGAGAGTTTCCTGCTGGAACCCTCACCAACCCAGGCTGTGGTGTGCTTAGTGGCTCAGCTGTGCCGACTCTGTGCCCCACGGACTGTAGCCCGCCAGGGCCCTCTGTTCGTGGAGTTCTCCAGGCAAGAATACTACGTGGGTTACCGTTTCCTTCTCCAGGAGATCATCCCAACGCAGGGATCAAAGCCGCGTCTCCTGCATTGCAGGTGGATTTGCTTAGCACTGAGTCGCTGGGGAAGCCCAGGTAATGAGTAATAATAACAAGATGCGACAGAGAGTACAAGAAAGAGGCTAAGGTGAGACCTGATGTCACAAAACAGAAAGTGCACAATTTTTAGAAAGAAGAAAGATGATTGGTTCTTTGAAAATGAGAAGAAAATATAACTACGGAAAAAGTGTTTAAAATGCACCATCTATATAAAAAGTGAAAATCTAAATAAAATCGATAGCTTAGTAAGAAAATATTACCCCACCAAGACTTTCTCATAAGGCATTATAGACTGGATGCTTATGCCCCAACAAATTCCTATGTTGAAACTGCAACCACGGCATAAAGTGGTGTTAGGAGGTGGGGCCTTGGGCAGGTGACTGTGGCCAGAGGGTGGAGCCCTCACGAAGGGGGTTAGTGCCTGGAAGAGAGACCCCCGGGGGTCTCCCACCTCCCAGCACGTGAGGACACGGAGCCGTCGGGCATCTGTGAGCTGCAGACAGACCTCGCCAGACGCCAGATCTGCTGGCGCTTTGGCCGTGGACTTCGAGCCTCCAGAACCATGAGAAGTAAGTGCCTGCTGTTTACAAGCCCGCGGCCTGCGGTGCCCCGTCACCGCAGCCGGAGCGGCCTGAGACGCAGGGAGAGAAGCCCTGAATGGTCCAGTCACGCGGGGGGAGGGCAGACGCAGCAGACGACCCGACTTCCCTCACACGGGCTCGGGGGCAAGTCCTCCCAGCTCCTCCAGGAATGTCAGGCGTGTTATTTATAACGATCTAAAGCAGAAACAAACAGGGCCCATCCCTGGTTTGTCCTCTGAAGGTAACACAGGCCTGAACAGCAGCCCGAAAGGAAGACTAAGGACGAACATCGCTTTCTAACGGAAATGCGGAAACCCCAGGTGGCGCTGGATAGTACTGCTGTCTTGACCATGTGGAATTTGTTCCAAGAATGAAAGGACGGTTCAATATTCGGAAATCTTACAGTTAAATTCACTGCATTAATAGTATAAAATAGGAAAAATCATGGTATATTGATCAATGCTAAAAATACATTTGATAAAATTCAACAGTTACTCCTGATGTGCATTCTTAAACTCAGAATAGCAAGAATCTTCCTAACCTCAGAAATAAATCAATCAAATCTTAACATCAAACACTGCCTCCACAACTCTCAAACATGGTGTGTGCGTGCTCACTCAGCCGTGCCCAGCTCTCTGTGACCCCAAGGCCTATTAGCCCACCGGGTTCCTCCGTCCACAGGAGTCCCCAGGCAAGAATACTGGAGTGGGTTGCCATTTCCTACTCCTGGGGATCTCCCCAACCCAGGGACTGAACCTATGTCTCTTGCATCTCCAGCACTAGGAGACAGATTCTCTACCGATGGGCCGCCTGGGAAGCGCCTCAAACATGGTACCCTACTCTGTTTTCAATGTGATATTTACATGTCCCTGAGCTTGTTTTAGTTGTTTTATTTTTTCTTTTTTAAATTATGAAAATATGATAAGACGTTTACAGGAGACTTGGAAAATACAGAACAAAGTCACGTATAGTTCTGCTCTACATTGCAATTGTTCGTTTTATTTATTTTCTTGTTTACTTCATCTCTTCCGTGGTCGAGGATTTCGTTTGCCTTGCTCATGGTTGTGCACCCAGAATCAAGAACAGTGCCTGGCATGAAGCACAGGCCAAAAAATATTTGATGAATGGCTGAATAAATGAATAAGTAAATATTGGGAGGAACAACTCCACATATTTCCGGAAAGGTTAAAAATCAAACAAGGATGGATGGTATTGCTGCTCAAGTTCAGTATGATTACGATTCTTCTATTCCATGTGAAGACGAGAGAAAGCAAATGCCAGATCTGTGTGTGGAAAACAAAAGTCACGCTGTTCAGATGAGATATTTTCACGACTTAGAAAATTTAAGAAAACAAACAAGGAATTTACTAAGGTGGCCAAGTGGCAAGTCAACCAGAAAAAGCTCCAGCTGTAAATGTGAGCGAACGCAGTGGTGAGAAGGATTCTCTGGGAGAAAGGCAGATGACCAGCAGACACAGCAAACGCTAGGAAAGGTGCTCAACCAGAAGTCACAGTTACGGCAGTAATGACAGCAGGCACAGCCTTCAGACCTACTAGCACCCAGTCTGCGCAGCCCCAGGGGCGGCCGCCCGCCGCCCTGCTCAGGAGCTGTGGTTCAGGTGAGTGATGACATTCGGGGTGTCACCGAGAGGACACACACAAGGACAGTCATCACGGAACTGCTCGACAGCCCAGAATGAGAAGCCCCTGAGTGCACCCGCGGACGAGTGGGTAAATGACGTGTGCTGTGCTCCCGCAGGAAGTGCTCCCAGGCAGGGTGAACGGGCCAGACCTGCGCACAGTTGCACGGATCAACCCCCAAACATGCTGCGTCACAGAGGCAAACGGCCAGTGTTCACCAAGCACGTGCGTCTGCACGAGACGCTTACCCATTGTTTACCGTCCACACGGGCAGAGTCAAATGATGGAGGCACGCGTTCAGTTCTACTGACCTTGACGCCGAGTTTCTCTGGGGAGGGAGGAAGGAGAATGGGATCAGGGAAGGGGAAGCTTCGGCTGTCTGTGAGATAGTCATGGCTTTGGTCATTAATGAGCTGTGAGTTTTACGCACAGCAAATGCTCAGATGCGTGCCAGTCGGTTTTCACAAATACTCAGCAAGCCAGGCCCCTTCCCGCCGCTCCCAAAGGTTCCCACGTGTCCCTCCCCAGTCCATTCCCGCCCCAGACGCGACCTCGGAGCTGATATCTAGTGTCAGAGGTTCCTTTGCTGATTCGAGAATCTCAGTAAATGGAATCATGCTCTTCCATGTCTGGATGGTTCCAGCACAGTATTTCTGAGCTTCGCCCACGCTGTTGAGGTATCAGCAGGCTCTCTCTTGTCACTGTTGAGTAGGGATCCCTTCTGTAGCTATGCGAAGTTTGTTTGCCTGACTCCTGCTGACGAACATCTGGGTTTCTAGTCTCTGACTAATATTAATAAAGCTTGAACATTCTTATACAAGGCTTTGGAGAGGACATATATTTTTAGTTTCTCTTGAAACTAAAGGGGAAATGCTGAGTCATAGAAAAAAAAGTGTGTGTGTGTGTGTGTGTGTGTGTGTGTGTGTGTGTGTATACTTTCCAAGAAACTGCAGTAAACTTTTTCACTTTCATCGGTAGTGTGGGAGGTTCCACTTTCCTCACAGCCTTGCTGACATTTGGCAGTGTCAGCCTTTTTAATTTCAGCCATCCTATCCTCCTTGATAGTTCTTTGATGACGAATGATAAGCACTTTTCATGTGTTTGTTGGCCACTTGTGTGTGTTTGTGTGTGTGTATGTGAGAAGTTGGTTCAAGTCTTTACCCATTAAAAAACGGTTGGATATTTCTCTGTTATTAAGTTGCAGGGTTCCTTACGTGACACGGATGCAACCCACTGGAGAGCCGTGTGCGCCTCGACTGCTCTCTGCCGTTTTGCGATTGGCCTGCTCATTTTCTCGATGGTGTGTTGATGCGGAGGAGCGTTTCGCCTCTATGGAGCTCCCTCTGCCTTCAGTCTGTGGAGCCTGTGAGCGTGTGCTCCTGTGCTCCCGTGCTTGCTTCTAGCTCTCACCTGTTTGCTGTCTCTGCTTTTACCTTCAGGCTCGTGATGCAGCTTGAAACGGTATTCAGTGGTCCAAGCAGCACTCACTGAGCCTTCCTCCCCCTGGCCAGCCACACTGGCCCTCGACAGAAGCCGCTGGCCATGTGTTTTGGGCCCGTTACTGGACACTCTGTTGTGCTGCACTGATTAATTGGTCTCTTCCTTTTTCCAGTACCACACTGTCTCGAGTACTGAAGGCATCGGTATACTTTATTGTTTTGAAAAACAGGATCTGAAGCACAAGGAGGAAAATGTTAACATTTGTTAAATCTAGTGGTGGGCACAAGGGTGTTGAAGCCTCTCAAAACATTTAAAAACATAAACATTATAATGGAAGACAGGTTCCAGTCACAACAGCAACAAAAGCTTATCAGTTCCTAAGAATAAAATAAATGGACAAGTTCTTTATTAAAAAAAAAAAAGGTTATTGAAGATGTTGAATTTATATAAGTAATTGAAAGAAAGAATACGTTCCTGAAAGGAAAGACTGAGTATTGTAAATTTAATGTAATTTTTATAAAAATCATATGAGCATTTTAGGAAGGTAGATTCATCCTCAAGTTAATCTAGGCAAAGTCAATAAGAGTGAATAGCAAGAAAAAATTGAAAGGAGCAAAAGAAAAAATGCTACGGGAAATTGATCTACCTTATGGGAACTCAACTTCAAAGCTATGATAATGATAATAATTCAATACTGGCAAAAGATAAACAACTGGCAAACAGATAAATGAGACAAAACAGATATAAATGAATTTAGTTTGTGATAAGGTCACACTTCAAACAAGTAGGGAAAAGTCAGTCTATTTTCTGAACCATGTTTGTTGAGTAAAAGGATCTATTTGGGGGAGGAAAAAAATAGGGTGTCTTCCTCCCTTTACATACACACAAAATCCCAGATGGACACAAAACCTAAAATAAGAAAGACAACTTCTAGCTATTTTTGTCCCACAGAAAAATACAAATGCTATTTTTCATTTCCGTGGGCCATGGAAGACCTTTCCAGAACATAAGGAGTCCACAGACCATAGAAGGCAGACCTGACAGATGGGCCAGCTCAAAATCCAGAGCTTGAAGGTCACAAAGTTAGCCATGGTCAGAGTTAAATTAAAAAAAAAAAAAAAGATTCAACCAGGAGAAAATGCTTATAACACACGCAGAAGATTGTGTATCTGTATCCATAATGTTGCTGTTCCGTTGCTAAATCGTGTCCGACTCTGCGACCCCAAGGACTATAGCCCACCAGACCCCTCTGTTCGTGGAATTTTCCAGGCAAGAATACAGGAATGGGTTGCCGTTTTCTTCTCCAGGGGATCTTCCTGACTCAGGGATCGAACCCTCATCTCCTGCGTTGCAGGCAGATTCTTTACCGTTTGAGGCACCCAGGGAGCCCAGCAGTGTAACCCTTGCTGTGATATAAGTTCTGCCAACCCTGTGAGCTCCCGAGGGCTTTGAAAGCAGAGACTGACATGGTTGGTACCCTTTCCTGGTGGCCCGGGTCAGCAACATGGCTTTGGGTCATTCCTGGAAATTTGAGAAGGCCCTGATGGTCAGGAATGGTGACCAGCACCCCACGATACACCCCTTTCTGCTCAAGCCAGCCGCAGTGAGCTCTCACTGAGCCCCGGCTGGTGTGACCCACGGGGTGTGGCTCCGGTGAGGTCTGACACTTTGTTACAACACTCTGTAATCGTGGGCCTCACCCATGCCTGCTTTTAGAGCCCCCAGGAGCTGGCCCGGGACTCGGAGCAGAGCCGACTGAATCAGGGTGGCTGTGAAGGCGTCCGCCCCAGGCCAGCTGACAGGTCGTCCAGCCGACTCCCAGGCGCAGCCAGGCTGAGAGCCCCGCTTCGGGCGGCTGCGTCTGCAGCGGCTTCTGTCCGGCTGAAGTGTGGTTCACACCATCCTACAGCACTTCCTCTGCCGGCTCCGCGGCCGCAGCGGTCACCGCCAGCACGTCCCCGAGCTTGTGCCGACGACCTTCTGCCAGCGGTGTCCAGTGGCCCGTCCGCGCTCCACGGGCTCCTGGGAGCCCTGCTCTGATCAGGCGCTTCTACCGGCCCCTTCGGTTAAGCGCCCAGACTTTCTGCACTGAGAGGTTCTTCATCTCCGCGCTTTTGGGTCTCGGTACCTTCCTGTCTGTTTTTTCCCCTTTGTGTTTCTCTCCGTATGAAGATGTGCTTGTTATTTTTCTAGAGAATCCATCAATCATCCGGGACCCCTTCGGTGCAGACGACCCTGTGGATGGTCGACGGGGCGTGGGTGTCTCCAGCAGAGGGGCTTCAGCCGGAGAAAGCGGCTCGCAGAGAGTTTCCGCCCGCCTGCCGCCCGGAGGTCAGAAGATGACATCGCAGAAACAAAATTGGCAGCAAAGTGGCTGAAATGAGATCTTTTCTTAGATCTTGGCAGGGGAGAGGCTGACCTTGGAGGAAGGAGTTTGGGGATCAGTCCCTTGCTGCTCTGTTTTTCAGGAGCAGAAGGGAGGGAGCCTGAGGCCAGCCCATACCCCGCAAGGCTGCTGCTTGCTGAGCGCCCACCAGGAGCGGCCTGCGGCTGGGGTCCCTCCACCCTGAGCCTGCTCGTGGAGGGCCGTGGGCTCCCCGCCGCCCCTCACCTGAGAGGCACTCTCTGGGGAAGTGGGTGACCTGGAGGGGGCCCTGTGCAGGGGTCTCGGGCAGCAGTGAGTGGAGGCAGCCTGGCAGCCCTGGAGGACAGCGTGCTTCCTGGGACAGGGCGGCAGGAGCGAGATGCCAGCAGCCTCATGGTCTGAGCCACATTCTGGGCGCGGGGCAGGGAGAGAAGAAGCACAGCGCACCTAGAAACGAGAGGGAGGCCAGCAGAGCGCCCCGGGGCAGCCGTCCACGTGAGCCGCCTGTACCAGTCCCGCCTGCCGGCGGGGGAGCTGCCCCGGCAGGGCCCAGCACACCCGCTACACGAGGACCAGGGCCTTGGCAAAGCTGGGGGTGCCAGAGGGCCTGCCCACCTCCAGGGGAGATCCAGGCCGCGGCCCTGATGGCAAGCCCCCCCTAGAATGCCCCAGCTTTTGCCTCTGCAGGCCCACCTGGCCGGGGTCTGGGAGGACACTTCTCCTCCGGGCCGGCCGCCTCCCCGTCCCTGCGTGCTTCCCACTGTAATGGAACTGCCCTGGGGAGTCAGGTCCCTGCTCTGAACCTCAGGATCCTAATCCATAGAGAGCCTGCTTTCCTCAAGGGGTGCCAGGCTCGGCTGAGTGAAGTGCTGAAAAGTGAGGACAGGCAACCCCAGAGCTCACCCCAGAGCCCACCCCCCATGCCTGGGCTTCAGGTTTCAACCCTTCTTGGATGGACCTAGCAGAGAAGGGGCCCCATTACCCCAGGACCCCCCAACTGTGCTCCTGGAGGGACCGTGAGTGTGGCAGCTTCTCAGGGTCCCAGTGCCGCCCAACCCCTCTCCCAGCCTGATCTGCAGCCTCTCGGGCCAGGGCGGGAGTCCTGGGAGCTTGGCCACCCCGCTCCCACTTCCTGGTAGGCAGGAGCACAGGGGGAGGTCAGCAGAAATTGCCGGTACCCCAGTCTTCCCTCCTCCCACCCTCCCGGTCTGGGGCCGGGTAGCACAAAGGGAATCGCTGACCTTCCCAGAAGCCCCAGGGCCGGGCAGAGGAAGGGGACGTCCAGGTTGGGAGCTGGACCCCAGTGTTTCCCCAAGACTGGACAAAGGTCTGAGCTGGGGTCCCGGGGAAGGAACCCAAGGAAGGGACCACTCCTGACCTGGAGCACAGGGCAGTCTCACCTTCCCCACCAGGAAACCAGGTGACTCCACACCTCATGGGGTCAAACCTTAGACCCTGGGGAAAGGTGACCCTCCTGCTCGGCCCCCTTGGTCCCTCCGCTCTGCCCAGAGGCTCCTGGGGCAAGAAGTCTGTGCCCTGGGGGTCTGGGGTGCCTGTGAGTGAGAGATCAGGCAGAGGAGGCCGGCCAGCTCTCACCAGGGGGCAGGGGGCAACCAGCCAAGGCCTGGAAGTGCAGAACTCCTCCCCACACAGGAAGTTCTCGTGCATGCAGAGTCTCGGGCCCCACCCGGGCCCCTGAGTCAGGATCCCCTTTTGACAAGCTTCCCACTGAGGCCTTTTCCACTGGGCTTGAGAGACGCTCACCCATCAAAACAGACGTGAACCAGCAGCATGAGACGCTGGGACCCAGTCTCAGTCCCAGCTCAGACAAACCGCCTTTGAAAAGTCGTCTTTTGGACAGTAGGTTAAATCTGTCTCCAGGCAGGTGACATTAAATATAATCATGGCATCGAGCTCGGTAGGAAAATGTCCATTTTTTAAGTGCACATTGGAAGATTTGGGGGAAATCACATAAGGTCTGGGATTTCCTTTGAAACAGGGAAAATTAGACGAGAGAATGTGGGGGCGGGGGGGCCAGATCAGAGAAATGAAGCTGAGAAGTTGTGGACGGCAGTGTGTCCGGGCTCTCGTGGGAGCCAGGTTCCAGGAGCCCGATTTCAGTGTCAGTTTGGCGGGTTTCCGCCGTGACTCAGGTTGGAGATATTTTAAATTTGTGAACGTCCCGCACGAGTCTCCATTGCAGCCTGTGCACTGCCCGCAGACTGCACAAACGCAGCTGTGCAGGCGGGCGGGTGTCCAGCCCCTCTGCAGGGCTCACCATCTCGCCAGCAGACCCGTCCCTGGGCGGGATTTGGGCAAGGGGCCCGTCCTCCTTAGACCTTCCTGCAGTCCCCTCCCCTTGGTCCTGGTGTCGCTGTTCCCTGCGGGGCCAGTCCTGCCACCTCACCTCCTCTGTCCCAGCCCCAGGCTGGAGGCTCGCAGGGTGGGCCCAAGCACCGGCTTGCACAGCCAGGTGACCTCTGACCCCGGCCCACCGGCTCTGAGCCTCCCTGTCCTGCGGGTCCTCTGGGACTCCTGGCCCCCTTGGGCTCACCACGGAGCGTCTCCAGCCAGAAATGCAAGTGTCCGGCCACAGACGGTCTGGGGGTCTGAAGCTCGCTCGCACGGGGACCCGCTGCCCTCTACACACAGGTCACAGGGGAGAGCCTCTCCCCTGGCTGGCTCTCGGAGCACCTTCTTCGCCGCAGAGCCAGAGCTGCAGGTGACTTCTGAGGGTCCACAGGGCTTTCAGGATAAACCGCCAAGGTGCCCTCCTTTGCTGCCAGCGCCAGCCCCTGGGGCGGCCCTCTCCGCCTCCGTCTTCATGCCCTGGTTAACTTTTCTCTCTGTCAGGTTCAGAGAGCTGCCCGCCCCCGTGTCTGCACCTTGGGCCTGCTTCCTGCCGCCCCCTGGGCAGCCCATCGCCAAGCCTGCCCCTGCCCTGGGCCAGCGCGCGGCAGTCGTGAGCCCGGGGCTTTCCTCACCACCGTATTCGCAGTTGATTATTCTCATACAGCTGACACAGAGAAGACTCTCAGCTGAACACACAGAAACACGAATTGAGGGCCTCTCCCAGGACGGGAAAGAACTGAGGCCGAAGCTTGCCAAACAGAGGGCAGAAACGGGGACCTAATCGCAGAGTTGTCAGCGATAAACACTCAACTCCCTGAGCTTAAGGAAACCAACATGACTCTGTCAGGGCCCCTGAGACCACCCCCACATTGACTCGGGACCCCCAGGACTCAGCAGAGATTCAGGACAGAGAAAGGATGCAAAGCAGCATCAGTGAAAGGAAGAGGCAGGCGGGGACAGGCCTGGGACCAGGCGTGAGCTTCCAGAGCCCCGCCCCACACCCACACACTCCATCCCCGCCACCAGCCAGCAGTGCCGTCTCCTGGGAGCCCAGTAGACACGCAGCACCCAGGGTTTTTACTGGAGGGTGGTTCAAGGGCACCTGTGCCTGGGGAAGGTTCCAGACCCCCAGAGGAAGAGGTGCTTGGCTGGCAGGAGCCTCACTCGGCAAAGACATTTAGGCCGGCAAGCCCCTCTCCTCCCCGAGGGCACTTGGGACCCTCAGGAACTCCAGCCCCAGGCCAGCTTCACAGGTGGCCCTCGGGAGCAGGCTAGCGGCTCTCCCGGTGGTGGAGGGGTATGCAGGCAGGCCTGTTAACCTTTTACTGCACAGCAGGTGGAAAACAGCTCCCGTCAAGGAGAGAAACGAAAAGATTTCACGCTAGAAACACCGCGTAAATGATTCTAGCTGCCGAATCACCTGCTCACTGGACGCACACTCATTTAGAGGGTCCACTCTCTGCCCCTTCAATGTCTATGAAATGACTTAAGAAAGTTTCTTCTCCTGTTCATTAAGAAAAAACTTGGGACCAGAGAGACTGACACGCTCTGAACGTCCAGACGGTTTCGGGAGTGAGAGGCAGCGGCGGTTTTGGCCTGCTCTGTACTCTTCCATCAGGGACCCAGAGATGGCCGTGTTAACTCCACTCACATATCCACGTATAGTAAATGACCTCAGTGATGTAGAAAAAAGCCTGGCAAGATGAACATGAGAGGATAAAAGTGGTCTAGTGTCAATGGAGCGTTTCCAGGGCATTTCATTTGCTTTCGGTTCAGCTAAGTCGCTCCATCGTGTCTGACTCAGCGACCCCATGGACTGCAGCACGCCAGGCTTCCCTTCATTTAATGGGAAGCTTCATTTGCTTTAAATTTATTTTACCTTTTTAAAAAATTATTCACAGTGAGCACATAATGCTTTTGTGTTTTAAAATTCAATTTAAAAGGTGACTGTCTGAGGGCTTGCTTGCTGGCTCAGTGTTAAAGAATCTGCCTGCCAATGCAGGGACACGGGTTCGATCCCTGGTCGGGGAAGATCCCCCATGCTGCGGGACCCACGGGCTCCACCACTGAGCCTGCGTGCCTAGAGCCCGTGCTCAACAGCAAGAGACGCCTGCGCCGTGCGAAGCCTGAACCCTGCGGCTGGAGAGTAGCCCCGCTCTCCGCAGCTAGGGGGCGCCTCCGCAAAGCAAGGAGACCCAGCAATCTAAAACAGAAGCGTGCCAGGTGGGGGCGGAGTCACCTTCTCGGGAAAATTCCTGAGCACAAGTCCCCCAGGCTCTCCATCGCATCAGGCTAAGCTGACTCGCGGCAACAGTTGGTAAAGTGACTTCCACGTATGACGTCTTTTGAGCCTCACTAACCCCCAAGACGTAGGCGCTCGGACGTCCTGCCACAGAGACAGTCCAGGTCGGGGAGGTTAGGTGACTGATGAGGCTAGATCCTGGGAGGACAGGAGTTTGCGGAGGTCTCCCAGCTGCCCTCACAACGTTAACCGGCCCCAGAAATAACTGACTTTAGGGAGCTCTCGGTGAGGTCAGATTTGCAGGGAGCTGTGGGCATGAGTCCCAGGGCACATGGGCCATTTCTCAACCTCTTTCTGTAAGAGCTGGGGTGTGATCGGGGCTGGCTCAGACTGGCGGCCTGACGGGAGGGTCTCGCCAGCCGGCTAAGACCCCGCTAGGGCCAGAGAACAGCTTCCACTTCTGCATGTGCTAAGCCAGGGTGCGAGGCGGTACAGCTGGGTGAGAGTTCGTGAAGGAGACGCGGTGAGCCTCGGAGGGGCTGTGCCCAGGGCCAGGGGCGGCGGGGCTGTGGCTGCACTGACGGCCCGTGGCGGGGAGCTGGGATGCCCGGCTCTGAGCTTCGCGGCCGGCGGTGCCCTGGCAAGCGGCCCCTGCAGCTGTTGACGGCAAATCCCGAAAGCAATCCCCAGGCCCGGGGGGCTCCCACAACCTGGAGCATCCTGTGCCGAGGCCGCGCTCCTCTGGGGCCTCCCCACCCCTCTAGCTTGCAGCCGCCTCATTGCGCCTCTGCCTCCGTCGTCACACGGCCCCAGCTCTGAGTGTCTGAACCTCCCTCCTTGTAAGGACACCCGTCCCTGGAGGGGGCCCATCTCAGTGCCGCCCTGTCTTACCTGGCGCCTCTGCAGTGACCTGTCGGAGGCTGGAGGCACAGAAATCGGGGTTAGGACCCAAACACGTCTCTGGGGGAGGAGCGCCACCCAACCAGAGCGTCTGAGAGCACGGAGCTGTGTGGGCCTGGCCTGTTTCCCAGCATCAGGGCGGAGTTCCCAGGACTGCGGATGCCAGCTGCCGAGGAGACACGGTGGGGAGTGGGACCAGCCCCCAGAGCCACGTGTGGTCCTGCCCTGAGCAGCAGGTCCTCGCAGACAGCCTTCCCACTTGGATCCCACGGTTGCCTCAGCGAGGAGCGTGAGGCTGTCCTGGTCCAGGGCTTGGTGGGTACCTCAAGACTCCCTGAGATTCACTCGGCCCAGAGGCCTTGGGGTACTTGGCACCTGTGTGCTGGGCAGCTCTGGTCTCCCTGCTCACCGTGGCCCCTGATGCCAGTGCATCCTTGATTCGTGGTCCAAGCAGGGTCAGCAGCTGCTCAGGGCACCCAGAGGAGGCGACTCTAGGCGCCCTGCCCCAAGCCCCAAGGAGGCCAGGCCTCTCCTCTCCAGGGCCCTCTCAGTCTGCTCACAGTCCCCGTGTGGGATCCCCAGGGTCCCCAGGTTCCCGAGGATGGGATCAGGGGTCTTGTCTCTTCTGGGAACCCAGACTGGACTCCAGGAGGATAGTGCTGGGTGCTACCCCTCCCCCAGCACTGAGGAAAGCTCTCGTCAACCAGCTGCAGGCGGGCTGCCAGGGGTGGGCACCTGTGCCCATCCCCCGAGGTCCCAGAGAGTCTGCCCTCTGAGGCCTTCTGGAGGGCAGGGTCATCCCCGGACTCTGGGGGAGGCTGCCCTCTGAGGTATCTCCAAGCACCCGCCTCCTCAGCTTCGTAGGGGGTGGGCAGGGGCGTGGGCAGTGTTCGGTGGGATTGGAGCCTGGACAGGAGAGCCTGGGGTCCTGGATGCCCCTCCACATCTCGAGCCTCGGTGGGCAGATGCCCTCAGCCCGTGCACAGCCTGGAGGATCACAGAAGGGCACAGGGCCCACGGCCAGGGGGTGGCAGGCCTGGGCCAGGGGAAACCAGCCCTGGGGCAGCTCCCTCCCCACCGGGGACCTGCGGTCACGGCCCCCAGAGGACCCGCTGAACAGGCTGTGCAGTCCCTGACGACACGTGAGCCCCTGGACTCCCTAGCACGAGGGGCAGGGTGACCTTTCACCTTGTGTGTGTGTGCTGAGTCGCTCAGTTATCTCTGACTCTTTGCAACCCCATGGACTGTAGCCCGCCAGGCTCCTCTGTCCACGGGATTCTCCAGGCAAGAATGCTGGAGTGGGTTGCCATGCCCCTCTCCAGGGGACCTTCCCAACCCAGGGATCGAACCCTCGTCTCTCACATTTCCTGCGTTAGGCAGGTGGATTCTTTACCACTAGCACCACCTGGGAAGCCCTTTCCCCTTCCCTCACATCTAAAATGAACCTTCCAGTTAAAAGGGAAACAGTCAGAGAGGGCTTTTTGCCAGCGCCATGGTGACTCAAGAGAGGAAGCGCCAGGCGTGCGCGTCCAGTCAGCGGGGGACTCGCCACACTTCTCCAGGAAACCTTGAGTCCTGGGTTTTGACGTCCTCCTCTCATGCTGAACTTTAAACTGAAGTTAGAGCTGGTGCTGCATTTACCCTCCGGCTCACCACAAAGCCTGGGTCCACTTGTCTGACATTGCGAGGCCAGCGAGTGTCGTCTCCCAAGGTCTGCGGGGGCAGCGCACAAAGAGCCTCTTCCTGGGTTCTGGGGTGTGAGAAGGTGGGGCGCCTGGGAGATCCTGGATCAAGGTTCTGCTGTGTTCAAAGCAATGCTTTAAAAAAACTTTTTATTTTGTATTGGAGTATAGCTGATTAACAATGCCGTGATAGTTTCAGATGGACAGCACAGAGACTCGGCCATCCGTACACATGCGTCCGTTCTCAGCCGTCCATATACGTGTGCACGCTAAGGTGCTCCAGTCGTGTCCGACTCTGCAACACTAAGGACTGTAGCCTGCCAGCCTCCTCTGTCCATGGAATTCGTACACCCACCTTCAAAAGAAGCATTTTCAGTCCAAATGTTAGTGGGAAATAGCCCCAAACACGGAATGACGAGAGCTACTCAAAGTATCTCTTTACTTCCTGGTAAACTCGGCCCGTGAGCACCCAGCTGTGCCCCCGGGGTGCAGGCTGGGAGGCAGCGGGCACTCAGGATGCAGCCTGGCTAAGCCCCCGCCTCACGGGGCAGGTGGAGGCTCCCGGCGCAGGAGCCCCAGCCCACGTCCTCTCTGCCCATCACCACCGTCACCTTACGAATGACACAGCATGCCGGGGACCCAGAGGGGAAGGGGCTGAGCCCCTCTGAGGCGCCGAGACTCACGCCCATAGAGCGGGCACCCTGGGAGCCCCCGGGATGCAGGGCTTTTCTGTGAGCCCACCTGCTACTGTGACTGACGTGTCCCCGTCACCCTGTGGCCGGGGCTGCTGTCGTGCTGCCTACCGGTGCCCAGAGAGCAGGGAGGACAGGCGAGACCAGGGGTTCTTGGGGTCCTGGCCACCTTCATCACGGTGGGCATGGAGCACCCGGGGCCCCTCAGCCCCGCTTTCCAAGGCTGCCCTCCGCTGGGCTCCTGGCCCTTCGAGGCCTGGCATCCTCGCCCCGGTGCCCTGACCACAAGAAAGCTGCACAGCTGGACCAGGAGAGGGGCAGGGACAGGTGACAGATGGTGTCCGGAGCCCAGGCCTTGTGGCGCCTGCCAGGGCACGACTAAAGAAACAGCTGCGGACACGGCATCTCCACAGGGCTGCTCCCCGGGACAGGCTCCAAGTGGCCTGCTCCTGGCAGAGACCCACCCCTGCCACGCAGGGGGTGACCTGGCCAGGCTGCATCATGCCACCCACCCGCCAGCCAGGACTCCAGGCCAGGCTTCCACGTGCCACAGGGGAACCCGAAGCACTGCGCAGAGCGGTCCCGCCTGAGGCCGTACACAGACAGGGTGACCCACGTGGCCTGTGACAGGTGACAGGCCTCTGAGGAACTCCAGACTCCCTGGGCAGGAGGCTTAGCCATAGCTTGGAGAGAAGAGCAGGAGGGCTGAGCAAACACAGGGACAAGCATCCAGGGAGGGAAGAGTACATGTCGAGAGCCAGGGTGAGGAACTCCGCCCTTGGCAAAGGTCATGAGGAAGGAGGCTCGGCATACGCAAAGGCAGGATCGAGCCTCAGGAAAGCCCCTGTTCCCGAGCATCTACCCCCAAAACCAGAGTCTGTTTTATGCTCTCATCTATAACTCTGACTTTACAGGGGGCTCTCCCCCAAACTACCGCACAGTTGCACTTATCTCACATGCTAGTAAAGTAATGTTCAAAATTCTCCAAGCCAGGCTTCAGCAATACGTGAACCATGAACTCCCTGATGTTCAGGCTGGTTTTAGAAAAGGCAGAGGAACCAGATATCAAATTGCCAACATCCGCTGGATCATGGAAAAAGCAGGAGAGTTCCAGAAAAACATCTATTTCTGCTTTATTGACTATGCCCAAGCCTTTGACTGTGTGGATCACAATAAACTGTGGAAAATTCTGAAAGAGATGGGAATACCAGACCACCTGACCTGCCTCTTGAGAAATCAGTATGCAAGTCAGGAAGCAACAGTTAGAACTGGACATGGACCAACAGACTGGTTCCAAATAGGAAAAGGCGTACGTCAAGGCTGTATATTGTCACCCTGCTTATTTAACTTCTATGCAGAGTACATCATGAGAAGCGCTGGGCTGGAAGAAGTGCTGGGCTGGAAGAAGCGCAAGCTGGAATCAAGATTGCCGGGAGAGATATCAATCACCTCAGATATGCAGATGACACCACCCTTATGGCAGAAAGTGAAGAGGAGCTAAAAGCCTCTTGATGAAAGTGAAAGAGGAGAGCGAAAAGTTGGCTTAAAGCTCAACATTCAGAAAACGAAGATCATGGCATCCGGTCCCATCACTTCATGGGAAATAGATGAGGAAACAGTAGAAACAGTGTCAGACTTTATTTTTTGGGGCTCCAAAATCACTGCAGATGGTGACTTCAGCCATGAAATTAAAAGACGCTTACTCCTTGGAAGAAGAGTTGTGACCAACCTAGATAGCATCTTCAAAAGCAGAGACATTACTTTGCCGACTAAGGTCTGTCTAGTCAAGGCTATGGTTTTTCCTGTTGTCATGTATGGATGTGAGAGTTGGACTGTGAAGAAGGCTGAGCACTGAAGAACTGATGCTTTTGAACTGTGGTTTTGGAGAAGACTCTTGAGAGTCAGTTGGACTGCAAGGAGATCCAACCAGTCCATTCTGAAGGAGATCAGCCCTGGGATTTCTTTTGGAGGGAATGATGCTAAAGCTGAAGCTCCAGTACTTTGGCCACCTCATGCGAAGAGTTGACTTATTAGTAAAGACTCTGATGCTGGGAGGGATTGAGGGCAGGAGGAGAAGGGGACGACAGAGGATGAGATGGCTGGATGGCATCACGGACTCAATGGACGTGAGTCTGAGTGAACTCCGGGAGATGGTGATGAACAGGGAGGCCTGGCGTGCTGCGATTCATGGGGTCGCAAAGAGTCGGACATGACTGAGCGACTGAACTGAACTGAACTAAACTCCCCCATCACCATTTCTCTCGGAGAAGGAGTTAACTTGCAGCTCCAGTTAATAAAAATTCCTGGGTGTGACAAGAGTGTTTCAACTTACAAACTCCTCTGAAGGTTCTCTAGCCTGCCTGAGCGGGTTCGTCCGGCCACTGTGATTGTTTACAGCCTCCCAACCATGAGAGGCACGAGATGCTTTAAACTTTCTGTATACAGACTCTTTTGAAAAGTTAGAAAATTATTAGTATAGTATAGTGGGTTGATTAGGAATTATATTGGTGAAGGGTTTTTCATTTATTGTGCCAATAATTACTGCTAATTCCCTGCCCTAGGTGTGACAAGGGTGTCTCAGGTCAAACCTCTCTGCTGGCAAACTAGCTTGTATGACAGGATTATCCATACTCCTGCCAAAAACATGATTGTTTACTACCTCTCAACCATAAACAGCACAGAGAGTTTGGAGTATTTTGAAAGTCTTAATTAGCATAGGGCTTTTCTCATTGTTGAGTCAATGATTGCCTCCAGGCCTCCATATCCTTAGGCACCTGGGAATATATCAGTCAATGTATTTGGAATATAGAAAAGGAAATAGAGTAGTTTTTGATGTTAGCAATACTAGACTTTTTGAGATAATGAATTTTCTCTTCTGTTATAGATCACTGTACTTTGTTATAAATCACCGTGTCCTTGCTATGCAAAAATGTAACTTTATCACTATCTTAAGACTAAATAGATCTTACAGGGAACATTGGTGAAGGGTTTTCATTTGTTGAGCCAATATTTGCTGCTAAATCTCCATATTCCCTGCCCTTATAATGAATATAACTAACATATAGGAAAAATAAGTATTAACCTTTAAGATTAATCATGTTAAACCTTAGGCTAAGTAAATTCCTTTCTTGATTGTAACCCACTACACCCTCACCCTATAGGAATGCAACTTTATTTGGAAGGTGGCGCTTGGTTTAAGAAAAAATCACCCCCGGAAAAAAATAAGTTTTCTGGTTGACTGACCGTTATCAGAAAGGGCCATAAAATGTCAGCAGGCCTCATGGCCAGAAGATGATGTAAAACCCATAAGAACTTTGTATAATTTTATATGAAGCACCTGATTGTGACAAGGGTCAGGTGTGCTGACCCCCACGTGATTCTGTATTCATCCCTATGTATAACAAAAAGTATATAAGCAAACCTGAAAAATAAAGAAATTGGATCAGTTTCTGGAAAGACTGATTCCCCCGTGTCTTTCTCTCCCCTTCTGGCTGAATTCCCATCTGGTACGTGGGTACTCACCAAGCCTGCTAATTCTGCCTGGGCTTCTAAGATCGGACCAGGGAGGCCTCAGTGCCTCCTCTCCTTTGGGAGAATGGAAAGACGATTGTGGCCTACGTAGGTGGTGATTGGTATTCCACGTAAACCAAGTTATTCAGCCTCCTTTTCTCCACTATTTTTCCTACTACACTATCCGTTTCTAATCTCTCTCTATATCTGTAATTAAATAAGTTTTTTCCTAGGACGCCTACTCTGTCTCCCCTTCGAACTACCCTGGATCCACCGGGGCTGGACCCTGGCAAGTACATGCAAACACAGGACAGGCCCCCAGGGAGAGGAGAGCACATGTGAACACAGGACAGGCCCCCAGGGAGGGGACGGTACATGCCAAGGCACAGATGGCCCTGTTAGACTGGATTGAGGGCGGCAGGTTCAGGTGGCAGCGGTGGGGGAGGCCCAGTGATTGGATCCCGGTGGGCAGACGGTGGCCAAGTGGGAGTCCAGAGCCCTGAGGGGCTGCAGGCTAGTAGGCCAGGGCGTAAGCCCAGCCACGGGGGCCTCCCCTGTGGGCCGGGGCCCCCTGGTTCCAGCAGGCCGGAGACCCCCAGGGTGGACAAGCTGTGACCCGGGACCCCCTAAGGCAGGAGCCTCCTCCCCTGTGGCAGGTCAGGTCAGCACCAGGCCAGGCAGGGCTGACCAGCTGAGACCCCGCAGGCCCAGGCTGGCACCAGGTCCCAGACACCACGGCGCGGCATCCCTGAGGCTGCTGGCTCCCTCGGGGCCTGTGCCTCTGTGCCCAGGCCCCGAGCTCCACCCCTCCTGGCGGGCCCTGGGGTGGGCCCATCTCTCCCTCTGCCAAGACCCAGCCCAGAAGCCCCCACGACCTCCTCCGGAAGCCCCTGGGGGGTGTCCCCTCCTCCGGGCTCCTGGCCCTGTTTGGCCTCTGCTCTCGGCTCCCAGGAGGCTGCCCGGGCCCTCTGCCCGCCCCCTCACCCACCGCTGGCACCAGCAGAGCCTCCTGCTTCTCTTTCTGTGATGCCACCTCGGTTGGAGCAACCAGACTCGGTCCCGGTCCAGAACGAGGGCTGGTAAGGAAGGGGGAAGGCATCAGGAGAGTGAGCGGGAGAGGGAGGGCTTGCCCACTGGACCCCCCTATCCAGGACAGGACCAGACTAAGCAGTGGTGCCCGGCCCCTTCCTTGAAGCTGCCCCGATTTGCTGTCTGCCCACCACTCAGGGCCTGTCCCCTGGGTCTGTCCATCCATCTGAGTGACAGAGTACCCCCACCCAGCAGGGCTGTGAAGTCCCCCAGGGGCTCAGGCCTTGACTGTCCAGCCTGGCCAAAGCTCGTGGAGTCCCTCTGCCCCAGGGCACCAGACAAACGTTCAGAAGTGCTGAATGCAGGGGCTCCGCAGAGCTGGGAGGCGAGGCCCTGTGGAGCAAGGTCGCGCGCAGGCCCCGGGGAGCGTGGCTGCCTCCGCGTCCACCGTGAAGCCTCCGCGGAAGCTGCACTGCTTCCCTGGTTGCTGTGGCCCCGGCGTCAGATCCTGGAACCCAGAACAGGAAGCCCCCAGCGAGCTCCAACCAGGGCCCCTGCGGTCTGGACCAAGCAGGGTCTACTCTCAGGACGCCCGGTCGGCGCCTCCGTGGCCTGGGCGCCAGCAGTGCAGGGCTCCTCTGACGGCCCAGCGGCGGCTCTGCTGGGCAGGCGGCCCTCACCTGGGCCTGGCCCCTGCGGCAGCGCTCGTGGTTGCACCTATTCTGCTCGCCTGCCGACTCAGGGGCGGAGGAGACCCCCAGCAAGCACCCCTTGCTTATGCGCATGGAGACTGCACAACAGGACCCTTGGTGCTGACTCGCAGAGGAAATGCTTATTCCAGAGGGTCGGGAAGGACACGAGCCCGCGTGTGCACGTGTGCACGGGGGCACACACACTTCCTTCTTGGCTGCTTTTCAGAAAGCTTCTTATTTATCTTGGAGTTTAGCCACCAACAGTGTTGTGACAGTTTCAGGCGGCCAGCGAAGGACTCAGCCACACGTATACATGTACCCTTTCTCCCCAACTTCCCTCCCATCCAGGCTGCCTCGGAACATTGAGCAGAGTTCCCTGCGCTGTACCGGAGGTCCTAGTTGGTTACAGCAGTGTGTGCGTGTAAATCCCAGGCTTCTCTGGTGGCTCAGATGGTAAAGAATCTGCCTGCAATGTAGGAGACCTGGATTCGATGGAAGATCCCCTGGAGAAGAGAATGACCACCCGCTCCCGTGTTCTTGCCCAGAGAATCACATGGACAGAGGAGCCTGGCGGGCTACAGTCCCTGGGGTCTCAAATAGTTGGACACGACTGAGTGACTGAGAACGCACACACAGGTAAATCCCAGACTCCCTAACTACCCCTTCCCCCATCCTTCCTTTCTGGAAACCGTGACTTTGTTCTCTAAGTCTGTGAGTCTGTCTGTGGTCAGAATATTAATTGGTACACCCCTATGGAAAACAGTATGGAGGTGCCTTAAAAATCTAGAAACAGAGCTACGATGAGACCCAGCAATCCCACTCCTGGGCTTACACCCGGAGGAAAGCATGGTCTGAAAGGATACGCGCACCCGATGTTCATCGCAGTTTGTCCTCAGAAGTCAGGACACAGAAGCAACCTAAACGCCCACCAACAGGTGAGTGGGCACAGAAGACACGGTGGTCACGCAGTGGGTATCACGCAGCCGTCGAAAAGCGCGCAAGAGTGCCGTGTGCAGCCCCGTGGGTGGACCTGGAGACTGTCGTAGTGAGCGGCGCAAGAGACAGAAGGAGAAATGTTGTACGGCATCCCTTATATGCGGAATCAAAAAGAAACCACACAAAAGGACATCTGTATTTCTGAAGTGGGTTTTTCCAAGAGCTGAGCGAGAGTCAGCAAGCTCTGGCCCTGGGCTGAGTCTGGCCCACGGCTCCTTCTGTCGCTCAAGCGTCACTGGCACAGGCCCATACCCCGGGACAGCTTCCTCACCACCACAGCGGGGCTGAGAACTTTTAACACAACCAGTAGGCCCACCAAATCGGAAATGCTGGGTCTCTGGTCCTATTTGAGAAACATGGGGGCACTCTGCGCCAGCCAGCCACCCGGGGCTGGGAGTCCCTGGGGACAGAGCGGGGGAGGGCTGGAGGGCAGAGGCCAGCTCGCTCAGCTCTGTCCTGTTCTCGCTGACTGGACTTTGCCAGCTCCTCCCCAGACACCCCTGCTGCCAGGCCTTTACACGCAAGCCGGACATTGATAACGGTCAGGTAACAACGACAACAGCAAAGGCAGGGGGTGGAGTGGAAACCCCCCCACCAGGCTCGCCTCCTGGACACTCCGGTGCCCTGCGGTGCCTGGTCATCCAGCACAGGGGCTGCTGGGAAATGCTCTGGGCACTGACCGCAGCCAGGGCGGTCCTGGGACACAGGACGACAGGCTGGGTGAGGACTATGGCCTCCCACTCGCTGCTGGTGGCCCCCCCAGCGGCCCTGAGCAAACCGCTGTTCATCCCCAGCCGGCTTCTGCTGGGGCCCGGCCCCTCCAACCTGACCCCCCGCGTCATGGCGGCCGGGGGGCTGCCGGTGCTTGGACACATGCATCAGGAGGTGTACCAGGTCAGTCACCGGGGTCTCAGTCCCGGTCCCTGGGGGGCCTCCTCCCGGGAGTGGGAGCGGGGAGGCTGTGAGCCGTGTGTCCACCACCCCCAGATCATGGATGAGATCAAGCAAGGCATCCAGTACGTGTTCCAGACCAGGAACCCCCTCAGCCTGGCCATCAGCGGCTCCGGGCACTGCGCCCTGGAGGCTGCCCTGTTCAACCTGCTGGAGCCGGGTGACTCCTTCCTGGTCGGGGTCAGCGGCATCTGGGGGCAGCGGGCCCAGGACATTGCGGAGCGCATCGGTAAGAGACGGGGCTCGGGGGGTGTGCCCCCTCATTGCGTCCTTCCCCAAGGCCTCCCGCCCCAGCATGAAGCCTGGAAGCACCCAGGTCCGGCTACCAACCTCAGGCCCTCCCCTGGTGGAAGCTACCCCCTCCCCACGCTTCATGCCTCCACCTCCTGCCGGCCTGCTGCCTCCTCCCAGGATGCTCCAGGGCCCCATCCCGTGCTGTCTTGGAACTTGGGGTCAGCAGTTTCCGGAGCCCACGGAGGGGTCGGCACTGCAGGGTGTCCTCTGATCTTAGCTCAGACCCAGGGGACCAGCTCTCTGAGGCCTTCAGGGGCCAGCCCCACCTCTGTCAGAGGACAAAGTTCCAGAAGCTGCATCTCCCGTAAAATCTCAGAAGCAGCTCCTGGAGCTGCACAACGCTGAGGCAGAGACAGAGTTTGCAGTCTGGAGTAATATTTTCTTGAGAGGCAGACAAAAGTCGGAGCCTGAGTGTGCTTTGGGTTTAATGATTGACCGTGGTTTGGAAATGTCGGGAAGCTCCTGGCTGGTCACTCCGCACGCGGCTGCGTTTGGTCCAGGTCAATGAACAACCCCTGACAGCCCGAGGGGGTCTTAACCCCTCGCCGGGGCCCCTCCGGTCTACACACTGGCTTTAAGAAGGGACCCTGGGTTGGGCAAGGCACCCTCCTGGCCTGGGGCTCCCCACCTCACCCCACATCCCTGGGCTGGAGCTCTGGGGTGGTCTTCGGCCTCCCTGCCTCCTGCATATGAGACTGGGGGTCTGCTGTGCATGGGGAGCAGGACAAGGGCCTGCCTTCTTGGACCCCCCAGGCCGCAAAGAGGGCAAAGCCCGCTCAGGCCTCCCTCACCCATTCAGTCCTTCATCGAACGCTGTGGACCCTCTGAAGTCACCCTCTGAAGTCACCCTCTGATGTCATGCTCTGAAGTCACCTCTGATGTCATCCTCTAAAGTCACCTCTTATGTCACCCTCTGATGTCGTGCTCTGAAGTCACCTCTGATGTCACCCTCTGAAGCTCAGCCCTGCACAGATCCGCACTTTGTGGGGAGGGCTGCAAGGGACAGGGATGCCCCTGCTTGGCTGGGCTCAGGGAAGGAGGCCAGAGCAGGGGGCCGAGAGCTGAGGGACCTGCTCCCACCCACGTGCCGCAGTGCCTGGATTCACCGAGCACACGCCAAGCTCCTCCCTGGGCAGCGGCTGGGCTGGTGTGGATGGCCCCCACAGGGCCCACCTGCTCAGCACACCATATCCCCAGTGCTGGTCCCCACCTGTGTGCGGGGGCGCTCACCACTCACATTGCCCCCAGGAGCCCGCGTGTGCCAGATGGTCAAGGCGCCTGGAGGCCACTTCACTCTACAGGAGGTGGAGGAGGTACGGGGGACGCAATGGCCCAGGGAGGGGCCAGTCAGCTGGGCCGGCTCAGGGTGGGGAGGGGGCCATGGCAGGTCCCCGGGGCTTCTGAGGCCAGCTTCCCGGCCCTGAAAGATTTCCCACACCTGGGGCAGGTGGGAGTTTGACCGGGAGGGTTCTGCTCCCCAAGGAAGCTAGGTCAGGACCCAGGCCGTGGCAGGGTGCAGGGCAGGAGTGAGAGTGGGGAGCAGGCCATGCCTGAATCTCGGGGTGCTAGCCCCCGCTGTCGGGCAGGATCAGCCCAACCAGCCCAGAACTGGGCTGACCTCACGCTGGCCCCAGGAGGATGCGGTTGGGGGCTGAGGCTCTGGCTCCTTAGGAGGAAAGTCCACGTCGTCCTGGAACAAGCCCTCCTCCCAGACCCGAGATGCCCAGCCTTGCCAGCACAGGTGGGGCTGGAGGAGTGTCTGGACCCGCTGCCCAGATCTGGCCATCTATGGGGCCGCCTGTGGGGCGGCAGTGTCTGGGGCAGGCCTCGCCCTGCCCTGAAAGGACGGTCTTGATGTGAGGGCTTCAGGCCGGGGGAGGCCCCTGCCCTGCTGGCTCTGCCTCAGGCTGTCACTTCCGACCTCAGGCCCTGGCCCGGCACAAGCCAGTGCTCCTGTTCCTGGCCCACGGAGAGTCGTCCACCGGTGTGCTGCAGCCCCTCGACGGCTATGGGGAGCTCTGTCACAGGTAATCCCATACCCACAGGTGAGCCTGGACCACAGGTGAGCCTGGCCCTCAGGTGAGCCTGGCCCTCAGGTGAGCCTGGCCCTCAAGTGAGCCTATCTCTCAGGTGAGCCTACCCTCAGGTGAGGTTGGCCCCTCAGGTGAGGCTGGCTCCTCAGGTGAGCCCGTCCCTCAGGTGGGGTGGGCCCCTCAGGTGAGCCTGGCCCTCTGATGAGCCTGTCCCTCAGGTGAGCCTGTCCCCTTAGGTGAGCCTGGCCCCTCAGGTGAGCCTGCCCCTCAGGTGAGGCTGACCTCTCAGGTGAGCCTGACCCCTCAGGTGAGCCTGGCACTCAGGTGAGCTGGCCCCACAGGAAAGCCTATCCCTCAGGTGAGGCTGGCCCCTCAGGTGAACCTGACGCCTCAGGTGAGCCTGGCCCTCAGGTGAGCCTGACCCCTCAGGTGAGCCTGCCCCTCAGGTGACCCTGTCCCTCTGTTGAGGTTGGCCCCTCAGGTGAGGCTTGCTCCTCAGGTGAGCCTGACCCTCAGGTGAGCCTGAAACTCAGGTGAGCCTGAACCCTCAGGTGAGGCTGGCCCTCAGGTGAGGCTGGGCCCTCAGGTGAGCCTTTGAATCAGGTGACCCTGTCCCTCAGGTGAGCCTGGACCTCAGGTGAGGTTGGCCCCTCAGGTGAGGCTGGCTCCTCACGTGAGCCTGTCCCTCAGGTGAGGTTGGCCCCGCAGGTGAGCCTGACCCTCAGGTAAGCCTTACTCCTCAGGTGAGCAAGTCCCCTCAGGTGAGCCTGGGCCCTCAGGTGAGCCTGGCACTCAGGTGATCCTGACCGCGCAGGTGACTCTGGCCCTCAGGTGAGGTTGGCCCCTCAGATGAGGCTGGCTCCTATGGTGAGCCTGTACCTCATAATGTTGGCCCCTCAGGTGAGCCTGGCCCTCAGGTGAGCCTGTCACTCAGATGAGGTTGGCCCCTCAGGTAAGCCTGGCCCTCTGAAAAGCCTGTCGCTAAGGTGAAGAAGGCCCCTCAGGTGAGCCTGGACTCAGGTGAGCCTGACCCTTCAGGTGAGCCTGACCCTCAGTTGAGCCTGCAACTCAGCTGAGCCTGAACCCTCAGGTGAGCCTGCCCCTCAGGTGAGCCTGGCCCTCAGGTGAGGTTGGCCCCTCAGGTAAGGCTGGCTCCTCAGGTGAGCCTGTCCTCTCAAGTGAGCCTGGAACTCAGGTGAGCCTGATCCCTCAGGTGAACTGGGCCCTCAGGTGATGTTCGCTCCTCAGGTGAGCTTGGCCCCTCAGGTGAACTGGGCCCTCAGGTGATGTTCGCTCTTCAGATGAGCCTGACCCCTCAGGCGAGACTGACCCCTCAGGTGAGCCTGACCCTCCAGGTGAGCCTGGCCCTCAGGTGAGCCTGAACCAACAGGTGATCCTGTCCCCTCAGGTGAGCCTGACCCTCAGTTGAGCTGTCCCTCAGGTGATGCTGCCCCTCATGTGAGCCTGGCCCTCAGGTGAGCCTGGCCCTCTGGTGAGCCTGTCCCTCAGGTGAGCGTGGCCCTAAGGTGAGCCTGACTCCTCAGGTGAGCCTGGCGCCTCAGATGAGCCTGGTCCCTCATGTGAGCCTAACCCCTCACGTGAGCGTGTTCCCTTAGGTGAAACTGGCACTCAGGTGAGCCTGGCTCTCAGGTGACCTTGCCCCTCAGGTGAGCCTGCCTGTCAGTTCAGCTTGGCACTCAGGTAAGCCTGACTCCTCAGGTGAGCCTGTCCCCTCAGGCGAGCATGGCCCTTAGGTGAGCCTGACCCCTCAGGTGAGCCTGTCCCCTCTGGTGAGCTTGGTCCTCAGATGAGCTTGACCCCTCAGGTGAGCCTGGCCTTCATTTGAGTCTGACCAGTCAAGTGAACCTGGCCCCTAAGGTGAGGATGGCTGTTCAAGTGAGCCTCTCTCCCAGATGAACTGGCCCTCAGGTGAGCCTGCCCCTCAGGTGAACCTGTCCCTCAGGTGAGCCTGTCCCTAAGGTGAGGTTGGCGCCTCAGGTGAGCCTGGTCCTCAGGTGAGCCTGACCCTCAGGTGAGCCTGCAACTCAGGTGAGCCTGAACCCTCAGGTGAGCTGGCCCCTCAGGTGAGCCTTTGAATCAGGTGACCCTGTCCCTCAGGTGAGGCTGGCCCTCAGGTGAGGCTGGGCCCTCAGGTGAGCCTTTGAATCAGGTGACCCTGTCCCTCAGGTGAGCCTGTTCCTCAGGTGACGTTGGCCCCTCAGGTGAGGCTGGCTCCTCACGTGAGCCTGTCCCTCAGGTGAGGTTGGCCCCGCAGGTGAGCCTGACCCTCAGGTGAGCCTGTTCCTCAGGTGAGGTTGGCCCCTCAGGTGAGCCTGACCCTCAGGTGAGCGTGGCCCTCAAGTGAGCCTATCTCTCAGGTGAGCCTGTCCCTCAGGTGAGGCTGACCCCTCAGGTGAGCCTGACACTTAAGGTGAGCCTGGCCCTCAGGTGAGGTGGGCCCCTCAGGTGAGCCTGTCCCTCAGGTGAGCCTGTCCCCTTAGGTGAGCCTGGCCCCTCAGGTGAGCCTGCCTCTCAGGTGAGCCTGCCCCTCAGGTGAGGCTGACCCCTCAGGTGAGCCTGACACTTAAGGTGAGCCTGGCCCTCAGGTGAGGTTGGCCCCTCAGGTAAGGCTGGCTCCTCAGGTGAGCCTGTCCTCTCAAGTGAGCCTGGAACTCAGGTGAGCCTGATCCCTCAGGTGAACCGGGCCCTCAGGTGATGTTCGCTCTTCAGATGAGCCTGACCCCTCAGGCGAGCCTGACCCCACAGGAGAGCCTGACCCCTCAGGTGAGCCTGGCCCTCAGGTGAGCCTGGCCCTCAGGTAAGCTTGACTCCTCAGGTGAGCCTGTCCCTCCAGGTGAGCCTGGCCCTCTGGTGAGCCTGGCCCTCTAGTGAGCCTGTCCCTCAGGTGAGCCTGTCCCTAAGGTGAGCCTGGCCCTCTAGTGAGCCTGTCCCTCAGGTGAGCCTGGCCCCAAGGTGAGCCTGACTCCTCAGGTGAGCCTGGCGCCTCAGATGAGCCTGGTCCCTCATGTGAGCCTAACCCCTCACGTGAGCGTGTTCCCTTAGGTGAAACTGGCACTCAGGTGAGCCTGGCCCTCATGTAAGCCTAAATTCTCAGGTGAGCCTGTCACCTCAGTTGAGCCTGGCCCTCAGGTGAGCCTGACCCCTCAAGTGAACCTGTTCCTCCGGTGAGATTGGCCCAGGTGAGCCTGGAACTCAGGTGAACCTGTCCCTCAGGTGAGGTTGGCCCCTCAGGTGAGCCTGGACCTCAGGTGAGCCTGGACCTCAGGTCAGGTTGGCCCCTCAGGTGAGCCTGGGGAACAGGTGAGGCTGGCCCGTCAGTTGAGCCTGACACCTCAGGTCAGTCTGTTCTCTCTGGTGAGCCTTAACCCTCAGGTGAGCCTGGCTCCTCAGGTGAGCCTGACCCTCAGGTGAGGTTGGCCTCTCAGGTGAGCCAGCACCTCAGGTGAGCCTGGCGCTCAGGTCAGCCTGGCCTTCAAGTGAGCTTGACCCCTCAGGTGAGCCCTGCTCTCTGGTGAGCCTGGCCCTCATTTGATCCTGGCCCTGTGGTGAGTCTGGCCCTCAGATGAGCCTGTCCCTTAGGTGAGCCTGTCCCCTCAGGTAAGCCTAACTCCTCAGGTGAGCCTGGCCCTCAGGTGAGCCTGACCCCACAGTTTATCCTGGCCCTCAGGTGAGCCTGCCCCTCATTTGAGCCTGGCCCTGATATGAGCCTGGGGCTCAGGTGAGCCGGACTCCTCAGGTGAGCCTGACCCCTCATGTGAGCCTGTCCCCTCAGGTGAGCCTGCCCCTCAGGTGCGATTGGCTCCGCAGGTGAGACTAGTTCCACAGGTAAGCCTGTCCCTCATTCTAGGTTGGCCCCTCAGGTTAGCCTGGCCCTCAGATGAGCCTGTCCCTCAGCTGAGGTGGGTCCGTCAGGTGAGCCTGCCCCTCAGGTGATCCTGGCCCTCAGGTGAGGCTGGCCCCTCAGGTGATCCGGGCCCTCAGGTGAGGCTGTCCCCTCAGGTGAGCCTGGCCCTCTGCTGAGCCTGGCCCTCTGGTAAGACTGACTCCTCAGGTGAGCCTGACCCCTCAGGTGTGCCTGTTCCCTCAGGCGATCCTGGCCCTCACGTGAGCCTGGTCCTCAGATGAGGCTGGCCCTTAGGTGCGGCTGGCCCCTCAGATGAGCCTGTCCTTCAGGTGAGCCTGTCCTTCAGGTGAGCCTGACCCCTCAGGTGAGCCTGTCCGTCAGGTGAGCTAGGGCCTCAGGTGAGCCTGGCCCTCAGGTAAGCCTGACTCCTCAGGTGAGCCTGTCCCTCAGGTGAGCCTGGCCCTCAGGTGAGCCTGACTCCTCAGGTGAGCCTGTCCCCTCAAGTGAACCTGGCACTCAGTTGAGACTGGCCCTCAGGTAAGCCAGACCCCTCAGGTGAGCCTGGCCCTCAGGTGAGCCTTATCACTCAGGTGAACCTGGCTGTCAGGTAAGGTTGCCCCTCAGGTGAGGCTGGCTCCTCGGGTGAGCCTGTCCTTCCAGTGAGGTTGGCTCCTTAGGTGAGCCTGTTCCTCAGGGGAGCCTGCCCCTCAGGTGAGCCTGTCCCTCAGGTGAGCCTGTCCCTCAGGTGAGCCTGTCCCTCAGGTGAGCCTGGCCCTGAGTGTCAGTGCTGGGGGCAGAGCCAAGCCCAGCTCAGAGCCAGCCTGGGGATAGGGTGGGGTGTGCTGGGGTGCTGGCAGGCCCCTCCCCACAGGAAGGAAGAGTGCAGTTCCAGCTCCCTTTCCCGCTGGGCTCATCCCCGCCTCTCTCATGCGGAGTGGGGTTCAGGTTTTCTTGGGGTCCTCCTGGCCCTGGGCAAAGGCTATGTGTGCCCTCCCGTCTGAGAGCAGGACCAGGTATCCCCAGAGTGCCACCTCCCTCCCTGCTGGTTATGGCTCAATGCCAACCCTGCAGCCTTGGGCCCAGGGCCTCCCACCTTGCCCTGACCCCAGAGCCCCAGAGAAGCCCCCGCCCTCCACTGGCTTCCTCAGGGCCCCCACCCCTCTACGGGGTCCCTTTCCAGGACCAGCAGCCCTGCTCTGGACAGTTGACCACAGGGGGAAAGGAGAGAAACTCCCCCTCCAGGCTGGATCATCCTGGCAGACCTGCTGTCCCCCAAGGGGGCCATGGGGCCACTGGGCACAGCCCCAACCAGGACCACCTGCCCCCTGGAGTCCTGTCCAGGAGGCCACGCTCACCAGCATCACCTGGGCTAAAATTCCCAGAGGCCCACAGGGAACGGTCTTTGGGCCCTTCTCCTAGGAAAGTGCGGGGTGGAGGAGGGTCAGAGGCTCAGCTCAGGCTGCTCCTGGACTCTGTCCTCCGCATGCGCTGAACGTCTGCCCCGTGGGCTGCCGGACAGACGGAGGGCCAGCCTTCTGCTGCCCAGCTCCCTGGACCCCACACGGCCCTGGGGTCTGCGAGCTCAGGGTACCCAGCTGACCCGCAGACTGCCCAGCTGGCCCTGTCAAGTACCTGTGTGGGAAGCCGGGGTCTAGCGCCTGGGGTCCCTGGCCATCCTGAGCCCCCCGTGTGACATCTGCTCTGCTGGGGGCTGACCGTGGTCCCAGCTCAGGGCAGGTTGCCGAGTCTGAGGCCCCTGCTTCTCTCTGCTGCCCTCCCCCAGGCACCAGTGCCTGCTCCTGGTGGACTCAGTGGCATCCCTGGGTGGGGCCCCCATCTACATGGACCGGCAGGGTGAGTGTGTGCCCCCACCCCAGCCTGTCGGTGGGTCCTGAGGGTCAGAAGTCCTCGCTAGTGTCCCGTGCCCTGTGCCGGGGCCTGCACGTCCGTCAGCCCCACACGGGGCCGGGTCTCCACAGGCCCCCAGGCATGCGCCAGCTCCTCCCAGGGCTGGACACTCTCCATACTGACCACAGCCCGTGTCCCCGCTGGGCCGTCGGGCCGGGACAAGCCCAGGGAGAGAGGGAGGGAGGAAGGGACGCTGCAGGACAAGCAGTGGGAGAGGACCAGAGCCCTGACGGGGCAGGTGCGGGCAGTGCCAACCAGGGCAGGGACCTGGGGCCCCGTCCAGCCGGGCCTCGGTTTCCCATTGGCCCCAGCCTCTGGGAGGCGGCAGCGGGCGGAGCTCGGGTCCCAGCCCTGGCCCTCCGTCTTCCCCCGGCTGCTTGCCCAGCACCCTCCCCTTCTGCTGCCCGTATCGTAAACTGCCCTGGCGGTGGGGGCGCCCTGTGGGCGGGCACCTCAAGGTGTGAGAGCATCACCTTTCCTCCCCCCTGGGCTACCCACACCCTCTCTGCCTGCACTTTGACCCCAGCCGCGTGGGTCTGCCACGCCGAGCAGACACTCACGGGGTCCTCCGGTTAGCTCAGCCTGCCTGGAACGGTATTGGGCCTGCAGGAGAGGGGTCTGGTCCTACAGCACGCTTGGATGGTGGGTCCCAGGTTCCCCCGACGTCTGCTGGGCCGGGCGGCCCCCACAACCGCCCCCACGACTGCCCCCCAGGACGGCCCCTGAGCATGCGCCCCTCTCCCGCAGGCATTGACGTCCTGTACTCGGGCTCCCAGAAGGTCCTGAACGCGCCCCCAGGCACCTCGCTCATCTCCTTCAGCGACAAAGCCAAGTAAGTGAGCCCCGCCCGCCCCACCCAGGACCAGACTGGCATCGAAGGTCAGACTGCCGCCCCGGGGGGTGGCAAGGAGGGAGAGGACAGGCCCAGTGGAAGGAAAGGCCTGCTGGGGAGCCCGGGGTCTCCCAGCCCGGGGCACTGGGCTCTTCCCAGGCTGTCCCCAGGCCCCTCCAGTGAACCCCAGCTTCACTTGCCCCCAGGAGAGATGAAGCTCTTTCCCAGGCCTCTAGCCTCAGTCTCCCCTCTGCCATTATTTGTGGGTATACTTTTAAATGATTTAGATTCAAATTTCACCATTAAACACAGAGCATGTGGTGACCCTGTGTTCAGATTTCTGAAACACATAAACGGACAGACAGATAACTGAGCAGTAAAGGCTGTCGAACGCATTGAACAAGCAGAGAAAACCTCAGGGCCAGTACACCTGTGTGTCTTATGCATTTGGCATCCGTTTAGCATAGGGACAGGCCAGGCAACTGGGCAGAAAGCCCGTTCAGCACTGAGCAGAGGCCCTTGGCTGCTGAGAGCGTGTCTCCCTGACTTCAGGCTTGAGCCAGACAGAGGAGTCTGACTCACGTATTGCTGCTGTTCAGTCGCTCAGTCGGGTCCGACTCTTTGCGACCCCGTGAACCGCAGCACGCCAGGCCTCCCTGTCCATCACCAACTCCCGGAGTCCACCCAAACCCATGTCCATCGAGTTGGTGATGCCATCCAGCCATCTCATGCTCTGTCGTCCCCTTCTCCTTTTGCCTTCCATCTTTCCCAGCATCAGGGTCTTTTCCAATGAGTCAGCTCTTCCCGTCAGGTGGCCAAAGTAATGGAGCTTCAGCATCATTCCTTCCAATGAATATTAAGGGCTGATTTCCTTTAGGATGGACTGGTTGGATCTCCTTGCAGTCCAAGGGACTCTCAGAGTCTTCTCCAGCACCACAGCTGGAAAGCATCAATCCCTGCGCGAAGACCCTTGCATTCAGGAGGAGCAGTAGCAGCGAAGGGTAGACATCGATGAAGGGGCTCTTGCGGACTGGGCCTGCGGGGCGACCCGCAATGGGCGGACTGCCTGGAGCTTGGAGTGTGGCCGCCCGAGTCCTGGGCCTGTAGGTTAGAACGGCAGTCTGGAGACAGCATGGCTAGGGCAGTCCTCAGATTTCCCCAGTTTTCCAAACAAGTGTCCCTGATGCTTTCCCCAAACTGGGTTCCTCCGCAGTCTTTCTGTGTTTGAACTCACCATGCGGCAGACCTTCCCATCCGTCTCTCTGACCTGAGCATAGAGCAGGGCGACTCCGCGGGAGGAGACCGGCGGACGGCACCAGCCCAGGTCCCGCGGGACAGGCTCACAGCCCTGAGGCAAAGGCACGGGACAGGCTCACAGCCCTGAGGCAAAGGCACGGGCTGGACCCCCGGGGGCCTGAACACCCCCAACCCGGCTCACTTCTGAGAAACAAGGGGCACTGTTGCTGGTTCTTTCTCCACAGAAACAAGATCTATGCTCGTAAGACCAAGCCCGTCTCTTTCTACCTGGACATCCAGTGGCTGGCCAACTTCTGGGGCTGTGATGACAGGCCCAGGACGTGAGTGGGGGAAGCCGGGAGGGAACAGGGGCTGACAGGGAGGGGGAGCCCCCGTCTTCATTCCCCTGCACCCCGGCTGGAGCCACGGGCTCTCCAGTGCCAGGCCTGAAATGCCCTCAGGGGTCCCCCCAGTCCTCGAGGCCCCAGGCGTGGTCCCCGCCCCGTCCATGAGGCCCTCTCCTCCAGGAAGTCCTCACACTCCTGCAGACACTTCACACCTGGCCTGACAGCTTCCCAGTCCTGGGCCTCCGCTTCACCCGCTTCTCAAAAGGGGGGCTCCCCAGGCTTCTCTCTGAGGGGACTTTATCTTAACCTGAGCCCCTTACATGACCCTCGGGGACGGGGACGCCAGAAACTGTGCCCTGCCCAGCGGTCACAGCAAGGCACTGGGCTCCAGGCGGGACCCAGTACCCGGCCTCCACTGCCGTCCACCTGCCCCCATGACCCAGCTGGTGCCCCTCCCCAGAGCCCCGCCCCCACCCGATCAGCCAGGGCTGGGGGAGGTCAAGCCACTGCCCGACCACGCCCACTGACCCGGGCCCCCCTCTGTGCTCCAGGTACCACCACACCACCCCCGTCATCAGCCTGTACAGCCTGAGGGAGAGCCTGGCCCACCTGGCGGAGCAGGTACTGGGTGGGGTGGGGGCGCGCAGTCAGGGAGCCTGGAGCTGGGTCCCGCAGGGTGAGGCCAGGGAGCCCCCCGAGCCCCTCCCCAGGGTTCCCTCAGGCTGGGGGCCCTTGCTGGAGGAGACTAGGCTGGGGCAGGAGGGCTCTGGGCAGGGCTGGGGGCAGACAGTGATGGGACAGGTGTGACCACGTTCTGCCCTCTGGCTCCCAATAAAGCGCACACAAGGGCCCAGAGGGGAGGCAGCCTGTGAACCGAGAGGCCAGGTGGGAAGGAGAGAGGGCGGGCCCGAGGGAGGGCTGGGGAGTGAGACCCCTTCCAGGAGCCCCGCTGTGCCCGCCGCTCCCAAGGAGGGCAGGAGCCGCACGGGTCAGCGGCTGTGACGCCACCAGGGCGGCGCCCATGACCGGGGCAGTGTCCACACTCTCGGGACCCAAGAGGCCCAGAAACGCACCAGGACAGCCCCCAGGGGCCAGCCTGGGGCCAGCCCAGGGGCCAGGGAGAGGCCTGGGCCTCGGCCAGCCTCAGTGAGGCTGCATGCTGTGCTGACCACATCTGCCCTGTGTCCACTCACCTCATCACCGCCCTGGGTCGGGCGGGCAGGGCTGTCCCAGCCTCGGGCTGGCTTGTGCCACCAGAGAGGCTGAGGCTGCACTCTTGGGGGGTGGTCTCCAGAGCGGGGCCCCAGCTGTGAGCTCTGGAAGCGGGGAGGCTGGGCCCCCAGAACAGGGCCTGTGGGGTCAGGGGCTGGAAGGGCACTTTCCACACCTGGCCAGCCCCCCGCCTCTGGCTAGGTGCGTGCCCCTCCCAGGGGCCTGGAGGACCCAACTGCCGGCTGGGGCCCAGGCTATTCCGCCTCCAGACCATTTCCACACCCCCCAAAAGGCCGAGGCCCAGCCCTTGGGCAGAGTCAGGGTCCTAAACCTGCGGCTTAAGGGGGCTCCCAAGGGGCTCAGTGTCCAGGACAGGAGGGGAGACCCTCCCCAGGCCAGAGCGCCCCTGCTGTGAATACCAGCCAGCTTCTCCCACTCTGGCCCCCAAGGAGGGAACCCACTCGCCCCTCAGCCTGCAACCTGTCCCTCCAGGGTCTGGAGAACAGCTGGCGGCAGCACCGCGAGGCCTCTGAGTACCTGTACACGTGCCTGCAGGGGCTGGGCCTGCAGCTGTTCGTGAAGGACCAGGTGAGGAGGGCGGGGCAGGGGGCAGGGGCAGGGGGTCAGAGGGCAGGGGTCAGAGGGCAGGGGGCAAGGGCAGGGGCAGCAGGAGGGGGTGGGGAGAGGGAGAGCACCTCTCCAGCCCCCGTCTGAATATGTGGGTCTGAGGTGGGGGCAGTCACGGTCACGGTCACAGTTTTCTGGCCTCTGGATCTCAGGACACTTACGTGGGTGCCCCTACTCCCCCCCAAAGCCTCCTGCCTGGAGTCGTGGGTGATCTGTGAGCTGGAAGATGCCCCTTCACCCGCAGAGCCCTGGCCAGACACTAGCCTGGAAGGGGTTGGGGTGGGGTGTGCTGGATGAGACAGGCACCCCGAGCTTCAGCGTGTGACCTGCCTGACAGCAGACACAGGGCGGGGTTGGGAGGGTGGTCCCTGGAGGCTGGAAGCCCCGCCCTGAGCACCAGTCCGAGGACTTGGCTGCTGGGAGGGTGGGGACCCTGCTCTCTGGGCCCTTTCTCCCGCCTCCATGCTCGACCCTCCCCGCCACCCCTCTGGAGGCCGGCCAGGGGGGCTGCCTGGCATCTGTCATGAGGGGCCCGAGCCCCATGCATCCTGCAGGCACTCCGGCTGCCCACCATCACCAGTGTGGTGGTCCCCGCGGGCTATGACTGGAGGGACATCGTCCAGTACATCATGGACCACCACAACATCGAGATTGCGGGCGGCCTTGGGCCCTCGGCGGGGAAGGTAAGGGCCCTGCGGCCGTGAGTGCTCCAGGCCCACCGTGAGTGCTCCAGGCCCACCGTGAGTGCTCCAGGCCCAGGCCCAGGCCAGTGGCCAGCGGAGGGCCAGGGCAGCAGGAAGGGGACACCTTTCTCTGAAGCCAGGAGTGACCTCAGATGAGGGCACCCTCTGCCCCGCCTCCCCCACTTGGGGATGCCAGCCGGCTCTGCGCCAGCCTCAGTCATGGCAGCCAGGCCCCGACCCGAGGTGACCTCCTCCCCCCACCCTGCCCCCAGGTGCTGCGGATCGGCCTGCTGGGCGGCAACGCCACGCGGGAGAACGTAGACCGAGTGACCCGGGCCCTGCGGGAGGCCCTGCAGTGCTGCCCCCGCAGCAAGCTGTGAGCTGGCTGTCTGTCCCTCGTCCACTGTGGGAGCAGGCGGGTGGCCCCTGGTTGAACAGACTCTGCAGGGGGCAGCGGACAGTGGCTGCCCCGCCCAGGCGGCCCGTCCCCTCCCGGTGGAGCCTCCTGGTGCAGCCGCATGGCCCCGCAGCCCCTCCCCTTGAGCTGTCGGCCCCATAGGTCCCCGGCCTCCTACGGAGGTTCAATAAAGCCGTGGCTTCAGCATTCCCACTGTGGATCCCTGCTCCCTGACTGCGCCTGAGCTGCGGGTTGGATTCAGGGAGCAGAACCTTGCCAGAAGGATCCGGGCTGGAGGATGGGTTTTGTGAGTCAGTCAGCTGCCTGGGGCTCCTGTCACTGCACAGTCTGAGTCTAGATATTGAACCTGCAAACACCTCCTCTCCCCCCACCTCCACAGAGGCCCCACGGCCACAGGGTTACGGCTAGGGCACCAAGAGCTCAGGAGCACACAGCAGGACTCAGGCCCTGAGGAGCCCCAGGCACACACGCAGCACCCGGCAGGCCCTGAGAGCCTGGGAGGGCCCAGCCCTGGGCCGCTCTGCGCTCACATGTGCAACAGAGGGGCCCCGAGGACTGCAACCCCCTGCCTGGCGCCCCGACCCCCTGCCCCTAGCCCCTGCCTGGCGCCCCAACCCCCTGCCCCTAGCCCCTGCCTGGCGCCCCGACCCCCTGCCCCTAGCCCCTGCCTGGCGCCCCGACCCCCTGCCCCTAGCCCCTGCCTGGTGCCCCGACCCCCTGCCCCTAGCCCCTAGCCCCTGCCTGGCGCCCCGACCCCCTGCCCCTAGCCCCGGCCCCTCCCTGGGAGTCTGCCTGGGTCTGGCTCCCTCCTCTCTCCTTCCTGAGAAGGGTCCGGCCAGGCCCCAGCAGTGTGCTGCCTGCGGTCACGGCCACGTCCATGTGTGCCGGTCCTCACTGGGCCTAAGAGCCTGCAGGAGGCAGGCTCCAGGGTCCCGCTCTTGTCGAGATGGGCACCCGCCCCCCCGGCAGCCCTGAGTCTTGGAGAGGGCTGGTGTGGGCTTGGCTTTGCCCCTGTGGCTCACCAGGTGGGGGCTGGGCACAGCTGTGGGCCCTGGGTAGGGCCCCGAGCTGACCCGACGCCTGCAGCCTGCGGCGCTGTCAGCTACCAGGGGATCTGGCACCAACGGGGTGATCTAGACCCTGCCACAGGGCGGCTGCGGTCAGCACAGGGGCTCAGAGGCAGAGGCCCTGAAACCCCGGAGCTGAAGTCCTCTTTCTTCCCGGGTTTCTCACAGTCTGGGCTGCTCGGCTCCTCCCCAGGAAAGTCCTGTCCACTTGGAGGTCCTGACGACCTCGTCGCAGGTTTTCTTCCGAAGCCCTGTGGTGTCAGCTCTCTGTTGAGGTTGTGACCCCCTCTGTGGTCCTGTGCATGCAGTGAGGAAGGAGTCGAGGTTCACTTTTATCCGGAGGACACCCAGTCCTTCCAATGTTTGCTGAACAGTTTCCTTCCTGTCTGGTTGGCGTGGCCCCTTTGGCAACTGGCCAGAGGGGAAGGCCTGCCTCTGTGCTGGTGTATTACTGAGCTTCTCTCTCCTGTGTCCACACTGCACTGTCCTCAGTATGGCAACTTCATCGGAAGTCTTGGAATCGTATGCATTTTAGTCAGCTTGTCTGTTTCCTCAGAAGAGCTTATTGGAATTTTGGTAAGAATTGCAGTGAATCTATGTATCTATTGAAGCTGAAGCTCCAGTGCTTTGGCCACCTGATGTGAAGAGCTGACTCATTGGAAAAGACCCTGATGCAGGGAAAGATTGAGGGCAGGAGGAGAAGGGGACGACAGAGGATGAGATGGCTGGATGGCATCACTGACTCGATGGACATGAGTTTGGGTGGACTCTGGGAGTTGGTGATGGACAGGGAGGCCTGGCGTGCTGCAGTCCATGGGGTCGCAAAGAGTCGGACAGGACTGAGCGACTGAACAACAAAAAGTGTACCAAGATGAATGGAAACCATTAAGAAACTTGAGATTCCCATTCATGAAGGTTAGTGTAGGTCTCTAAAAATTATGCTCAGTGTTCAGCGTAGAGGCCTTGCCCGCATTTTGCTCAGTGTCACTCCTCTGCCCTTTGGAGAGAACCCAACTAGCAGGCATGCGCAGAACTGTCAGCCCACACCCCCAGGGGCATTCGCGGGCCGTCGCCACACAGTGAACCCGCGCGGCTTTCTACAGGTCGTCCGGACGATGAAGCTCCATCAGGCTTATGCTGGGACATAAGCGGAGGGTAAGCGCTGGTCTGGGGCAATGCCACGTGACACTGGTGCCTCCCGTGACCGCTAGCTGCTGTGAGCTCCCGCCCTTGTGGGGTTGAAAAGGGGGCAGTCCCCGCTCAGCAGGCACCGCGACCCCGAGGCCGTGCCGTCTGCCCTGCTGAAGGGAGCCACAGGGCAGCGCCTGGGTTGCCGCATGTGACCTGGCTCTGTTTATGTGATCCCCTGCCATTCATGATCCAACAGAGATTTTTATTTTCTAATTTATCTTTAGACCCCTTTCTAGAGCAGTTTTAGGTTCACAGCAAAAGTGAGAGGAAGGTGCAGAGGTTTCCCAAATGCCCCCTGCCCCGCAGGTGTGCGGGGCCCCCATTCTCAGAGCCTCATTTTGACCTCTGTGCCGAGGTCATCCTGTGAGCCAGGGTCTCTGACGGTGGCGCTGAGTCCTGACACTGGCCTTCGGGACATTCTGCCGGACCCTTGGCTGTGGCAGTCGGTGGTGATAACGTCTTCCCCTTGGTCCTTCCTGCCGCTGTAGCTCTTACCCCTGCTAAGTACAGCCCCCCGCGTCCACCCCAACATCAGAGAAAGGACACAGGGTGGGCCTGGACACTGCACCCCTCGCGAATCAGGTTGGACCTAGCTAAGCCCGTCTGCAGCTGCCCGCCTCGCGGCAGGGCACAGGGTGGGCCTGGGGGCATTCCGTGTCCCTTCCCATTAGTGCCAGCTCAGGCCCCGGGTTCCTCAGCCTTCAGAGAGGCCCAAGTGTCCCCTCCACAGCGTGCGTGTGACCACTTTCCGGAGGAGGTCCAGGGAGGTACCTGCCACACGGACTGACTGGGGTTTGCAGCCACCTTCTCAGGACCTGGGGCGTGGGCTGCGGCTCAGAACTTAGGAGCCACGTCCCTCGGGAGCGGAGTCAAGACTGCAGAATGCCTGCTGGCCGGGCGCCCAGAGGGTGGGCAGCCCTGCGGGGGGAGGACCACAGGCCGCCAGCAGTGCGCCGATGGGAGAACGGAGGCGGAAACAGCAGAGGGCCGAGACAGGCAGGGACGGGGGCGCCACCTGCCGGGAGCAGCCCCCGCACACGGCAGGGGTGCCTCTGCCACGGTGCCCGGGGCTGCAGGTGGCTCCCTCATGAACGAGCAGGTGAGGACTGGGGATGGGCAGGGGTCGTTCACAGGGACAGGGAAGGGTGTCTGCACACAAGCTTGTCCACTTCAGGTGTCCAGAAAGCAGGCGGTCCCGGCCCCCCGGACATAAGCAGTGCTCTAGCAGATTCAAGGCAGATTCAGAGGCCCGCCACCTGGAGCGCAGGTGCGGACGAGCTCCTGGTCCCCCGAGGGCTCTCAGCTTTCGGCCTTGACGACATCACATGGAAGGCTTGGCACGCAAAGTGCACAGCACCTTCACCCTGGGGCCTCCGAGACCCACTGTCCAGCACACTCAGATGCCCACGGGGCTGCCCCTGGACAGGCGTAGGTGGGCCCTGGGGACAAGGCCCTCCACCCCCAAATCCACTCCAGGCGAAGCCCATTCCCTCCTCCAAATGTTCCCAGAGCCTCCGTGGGCGGTGCCGCTGGCAGAGGGCAGTGAGCTGGGTGCCCAGCTCAGCGATCCTCAGCACCCAGGGCCTTGGTCTTCAGGAAGACGCTCTGCATGGCCGAGACCCGCTGCTCGTCCCGGATGTTGAAGGCCTGGAACTGCAGGCAGGGCAGGACAGTGGGGTCACAGGCCATCGGGGCCCGTCGGGCGCTCCCTGGGTCTCTCCCTCTGGGTCTTCACTTGTGCAACCCTCCCTGAGGATGGACACCCCTGGGGTCCTCTCTCCCAGGCTCTTTCCTGGATGGGCCTGACACAGGGAAGGCCCCCCCCCGCCGGGTGTACTGCCGCCCCCCCATCCCCACGCACCCTGGAAGGAGCCCGTGTGGGCTCTCAAGGTGCGGTGAGAACTGGACAGGAGCTGGAGGGGCTCTGAGGGGGGCAGGGGAGACCTAGCAGAGCTGGTGGAGCCTGGGGGCTCAAGGTGGGGCAGCTGGCAGACACACCCGGATGTGGGCATGGCCGAGGGAGCCCCGAGTCCAGGGATGCAGCAGGAAGCTGTCCCCCGGAGGCCTGGGGCAGCCGCACTTCATCACGAGGAACGGAGCCCGGGGGGCAGGCGGGGCTCTGAGCATTTGTCCAGTGTGGGTTTGCGGGTGCTTCAGGGGGCACCAGGGGCAGGCTCAGACGGCCTGGTTCCCAGAGATGGGCCCTTGGCCCTTGAGGTCCCTGGCAGCTGGGGGCGTCCACAGCTTGACGCTCCCACTGCACTGCCCCAGCGAGGACTGACCTGCCCCACCTTCCTCGGCTCCTGACCAGGGGTTGCACAGCAGGGCTCCCTCCCCACCCACCATGAACCCACACCTGCCGGGCCCCCCAGCCTCTGCGCCCACCTTGTCCAGCAGGACGTCGAAGTAGGCAGTTGCCCAGTAGGCGGGCTCACCAGCAGGCAGCTGCAGGAGCGCCCGGAGCCCGCTGCCCACACGCGGCGGGGGGCTGCGGCCCAGGTGGGTGGCGTGGATGCGCAGGGCGGCCTCGGGCTGGCTGGCAAAGCGCTCGACACGCTGGTAGAGGGCGCCCAGGTCCAGGCCCGGGTCCTGCAGCAGGTTCCACTCGGGGTGCAGGAAGTGCGGCAGGTTCTTGGTGGCCAAGCAGCAGAGCAGCACCACCAGGGGGCGGTACACGGCGCCCTGAAGCTCCGCCCAGTCCTCGGGCGCAGGGAAGAGCGCAGCGGCCCACAGCAGCACCATCTGCGGGGCATCGGGTCAGCCCACCCCGGGGAGGCCCCGCCCGCCCCGGGGAGGCCCCGCCCGCTCGCGCCTGCCCCAGCCTCTGCGCCTCCCCGGGCGTCCCAGAGGCCCCCATCCTGATGCCCCTCTTCTCCCTGGGGTCAAGAAGCTCAGGGGCTTCTGAAACTCCCACCATCCTCTGGGCCTTTCCCATGTGCCCCGTCCTGCACGAACTCCTACTGATGCCCTGCAGCCCTACACAAAATGCCCTGCCCGGTGACATCGCCCCTGCCCTCATCTGTAAGTCCAGGATGCCTGAATGCATCTGAAAACCACCAGAATAGACTTATCTGCCCCCCAGCACCTCCTGCTCCCCCACCCGAGCCCCCAGCCAGGAGCCCTTCCTGTCGCTTGGCGCCCTGCCGCACGCCCCCCAGGCCTCAGCCCAGCCGCTCCCCCTGCACACGGGCCCCGGAGAGGCCGCGCGGGACCACAAACCTTCAAGTGGCTGAAGGTCAGGCCGGGGCTCCGGCCGCCGTCCCGCCAGCTCTCGTGGTTGACCCGGTCGAGGATGGAGAGGCTGTCCAGGCGGTGGCCCGGAAGGGAGCCCAGCGCCCCCAGCAGCCTGGTGAGCAGGTAATCAGTGGAGACCCTGGAGCCCGACAGACACACCGTGGGCGGTCAGCACCCGCGCCGCCCAGCTGTCCAGGCGCCTGCTCAGATAGGACGGTCCCCCGCCTCTGCGGCCTTCTGAGCCCCACGGGATGGCCGGGCCACACGGGGGCTGGCCTGGCGCTCGCACTATTCAGGAACCACCCCTGATGGGCCCTCAGAGGCGGAATGTCCCATTTCCAGGTAGAAGCTCAGGTGCAGGACGTGGGGGGCGGCTGGGCGCCCCCAGGCACGTCCGGCCCTCTTCGTGTGGGCAGGAAGATGCCCCCATGACCCACCAGGGGTGAAGCAGTGGCTCTGTGTGGGCGGGCAGGGGCCGGGTGAAGCCCCCCGGCCAGGCAGGGTGGCGTCTCCACTCCAGGCCAGGTCGGGTCAGGATGGGACCCAGTCCCCAGCCCTGGGTTTGAGGGGAGCTCAGCCACAGCCCCGTGCCCCCACCTCCCCTCACAGACACTGAGGAGGGCTCCCCTCCCCTGCAGGACGGGCCGCCCTTCCTAGGCACAGGCTCCTGGGGGGGACCTGGGACCCGAGGCGGGGCTGTGGGGGCTCCAGGGCCGGGTGGGGGCTGCCCCCTCCCTCACAGTGGGGGATGTGCGTCTGGGAAGGGCAGAGTCCAGGGTCCATGCCTCTCTCCTCGGACACTGACTGCCCTCCCCAAGGGGCCTCCCCGCTGCCCTGTGCCCCCAGGTCAGTCCCCCGACCCTCGCCACTGTCCCACCAGAAGGGAAGGCGCCGGGTGGGGTGACAGAGGAGGCCACCCAGGACAGCCCCCCAGAGTTCCGAGTCCCCCCTCGGGTGCCTGACAGCACCCTCTCCCCAGGGGGACAGAGGGCGCCTCCCCATCCCCCAGTGCCAGGAGGCGAGGAGCTGGCAGCAGGGGGCAAGCAGTCTGGTGGGATCCCTGAAACCCCAGAAACAGCAGCGCTGTTCAGGAGCCTGGGCAGAGGTGGGCAGGGGACTCTGCAGGCCCACCTGCCTGCAGTGGGGAGCAGAGGGCTGATAGGCCACCCCTCCCGCCGGCTCCCCGGGGCCCCGCACACCCGGAGTGCGCCCTACCTCCAGAGCTCAGCGCTGGCTGGCACGAGGGCTGCCTCCTGGCGGGCGATCCCTCGCAGGGCGCCCTCAGGGAACCCTGGCACAAGCCGGGCCCCTTCCAGGGCGGGCACCCTGAGCCTCCTCCGCACCACGGGCACCACGTTGAAGTGGAGTGTCCTCCAGCCGCTGGACACCCGCAGGGACAGGCCGAGCTGCTCCTCCCTCAGGCTGTCCACGCTCAGGGAGCCTGCAATGGGCCACCCGCTAAGCCAGCCCCTCTCCCAGGCCGGCCTCTGAACCCCAACCTCCAAGCCTCCAAGCCTCGGGAGGTGCCTCTAACAAGGTACACTGAGGCCGTGAGGGGGGCCCTGAGCCAGTGAGAACTGCTCACGGAACAGACGTCGGGGCCTGCTCAGGGGAAAGCCCACAGGAGCACCCGGGGTGGGGGGTGCACCGGGGATCTCTAGTCCAGGGGCGCACCCAGGGAGACCAGGCCGTGGGCACCGTGGCCTGGGACCTGGGACCTCAGCCTCCAGAGCACGGAGGAAACGCGCTTCTGTTGTTTGGGCTGCCAGGCCCCTGGGGTCTGGAGGAGGTTCCTAACCCTTGGCTCGAAGAGGCTGATTTTAAGGCTGTGCCCCACGCCCTGGGACACCCAGTGCCCCTCAGTCCCTGGTTGCCTCAGCACCCTTTTCCTGGACCCGTGGGCCCCTAACCCCGGGCCGGTGGGTCACAGCAGCCCCTCTGCTGGGGACACGCTGGGCTGCTGGAGGTCGGGTCCTTCCCTCCCCGCAGCCTGTAGCCCCTGCGGGTCCTCCAGAGGGTGGGGGCAGCCTCTGTGGCATTCCAGCTCCAGAGCCCGAGGGGGCTGGCTGTAGCTGGATGTCCCCTGATCAGACCCGCCTGCTCCCCACTTTCCACCCCTGTGCCCCTACGTGACCTGAGAGCCCCCTCCAGGCTCCACCTGTGACACCCCTCCAGGAAGGGCCAGGCCCAGGTGAGCGCCCAGTGGCCCTGCAGCCTGGGCGGTGAGGAGCTGGCTGGGCACAGCCTCGTCCAGGAGGAGGCCCTGGACCCCACCAGACATGCAGGCCTGGCACCGGAGCCTGGCTCCTGCTGCACATTCCAGCCAACCTGCTCCCCACTCCCTGCCTCCCCCCCAGACCTCAAGGGGCCCAGCCTAGCCCTGGAAAGCGCCCCAGACCACCAGGAGGGGATGCTCCATGTCCCTTTCCCCAGACACACACACACCCTGGAGAGAGCAGGCACTCTCAGGGCAGCGGGAGGGGCTCTGTGTGCAGCCTGGGTGAGGAGGGGTCGTCCCTGCCCTCCCAGTGCTGCCCAGAGAGGGTGCCAGGCCAGAGGCCAGGGGCCAGCCAGCTGGGGCCCGGAGGGCGGGTCATCAGGTCCCAAAGGGAGTCCCCAGCACGTGCTCTGGAGGGCTGTCTCGCTGCTGGAGAGCCCGGTCTGCACTACCTGCCTTGGGCCTCCCATGGCCCCGGGGTTCAGGGAAGAGCCAGCGTGCCCCCTATCCCCATACAAAGACCCCTCCCCCACAATCTCCGCAGGGCGGCTCTTGGGCCACCTTCTGTGACCCTGCCCAGAGCAGGTCCCAGCCCTACCACTGGGGCCACTCCGTCCCCTGCAGGGCCCGTCTCCCCACCAGCTGAGCGGGGAAAGGGCTCAGGGACCTCCAGCCCCTCCCATTCAGTGTGGCTGGAGGCCCCTGTCATGCAGACACCTGGGTGGTTTCGCTTCCTTATCTGCCTTTGTTCACAGAAAGGTGGCTTGGAAGGCAGCCAGCCGCACCCACCGTCCCTGGCACTCCCCGCCTCGGCCTGCCTGGTCTCACCGGTTCCCAGGGTTGGGGCGGCCTGAACCCCCGCACCTGGACTGCCTCTTCCCTTTTAAGGCAAGTGTCAGAAGCAATGCCTGGAATTTCCTGCAGCAGGAAGCACGGGTGGGGAGGAGGGGCCTGGCCACTGGGCAGAGAGAGCCCTGCAGGTGGCAGGGCCCCGTGGAATGGAGGAAGAAGGGACGAGCCCTGCCCAGCTGCCGGCGGTCACTGTGAAGCTCAGAGGGGACCGGACAAGATGCGGGCAGGGCTGAGCTCAGGAGCGCTCATGACAGGCTGCGGCCACCCAGCGGGGCGCGTCTGCCATCAGCCTGCAGCAGGCCTGTGAGGGCCAGGTGGGCAACCTCCCCGTGGGCTCGGAGTCCTCATGTCGGCTTGCAGACAGATGCCTGGCTCCCCCGCAACCCGCAGGACCTGAGCCTGGATGTGCAGTCAGACCTGAGCTCCGTACGCTGGGCGGCCCGGGACAGGTCAGCACCCCTCAGGTGGCTGCCGTCCCACTCGCTGATGTGGGGCCAAGAGGACTCCAGGCGACAGCCACAGGCACTCCGTGCCTGCCCCTCCCGGGAGAGCCGCGCACCTTGTCGCGGTCCCAGGCCCTGCCCCGCGGCCCTGCCCCCTGGAGGAGGCACTGCACCACCCTGGGCCCATGCCATGCGGATCTGTCCTTCTGGCGCCCTTGAGGTCCAGGCAGCCCCTGCTGGAAGGAGGCCCACAACTTCTGGGCTTGTCAGGAGTGCTGCCCGTGGCCCCCACCCATCAGATCACATCACCAGGGCAACCAGGGAGATGCTGAGGCCAGAGCCTGCTCAGCGGAAAGTTTCTTGCCACAGAACCTGCCCAGGACCAGGACACCAGCATACATAGAAACAGGGCTGTGCACACCAGCACACCCCCCAACACACATGTGCGCACACATGCACTTATGATCCCACAGTCCCACACTCACAGACACACACGGTCACACAAGCATGCCCTTACACAGCCACATTTGCGCACACTTACACACAATGCACATGCACTCACGATCCTACCGTTTCACACTCACACACACACGTGTTCACACACGCACTCACCATCCTGCTATCCCACACTTGCACACATGTTCACACATGCGTGCACACACACGTGTTCACACACGCACTCACCATCCTGCTGTCCCACACTTACACACACACATGCACTCACCACCCTGTCACCCCACTCTTACACACGTGTGCTTACACATGCATTCGCGGGCCTGCCATCCCTCACACACACCCCCACACATGTGCGCACGTGTGCCCTCAGATCCCACAGTCCCACGGTACACACACACCCTGAACAGTCACACGTCCTCGCAGGCGCATGGAGCACAATCGCCCGCACCTGGCGCGATGAGGCGGTGGTGCTTGCAGTACACGACGGCCGCCACCAGCAGGTCCTTGAGGACCCGCAGGACCTTGCTGGGCACGATGTGGCCACAGCTCCTGGCGCTGCCCTCCAGGGAGGCCTCGAAGACATCGCCCGCCTTCCAGCGCTCCAGGCCGGCTGCTTCCTGGGGGAGGCCCAGGCGGCAGCACCCCAGGCCGCCCCCTGCTTCGGCGGCCCCCACCTCCTCAATCACCAGGGCCTCGGCATCCACCCACAGGGGCACCTCCACGTCCAGCGGGCCCTCCGAGGAGCGCAGGGCAAACTGGAAGGCCTCCAGGTCCCGGGAGTAGTCCACGAGGAAGCGGGGGTCCAGGGCGTGTGCGCGCTCCAGCAGGGTGAGCACCACGTCCTCGGCGCGCTGGTGTTCCTGCGCCCGGGACGCCGCCCGCGAGCGCAGGGCCTGCAGGTAGTGGTGCCACAGGGGCACCTGCACGGCCATGGCTGCGGGCACAGCCCCGCGGACGGGCAAGGCGCCGGCAGCAAGCGGGCTGGCTCCCACCAGCAACTGGCGGGCGGGCGGGCGGGGTGCAGCGGCTAAATAGCTGAGCGGGGCCCCGGCTTTGAAGTGGGGGTGAGTCAGGCATCAGCGATTAGGAACGTCGCGGGCGGGCGGGGCCTGGCTTCCCTCCCGCCACCGCGGCTCCACGGCCCAGGCCCAAGAGCGTCCAGGCTCGGGACTTTGCCCCTCTGGGCCTGGCCCCCCCCCCCACCCCATGCTGTCCTGTCCTGGGTGCCCCTTTTCCACCCTTAGGCCCGTCACAGTAGCCGCACGTGGGACATGGGCCATCCGAGTGGGACGTGGGCCATCCCCGCTGCTTGGCCGCGCCAGACCCCTCAGTGGGAGCTGTCCACTGCAGCTGCCACCTCCCAGCAGCCTCTCTCTGAGGGCCAGGCCGCGAGGCTGTGTTTCCACGGCAACCCGGACACCACCCCCCTCAGGCGCCTGTGCCCATGTAAAGCAGGGAGCCCAAACCCACTGCCTCCTCCCCCTGCAGGGCATGTGTCCAGCCCCAGCGCCCAGCCCCAGGCCCTCAGACCCTCGAGGGGCCCACCTCCCACCCACCTGCCCTTAGGCCTGAGAGGAGTCTTCACCCCCGGGGCCTGGTGCTGGACCGAGCCCGGTTCCAGAGGGTGCCTCCCTGGGCCTGCCTGGCCAGCCTGGGAAGCCTCGCCCTGCCGCCCCCTCCAGCACAGTCCAGCCCTGCCTGCCACTTCACAAATCCCAACCAGCCTCGGGAACTGCCCTGCCGACCCCGGGCCCCGCCCGGCTGGCCGTGCATCTGCGTTCAGCCACTGCATGGTCTGCAGACAGTGAGTATGGGGCCCTCCCCTGGCCAGGCGTCTGGAGACGCTGTCCCTGCAGCATTCCAGGGGAGCCCCTGCCCCCGCCCCCGCCCAAGACACCCAGGGAGCTGTGCCCATTTCAATGCTGTGGGCAGGACCGGCATCAAGCACTCTGTTCCTGGTGCTTGGAGACCCCGCTAAGAAGCTGCAGCCCCCGTGGGGGTGTCTCCGCTTCCACACCTCCCAGGACGAGGAGCCCACCACCTCACAAGGCAGCTCGTGAGAGTCAAGAGAAAATAGATTCACGTCCTCGGCCCTGGCTGGCCCTGCCCTCAGGGTTAGCCCAGTTAGCCCAGGGCATGCCTGCCCCTCCCCAGGGCAGCTCTGGGGGTTCAAGCCAACGCTGTTAGCAGCCCTCCTGGTGCCCTGCTCATCCTGCCTGCTTCCCGCGCCACCTGCCAGGAGAATGCTGACCTGCAGGGAGAGGCACTGGGGCCCTTCCGCCCTGACCTGACCCTTGGCACGGGGCCCTGCCTGCATCTGGAGCCACTGTCTGTGACTCAAGGATTCTCACGTCGCTCCAGCGTCACCCTCCCACGAATCTCACAGCTCTCCTGAATCCACCCAGGAGACCTGGCGACACCTGTCTACCCAAAGTGCCAAGAGCTTTGAGCCGCGGGAAGGCCCATGCCATGCCCAACGGGCTGCCTTGGGCTCTGCGCTCTGAGGACCCTGGGGCAGGGGCCCTCCCCGCCCGGGGCACCAGCCCCTGCTGTCCCTGGAGCGCTGCTCCTGGTCTGCGACCCTGAAGGGCTGGAGGCTGGCCGTGCACACTTCTCACCCTCCCCGTGCCCATCCTTGCCCTTTTCTGGCGCCCCTGCTCCCGGCACCCCACAACCAGGCCCATGTGCCCCAGGGTCTGGCAGACCCCTCGGACCCAACAAACTCAGCATGCATCTCCAACCACAGAGGGTTCTCCCCGCCCCGCTCCGGTCTCAGGGGAGCCCCACTTCTGCCCAGCGAGTCCTGGATCTGTCCCCCCACGCCCTGCAGACTGTCCACCCAAGCCCACCTCTCCCCAGGCCTCTGGTCCCTGGGAGCCTCTCTGGTGTCAACCCTGTGTCCATACTCCCAGGAACCTTCTCCTTCATCTCTGGCCTAGCCTCAGCCCCTGCTTACCTGACCCCTAACCACTCCTGTGTCCCCTTGAGCGGATCAGGCAGGCTGGTCCCCTGACAGTCCCTGACAACACCCCTGCCAGGCATCCTCAGTGTGCTCCCCCACCCAGGGTGGCTGCCAGCGGCCAGAGGCGCTCCTGCAGCAGGCACTTGGGCAACAAGAGGGATTGTGGGCATGTGGGGCAGACATCCCGGGAAGCTGGACGTGAGCTCCCTGCAGGGAGAGATGAGAGAGACAGAGGGGAGCAGGCACCCACCCGGCAGGCCTCAGACCCTAGGACATCCACCCGAACAGGCTCCTGAACGGCGGCCCCCACATGGGCTCAGCACAAGTGACGGACAGTCCAGGTGGCCAGGGGCTTGCAGAGAAGGGAGGCCAGGCCCCCCGAAGGACACCGCTAGCAGTCACCCTGGACACCCTCCGACTGGCTGGGGTCAGACCCAGGCTCTGGCCCCAGTCCTCACCCAGTGTGGCCTGCCTCCTCTGCCTGCCCACGGCGCTAGCCCATTTGTGCCACAGCCCGTATCACCAGCCACCGCCTGACTAGGCGGTAGACACGTGCAGGGGTGCAGCTGAGCCTGGCTTCCTGGATGCACCCCCAACACTGTGGCAGGATCTACCACTGCCCCTGGTGCCCGCAGGCCGGGCACTGTCCCCCTGACCACCCGTCAGCCTCGGAGGCTCTGCAGGCAGCCGGGAGGGGCACGGCGGGTGGAGGGAAGGCCAACGGCCCCCAGGAGCCAGCCAGCCACCTGGCTGAAGCCTCTCCTCCCAGGCTACCCGGCCCTGGGGTGAGCAAGAGGGAACACGCAGGACTGGATGTGCAAGGGGATGCCAGGCCAATTGACCCGGAGGTTCACGGAGAAGCCAGGGAGGCCGTCATGTCCGCAAGCAGCCTCAAGAGGCCCGTGCGAGCGGGTGCGGGGGTGGGGCTGGGGTGTGAGGCTCTGTCCGTCCATCGAGCAGGGGCTGCAGAGCCCTGAGGGGGCGAGCTGTCCGGGTGCCTGTGGACACTGGGACCCCTTAAGAGGGAGCAGGCGTGTGGGCGACCAGCAACGGTCCCCAGGAAGGTAACCCCCGCCCCACCAAGCGGCAGTGGACAGCTGACCCATGAACGTGTCCCAGGCAGGAAGGGAGCCGGGCAGGCACAGATGGATGGGGCTGGGCAAGGCCTGCAGGGAGAGGAGGGGCTCCGAGGGCCCGTCACGGTGCGGGGAGGAGCGGGTGAGACAGGGACCCCGGCAGAGGCCCTCTCAGGCCCATGGAGGGGAAGACCACCATCAGGGTAGCCCAGGGCGGCCCAGCTCCCGTCCAGGCCGGTCAGTCAGCCCAGGGCCAGCCCGCAGCCCGCAGCCCTCCCCTGCGTGTCAGTCGCTCACTCGCACCCAACTCTTTGCGACCGCGTGGACCATGGCCCGCCAGGCTTCTCCACCCGTGGGATTCTCCAGGCAAGAGTGCTGGAGCGGGTGGCCATTTCCTCCTCCAAGCCCTCCCCTAGGACGCGGCGTCAACTGCACAGCCCGACCCAAGAGTCGAGCAGCTCTCTCCTGAAGGTGCCGGGTGGCGGGGGGCGAGGGAGGCATTTGCCTCCAGGTCTGCAGGCAGGAATGGGTTGTTTTTGTTGTGACGAAAAGGTAGCAGAAAGCTGACTGTCTCCTTGAGCTGCTCACAAGTGTGGCTGTCGGAAGGCGGGGCAACAAGTCACTCCTACTCCCCTTCCCCAAGACCAGCCCCCAAGCGCGCCCACAGCAGCACCCTTGGGCAGCCCTCTGAGTGGACAGCTGGGCTCTGCTCCTGGGGCTGGACGCCCCCTGGAAAACCAGGGCTGGTGGTCCCCCGTGGTCTCTGGGCAGTGGCCTGGATGTCATGGGAGGCCCCCACACTGCACAGAGACGGGAGGAGTTGAGGCCCATCTCCCACAGTGCACAGGCCTGGGGCCTGCTCGGGGGGACCCTGAGAGGCTGGCAAGCAATGCCCCTGAGCATGAGCCTCCCACCAACACCCCGATCCCGCAGAGAGTCACACACAGTCTTAAGCATGGACGGAGGGCTGGGCTGGCTGGAGGCACCAACTCAGAGTGGCTGGGGCCGCAGGGCAGCGGGAGGGTCAGCGGTTCCAGCCGGTGCTCGAGCCTGTGCCCCAGCGTCCAGGACTGGGCTGTATTTTGATGCCACAGCAGGGTTCTCAGGCCAGCTTCTGTCCAGCACCTGCAGGGGACACAGCCCCAGAGGCCACAGAGCTGGGTCGGCGGAGTCCCAGCCGCCAGGGGAGCTACTCCTCTCGTGAGCAGTCCCCGGCCGTCCTGCACGCTCCTGCCAGGGGCGTGAGGAGGCTGGGGGCCCGGGGTCACGGAGGAGCCCCGCCAGTCAGATCCCGGCCGATCACAGCGGGGCCAGCCTGGAGGCCGCGAGGGTGGGACAGGGACGCCTGCCCTCCCCAGGGCTGCCTGTGACTCGCCTTCAGAGGACACGTCAGGGCCACGAGTCGTGTCCGTGGCCGTTCAGGGGCTGCTGTGGCCTGAGCACGGGGAAGTCAGTGCTTTGCTGAGAGTCTGAGGTCCCGTCCTCTTGGAGCGGGTCTAGGTCAAGGGTGGCAAGTGCTGGGGCCCCCGGGGCCAGGCAAGGCCAGCCAGCTCTGCCTCTGCTTCCCCGCCCCTCACCCTGTGGTCCCCGTCCACTCGTGGGCCCAGCGTGGCCTGGGCTCTCCACTGTCCCCGGGGAGTCTGCGGGCGACCTGTCGCCGTAGACGCAGTGCAGGCCGAGGAGGACGCAGCGAGGCCCCTGCTTCCGGGGGGGAACAGTGCACAGGGCCGGGGCACGGCTGGGCCGGGGGAGGTGGCCAAGGCCTCAGCGCAGCCCTCAGTGCCCGGGGACTCCCTCCAAGTGCTCAGGGGAAGGCGCACGGTCCGCGGGTGGGAGTCAGGACAGCCCCAGTCCTCCCCGACCCCATGCTCCCCCCCACAGGGCCCATGTGCTGAGCACCTCCACAACACCCTCCACTCGGTCCAGAGTGTTCCCTGGGGGCCGCACCTAGGCCCTGGGCTACGCCCCGCCCGAGGGCCCTGCTGGCCTAGTGATGGCCCCAGGTAGAAGCCACAGCATGGACGATGGGCAGGGAAGCCCTGGGTGGTGCCCACCAGGCCCGTGTGAGCCCTAAGAGGATGGCCACTGGGGCCAGAGGGGCGTCTCCGAGGAGAGGACGCTGAGGGGGGCAAGGACCGCAGACCCCTGGGTGCTCTGCTCCGCCACGAGGCTTCAAGGGGGCAGAACAGGCCGGGGTGGGTGTCGGGCAGGGCGGGGCATGGGCATTAACCACCCCAGCCCCCCAGGCTCACCAGCTGGGTTCATTTCTGACTGTGAAGTCTGGTCTGGACTCGTCCGAGTAGTCTGCACAGACAGTCACACCCACCTCTGCAGCCCCCGTCCTCCCCCTGCCTGAGCCCCCCGCGCCTGGCCTCACCCATCACCACTCCTGACAGGTCAGCTTCTGCCCATGCTCATGTGGCCCCAGGAAGGTGCGGGGGAGGGAGCGGTGGCCTGCCCGTGGCAAGTGGGACACGAGTGACCCCGGGGCAGGTCCCCCGGCGGGGCTCCCGGGGACCAGCCTCCAGAAGGCTCACCCAGGGCTCCCCGGTCCCCGTGCAGACTCAGTCTGCCCACCCGTTACAGGCATTGCACCACTGAGTCCCTTTGCAAAGGCTTGGAAAATGTCATGGTTTATGATCCTCAGTCAGGAGGGACCGGGGGTCTGCGCGCCTCCCCCACCTGCTGTGTGGCCCCCAAGCACACAACTCCTTCCAGGCAACTGCCCAGAGGAGGGCTAGGGCCCTTCCCTGCATGGGTGGGGGTCTGGGGGAGAGGCCATCCCCTCCCCCACGTGGTCACTCAGGTAGACAGCGTCACCCAGGGCGTCTCCAGGTCTCTGGGGAATCGGCTTCCGGACAACAGCGTTCCTTGGTCCCCACGGCAACAGAGCCGCCCTCCTGTTTCCAGGGAAACCAAGCCCTCTGCGTCGTGGTTGCTGCAGCAGCGCCTATGGGTTCAGTCAGCCACACTGTCCTGCCAACTCAGAGGGGCAGCTGGGCGTCCAGGACAGAGGAGCCAGGTGCTGCCGGGGTGTAGGGCTGGTGCTCAAACACAGGTCCCAGCCTGGCCAGGGTCCTGAGAGGAGAGTCTCGGGCCGCAGAGCCCCTGCTTTCTCTTGGGTCCTGTGCACCAGCCCGTGATGAGTTCTGCCTCCAGTGAACCAGGCAACGGGGACTCCACCAAGCAGTCCCGGCTGGGGCTGGACGCGGTGATCAAGGTCAGTGCTGTGGCCGCCCTCCAGCACCCTCCTGGGCACAGGGGCTGAAGGCCCCTTGGGAGGGAAGGGACCCTGCACGGAAGGACCACACCTCCCCGGCTGCAAGGGGTACTTTCCACGTGCTCACGTGGTCAGCGTGGACATGGAGTAAGTGCGCGCACACATACACACACACATGCACACACAGGTGCACACACAACACACGGGTGCACACACAGACACACGAGCACACACACAGGTGCACACACGTGCAGACTCCAATAGGACAGAGTCTGGGGAGAGTCTGAACTGGAGGCTGGGGACCTGAGCCTAGGCCCAGCCCCCCGATCTGTGCTGTGTGAACTCGGGCAGCCAGCCCTCCTCTCTGCGCCCTGGGCCTGCTGCCTGCACACTGGGGGTGGGGGAGATGGAGGAACCTCCCACCCAAACAGTCTGGCTCACTGCTGCCTTGGTGGCAAAGTGTGGGAATCAGCGGGCCTTCCTGGAGAGCTGTGGGCCCAGATGTGGGTGTGGTCCACCCCAGGGTCTGTTCCGTGAGGCCCAGAAGTCCTGGTTCTGTCTTCCTTTATGGCCCCCACCTGGGCGACAAAAACCACAGCATCTGGGCGTCACCCCCGACGTCCCCCCCTTCACTCCAGACTTGCAGCCTGGTGCCCAGCTCTGTCGTCGCAGCCCCTTAAGAGCCCCGCACCCCGACCCCCATCGTCACCTGGCTCCAGCCGCCACAGCCAGCCCGTCCCCACCCTGCCTCACCTCCGGGGATCCCAGTGAACCCCTGGGAACCAGCTGACTCAGCCATTTATTAACCCAGTGACTAGAAGCTCAGAACTATGCTGTAGGGGGTGGCACGGCCCCAGGCAAGCAGATGGGTCCCCAGGAAAGTCACTGCCCAGAGCTGCGCCGGTGATTAGATGGCACGGTGGGGTCATGTGTGCACACCCGGGACGGGCAGGGGCAACAGCAGGATGTTTGGATCAGGTGGCACACAAGGCAAACACGGCGGCCCTGGGTGGGACCGTCTGCCCGGCTCCCGGGAGGCCAGCACTCGACGTGCTGAGCGCCGGCGGCCAGGCAGGGGCGGGGCCGGGGGAGGGAGGGCGGCTCACACCCCATTCCCCAGGCAGGCAGCACCTCACTGGGAGGGGGAACCTATCACCCCTTGGGAGTCCAGGAAAGCAGAACCTGAGAGTTGCAGTCGCTGTGGCTACAGGCTGGTTTGAGGGAGAAACACAGGATGGTGCCCACGTCCAGCAGCGGGCAGCGGTGTGTGGCGCACGAGGCTGCCCCCAGCTCCCGCTGCCCACGGGACACTGTCATCTGAAAGCCGTGGGGAGCCCTCGCAGGTGTGCACAGCCTACCCACCAGCACCTGTCATCTGCACGGCAGTGATTGAGATCTCAAGGCAATTACTCCTGGGCGAGCAGACGGGCGGGCGCCAAAGGTGCCCAGATAGGCCGTCCAGACAGATGGCAGGAGAGATGGCTCCTCCAGCCCTCCGGCTGCAGACAGAAACTGTGGGGCCCAGGCGAGGCGCCACTTCGGGACGGGGCTCACATGGGACGAGGCCTGAAGCTGCCCCTCTGTCCCCAGAGCCCCGGACACCCCGCTCGCTGCCACCAGAGCCGCTGCCCACCCCAGCTTCTCCCTGAGCCCCTTCCAGCCACTCACCCACACTCAGAGCTGGACTCTCTGAGGGTCTGGACCAGAGCAGGTGGACAAAGCCGGCCGACAGGCAGAGGAGCCCTGAGCAGGAAGAGCTGTGATTCTAGATCCAGTTCTGTCAGAAGTTTCAGGAAGGGTCAGATTCTTTCTTTTTGTGTTACATTTTGAGTCGTGGTGTTTTTCTAAGAACTTGTCCATTATATGTCAGTTTTCAAATTTGCTGCCCGAAGTTGCTCCTAACATCCTCTCGCTGTCGTTCTGAAGCCTGAGAGTCCGAGGCAGGGCAATCTCCCACCCCTCAGTGCTGGGGGCTTTGAGACCCAGGAGTCCCTGGGGACCCCGGACGTTGGGGTGAAGTTCAAGCGAGTCCCTGGCAGGCTCGGATGCGTGCGTCACCCCCGATCGACACTGCTTTCGCTGCCGACACTGGTGGCTGCGGGGCCTCCTTATGGTGTTTGTCTTCTGTCTCACTGATTTATGTATTTATTCTTCCTTCTCTTTTCAGTCTTGGGATTGTTGTTCTCAATTTTGAGACGTGTTTAGCTCATTGATTTAGTCTTGTTTTTTAAAAAATTTTTACTTAAAAAGTTGTAGTAAATTATGTATATGTGTGCGTGCATGCTCAGTCATGTCCAACTCTTTGGGACCCTGTGGACTGTAGCCCACCAGGCTCCTCTGTCCGTGGGATTTTCCAGGCAGGAATACTGGAGTGGGTTGCCATTGCCTTCTCCAGAAAAAAAAAAAAATTGCGGTAAATTATATATCCATAAAGTTGGCCACTTTCACCACCTTAAAGTGTGCAATTCAGTGGCATTAAGTCCACGCACACTGAGCGAGCTTCACCGCCACCGTCTCCAGAAGCCCCTCATCCTTCCAGACTGAACTCTGCTCCTGTTAACACTGACTCCCCACCCGCCCCCAGGCCCGGGGCCCATCCTGCCTGCTGTCTCTGCAGATGTCACGACTCTAGGGCCTCACTGGGAGGACTCAGGCAATATCTGTTGCTTTGCGCTTGGTTTACCTACTTAGTCACTGTTGTTCAGCCACTAAGCCACGTCCAGCTCTCTGTGGCCCCGTGGACTGCAGCACCCCAGGCTTCCTTAGTTCCTTTAGCCCTTTAGCTCCTCTTCGCTTTCTGCCATTAGAGTGGTATCATCTGCATATCTAGGGTTGCTGATATTTCTCCCGGAAATCTTGATTCCAGCTTGTGATTCATCCAGTCAGGCATTTCTCATGATGTACTCTGCATAGAAGTTAAATAAGCAGGGTAACAATATACAGCCCTGACGGACTCCTTTCCCGATCTGGAACCAGTCTGTTGTTCCGTGTTTGGCTCTAACTGGTGCTTCCTGACCTGCATACAGGTTTCTCAGCAGGCAGGTCAGGTGGGCCTGACATTCCCATCTCTCCAAGAATTTTCCACAGTTTGTTGTGATTCGCACAGTCAAAGGCTTTAGCGTAGTCAGTGAAGCAGATGTTTTTCTGGAATTCCCTTGCTTTTTCTATGACCCAATGGATGTTAGCAATTTGATCTTTGGTTGGTCTGCCTTTTCTAAATCCAGCTTGAATATCTGTTGAAGCCTAGCTTGACAGATTTTGAGCATTACTTTGCTAGTGTGTGAGATGAGTGCAAATGTGCAGTAGTTTGAGCATTCTTTGGCATTGCCTTTCTTTGGGATTGGAATGAAAACTGACCTTTTCCAGTCCTGTGGCCATACAGTTCTCATCACCTGGACCCCATGCCCCCCAACTCACCACTAGTGAAGTAGGAATTTCCTTGAGGGAAGGGGGAACCAAGGCTGGCAGGTGGTGGCCATGGGGCTGGACCCCACATCACGGAGGCATCCTCCACTCTGCACAGGAGCATTTTATAAAGCAATTCCCTCCCCCCCAATACCCTGCTCTCTAGCATATTGGAAGCACAGGGAGCGCGGCCGAGAGGAGCTACCTCATGCCCAAGGTCAGGGGCAGCAACCGAGACTGCCAGGCTGCGAAGGCGCAGGAGCAGCCAAGGGGAGCTAGGCTTTGGAAATCATGAGGTTTCTGTGGCAACAGCTCACCTCTGACGTTGGAGCATGAAGACAGCCATGGACAGTGTGTGTGCAAATAGGTGGGGTGCTTTTCCCAGAAAGCTTTACTTATGAACGAGTGGCAAGCCTGAGTCTGGCCTGCAGATGGAGTCTGCTGAGCTCAGGATTAGCAGGTGAAGGAATAAAGGGATAGTCGTGTGGGTACGGTCAGACAAATGGTGGTAGGCAGTTGAGCGGGTGGGTGGGCGTGGTGGACAGGTGGCCGGCTGGGAAAGTCATTGTCCGCAAAGTAGCGGTGAGAGCAGGGGCCCGTATTCTGGACACCGGCCTCTGAGATGAAAACTCACTGGATATTCTCTCTACCTCTGGTTGGAGTGTTGCACACACACAAAAACATACAGGCATCCTGAGTGCACAGCTTAACATCCTCCCCAGCACTTGGCATTTCCTATCGTTTTCCTATTCAGCCATTACGGTGAACAGACAGCGATATCACGGGGCTTCGCCGGTGGCTCAAGGGTAAAGAATCTGCCTGCAGTGCAGGAGCTGCGGGAGACCTGGGTTGGATCCCCGGGTCGGGAAGACCCCCTGCAGGAGGGCACGGCAACCCACTCCAGTATCCTTGCCTGGAGAATCCCAAGGGCAGAGGAGCCTGGCGGGCTGCAGTCGGTGGGGTCACAAAGAGTCGGACACGACTGAGCGGCTCGGCACACACGTGTGCACAGGGGTGCCACGTTACGGCTCTGGTCGCCACCTACCCAGCGACTAGTGGGACTGAGCGCATTTCCTGGCCCCGTGGACATCGCCCTCTGAGAGGTGCCTGCTCTACGTTGCGCCCAGTTGTGCCCTGGGGTGCCTTCGCTTCTTATCACTGATCTGGGTCTGACTGGGTAACCTAGGGGCGGCCCTTTATTGAATGCGTGCGCTGCAAACGTCTCCTGGGCGCCTTCGGCCCTCCTGACGGTGCTTCTGAGCAGCAGTTCTTAGCGTCAACAGGCGCCGCCTGCCATTTTCCCCTTAGGTCAGTGCTGCGCGTGACCTATTGAAGAAACACACTGGGCCTACCCCAAGGTCGCATTCTTCCACGCTTTCTCTTAAGAGTTTCATTGTGTTACACTCACGGTTAGACCCGCAATCTGTCTGGGACCCACCTCTGCGTGGCGTGAGGTGGGGCCCACCATGCATTCCCTTCTATGCGAATAGCCAGGCAACCTGGCTCCACTTCGAAACTCACGTCATCTTCCAAGGCCCTGCGTGTCACCCCTGTCACCACCAGCGTGTGCACACGGATGCGCATGTGTGTCTGTGCTAGTTTGCATTCACACTGTCCCACCGGTCAGGGGGTCCTCACACCAGCGCCACCCTACCCTCGTCGCTGTGGATCCGTGCCATGGCTCCACGTCTGGGAGCACAAGCTTTGTTCTTCTTCCTGACTCCCTCCGTAATTTTGCCTCTTCCATAAGACTTTTCAAATCAATCTGTTAATTTCTCCAGTACTGGCTACTCACTCCAGTATTCTGGTCTGAGAAATCCCAAGGGCAGCGGAGCCTGGAGGGCTACAGTCCCCGGGATTGAGAAGAGTCGGGCACAACTGAGTGACTAACACTTTCACACTTTTCCACATGCATTTTCGAATCAGTTTGTTAATTTCTACAAGCTAAAAACGTTGCTGGAGTTTGGACTCAAATCTCATTGAATCTATAGATCAATTTGAGGTGGCTCGAGTCTTCCAATTCACAGACAGAATCCATTCTTCCCTTTATGTTTTTGCAAATTTTACTCAATGTAGCCCTCAATGGAGAGGCCTGGCACGTTTTACTACTACAATTGCTCCTGGGTATCTGACCTGTTGGGTTGCCTACTGTTTTTAAAATGATGGTAGCTGAGAACCCAACTCTGTTCAGAGGGTCGTTCCAGCCCAAGGCATCTTCAAAGCGCTCTGTCACTGACCTCGAAGACGCAGAGGCCCCGGGCCCATGCGGGTCGCCGCACTGCCCACCTCCCGCGTGCCGGTCCGTCTGGCCCAGCGCCCCGAGGCCCTCCCGTCCTCAGCAGGCGCGCCACAGCCTGATGGCTGTTGTAGGTGCTGCCAAGCGAGTGTGGCTCCCAGCCCCTCCTGCGCCCCGCGCCCTCCGTCTCATCGTTGGTTTAAGATTCCAAAGTTGGGGGGTGCTGAGAGGGAGGGGAGGAAGGGAAAGCACCAGGGGATGGGAGGCGGTGCCAGCAGGGGGCCGGGGTGGGCAGTGATGGGGTCTGCGCTCTGCCGCTGTCTCTCCCTCAGGGTCCCCATCTGTATGAGGCTGAGACGGGTGGTCTGGGGGCTTCCCAGAGTCTGGGTAAGAGAAGGCCCATGCGTGGGACAAGAGCCGGGAGGATCTGAGAGTGCCAGGGTGAGGCCAAGCCTTGTGTGGACGGCAGCCAGGGTCCCTGCACTCATCAGACAGGCCACGTCCCCCTTCCTGGCTCAGAAATGAGGATGGGGCCCCACGGTCCTCAGCAGAAGTTCGAGCCACCAGCCACCTCTCCTGTATCCCCGAATCCTCCACCCCCTGCCCCGCACAGACACAGACTGGATGCCCATGTCGCTGCCTCTGCCTCTTCCCGGACACCTGATTGGTGTCTCATCTGGCTGGTGGACTCTTACTCACCCTTCAAGGTCCAACTCAAATGCCACCTCCTCCAGGAAGCCTGTGTGGGCATCAGGAACATGGGAGCAAACAAGATCGACCGGATGCAGGCCCTCCCCAGCGTCCTTGATCCGAGTCATTTTTCAGTTAGTGATTCAGACTGTGGACTTGGCTTTCAGTCATTCTGGTGCTGAGCCGTGTTCGACGAGCCTGCTTATGCACCAAGCGCTGATGGGGCAGGGGGCTCGGGGTGCGAGTGCAGAGGTGAACGAGCTGCTGTCCCCCACCTTCTCCATGCCTGGTTTCAGGCCTGGCAAGGACTGCCCCACTGCTACTACTTGAGGACCACACTACTGACTCGGCTCCTGGGGTGGTGCCCAGAGCCCCAGAGACCAGGACCAGGCGGTCCTAAGACGCGGCATGGCGGGGCCAGGTGTTATCCCGGACACAGAGAGGCTCTTTCTCCTAAGGAAGTGGAGCCTGGCAGGTGGCCACCCGGGCCCAGGGCCCGCTGTGCCGCAGGCCAAGCCACAGAAGGAGGGCAAGCCGACGTCTGGGGCTGGATCTGACTGGATGCCCCATCCTGGGGTGTGTTCTTCAGGCTGTGCCCAGCCCTGGGGTGCAGCGGGCCCCGTGGGAGTGCCCGGGGAGAAGAGGAGGGAGGGGCAGAGGCGGAGAAGGAGAGCGGGCTGGGGTGGGCCCAGGCCGTCCCTGTTCCCCTGCGGTCAAGGCGGGGAGACCCCAGGCCAGCGCGCCTGCGGAGCCCTGCCTCCTGGCCACTGGGCGGGTGCCGGGGGGTCCAGGGCAGGTCCTGACGCCGGCACTGCCACTGTAGATGCGCGACCCTGAGCTGCCCTTTCAGGTGGAGACAACACATATAAATGTGCTGAGAAACCTCGAGGGGCGCCGCGCTTCTCTCTTCACCCTTTTGTCCACAGACAAGGGAGCCCCTCTGTTCCCACTGCTCTGGGGGGTAGGGGTCCCAGCCTCCTCCCCAGAGCTGGGGCAGCCACAGTTTCTGCAGCGCCCCTCACGGCCACACGGTGGCACTGTTGCAGCTCCGCCGCTGCTAACCCCGTCGGCAGGCCGGGCAGCCACCGTCGGACACCCTCATTCACCGGCTCCTGCCCCCCAGGCTGCCCCCGTGTGCAGGCTGAGCCGAGGTCCCCGCCCGTTTCCCACTCTTGCAGGGTGACCGGCCGGGGCTTCTGGCCGCCCTCCCTGCCTCACCACTGGGCCCCTCTGGACCCACCTTGGCCCACCCAGGGGTCTCCCTAGCCGGGCTCAGGGTGTGCGGCAGCCTCACCGCCCCCAGAAGCCGCGGGGCTCCTTTTGCAAGTGCCCCCCATCTCTGTGGACCTGTGTGCCTGTGCAGCCCTCCGATTCAGAGGGGCCCCTCGGGGCCCGAGGCTGGGCCCAGCAAGGGGGACAGTGAGCCTGCTCTGCCTGACCTCCCCTCTGTTCTTAGCGGATCTGCCTCCGAGCCCCCTCAAGTCTGTGAAAATGGGGTCCCAGGGAAGCAACCCCCACCCTCCACGGAGCCGCAGTCCCCGGGTCCCTGGGACGCCCCCTCCCCCATTTTCAAAGCTGAGAACACAAGGCTCACGACGGCAGGTGACAGACCTGGGCTGGGCAGTGAGCTGGCCGCGGTGCAGCAGGGACCTCCGCCCATCTCTAGAGGGGAGCCCCCCCTGACCTCGGGTGGGCGGCCGGGAAGCCCATGTTCCTCTGGGTGGAGGCCCTCCCCAACCATACAGCCGCACGTGGAGGGCGACAGTGATGAATCAAGAGGTGGCCGGCCCACTGGGCCTCCCGCTGGTGGCGTCACACGGGGGCTACGACCTCCCGGGGTCCTCAGAGGCAGGCTGAGCTGACGGGGAGAAGGCCCTGGGGACACGGACAAGCTCCACGGCGGGTCTGGGGTCTTCCAGGAGGCTGAGGCCCAGCCCTGCTGTCCCCTCTGACCGCTGAGATTGCTGCCAGGGGCCTTCTGGAGCTTTCCCAGTGCACTCCAGGTCACAGGAGGACAGCCTACCCCGGGGACAGACCAAAACCCGGAGGTGGCCCCCGGCCCACAGAACTGTAGGGGAGTCGTGGGGGTCTCCCGAGGGCAAGGAGGCGGCTGACCGTGGGGTCCAAGCTGAGCGCAGGCCCAGGGGCACGCCCTGGATGGATGCCCCTCCCACTCCGCGCCCCTCCCCGCCGCCCCGGTGGTTTCTGCAGGGGAGGGGGGAGGGGCGGTGGAAGGCGGGGTGGGAGAGGGGAGGGCCGGGTGGAGGGGGGCGGCCCGAGGCCCTCCGCGCACCCCTGCAGCGGCTCCAGCTGGGCCTCGGCCCATCGCAGGCACCCGGCCGCAGCTGGAACCCATTACGCCCCCAGCTCCTCCGGGGACGCCCCGGCTAATAAGTGACCCTCTGTAACTGTTAGGAATGAGTCAAGCCTGTGCCGCGGCTTTTTCCCGTTAGCGCGGGGAGGGCGCGGGGAGGGGGGCCTCGGGCCGGGGCCTTCCTGGCCTAGGAGGAGGCTTCCTGGACGTGACCCCTCAGAGAGGACCGCGGCTGGGCGCCTGCCTGCAGCCTCGCCTGCCTGGAGGACCGGGCAGGCCTCGGTGGTCTTGGCGCCCCTCCCCGGCTGGGCCCGGAAGGGGCGGCCCGCATCTCCTCCCCTCTCTCAGCTCAGGGAGGCTGCTCACGACCCACCGGTCATACTGAGGGGTCTGCAGGGAGGTGCAGTGAAGGTTCCTCCCAAGGCCTCCCGGGGGAGGCAGCTGCCCGCAGCAGGGGAAGGGGAGCGGCCTTCTCACCCCCGGGTCCTCACTCCGGGCTCCTCACTCCAGAGTCCTCACGGCAGGGTCCTCACTCCAGGGTCCTCACTCCAGGCTCCTCACTCCCGGGGTCTCACTCCGGGGTCCTCACTCCAGGCTCCTCATTCCACGGTCCTCACTCCAGGGTCCTCACTCCAGGCTCCTCACTCCCAGGGTCTCACTCTGGGGTCCTCACTCCGGGGTCCTCATTCCACGGTCCTCACTCCCGGGGTCTCACTCCGGGGTCCTCACTCCAGGCTCCTCATTCCACGGTCCTCACTGCAGGGTCCTCACTCCGGGCTCCTCGCTCCCGGGGTCTCACTCCGCGGCCGGGCAGCAGGGTTGGCTCACTCTCTGCGCCTCACTGAGCTGCTTCGGGCAGGGCAGGATCTCTCAGGGGTCATGCTTGGATCCTGGAGTGACTCCTGGCCCCTCTGGAACTGACATGGAAGTGAAGGCTTTCTGTCCAGGCAGATTTGAGCAGAAGAGGCGCGGTTTGGGTCCCAGGCACGCGGATCAGGCTGAGCTTGTGCCTGGCGTGGCGGGAGGGCAGGGCTGAGCCCAGGTAGCCTTCCGTCCCCGCAGCCTGGCCCGAGATCAGAGCCAGGTGAGGGTCTCGGCCTCACGAGGGTCTTCAGGGAAGGCAGAGGGGGTGAGGACAGGCAGGTAGAGGCTGTGCAGCGGTCACGCACCACGCCCTGGACGAGGGGAGGGACCCTTGGGGGAGTCCCAGGTGAGGGTCTCCGTGCACCATAGGACAGGGTGCTAGGCCCTCGGGGGTGGTGAGGGGACCCTGGTCTGTGGCTCTAGAGCCCCCGGAGCAGACATCCACCGCCAGTTCCTCCCTCAGCCCGGACTCATGGCCTGAAGCTCTTGGCGAACGCCACATCCGGTGGGCAGCTGGGCACGTCCCGACCCCGGGCAATCCCTCTCGGTGCGCGCTCACATCCAGAGCGCTCACGCCCGTTCAGAATTGACTGCCTCGGCCCCTGCGTTCACACGTCCTCCCCGTAGTTCGGGCTGAGATCAGCCCCAGCGCAAAGGCCCTGCCCTGCCCTGGGCCCTGGAGAGCACCCAGGCCCCCCGGCGGGACACCTTCCTGCAGCCAGGAACCCACAGGGCCGAGGCCAAGTGCCAGCCGGAGCCTGGGAGCCCGGGACCAGCCCCCAGCGGACCCGGGTCTGCTACTGCTCCCAGGCCTGTTCGGAGTGGTTCCACCACCGCTCACCTGCTCTGGAGGGCCAGGCCAGGGGCCGTGCCCTCTGTGTGCTCACTGCCCTGCCTGTCCTGCCCCGCCCGTCCCTGGGCCCCGGTGGCCCCTCCCCGCACACAGGGCGGCCAGCCTCGTCCTCCAGGAAGCCATGTGGGTGCAACCTGGTCCTGCTACCAGTTGCCAGCCCCTCTGTCCACAGGGCTCTAAGCCCGCTGGGTGGGGTTCAGGGCCCTCCCTGCCAACCCCCACTGTGAAAACCAGGGGAACGCCTGCTCCAGGGGCGCCAAAGGCGGGGGCTCTGCCTCCCAGCGTCCCCGGAGAGACCCAGAGCCAGGTGGACAGGCTGCCAGACTAGGGGCTGGCCTGGCCACAGGCTGACCCTGCTGCTGCGCCTGCAGGGCTGCGGGAGCCCCCGGCCACCCCGGGCCCCGGGCCGGAGGAGCACGCACTCCTGCAGGTCAGGGCAGCCCCACAGAGGCGCTCAGAGCCTGGGCTAGGAGCTCCCTGACCCTTCTCCCTTCCTCACCTGAGCTCAGAGCAGCCCCGGGACGGTCAGGATGCCCACCCCCTTCACAGGTGGCCTCGGGGGACCTCGGCCTCGCCTGGTCCTCCCCAGGGTGGGGTGGTGCCCCCGCCCCGACTCCAGTGGACTCATGGGGGGTAGGCAGCGGTGCCGGGACCTGCCGGCCCCAGGGGTCTCTCGGCGCGTCTTTCAGAGGCTGGAGGACACCGTCCTGAGCCCCACGGCCAGCAGAGAAGACCGGGCACTAACCGTGCACGGGGGGCGCTGGCGGGCCTCCCCCACCCCCGTGCCTGCCCGCATCCGTGAGATCGTGGCTGACAGCCTGGCCGAGGGGCCTCCCCAAGGTGAGGGGCGCCCCAGGGGAGCGGCAGGGAGGGCGGTGGGAGTCCAGCCCCGGGGGGCCCTCCCTGCCCCGTGCCCTGGCCTGGCTGGCCCCTCCGGGCCCGTCTGCCCTGTGCTAGGGTGAGACCCACACCCTCCCACGGGGTCACCCACGGAGCTAGACGCTGGAGCTAGACGCTGGTCTGCGCGGCGTGCTCACCCCTGAGCCGCGGAGACCGGCCCCACCCAGCGTGCGTTTCTGTTCGTGCCTCTTGCGGCTGCCAGTCTCGTTTCTCACTGGATGAGTGAGAACCCTAAAGGCTGGTGCTCGGAAAGCGCAGGTGCAGGGCGGCAGCCCGCCGGACTCCGGGCCCGCCCACCGGCCCCACTGCCGGCCTCTAGCTGTCGGCCACCAGCCTGGCCCCAGGCCGTGCTCCTGACCCCTCGTACGTGGGCCCCAGAGACCCCTTTCGGTAGTGAGGGCCTCTCCAGCCTCCGAGAGGAGCCGGGGGCCTCGCTGGGTGTGTTAAGGAATGAGAGAGTCCCTGCGTGCTTAGGGCAGCACTTCCTATTCAGGAGGGGACGGGACCCTGCGGCCCTGAGTCAGCGGTTCTCAAGCCCGGCGGGGGTAGGGGTGCCCAGTGTCCAGGCCGCCCCCACAGGCCCTCTGCTGTGCTGGTTTGGGCTGCACTGGGGAGAGACATGAGTGGGCACGTGCCCACCCAGAGGAGAGGAGGCGCCGCTCCCCCGCACTGGGGGCCCCTGGGCCGGGTGGACAGGCTGCTGGACTGGGGGCTGGCCTGGCCACAGGCTGACCCTGCTGCTGCGCCTGCAGGGCTGCGGGAGCCCCCGGCCGCCCCAGGCCCCGGGCCGGAGGAGCACGCACTCCTGCAGGATGAGCTGTCCCGGCTGGAGGACCTGCTGGCCCAGGCGGGCGCCGAGCGGGATGAGCTGGCTGGCAGGTACCACGCAGTCAGCGAGCGGGTGAGTGCTCAGGGTGCCTGGCAGCCCGCCCTGGGGTGAGCCACAGGCCCTCCAGCAGGGGGACAACAGTGGCCGGCCACGGCCGAACCCTGCGCCGCAGAGAGAGAAACTGAGGCTGGGGAGGGCAGGTGAGGCAGGATAGTGCCTAGGGATCCTGAGCTGACTTAGGCAATGACTTGTGCCCGCCTGCCCAGAGCCCTGGGGGACGGCCAGGACAGTCCCAACCCGTGGGGCCAGCGCCCTGCCCAGCATGAGCGTGTGGACATACCTGCCAAGGGGAGGCGAGCAGGCCAGAAGGAGCTGACTGCACCCCAGCCTCGCCCCTAACAACCGAGGCAGACAGACAGGCCCTGGACACACCCTCAGTGCCCCCGGCGGCAACAGGGCCTGCCAGGGTGACCGGCTGCAGTAACAGGCCATTGGGCCCCAACCTGTGCGGCCGGGATGGTCTCCCGGTGTGCGGGTGGGGAAACTGAGGCAGAGTGGTGATGGAGGTCACCGGGCAGGGCCTCTGTCTCATGTCCACCGCCCCAAGTTGTGGCCTCAGAGCAGGACGGGGCAGGGTGCCCGGCCCACAGCGGGGGCGCTCACAGCCCGTGTCTGCATGGGCCCCTGCTGTATGCGGCGGGACGGATGACCCCAGATGAAGAAATAGGCTCACTGCCGGTCCCAGCCGAGCAGGGTTGTGCTGCAGGCTGAGAGATGACCCGGTCCGGCCCTTTCTCTGGTGTAACCAGTGACCGGGGCTGAAAGCCTGATGGCCCCAGCCGGCCACGCCTCCTCGAGGGTCCTGAGGGCTTCCTGGGGCCGGCGGTGTGCCCAGCCCCATGAAGGGGCCCCCCCGGACCCCCGTCCTCACCCCCAGCCCCACGAAGGGGCCCCCGGACCCCTGTCCTCACCCCCAGCCCCATGAAGGGGCCCCCTGGACCCCCGTCCTCACTCCCAGCCCCATGAAGGGGCCCCCTGGACCCCCGTCCTCACCCCCAGCCCCACGAAGGGGCCCCCGACCCCTGTCCTCACCCACAGCCCCATGAAGGGACTCCCGGACCCCTATCCTCACCCCCAGCTCCACGAAGGGTCCCCCACCCCTGTCCTCACCCCCAGCCCCATGAAGGGGCCCCCTGTACTCACCCCCACCCCACAAGAGGCCCCCCACCCCCGTCCTCACCCCACCCTCCCAGGGAGCTCCTCGGGCAGGACCAGTGGGGCGGGAGCACTGGGTGAGCTCGCCGCCCGCCCCCTCCCCGGCCCGCGTGGAGCTGGGGGTGGGGGCGTCTTCCTAGCACAGGGTGGGGAGATGTTGGGAACAAGAGGCCAGTGGGAATAGAAGCCGCAGAAGCCCTGCAGCCAGATTAGGCAACCGCGTGAGTCAGTGAGATCCCAGCTCCAGGCCGCCCCCGGCACCCCTCGAGCGGACCACGGAGGAGCCTGGTCTCCGAGTGCCCTGAGGAGACGGGCGGGCGGCTGGGGGTGGGCGTGACTGCTTCCTGGGCTTCTGCCTCTTTCCTCCTCGGATCCCTCAGCCCTTCCGCGGGCCTCAGGGGAGCCCCACCCTCCCCGCCTCCTGGGCCCTAGGCCCCGCCGCACGTGGGTCCTCGGTTCTCCTGGTCTTCCTGTCTCAGCCCCTGCCAGCCGGCGCCCTGGGCCTGCTGCAGCCCCTCCTCGGACCCCCAGAATGTTCTCTGGGTGCGGATCTGGGTGACGCCCCCGGCCCCCAGCAGCCCCTTTCCCTCAGAGCGAAGTTCCCATCAGCTCAGCCCTGCAGACTCGCAGGTGGTCTGGGCCAGTTCCTGGGGCTCCCCTGCCGCCAGACCCACCTGGGGGCTGCAGGCTCACCTACTGTGGGGTGGCCTCGCCGCCCCCCCCCCCCCCCCCCCCGCTGGATGAGGGGCCGGTGGCGGACAGAGGGTCAAGCACAGGCAGAAGGGGCGGGGTGGGGCCCTGTGTGGCTCACTGCCGCGTGGGGGACCGCAGACCAGCTCCACCTCCCCTTGCCTGGCCTGATGCGGGGCCTCCTCAGCCGGCCGCGGCACGAGGCGCAGGGCTGCTGTGGGCCGGCCACCAGCCTTACCCCTCTGACCACACCCCGCTCGACCGCACCCCTGACCCCAGCCTGACCCCCGCCCAGCTGGAGACCCCCAGAGCCCTCCCACCGTCCTGGGGAGGGCGCTGTGCCCAAGCCACCCAGCCCGCAGGGCTTGGAAGCAGCCGGCCAGGTGGGTCAATGTCCTCTCAGCTGCAGGCCCGGCTGGAGACCACCACGGCCCAGCTGCGGAGGTCGGAGCTGGAGCGCAGCATGGACCTGGAGGAGGCCCTGGGCCGTCTGGAGGCGGCCGAGCAGAGGTGAGGCCGGGCCGGTGCGGCCAGCAGGGCTGCAGGGAGCCCGCCGGCAGGGCAGGTGCTCCGGGCTGTTGGCGACTCCTCCAGAGAGACTCCGAGTCAGAGCCAGGGGGTGCGGGGCAGGGCGGGCGGGGGCCGCACCCCTGGGCCTCAGTGTGCTCCCGGGTGAGCCACCCTCAGCCCCCCACACCAGCTGGGGCAAGGGTTCTGGCCCATGCTATGGGCAGGTCACTGGAGCTGCCCTGGACCTTGGTTGGCCTGGCCAGTCCTGGGGTGTCTCTCGCTTCCCCCCAATCCCACTCTTCTTCCCGCTCCAGCCCTGACCCCCAGGCCCCTTTGGCTTCAAGCCGCTCTTGGTCATGACCAGGCTCATTTGCTCACTGTGGGTAATTGTATGTCACCCCCGGCCCTCCAGAGGGAGCCCCAAGCCCCAGGACATGCCCCCGGACGGAAGAGCATCTCGCCAGGGTCCCTGCCGAGGGGAGCAGGCAAGGCGGGGCCCCCAAGGCGGCTCCGTCGCTGGGCCCAGGAAGGTTAAACCATCTGCGGATGTGCTTCCCAGATTTGGTTCCTCCTCAGGGACACTGACAAAGGATCAGTGCTTAGAAGCATCTTGAAAACCAGTTTTGGAGAAGCGGGGGGTAGGGGCAGGGGCTTCAGAAAATAAACCTCCAGGAGGCTGACACCCCCAGAGTGGAGAAGAACAGAGGAATCCCCGTGGGCTTGCAGCCAGCCTGGCCAGGAAGTGCAGGCTCTGCAGGGTTCAGGGTCCCCGACTGCAGCCACACACAGGCCTGCCTTGCGGGGAGAGAGGCCCACAGTCACGGAGGGGCTGCCCTCTCCCCGGGGCACACCTGACCCCTCTCCCCCAGCCCACCCCGCGACAGGGACACGCCTCCCTCCCAGCCCCAGTTCCCTCAGCTGGGGCTCCCAAGCCCTGGCCCTCTTGCTGGTCTGGGGGTTCACCTCCACACCCTGGCGTGAACGGCCAGCCGTAGTCGTGAGGGCAGAGCCAGGGAGCTCGGGGAGGGAGGAGGGGGCAGCAGATATGTTGGGGGCAGGGCAGGGTGCTGGAGGGGGACCCAAGGCAGGCCTCTGTTTTCTGTCCACGAGGGACCACTGCAGGTGGTCAGCGCCGCTTAGGAGTGGTGGGGCCGCACAATCGAGCTGGGGTCCTCTCAGCCCGGGAGGTCTGGGGCCTGGGGGTCTGAGCACATCTGTAAGGGAGGCCACCCGCCTACAGTCATGCTGCCGCATCCCGGCCCATCCAGGAGCACCGGCCTCTCCCAGGTGAACGCCCTCCTGCGGGAACAGCTGGAGCAGATGAGGAAGGCCCATGACAGGCTGGCCGAGGAGCTGGCCAGGACGACGGGCAGTGTGCCCCGTCTGCGGGCCGAGCTGGAGCTGCGGGAGGCACAGCGCTGGACCCGCAGAGAGGTGCTCCCCGGCTCCCGCCCACGGGCAGGGCAATGCCCGGCTCGGTGCCCGCGGCTGGCATGGGGGTGGACGGCGAGGACCGGGAGGGAGTGAGCCGGTGGCAGTCCCCTGCCACACCACGACCCCACTCAGCCTGGCCACAACCGCCTGGCGTGGGGTGGGCAGCAAGGACCGGGAGGGGGTGAGCTGGCAGCAGCCCCCCGCCACACCACACCCCCACTCAGCCTGGCAACACCCATCTGCGGAATGGGGGACACCAGGTGGGAAGCCCCCCGCTTTGAGAGAAGGAGCCCAGGGCCGGACTGGGAAGTCGGGTGAGGGCTGAGCCCTGTCCCCGCCAGAGGGAGGAGTCTCCACAGGCCGGACTCCGGGGCCAGCAGGGTCCCTGAGGCCTCTTACGAAACCCTCAGCCCTGGGTGGGGTCAGGGCACAGGGCTGCGGCCTCAGCCTCGCTGCAGTGGCGGTACCGTGTGGACCATGCGGGCTGGTCACCAGCTCAGGACATGCAGCGTGGAGTAGGGCAGGACTTGAGATGATCAGCCGCGCCTGTGCCTGGCCGCACCTTCCCTGATCTGCCCTGGATGCCCCCCAGCACCTGCCAGCGGCCTCCAGGGCAGGATTTCTCCCTGGCCGTGGGGCAGAGGCCGAGGCGGTCCCCAGGTCCAGGCCGACCCTACACAGGGGTCCCTCGGACAAGCCCACTGCAGAGGGGCCGTCCCGGCTCTACCCACACGGACCTGGGGGAGCAGGGGCTGCCCCAGCTCTGTGGGCACTGCCCTTCCTGCAAGACAGCTGTCCTGGGACAGGAGGGTGTCATACGGGTGTGGGGAGAAGGCATGGCCTTTCCGATCAGATCAGTCTTCACAGGGTGCTGGGCTGCCGCAGAGCCGGTGAGACGGGGCAGACACCTCACCCCCGGCCTCAGCTGGATGGCAGAACAGGCGCCTCGGAGGCGGACCTTGGGTCCAGTCTGGCGCCAACGATAAGGCTCTTTACTCCCCCTTGGCCCTGAACGCCTCTCCCACTTGCTGGCAGCGGCTTTTCTCGCACCTTAGCGAGGCCCTGGCTCCAGTCTCCTGGCTTCCAGCCTGCCAACAGCCGCCGACCCCTGCCTCCTCTGGCGGGCATCGCGCTCTGGCCGCTGGGGGCTCTCTGCTGTGACTTCCTGTGACCTCAGACAGCAGATTTCTGTTTATTCTGCTTCCGCTCATCAGGGCTCCTTCTCTTCTTGTCTGGGAAAGCAGCTGTTCTGTCTTCCATAGTCCCTCCGCCCCACCCCGCCCCACCCCTCTGCCCCGCCCCACCCCTCTGCCCCATGCACCTCGCTCTTCCCGGGCTCCCTCCTACTCTCAGCCTCCCCTACTTATTGCCCTGGTCTATGTCGTAGGTAATTTTTTCAAGCCCACCCTGCTGCTCATCAGTCTTCTCTCCTGGTATCCAATCTCTGTTAAACCTGCCTATTTGGCTTAACTTTGAATACTGTATTTTTCCTCTTTAAGACTCCTGCTTTTATTCCATTTTCTGCATATCTTAGTCTCACGTTTTCAAGCCTCTGCTCTGTCTGTTGGCGCACTCTAGAAAGCAGTTATCTTGCAGTCTGTTTCTGATGTTCCGATAGCTGACCTCCTTCAAGGTCTGAGCTCATTGTCTCTCTGGTTCTTGATCATGGTGCTGGGTTCTTTGTGTCTTTGGTGGTTTTCTGATTTCTTCAGTTAAGAGCTGTGTAGTATCCCTGGAACTCTGAAAAGTCTTTGAAACCTGGAATGAACATGGTATGTTCCAAAAAAGATTTTCATTTGTTTCAGGCAGATTCTAGGGACTCTGGTCATCTTTGGGGCCACATGGAAGTAAATTTCCAGCTTTAATTTACTGTTTTTAAAACCACCCAGGTTTTGTGAATCTAGGCTCAAAACTGCACCAAGGCTAACTCATGGTTCCAAATCCAAATCGCCAAGGTTTTTCCTTCCTGTCTTGGTCCCTCCAGGCTGCTGGAGCAGAAATACCCCAGCCCCGGGCTTATAAACAAACATTTCCCACAGCTCTAGAGGCTGGAAGCCCAAGATCAAGGTGCCAGCCCTTTCAGTGGCTGGTGAGGATGAGCACCGCTGTCTGAATCATGGATGACACCTGGCTGTCCGCTCAAACGGCAGAAGGGAGGGAGAGCTCATAGAGCCCCTTTCCTTAAGGCACAAACACCCTTCGTAGAGGTGGAGCTGAAAAGCCCCACCTCCAGATACCATCACGTGGGGGATTAGGTTTCAACATGTGAATTGAGGGGGACATTGCCCCTTCTACAGGGTGTGTGCGTATGTGTGTGCGTGCCTGTGTGGTGCTGGTTCACCATCCACTGCACCTCCTTACAGCGCCTGCAGGCAGGGGTGTGTGTGTGTGTGTGCGTGTCTGTGTGTGCTGGTTCACCATCCACTGCACCTCCTTACAGCGCCTGCAGGCAGGGGTGTGTGTGTGTGCGCGTGTGTGTGTGTGTGCGCACACTGGTTCCCTGTCCACTGTACCTGCTTACAGCCCCTGCAGGCGGGTGTGTGTGTGTGTGCGCGTGTGCAGGTCTGCCTGTCTCTAGCACACTTTGCTTGGGGTGCAACTTGGGGGGTCATTCCTATAGGTGAGTGGACTCCCCCTTGAGTGGACTCAGGCTTTCCCCTCTGTCCTCAGAGCCCCTGTCGTCAAACAAGTTCAAGTTGCTATTTGGCAAGTCACTCTCGAGTCAGGAACTTTACCCGTCCCTGGCCTGCGTGTCCCTTACCACACGGCCACCCAGCCTTGCTTCCAGAAGCTGTGGAGTCTGGCGTGTCCTGTATTTCAGTCCGCGTCGGGCAGGCGGGGCTGGGTGTCCACCTCTGTGTCACCAGGGCGCTCGATGACCACAGTGGGTGGGGGGCACTCCAGGAGACGGTGCACCGTAGGGGGCATCTGGGCTCGTGGGGGGACCTCAGTGGGGGTCGGGGAGGGGGCTCAGCAAAGGCCTCATGAAGGGGCGGGTGGGGGTGCGGGTCTGGAGCCAGAAGCAATGCTGAAAAGCACTGGGGCTCCACCAGGTGGAGGGGCTGTGGGAGCCCGCAGAGCCCGGCCTCTGAGCTCAGCGTTAGGGACCCGGCCCAGCGCGGGGCTGGGGAGGCGGCACGGAGCCCAGGACTCTGAGTCTGGGCTTCGGTGCAGTTCCCTGCAAGGCTGGCCTCACTGACCACACGGGGCTACATCAGCTCTCGCCCACACCTGACCCCCTACCCCCACACCCAGCCCCACTGCCCACACGCCAGCTGAGTGCTGCCCTTGCCCCCAGGGGGACCAGGCAGAGGAGTCCTGGTTCCGGAGCTGGGGGTGCTCATCCCTACAGCCTCTGGGAGGGGAGCCAAGCACTGTCCCAGGTAGGGGGCAGTCTGATTGTTGGGGAGGAGAAGGGGCCACAGAGGCTGCTGACGAGGTCTGCTCCCCACCCCCGGTGCCGAAGGAGCAGTGTGGGTGTGAATGGGGTCGCGGGCCCCCCACCCCTCAGCCTGTCCTCCGTCTCTTGCCTGCAGGCCGGGCGCGCCCGCTCGGGGCAGCCCCAGGACGCCCTCCTGCAGAGGCAGGTCATCGCGCTCCGGGGACACCTGGCTGAGCTGCGTGCAGCCACTGAGAAGTGCGTGCCCACCCACTGGCCAAAGGGGGACAGAGGGCACCCTGGGGGAAGTGGCTGAGTGCACAGGGCGGGTCAGGTGGGGGGCCTGGCAGCATGAGCGGGCAGGCCGGTTAGGGAGCCGCTGTCAGCAGCAGCGGGCGGACTTGCATGGAGCTTGGTCCTGGCCAGGCACCTCACCCCATCTGTCCTGGGCCCTTGAGGCTCAGAAGGTCCAAGTCCCGCTCCAGGCAGACAGCTCGTCCTGTGCGTCTTGGCCCAGCCCTGGCCCAGCCCTGGCCCAGCCCTGCCCGGCTGTGATGCCACCTGTGGGTCCTCCACTGAGGTGGGCAGACCGCTGTCCTGAGACCAGACCCCGCCTGTCCCAGCCGGCGTGGAGCCCGCAGGCTGAGCCCACAGACACTCCTGCGGCTCAGCCGGGTGTGCCCTGGTCTCGCAGGGGCCTCGCTGACCTGCGGGCGGATGTGGCTAGGATGGCCCGGCGCCTGCACACGGCCTGCCTGAACCTCGGCTCCAACCTGCGGCTGACGGCCGGCAGCGCGGCAGCTGCCCTGGAGCAGCAGCTGCGGGACAAGGTGCGGGAGATGCTGCAGCTGCAGGGCCGCTGGGCTGCGGAGAAGGTGGCGCTCCAGGCCAGGTGTGTGGGCGCCCAGGGCTCTGGGTCTAGGGAGGCCCAAGCGTGGCCCGGGGTCAGAGAAGAAGCTGGCTCCTGGGAAGGAAAGACAATAAACCGTCAGAGGCACTCCAGTCACAGGGAGGGGCAGGGCACGACCACGGCAGGTGGGGCCGAGGAAGCCTCGCCACAGGGATGGCAAGCTAGGTCCGGGTCACGGTGGGAGCTCGATGCTGAACTCAGGGTCTACACTGATCCCCGAGACCATGGGAGCCGCTGAAGTTTCTAGAGCAGGAGAGGGGCGTCTGACCGCAGTGGGGATCAGAGGTAGCCGACAGCACCACGGAGGAGGCAGACAGAGCCGGACTCCCAGGCGCCCAGTGCCCTGGGCTCTGATCTCCGCTCGGACGGCCCTGCCCCACCCCGCTGTCCCCAGACTCGCAGAGCAGACACTGCTGGTGGAGAAGCTCACCGAGCAAAACGCGAGCAAGGAGAGAGCCATCTCTTCCCTGAGAATGGACATGCAGAGACTGGTGCGCGGCTGGGAGAGGGCGGCTGGTGGGGGGACCTGGGCCTCGCTGAGCAGCCTCTCCCACCCCCCATCGCCCCAGGAGTCCCAGCACGGCAGCAGAGGCCCGACCGCCCCGGGAGACTCGGGGGCGGAGGTGGAGACCCCGCGGCTCCTCTTGGACAGCATCACATAGGTGCAGGCCCAGCTGGGTCCTTCCCACACGGCAGCCGACCAGCCGCAGGGCCTCCGCAGTTCAGGCTGGCCTTGGAGATGGTCTGGCAGGACCCGTGTGACCTCAGCCCTTAGCTCCATCCTCTCTGCTCCCTGAAGGCGGCCCAGGCAGACGCAGGGAGTGAGGAGCTGGCAAGGAGCAGTGGTGCTGAAGGCGAGGAGGTGCAAGGCCAACGGAGGAGCCCCCTGCACACTGGGTCCCTCCTGAGGGCTGAGTCCCCGGCCACCCTGGACTCAGCACTGTGGGCTCTGCGGGCGGCCATTCAGAAGTGGCGGCAGCGGGAGCAGGTAGGCACAAAGCCTGCTAGACTGAGAAGGGCCACTGCGGGCCTGCCCGTGGCCCCCAGGAGGCTGACCCCAGGAGGCTGAGCCCCAGGAGGCTGACCCCAGGAGGCTGACCCCCAGGCGTCTCGTCCTGCAGTTGGGCTCTGGTGGGAACTACGTCCTTTCTCTGGGAGTAGGGGCCCCGGCTGGCTTCTGTGTTCAGAGGCCTGGCCAGGACGCAGGGGTTCACCGCACCCCCACTCCCGGGCAGGAGCTGCGCCAGCAGCTGGAGTCATCCGAGGCGAGGGCCACAGGGCTCCAGAAGCAGCTGTCTGAGAGCCAGCGGGAGCTGCAGGCTTCGAGAAGCCTCCTGCAGGAGGAGCGCCAGGATCTCCTGGGCAAGCTGGAGGCACAGAGCCGGGAGGCGCAGTGGAGCCGCGTGACCAGCGAGCTCCTGGGGAGGTGAGGCTGGTGGGCAGGGCCACCTCCTCCACGAGGCCCTCCAGGAGAAGCTCCTAGGGAGGTGAGGCAGGTGGGCAGGGCTACCTCCTCCACGAGGCCCTCCGGGAGAAGCTCCTGGGGAGGTGAGGCAGGTGGGCAAAGCCACCTCCTCCACGAGGCCCTCCAGGAGAAGCTCCTGGGGAGGTGAGGCAGGTGGGCAGGGCCACCTCCTCCACGAGGCCCTCCGGGAGAAGCTCCTGGGGAGGTGAGGCTGGTGGGCAGGGCCACCTCCTCCACGAGGCCCTCTGGGAGAAGCTTCTGGGGAGGGGAGGGGAGGCGAGCGGGCAGGGCGCAAGCCCCTGGGGAGGTGAGGCTGACGGGCAGGGCCACCACCTCCATGAGGCCCTCTAGGAGAAGTTCCTGGGGAGGTGAGGCTGGCGGGGGGCAGGGCCACCTCCTCCACGAGGCCCTCCAGGAGCAAAAGTGAAAATGTCCAGTTGGAGGCTGCCTCCCTCCCCTCTCCACCCCAAAGCCCTGCCTGAACTGAGCACCCCTCTTCCTGCCCTGGGCCCATCTTGGCTGTGCCCAGGACTCACCTTCCCAAAGCCCAGGCTGAGCACGAGCCCTGCCGCTCGGCCCGCCTCCCAGATGCCCTTCCTGGGACCAGGCTGTGTTCTGCCCTGCTGTCCCATTTCCATTGCCGAGAGTCCTCCAGGGGTCTGAGCCATCCGTCACAGGTGGCCCACGGACTCCCAGTTCCCTGCCAGCCCTCCTGGCCCGTCCCATGGGTCTGGCGTCTCCTGGTGCACTTGGCCAAGAGGCTGTCTAGATGCTGCTGTGCATGTCTGACTGCCCCAGGGCAGGTGGTGGTGAGGGGCGAGAAGAGAACCCCTGGCATCTGTAGCCCTGGGCTTCCCAGACCCACATGTTGCCTGAGCCGGAGTGTGGGGTGGGAGCATGCTGGCAGCCCAGGAAGGCTTCCTGCAGGAGGCAGCCATGAGGGGCGGACCAACAGCCTCCCGTGCTTCCCCTCACTCACCCGGGGGTCAGGCCCGCAGGTCCCTCGGGGCTACCCTTTCTCTGGAGGGCCCCACAGTGCACTCAGTGCTGGGGCAGGGGGTCCAAGGGAAGATTAGACCCAGTCCTGCTCATGCACAGGCCGTGAGCAGAGACGGGAGCGCGCAGGTTCGGCCTGGCAGGAATGGGGGAGCCCGCGAGGTCTCGGGAGGTCCTTCCAGTAGGGGTGATAGGGTGTGGGGTAGGCAGGCAGGCAGGGCCACCTCAGCCTGCTGAGGAGCAGCAGTCGCTGGGGCAGGGGCCACGGGGGGCTGTTCGCCGGGACACCGCCTTCCCACAAGTGGCTAGACCGCAGCGTCCTGGGGTGTGGGGGGCACAGGCCCAGTGGCCCCTCAACACGGGGATGAGAGGCTGAGTCAGGAGGCATTTGGTAAGTGGGGCCTCAGGACTTGGTGCTTCGGGGCCTGGCCGGGTGGGGAACAGCTGAGATCCAGTCCTGGCTGGCGGGTGACCTGCAGAGGGGACCGTGGGGTCGGGTGGGGGTCAGCGGTGAGCTCAGCTCTGACGAGGGTGTGGGTCTCCAGGGTAGGCTGTCAGGGTGGGTGAGCAGCACCTGGAGATGTGGGGGGCCCCTGGCAGGCCGGGGTTCCCTCCTTCCCACGGGGTCTCACCAGACTGGCTGGGCTTAGCACACGGGGGCAGAGGCCTGAGCTTAGGGACGCCCCGGGGTCAGGCCATCTGGGGTTTACAGGCTCCTGCAAGGCCCACACCCAGGAGCCTGGACAGACCAGCTGGGGGTGGTCTGCACGTGTCCCTGAGTCTGGCCCCAAGCGGCCTCTGCGGCCCCCTTTCCCTGATCACCCCCACGAATGTGCCCAGGACCCCCAGCCTCGGCCTCACCTCCTTCCAGAGAGAAGGCGGCTCTCGAGGAGGTGGTTGAGGAGCTAAGGGGGGAGGCAACCATGTCCCACGCCGAGAAGCAGAGCGTGGAGGCCAGGAACGCAGAGCTGCAGAGGAGCCTCCAGCAGTGCGCGGGGCAGAAGGAGGCCCTGGAGCGGCAGGGCGAGCGCGGCCGGAGGGCGCTGGAGAGCAGGTGGGCCTCCCGTGGGCGCCACGGCCCCCGGGCCCCGCATTCCCCCACCCCTGGGACCAGCCTCATCAGGGGGCGCTAGTGAGACCGCAGGCCCCTCTCACACTGACCACCTCCCACCGCCACTCACAAACCCACCCCAAGTCCAGCCAGTGCCAGACCTCCCACCCCGGGCAAACCCACCCCAATCCCTGGGCCCCGCCGGGGTGGGCCCCAGCGTGGCTGCCCTCTCCTGGCCCAGGCTGTCACCCAGGCCCAGGCAGCGACCCCGGGCCTGCAGGGGACCCGTGCTCCTCCAGGGCCCCAGGCCTTGGGGGCAGCTGCAGACGGTCACCCTGACTGCGGGCCCCATGAGGTGGCCCGGCTCTCGTCCTGAGGTGGCCTCATGCCCTCTGCCCTCTGTTTCCCGGTCTCAGTCAAGGGCGCCTGGAGCAGCTGGAGGGCACGGTCTCGGGGCTCAAGACAGAGCTGGTGTCAGCCCAGGAGGCGCTGGACTCAGCGCGGCTGCAGAGGGACATCCTGGAGAGCGAGAGGGAGGGTCTGCACGGTGCCCTGGCCCGGGTGCGCCCCCGGCCGCCTTGCCCCGCCCCTCTCCTCGCCGGCCTGGGCTCACAGGCCATCCCCTGGCCCCAGCCTCAGTGGTGTCCCCCTGCCGCCCCGCCTCCCCCCGTCCTCCCCGGCCCCAGCCTCAGGGTGGCCTCCTTGGTCCCCAACCAGTGTGCCTCAGCCTGTCCCCGAGTGCTGGCCATAGCTGCTCTTGGGGGCCCCTCCCTCGGCTGCAGCCTTGGATCCAGGGGCCACCATCTACCCCCGAGGCCTCGCCGCTGCAGGACCACTTCCAGGCCCCCCCTGAGCTCCAGCTTGCACGCCTCCGTGATGCGCAGCTCACTTCCCACCCCGCCGCGGCTCCCCTAGATCTAGAAGCCATCCCAGCTTCCCTGCTGGGTGACCTCTGCCCTCCCCGCCCTAGGCTGAGTCCAGCAAAGCTGACCTGGAACTGCTCGTGAGCCGGCTCAAGGCAGAGGGGGTGGAGCAGAGGGACTCCCTGGCCAAGATGGCTGCTGTGACGGAGGCACTGGCTCAGGACAAATGCTCCCTGAACCACCTGGTCCTGCAGGTGAGACCAGGGCCCAGGGGGATGGACCTCCCCCGGGTCCCGCTTCCCCAGAGCAGCCGTAAGCCCTGGCCCAACCCCGGCCCCCCGGGCTCAGGGCTCCCCTTTCGCCCATCCTCCTCCCCACCGTCTCCACTCCTGGACTTGGGGGCGAGGGTGCGTGGGGCTTGGGTCTGCACACGGACCACCCCCATCCCTCCCCGCACCCCCCCCCACGGCAGCTGGAGCAGGAGAGGGACGAGCTGCGGGCGCAGCAGCAGACGCTGGTGCAGGGGCAGGCGGGCACCCGGGAGCAGCTGGCGCAGGCCGAGCGGCAGGTGGAGCTCCTGCGGGCCGAGAGGAGGGGCCTGCAGCGGGCCTGCGGGCGGCTGGAGGAGCGGCTGGAGCGGCTGGAGGGTCAGGCAGCCCGACTCCGGCGAGAACGGGCCCAGCTGCAGGAGCAGGTGGGCCATGTGAGGGGGTCATGGGGCTCCCAGTCCCCAGCCCCATCCAGCAGGGTCGCCCCTGCCTCTGGGGTGGACGGGCACACACGGATTTAGAAGCCGCACTGGCCCTCGGACGTCAGCGCCGGTGCTTTCTAACCTCAGGCCGCCCGACTTGGCTGATTCGAAGCCGGCTTCCCGGTGTGGGAGGTAGGGGATGGGGCAGCAGCACCCAAAAAGACGTCAATGTCGGGCCTGTCCCCAGCACCCAGGGGCCAGGTCCCCCCTGGTCAGAGGGTCAAAGGCCTCGGGCCCAGCGACACTCACACGCTCGAAGGAAAGGCTCCCCTGCCCCTCCGTCGTTTTGTCTGTCTCCTTCCTGGGCCACATCCACACAACAGAGCTGCCCAGTCACACGCTCACAGCCGCATCTGTGCATCCATTCCCAAATCTGCCGGCGTGGATCTTCCGTAGCGGTGGTCACACTCCGTAGCACAAGACACCGCGGCACGTTTGCTTTCTCCCGACTCCAGCCTTGGAGGTGCACGTGGAGACCCGTCCCTGCAGAGTCCTGGGCCCCCGGTGGCACTCAGACTTCATGGCCGGTCACCTTCGGGACTCGGGCTAGCCTCTTCCTGTTTCTCAGACCCTGTCCTGTCCTTTTCCTGTGTGGCTGCCACGTCGTCACCTTCAGTGAAGCCAGTGCGCAGCTCAGGTGAGCCTGGTGTGGCCCCCACCTGGTCAGGATGCAGGGCATCTGCACCAGCCCAGCAAGCTCCCTGGTGGCGTGGCCACCCAGGCGTCCTCTGCCCTGACCTCGCCACCGTGGACTGGCTTCCCCAGCCCTAGATGCTTTGCGCATGGAGTTGTGGGCTGCAGACACTGGAGCCCGGCTTCTCACCCTCAGCGTGGCATCTGTGAGGGTCGTCTCTGTCGTTAGGCGTGTCAACAGCTCCTGGTTTTGACAGCATGGTAACTTTCCGTCGTGTGGCTAAATTACATCTTTTACCCATTTACCCACTGCTGGATTTTTAGGTTTCCAGTAGACAAGGTGGACGAGACTGCTACAGGCATGCGTGTACAAATCTATACGGATATTCTCGTTTCTCTTGAGTAAATACCTAAGAGCAAACTGTGGAGTCACTGGGTAGATGTTCTTGAGCATTAGAGGAACCTGCCAGGCAGTTTTCCCAAGTGGCTGTATCGTTTCTCTTGCCGGCAGTGTGGGCGGCGGCCAGCTGCTGCTCAGCCTCGTCAGCGTTCGGCACCGTCCGTCTTGCCGCTCTCTGTGTGTGGAGGTGCACGCCTTTGTGGCTTTATTGGCCATTTTCTGGTGATAAAAGGCGTGAAGCACATTTTTTTCATCTGCTTATTAAATGTTTGTGAACCTCATCTCGTCAAGTGTCCGTTCAGGTCTACCGTCTGTTTTATTGGGTTTCCCATTTTGGTTACGGGTTTCTGGTTCGCGCATCTTGAGTACAAACACTTTGTCAGACAGATGTCCTCACGTTTGTGTGACGTGTGTATACATTTTGTTGCCAACAGTTTTGATGGACAGGAAAGTTTACCTTTGGCAATATTCAGTTTACCAAATTTTTTAAGAATTTATGGTTAGTGTTTTCTAGGTGTTGTCTGAGAAACGTTTGCCCAGCCCGAGGACAAGAGTATCCCGATGTGTTTTCCTCCAGTTCTTAGGTCTGTGATCCCCTTAAAGCTGCTTTTTCTGTACAGCAGAGGTTCTCACAGTGTCTTCCTCAGGCCAGCAGCCTCAGTCATCACTTGAGAACTTGCTTAACATGCAGATTCGCAGCTGCCCTCCCAAAACCTACTGAATCTGAAACTCTGTGGATGGGGCCAAAAATCTGGATTTTAATCATCCCTCCCAGTGATTCTGATGTACATGAAGGTGTGGAAACTGTGGGTGTGTGGTATGAAATAGGAACTGAGGTCCAATTATTGTTTACATTAATATCCAGTTGTTTCCACAGCAGTTTTTAAGACTTTCCTTTCCTTCTTGGATGATCTTGGCAACTTGTTGAAAATAAATTGATCGTGTGTGTGTGTGTGTGTGTGTGCATGCTTGTGTGTGTATGTGTGTGCAGTGTGTGCGGCGTGTGTGTGCAGTGTGTGTGTGCATGCGTGTCTGTGTATGTGCAGTGTGTGTGGGGTGTTTGTGTGTGTGTGCGGGGTGTGTGTGTGCATGCTTGTGTGTGTGTGTGTGCGGTGTGTGTGGCGTGTGTGTGTGTGCGGTGTGTGTGTGCATGCGTGTGTGTGCGTGTATGTGTGTGCGTGTGTGCGGGTGTGTGTGTCTGTGTATGTGCAGTGTGCGTGGCATGTGTGTGTATGTGTGTGGTGTGTGTGCATGCTTGTGTATGTGTGTGCGGCATGTGTGTGTGTGGTATGTGCGGTGTGTGTGTGTGCGTGTCTGTGTATGTGCGTGTGTGCGTGTGTGCGTGTGTGCGTGTATGTGCCCTGATCACGCTGCTGATCTGTGCAGGCTGATCGATTTGTTTCTGCTTTCACCAAGCCTGCTACAGCGCCCTGCATCACCGCAGCTTTCTAATGTCTCGTAATGAAGTAATGTTGAGTTTGCCCATCTAATCCTTCTTTTCAAGATCGTTTGGTTATTTACATTTTAGAATCAGATTCGTCCATTTGACTGGGATTCTGTTGACTTCATGACCAGTTTGAGAAGAATGGGCACCTGAGCTGGGCCCAGCTGTCTGTCCGCGAGCGTGGTGCATCTCTCCACTTTTCTCTTTACTTAATTCCTCTCGGTTGCGTTTTGCAGTGTTCAGTGCAGAGGCCTCGCGCATCTTTGATTAAATTAATTCCTGGATTTGATATTATGCCTTGCTGTTACAATTTCATTTTTCTATGTCCATTACTAGCATATAGAAATATAATGTCACATATTAACTTTTGATCATGCAACCCTGAGAGAGAGACTGATCAGCACCGGGATTTCACGTGAACATTATCACGCTGTCTGTGGATAACAGTGGATTTACTTCCTTTCTGATCTCAGTGACTTTCGTCTCTTCTCTTAATTCACTGGCTAAAGACCTACAGAACAAAGTTGAGAAAAAGCAGTGAGACTGGCCATCTTTCTGTTAATAGCAAACCCACCTGTGGGGAGAGAATTTCACCATTAAGTATGATGCAATATATAGGTTTTTCATGGATGCCTCTTATCAGATTGAGGAAGTTTTCTTTTATTCCTGGCATGCTGAGATTTTTTTTAAAACTATGAATGGGTTTTGAATTCCATTAAATGTGTTCCTTGAGTCTGTTAAGATGGTCATGTTGTTCTTATTCTGTTAAGCATGCAGTCCTATTGCGAAACTCTACGTTTTGCCATCCATCTTCTTGAACATGTTAGTCACAGCTATGTTAAGGTCCGTGTTTGATAACGTCAATATCTCGACAGCCAGATGGGCAGGGAGGCGTGTGTGTCTGTTTCACGTGGCGTGCGGCTTTTGGCCATGTGATTATACCTCTGACATGCCTGGTTGTGTTGAGTAAAAGCCACGTATTAAAAATAAAAAACTGTAGGAATAATTTGAGGATCTCGATGATGCTGCTCTTCTAGAGAAGACTCACTTTTGGTTCTGGCAGGCAGTGGGGGTAGATCACTGTCGTTCATGACTGAGATGATTCAAGCCCGATCTTCATGTTCTGGAAAGTTAGAAGAGTGAGCGTGTTAGTGGCTCGGCCTTGTCTGACTCTTTGCAACCCCATGGATTGCAGCCCGCCAGGCCCCTCTGTCCATGGAACTCTCCAGGCAAGGGTACTGGAGTGGGTGGTCATTCCCTTCTCCAGGGGACTTTCCCAGCCTGGGGATGGAACCCGGCCTCCTGCATTGCAGGCAGACTCTTTACCGTCTGAGCCACCAGGAAAGCCGGGTTTCGGGGCGTGTCTATTCGGCTTCACCTCCGCTACGAGGATGAAGCCCTCCTGTGATTACAACTGGAAACTTGGATGCTTATCAGGACCCTCTGCCCTGAGGTCTGTCAGCTCGAGTTCTTACGCTCCTAAAGACAGGACTGCTGGACGCTCTCCCTGGCTTCTCAGCTCCTCAGCCCAGACTTAAGTCAGCACATGCTCCAAGGAGAGAGGAGATGCCGAGTGGGGCCTCACTCCCCTGCCTCGCTTCCCTCTGGGATCTCGGCTCCTTTGGTCTCGGCTGCCCGGGCGGCTCTCTGAGCCCTACTCGGACTCCTGTGATGGGCTCCGCCCGGTCTCTGCGATGTCCTTGGGGGCAGTGCTCGTCTGCAGCAGTCGGACCTTCTGCCACCTTCTTCGCATTTCTGTGGAGTGTCTCCCAGCCCCGGAAACGGGTGGCCCAACAGAGGTCGCTGCTTAGATTGACAGCTGGGTCCCACCTGGCGGTGCTCAGGCCGGTCGTTTCTCCATCACGGTTTCAGGACTGGAGGCCCCTCTGCTGTGAAAACACACACGCACGGGGGGTCCCCTACGCCTCCGGGCCACGCTCCTCCTCCTCTCTTTCCGCTGTTGCTATTCTGAAGGAAACACTTTTTCCGAAGTCCTTCTTTTCCCTCGAGAGGCCCCTCGTAACCCTCCCACTCTCTCTGCTGGACTTTCCCCTCCTCCTCCTCCAGGTCACATGCAAGAAACAGGCCCTGGAGAAGCAGCTGGCCCAAAGCCTGCAGGACCAGGAGGCCCAGATGGCCGCTCTCCAGAGGGCCCTGCAGGAGAAGGAGGCTTTGTCTGAAGAGCGAGCCCAGCTGCTGGCCAAGCAGGAGGCCCTGGAGAAGCAAGGTCAGCTCATGGCCGAGGAGGCAGCCGATCTCAGGTACCTGGGGACCTACCAGCAAGTGTTCATGTGGCCTTGACCTCCAGGAGCCCACGTAGTGAGGATGGGCGGTCTCTCAGTGACTGTGGGGCAGGGCAAGTGTGTGTACAAGGGAGAGAGACTATAAGTGAGGGGCGAACGCAGTGCCTGAGGGCTCAAGGAGCCCTGGTAGGGGTATATGTGCCTAGGACAGCCTTCCCGAGAGAGGGGGCCACACTGGCCAGGTGGCAGGCCGCAGAAACCCACCTCAGACCAGCAGGAAGATGGGGAAAGTCTTGCTCACCGACCTGAACAGCACCAGGTATTCATGGCTTCAGGCAAGGCTGGATCCAGGCGCTCCCATGGTGCCCTCAACTCCCCACCTCTCCGCTGTCATTCTTGGGAAGGCTCAAGGTGAAAGCGGGCAAGATGGCCAGCAGACACAGCACACCCCTCTCCCCATGAGTCCTGAGAGCTGCTGCCCGCAGCCGTCTTGAACCATTTGATGCCCTTGAGTTGGTCCTGAGAGCCACAGGGCTCAGATGGGCAGTCTGGGGCCCTGTGCTTATTCCTGGAGCCCGGGTGGTGGCAGCTCGAGGGAGCCACGAGGCTGGGGGGAGTGGAGTGGTGGGAAACCCTGAAACCGCCGGGCCACTTCCAGGACACTCATAGGCAAGAAGCGGTGCCCTGCAGACTGCTGCCTGGTGAACTGAGCTGGCCTGTGACCTCTGGCGACATCCACAGGCTCATGGCTTTCTGCACCTTGTGCCCGTCTAAGGAACATCCAAGTATTTTTGTAGAAAGAGTTCCTCCCAGAATTCCAGAACTAGAGGTTATAAGGAAACTTAGAGCCCGTGGTCCTCGAACTTCGCCATGGAAGAAAGAGGGAAGTCTCCCCTCCCAATGCAACTGTGGGCACAGATTGCAGCAGGAAGCCTGGCGAGGTCTCTGTGGGTGGGCGGCAGCAGAGGGTCCCAGGCTCTGCCCCTGCCCCCTCCCAGGCCCCACTGGCACTCAGGGCAGGGGTAGGGGGCCTCTTTCCTCCCGCCATCATTTACAGCTCACAGGCCCTGGTCAGAGGATCTTCCCGTGACTCACCCGTGACCACTGGGCCCAGAGTCTCTGCACGTGGTGGTCCTGCAGACCCCAGATAGAGTCACATGCCCACTAAACAGCGTTTCCTAGGGACCAGCCTGAGCCTCTGCTGACAAAGTGCTCAGGACGTGACTTGCTTCTCCTAATGAGTGAGGACCCTGGGTTTTGAGGTCATCCAGCCCCCAGTCCCAGGCCCCGACAAGGCTGCAGCGCCAGGGACCCCACTTAGTTCTCAGGCTTCAGTGAGATGGACTGTGTCCTCATCCGCACCCCCACACCCTTGCTGGTGGTGCCAGCTGCCTTCCAGGAGGTGAGATGAGGGGGAGACTGGACTGGTTCTCAGAGTCTCTCCCTCTGGGTGACCATTCGGTGTCTGACCCACACAGGCCACAACCCCAGAGGGGACCAGGCGGGCACCTGGGAGAAAGTGGGTGTGAGGCGGACAGCCCTCCAGGCAGAGGACACAGGCACACGGACGTGGGGAGTGGAGACCGCGTGGGAGCTTAGAGGGTGGGGGCCGGGGGGCGGTGTCAGAGGAGCAAGGCTCCTGGGCTCTGCAGACATCAGGGCGCCCTGGGAGGTGCTGACACGCCCCACCCCGACGCTAGAGCAGCCCTGTGCGGGGCCTGAGGGCGGCTTTGGGGACCGGGTGGGCAGACTAGGCCAGGCCGTCTGGGGCCTGCAGGTCTCCCCGACCCCCCGGCCTGCTTGGGGCTGGACGTGGGCTGTCTTCGCGCGGCGTCTGTGCTGAGTGTTTGTGGTGTGTCCCTGCTGTTTGGTCAGTGGGTTTTTTCACCGTGCATCAGGGCAGGACACGGCACATAACCATTAATACGAACACGTGCTCACTGTCTGGCTGGTGCCTGATGGACTCGCTGCCGGAGAGGCGGGTCCTGCCATCACCCTCCCCAGAAGCAGGAGCTGCTGAGTCGCCATTCTCATCCCAGGCATTTTCTGACTGGCCGTGTGTGTGCCCAGACGCAGAGGCAGCTTCACACCGGGGACGGTGCTGCACGTGTTCTGCGCTAGAGGCTGCTTCTCAGAGCAGGCAGAGTTTCCTCGCCGTCGTTAGCAGCAGACGAGACGCACTGGGGTTTCTGAAATGTTCCCGCATTGACGCTGAGTCTGATTCAGGCCCTGTGTGAGGCTTCGGGCAGAGTCCTGGACTGCGCCATCGGTTCACATGTATTTCTAAAGTGCTGACCCTAGAACTCGAATTGGTAGTCCAAAGAAAGATGTACACAGTTTATGCTTTAAAATTTCCTAGTCCCCCTCTGCCAAAGTGGCCCTTGCACCCCTGCCAGCAAGCCATATGATCGCTATTTCCAGCTTTGCTAATGTGATGCATGACGGATGAAACAGCACAGGTGAAATCTGAACGCCCTTGAGGACTAGTGAGTTTCATATGTTTGTTCACCGTCTTGTTTTCTTTGTGAATAACAGGCATTATTCTCATTTTCCTGTAGGATAAGCCACTTTCTGTCATTGATTGGTAGGAGCTCTTTGTATACGATGGATATTAACTTCAGTGTATTTAGTGCAAACATCGTCTCCGAGTCTGTCCCCCATCTTTTGACTTGATTTGTGAAATCTTTTCTGCACAAAACTCTGCCTCCCTCTCTTTAAATGTATTCAGAACTGTTGGCCTCCTTATTTTTGTCTTCTGATTTTTGTGCCTTGCTTAAGATTATAAAATATCCTTCTCTACTTTCGTCTATGATTTTTACAGTTCAGAGTTAGAGTTGCTTAGCTGTTACCTGTTTCGGTTTTGTATTTAACTTGTTAGCCCACCTGTTTTCTGTGTGGGCGCCAATCTGTTCTTAGAGATTTAAAATGAATGAGCTGTCCTCTGCTTGCCTTCGGATGGATAGCCCAGCCTTGGAGGACACCATCCTAGCAAATGGGCTCTGTGCTGCCCCTCGTCCAGCAGGGTCCTCTGCCTGTGTGGGTGACTCGCCTGTGGCGTGATGACTCTCCGCAGGGCCGAGAGGGACGCCCTGGAGAGCAGCCTCTTTGAGGCCCAACAGCTGGCGTCACAGCTGCAGGCGCAGCAGGAGCAGCTGGAGGGAGAGGCCCGGAGCGCACGGCTGGCCCAGCAGGCCCTGCAAGGTGCTGCTCCGATGGGCTCCCTCTGCCCCCCCTTCCCTGAGCTTGTCCCCTGGTGGGCGGCTCCCAGTCACTGCTCCCCAGTGAGGCCTGAACATGGCAGGGAGCTCACGTCTGAAGTCAGCCAAGAGCTCCTGCCACTGCCGTCTGCGACTGGTGCCTGGTGCCGGCCCAAGGCTCAGGGTGGGCTCTGTCACAGGTCCACGTGGCAGCCCCTGCCCAACTCCATGCCCCTGCCTCTGCTCAGCCCACCCAGCCGTGCAGGCGGCCATCAAGACATGTGCCTACTGAGTGGTTGGGGGGCTCTGTCCCACCAGCTTGCAGCCTCCCCAGAGCCAGGGGCCCACGGGCTGCAGGGTGTTGGGGGCCAGGCCTCCCCGCGAGTCTGGATGGGCCTGTCTCTCGGCAGTGGAGCTGGAGCAGCTGCAGAGCGTCCGGGAGGCCCAGGAGACAAGGCTCCGGCGGCAGGCGGCTCAGCAGGAGCGGGACGTGCAGCTGGCCCTGGAGAGCCAAGCGCTGGCCCACCGCGAGGACCTCGCCCGGCTCCAGAGGGAGAAGGTCTGCCTTCCCGGGACCCCCGCCCCAGCTGCCCAGTCACTGCCCAGGGGTCTGCTGTGTCCGCAGGGGCGGTGGGCCAGGAGACCAGCGGGCGGCAGGCAGGCCAAGGACCGCTCACAGCGCGCCTGAATGCTCTGTCCCTCACAGAGGAGACGCCCCCGGGCGTCAGCTGGCCTGCCGCGGTCTGAGGCCCATATTCGCAGGGAGCTCCGTGCCCTCTGAGCCGTCCGCTGGTCCCAGCGGGCAGGCCCCGCATGGCACATCCTCACACACCCTGCTGCCAGGGTGCCTGGTGCCCCCTGAGCTCAAGAATGCTCCCAGAGCTCCACAGCTCTGAGCTGTGACTGGGCCGTGGGGTGGCGGATGTGGGGGCCCAGAGCCCTCCACAGCTCCTGTCACTGCGGGAGACAGGGCCTGCAGCCGGCTGGCCAGGACGGTCCCCGGGCAGCTGTCCCGCCCTGGCGCCCACGATCCTGCTCTCACTCAGGAGCGCGGAGGCCTGCTGCTCGCGCGAGCTCTGACCTGTGCGTCTTCACACCTGTCCCTCCTTTGGCCCAGGAGACCCTGAGTCTGTCTCTGATGGAGGAAAAGGAAGCGGCAGCTCGCCGGCTGAAGCAGGAGAAGGAGCTGGTGGCAAAGAACGCAAGCAGGACGGAGGCGCTGAAGGAGCAAGTGCAGAGCCTAAGGCGCGAGCGAGACGAGGGTCGCCTGCAGCTGCAGCTCGAGAAGCAACAGGTGACGGGGGCCGCGAGGCGGGGCCCCGGGCACTCGCTGGGCCTGCTCGGACCCCGGAAGTGGGCTGTGTGAGTCGCTGCACTCGCGGCCTGGTGCTCCCACCACAGTCCCCCACCATCCCACATCACCCTCCATTCAGTCCCTGCATCCATCTCTCCACCCACACACCCGTCTGTCCATCCGTCTACCTGTCCAGCCATCCATCTGTGTATCCACCCACCTGTCTATCCAGACATTCACCCATCCGCCCATCAGTCCCCCTGCGCAGTGACAAATACACACAGACCGCTCTACACACACATCTATACACACACACAGCTATACACACACACAGCTATACACACACACACAGCTATACACACACACACAGCTATACACACACAGCTATACACACACACACAGCTATACACACACAGCTATACACACACACACATCTATACACACACACAGCTATACACACCCACACAGCTATACACACACAGCTATACACACACACATCTATACACACACACAGCTATACACACACACAGCTATACACACACACACAGCTATACACACACACACAGCTATACACACACACACATCTATACACACACACATCTATACACACACACACATCTATACACACACACATCTATACACACACACATCTATACACACACACACATCTATACACACACACAGCTATACACACACACACAGCTATACACACACACAGCTATACACACACACAGCTATACACACACACAGCTATACACACACACAGCTATACACACACATACACCTATAGACATTATGATAGGTCAGTTTCCATTCCAATCCCAAGGAAGGACACTGCCAAGGAATGTTCAAACTACCTCACGATTGCACTCATTTCACATTGTCTCAAGGTAATGCTCAAAATCCTTCAAGCCAGGCTTTAATAGTACGTGAACCAAGAACTTGCAGGTGTACAAGCTGGATTTAGAAAAGGTAGAGGAAACAGAGATCAAATTTCAAACATTCGTTGGATCTTAGAAAAAAGCAACAGAATTCCAGAAAAACATCTACTTCTGCTCCATTGACTTCGCTAAAGCCTTTGACTGTGGGTCACAACCACTGCGGAAAATTCTTCAAAAGATGGGAATACCAGACCACCTTACCTGCCTCCTGAGAAACCTGTATGCAGGTCAAGAAGCAACAGTTCAAACCGGACATGGAACAACAGCCTGGGTCAAAATTGAGAAAGGGGTACGTCAAGGCTGTATATTGTCACCCTGCTTATTTAATGTATATGCAGAGTACGTCATGAGAAATGGATGAAGCACAAGCTGGAATCAAGATTGCCAGGAGAAATATCAATAACCTCAGATATGCAGATGACACCACCCTTATGGCAGAAAGCGAAGAGGAACTAAAAAGCCTCTTGATACAGGTGAAAGAGGAGCATGAAGAAGCTGGCTTAAAGCTCAATATTCAAAACACGACGATCATAGCATCCGGTCCCATCACTTCATGGCAAATAGATGGAGAAAAACTGGAAACAGTGTCAGACTTTATTTTCTTGGGCTCCAAAGTCACTGCAGATGCGACTGCAGCCATGAAATTCAAAGACACTTCCTTCTTGGAAGAAGTTATGACAAACCTAGACAGCATATTAAAAAGCAGAGACATCACTTTGGCAACAAAAGTCCATCCAGTCAAAGCTGTGTTTTTTCCAGCGGTCAAGCTCGGGTGTGAGAGTTGGGCCATCAGGAAGGCTGAGTGCCAAATAACTGATGCTTCTGAACTGTGGTTCTGGAGAAGACTCTTGAGAGTCCCTTGGACTACAAGGGGATCCAACCAGTCCATCTTAAAGGAAATCAACCCTGAATATTCACTGGAAGGACTGATGCTGAAGCTGAAGCTCCAGTACTTTGGCCACCTGATGCGAAGAGCCAACTCATTGGAAAAGACCCTGATGCTGGGAAAGGTTGAAGGCAGGGGCAGAAGAGGGCAACAGAGGATGAGATGGCTGGATGGCATTACTGACTGATGGACATGAGTTGAGCAAAGTCCAGGAGACAGTGAACGACAGGGGAGCCTGGCGGGCTACGGTTCATGGGGCCGCAAGGAGTCGGACACGACTTAGTGACTGAACAACAGTGACATCTGCACACTTGTGCACAGACTGTTGCTGTTCCCATCCACTTGTCCCTCGCCCATCTATCCACGTGAATGCTCATCCTCTACTCACACAGCCAGCCGCCTACCCACATGTCTGGCCGTCTGTTAACATGCCCCATTGTCCGCCCACACACTTGACCATGCATCTATCCATCAGTTTGCTTAAATGCCCATCCAGCTATCCACACACATGACCGTCTGGACTATCCATCCGCCCATTCAGCCACCCAGGCACTCACTCACTTGACCACTCATCCATCAGCCACTTGCCGACCCTTCCCTCTGTCCACACACCCAGCTGCCCATCCACATCCGCTGCCCATCGTGCATATGGTTAGCCTTCAATCTGTCTGATCAGCCAGCCAGTCATCCGTCAGTGTGTTCATCCAACCAGCCCCTAAACAGACACTGGGCATGTGAAAGCTACCCGCTGAGACCAGGCTCTTCCAGTATTCTGTGCCAGCCTGAAGCACGCACTGCTGAGTGGGTGGAATAGACAAGTAAACGCCTACACGTGGCTCATCGCACTGTGACAGGACTCTCAGATGCTGGTAGAGACTACGGACTGCAATGGAAGAACTCCGGTGGCAGGAAGACCCGAGGTTCGCTGCCAGGCTCTCCCGCATCGCTGGCTGCATCCTCACAACACTGAGAGGGACGCCTATTTCAGGGCTCCCTCGACTGGTGGGAAGCAGACTCGCAGACGGTGAATAACTTGCCCAGACTGGCTCCATGCACCTGCTGGGCACCAAGGCCCGTGTCCTCCGATGTTCCGCTCTCCTGCATCCAGGGAGGGAGGAAGCAAGCATTTGCAGGGTGGCGGCATTTCAAGGGTAGGGGGCAAGGAGGACCTGGAGGCATCCTATGAACATCCGGGGACGGTGTGAGACTCTGGGCAAACCCCTCAGCTTCTGCTGCCCCCGAGTGGCCCACAGAAATCCGGGGAGCATGACTCTCGCAGTTACGTTTTGCTGTAAAGGACGTAGGTCAGGACAAGTCTGGTGCAGAGACCCAGGGAAGGGCCATCTCTCCGCAGTCAGAGCAGGTCACCTGCTGGCAAGTCAGGATGTTTAAACCCACAAGTTCAGGGTTCTGATGGGGTTGTCTTGCGTGGGTGTGGTCAGCCTCCTCCCTGAACTGGGCAGGAGCCTCTCCATGGCTCCCCGATCACAAGCTCAGGTGCGGTCTCAGGGTGGGTCCAAAATGGACACCCCTCGCTGGAGACACTCAGGGGTTTTCAGGCTCCCCCAGCTGTGCACCAGCCAGCAGGTGGGCACCGACACCGCTGTGCCCACTTCTGCAGCACAGGCAGCACCCCTGGCCTTTCTCTTCACGGGGTCACCAACAAGATGGGTCCTTCCACACTGAGCTCAGAGCCACGTGGTCTTTTTTTTTTAATACCAAAAGCACTTGGTATTGGGATGTAGCCGATTGTGAGTGTTGTAGTTCCAGTGAATGGCACAGGGACCCAGTCATACACACACATGCATCCGTTCTCCCCCAGCCCCCCTCCCACCAGACGGACCTTTTCCACAGCTGATGACACCCCGGGGGGCACAGGGACCCCTCCCTTCCTTCTGCTGGCCTCCCTTTGGTGGGAGTTCTGCGGCTCTTATCAGTAGTGCTAGAAATAATCACTGGAGACCCCGAGAGCAGGGCATCCCACCCACGCTCATACACACACGCCTCAGGCTGCCCTCCTGTGCCATCCTGAAGCGCACACTGTTGAGTGACCGGAAGGTGAGTAAAGGCCTACATGTGGGTCACCACACTGTGACAGGACTCTCAGGGGCCCGATGGGTCTGGCGTGTGGGGAAGCATGTCTGTGACTGACTGTGGGTCAAGCTGAGCCCCCCCAGCCTGGCGACAGAGCAGGGCCCTTCCACCCTGGGGCCAATGTGTGAGACGCGGCACCCCCGGGGGGCCCTTGCACACCCCTCACCCTCAGCGACGCAGAGCGTCTGGGGAGGTGAAGACCTACCCATGGTTCCTGCTCTGTGCTTGGGGTGGGTGGGGGGCTCCAGGGAGGAGGTGGTCCATGAAGCCCCCTGACCTACGCTGGGGAAGAGCAGGTACTGGGCAGGTGCCGGTGGAGGGGGGGCACCCTGGGCGAGAACGAGGGGGACGCAGGCGGGACCCGCCCCTCGGGACTCAGCTGCCTCCGAGGGGCTCCCTGCTCCTAGAGCCCATTGTCCTGGTGTTGGGACCATAGCTCTCAGCACCCCACTGAGCCCCCCGTCAGAGCCCCCAGCCTGCTCAGGAGCGCCCCACCCCTGTCACGCAGGCCCTGCTTCTACGAGACGCGGAGCTGAGCCGGCTGCGGGGGGAGCTGCAGCTGGTACGGCGGGAGGCCCAGGGCCAGCAGGAGCAAGCTGAGGTGAGCCCCTCCAGGCCAGAGCCGAACGCCTGGCCTGGCCACCCACATGGCCCAGCAGGTGCAGCAGACCCCAGAGGCACCCGCTCCCTGCCTGGTCCCGGGGGGTTCTCCCCTCCACCCCACCCCCGCCACCTGAACCTGTTTCCCCCAGATGGCTCAGGCTCCCTGCTCGGGGGGACAGTGTCTCCATGGCACAAAAAGGCGATGGAGCGGGATGGGGTGGGGAGCACAGGGTGGACCGGGGGGGAGGATGGGCAGGCCCCACGCCCTTGCAGAAGCCGCAGAGGGGAGGGCCTGACACCAGCAAGAGGGGGGACAGAGCCCAGGTCTGTGCCGCCAGCCCCCCTGGCATGCTGAGGCACGGCTGCCAGAGGCTCAGAGGCCTCGGCTGACTCTCTGGAGAGTCCCCTCCCAGAGGAGAAGCGCAGCTGGGGAGGCCGCGTTGGACCTGAGGCAGAGACTGCCCAGAAAAGACCCAGCAGAGAATTCCGAGCAGGGCGGGAGGGGGCATCCAAGGGGCCAGGAGACACCAGCAGGCAGCCGCACGCCTGGGCCAGCAGACGGAGGCCCACAGGGCATGGAGGCCACTGCGGGCATCCAGCTGGCCACCCGGGGCCCCAGGTCCTCCTCAGGAGTCCACATCTGGGGGTGGGGCAGGCAACAGCAACCAAGACTCCGGGGAGTGGGGTGGGCCCCTGGGCCCTATGCCCCCAGCCCGCGGGCCCATTTATGGAGTGTGGGTGCTGCAGACACCAGGGCTGCTCTGGATGAGGGGTCAGAGCAGGGTGGCAGGACCCAGGGAAGGACTCGGGGCAGCTGGTGTGGTCAGGCAGGACCACGGGGGGCTGGCGGGGAGCAGAAAGGAGGGGCGGGGATGATGGCTCAGGGCGGGGGTGGGGGACAGAACCCCTGCAGGGGTCAAGGCTGGTCACGTTCCCCTCAAGGCACTCACTTGGTGCAGCCGGGCCAGCACCCTGTCCCCGCTGCCTCCTGCCTCTGTCCTCCCCGGCCTGGCCACCTGCCTTCCCCACTGGTGCCCAGTGTGTGCCAGCCCCAGGGGCGCAGGGTTAGATGCTCCTCTGTTGGTAGACGACTCAGCGAATCCGGAAATGAGTGAGTGGATGGCCCGTGGGCTGCAGGGTCAAGCCCAGAGCTAACCCTACGAGCAGGGCTGTGCTCCGGGCCTGCCCACAAGAGGCCGAGCGGACATGCCTCCCGAGGGCTGGCAGCCCGGAAGACAGAACCTGGGGAGGCCATGCAGTTTTTGCCAACCCACCAGACAATGGGGGGAGGGGCACTGAGCGGGGGGGGGGGGCACTGGATGGGGGAGGGGCACTGGGAGGGGGCACTGGATGGGGGAGGGGCAATGGGCGGGGGCACTGGGTGGGGGCACTGGGCAGGGAGTGGCACTTGGAGGGGGAGGGGCACTGTATGGGGGAGGGGTATTGGGTGGGGGAGGGGTGCTGGGCAGGGGAGGGGCGCTAGGCTGGGAGGTGTGCGTGCAGGGGGCCTGCTGGGTGGAGGGGAGAGGGGCACTGGGCTGGGAGGAGGAGTGTTGCAATCAAGAGTTGGCTGCCAGGGTGTTTCTTCACCCCCTGCTGCCTGACGTGGGACCCGGATCCCCGGGTCACTGAGCAGAGCAGCTCCTGGCACCCGGGAAAGTCTTGCCTAAGAGCGTCTCTCCCGGGAGCCCCCGCCCTGCTCGGTCCCACCCCCAAGGCCAGATGGCCCTTCCGTGGGCACAGCTGGGAGGGCTGTAGAAGCCCCCTAGGGTTGGGGGCTTGTTTCCCCGACCTCTGCCCAGCTGCTCCTTCAGCCCACCCTGTGGTCAGGGGGCCAGGAAAGACCCCCAAGACTCAGGAGCTGAAGCCCCGGCTGGCAGGGTCCCCCGGGAGCCTTCCCTCGAGCTGACAGGGTTGGGGGCGCCTGCCAACCCAACTCTTCTGGGAGCTCATAAAAGGTTGTTTCGCCACCTCGGCCTGGAAATTAAAATCCACCCAGGGGAAGGGTGGGAGGAAGAGGCAGCCAGGGGGCACCAGTTGCTGGTGACCTGTGAGCAGGTCCTGCTCGTGGAGAGGCTCCCGGCCACGCCCTGCGGCCCAGCACCGCAGGGGCCACCCTCCCCACCGGGCAACACCGAGTGCTCGCTGCAGCCTCCCTGGGGCCACCCTGGGGGCACAGCCAGCCCTGACGGTCCAAGGTGCACTTCTCACGGCAGAGGGGCGACCGGGGTGCAGGGGGCACCGGCAGGGCTCCTTCCCCGAGAGCGGGGGCACGGCCTGGTGGAGCGCCCCCCGCCAGAGCAGCCTGCGGACCCAGGGGTCCTAGGGGTCACCCCCCAATCCCCAGTGGTGGCGGCAGCAGGGCCCCAGACGGGGGAGGCTGGGCTGGGCCTGGGCTCAGGGCGAGCAGGCGGCGTCCCATGCATGACAGTAGGGGCTTCAAGCAGCAGGGCGCTCTTGCTCAGCAGAGGGAGCACATCGGGCTGGGACCCTGGGAGAGCAGAGTCAGGCCAAGCCGGGCCCTTCCCAAAGGGTGTCCGAGCTCGGGGCCTGGCCATGGGGTCTGAACCAGGACAACCCTGCTTAAGGGCTGCAGGCAGAGCCCCCAACCCTTCCCAGGCGTGTCGCGGTGCTTACGCACTGAGAGCCGGGTAGACACTGGGCGTCCCCCATGCCACAGCCTGCTTGGAAGTTCGGAGCGGTCAGCTCTTCCGTGGGATCCACATGGGGCCTCTGCCCATCCCCTGTGCCCCCACACCCTTCACCACTGTGACCCCTCAGGACCCAGCACTGGGTCAGCCAGAGCGGCAAGCCTGCCTCGCGGCAAGCCTACCTCGCGGCACCTGAGTGAGCCATCCAGCTGGCCCAGGACGGGGTGTGGGAGCCCGAGCGGACTGCCTGCTGCCCCCACCTGGGGCGGCCCCTGAACCCACGCTGCTTACTGCGCCCCTCAGGCCACCGTCAGTGCCGTGGCCGCAGAGCTGAAGGCCCTGCAGGCCCAGTTTGAGGACGCCATCTCTGCCCACCAGACGGAGGCCAGGGCCCTGCGCGAGACGCTCCGGGAGCTGGCGGCCCAGCGGAGCAGCGCAGGGAGAGAGGTGAGGGGCAGCACGGGGGGCTCTCACGGGCACCAGGGACCCCAGCCAGGGGCCACGTCCAACCAGCAGTGGAGAGACCCTGGGTGAGGGGCGTTGGCCACGCCGGACACAGCCCCAGGGTCGGGGTTAGAGGTGTGCTTGGGGGCAGCCGTGCGCCGCCCCACCAGGCCCCTGAGGCCAGCTACAGGCTCCAGGAGCCAGGTGAGGTGTCCCTGGGGGGCCCGGCCAGGAGAGGCCCCAGGCAGGCGAGCGGGCGGGTGAGAGGGCTCAGCAGGCAGATCGGGGAGGTGTTGACGAAGGGGCTCTGACAGGCCCGGGGACGCCTGGAGGGGGGAGGGCAGGAGGGCACAGGGTGGGGAGGGGCCGCGGGGCCCGCGACCTCATGCACTCCCGGGCCGGGTGCCAAGGCTGGCAGGGGCGCAGCGAGCAAGGAGAGGGGCTGGGCCCGCCCCCGGCACCCCGAGCGGGGCCGCCAGAGGAAGAGAGCGTGATTTAACATGACAGCATGTTTACTTTGGCCCCAAAGAGAAAGGTCTCTTTTCAACAGATTTCGAAGTCAGGCCTGGTCAGCGACCACACGGGGAAGCAGAGGGAGGCTTTAACACAGTGGGCAACGGGGGAGGAGCCGGGGAGGCTGGGCACATCCGTGCTGGGGGTAAAGGGGGCGAGCACGGCCTCGTGGGAAGTTTGGGTTCCTCGATCGCCGCCCCCAGAAAGGAGAGGGGCCCCAGGAAGGGGCTGGGGTGATGGGGAGGCTGAAGTAGGTAAGGGGGGCAAGGGGAACAATGGCAGAGAGAGGGAGCCCAGAGAGCCCTCCCAGGCGCCAGGCTGGCCCAGAGTCGCCGTGGAAACCACAACATTTCACAGCCTTTTAACTGGAGGGACATCCAGGCCTCGGGCAGCCCTGCCTGAGGTCCACACGTGTGTGCGCGTGTACACGTGTGTCTGCATGCATGTGTGGGTGCGTGTGCATGTGTGTGTACGTGTGTGTACGTGTGTGTGTGCATGTGTGAGTGTACATGTGTGTGTGCGTGCATGTGTGTGGTGTGTCTGCATGCATCTGTCGGTGTGTGTGTGTGCATGTGTGTGCATGTGTGGGTGTGTGTGCGTGTACACGTGTGTCTGCATGCATGTGTGTGCGTGCATGTGTGTGCATGTGTGGGCGTGTGTGCATGTGTGTGCGCATGTGTGTGTGTGCGTGTGTGTGCATGCACCCACCACCCAGCTCATATGCAGTGCAGACACCTCCATGCATGTAAAGACCACACTCCCATGCAGAGGAACACAGTGAGCGCGCACAGACATGCATTCACACATGCAAACACATATGGGCGGCACACACGACTCCATGCACTTTCACGTGCACATGCATCACACATGTGGGTGAACACCAGCACACGTGTCTGCACATAGATGTGCGTGGGTGCGCACGCCACATGCTTGCACATGCTACGTGCACACACGCACGTGTGCTCACACGCAGGCCCGGGGCCCGCACAGCCTCTGCCCTGCTTTCCCGCCTCCATGCAGAGCCCTCGGGTCACCTCCCTGCAGGAGATTTCAAAAGAGGCTGTTTATACAATTTCTAGTAAAGAAATAATTATTATAATCACATTAAGCGATTTGGCTGTAAAATTCCTGTAAAAGGGATGGTTGTTCTCACGAGGCGGGGGGAGGGGTCCCCCGCGTTTGTTTTGCTTGTTTTCATCTCCTCGGCCCTGGGAAATGAAAACAGCTTTTTATGATGGATAGGCCCTCTCGCTGGTCCTTGACCTTCAGGGTGGATTTCTGCTGAGCTCGGCGGAAAACGCTGCTCACGGTTGTGGCTCCCACATGTGGGGGGTGGGAGGGGAGCGGAGAGCGGCCCTTCCCAAAAACAGAACAACAAGAACCGTGGGCGGACGCGGGAGCCAGCGGGCCAGAGACCCGGAGAGTGCCCCACTGCAGCAGCCACAGTGTGGGGCTCGCTTCTAGCAAGCCAGCGCCGGACACCACTCAGTTTGTGTGGCTCCCCTGGAGGCTTCCTCCATCTCTTCCTGCAGGGATGGGGGACATGCCTTCTTCAGGGTTCCCTGGTCAGAGGGGAGACCCGAGGTCCTGGCCAAGCCTCAGCGAGCCCCCACCCCATAGTCCCTGCTTCCAGGATGGTCTGCCCCTTCCCGGGGTCTGCACTTCCCTCCAGAGCCCCCCAGCAGGGGCTGAGCCCAGGGTCTGCAGGCAACCTGTGTCCCCGGGCAGTTTGGGCCACTGACCCCCACCTGCAGTTCAGCTGACCTCTCAGACTCACAAAACCACCGACTCCCCAGGCCCTGCCTGGAAGCCGTGGGTGAGGAGGCCCCAGTTGTGGGGTGACACAGAGCCCAGTTCCGGTGTGGTGAGTGCCCTTCTCCGGGGCCAACACAGGTCTGGCAGGGGACGAGGACACACCCGCCCCGTCTCCCAACTTGCTCGGTGCATGGAGGCCCAGAGCAGCCTGAGGCCCCCACTTGCTCCACAGCCTGCCCTGGAGTCTGCCCCTCCATGCCGGGGCAGGCCCCGACCCCTGCTCCTGTGACAGCGACGGCCTGGCCCCAGCGGCTCTGCTGCGGCCGGAGAACCGTCAGGGAGCCTGCCTGGAGGCGGCCCTCCCCACGCCCCATCCCTCCACTGACCTGTCCCTCCACTCCACCATCTCTCCATGGCCCCATCTCTCCATGCCCTGTCTCTCCACTTCCCCTTCACCAGGTGGGAGCTGAGGCCACAGACAGGGGGCAGGGTTCCGGAGTCTGGGGCATGAGACGTCTGTCCACACCGAGGTGGGCAGGCCGGGGCCCCACATCCTCACTGAAGGACAAGAGTGGGCCTGAGGGACAGCAGGTGGGGACAATGCAGATGGTGGGCAGAGCTATGCCCCTCACAGGCCCTGCTGGCCAGTGACCACGTCCCAGGCATGCGGGGAGAGCGCCCAGTGGCACTCCAGGATCAGAAGGGGTCGGGGTGTTCCCTGCTGGGGTCTGGGATGGGCCCCCAGGAGCTGCCCTGCAGCCTCAGTGGGCCGGGCAAAGCCAGGCCTCCTGCTTCTTCAAGGCTGGAGGACCCGAGGCCAGGGACACCGCTGAGGCCAGAGCCCGGCCCATGGCCCTCCACCACCCCTAGAGCCACCCGCTCCCCCTCAGGCCGAGACGCTGCGGGCACAGCTGGACGAGGCCCGCGAGGCGCTGGCCGCGCTGCGCCAGGAGCTGCAAGGCAGCGAGGAGACCCAGGAGGGCCTGCAAGGGGAGGCTCATGACGCTCGCAGGGCGCTGGCCGACGCAGCCCGAGAGAAGGACGCGCTGCGGGATTCCAACACTGAGCTGCGGGCCGCCCTCCGCCGGGCTGAGCAGGAGAAGGCCAGGTAGGGTGGTGCCCAGGAGCAGCTCCCGCCAGCCCAGCCTGGTTAGGCCCCAGGGGCAGGGCGGTGGGACACAGGGTATCCTATAGGGCGGGGCCCGACGATGGTGCAGAGGGCCCACCAGGCAGGCCTGCAGTGCCAGCTGCCCACCCAGACAGTCCGCAGTGCAGGCCTGGGATGGGGAGGCTGGGACGTCCCGGGCCCGTCTGCATCCTCGAGAAGTTCCGTCCAATAGGCGAGACAGGCCCTGAGCAGCCAGAAGGAGATGGCCAAGGGCTGGGGAGCGAAGGAGGCCTCCCAGGGGCAGGACGGCCTTCGAGTGCTGCGGCCTTCACGGGGAGCCTCAGAGGGGCAATGGGGAGGGGGCTGAGACCCGGGGAGGGGGTGCTGAGACCTGGGGACGGGGGTGAGACCCGAGGAGGGGGTGTAACCTGGGGAGGGGGGCTGAGACCCAGGGAGGGGGGTGAGACCCAGGGAGAGGGTGTAACCTGGAGAGAGGGACTGAGACCCGGGGAGGCGTGCTGAGACCCGGGAAGTGGGGTGCTGAGACCCGGGGAGGGGGGTGTAACCTGGGGAGGGGGGCTGAGACCCAGGGAGAGGGTGTAACCTGGGGAGGGGGTCTAAGGCCCGGGGATGGGGGGTGAGAGCCGGGGCGGGGGTTGAGACCTGGGGAGGGGGGAAGCTGAGACCCAGGAACGGGGGTGCTGAGACCCGGGGAGGGGATGCTGAGACCTGGGGAGGGGGGTGAGACCCAGGGAGGGGGGCTGAGACCTGGGACGGGGGTGAGACCCGAGGAGGGGGTGTAACCTGGGGAGGGGGGCTGAGACCCAGGGAGAGGGTGTAACCTGGAGAGGGGGACTGATACCCGGGAAGTGGGGTGCTGAGACCCGGGGAGGGGGTGTAACCTGGGGAGGGGGTCTAAGGCCCGGGGATGGGGGGTGAGAGCCGGGGCGGGGGTTGAGACCTGGGGAGGGGGGAAGCTGAGACCCAGGAACGGGGGTGCTGAGACCCGGGGAGGGGATGCTGAGACCTGGGGAGGGGGGTGAGACCCGGAGCAGAGGTGAGACCTGGGGAAGGGGGACTGAGATCAGAGAAGGGGGCTGAGACCTGGGGGGATGAGACCTGGGTGGGGGGAGCTGAGACCTGAGGGGGCTCTGAGACCCAGGGAGGGGGCTGAGACACGGCCATGGCGAGCGCCCTGGCCATCACAGAGTCTGACCCAGACAGCGCATGCCCTCGGAGGCTGGGCTTCGGGAGGCTAGGATCGCCGGTGGGGAGATGGTGGCCTGCTGGTCTCCAGGATGGTCCCCTGGGGGTACCGGAGGCCCCCGTGCTCCCCAGCATTAGCCCGCCCGCACCCCTCCTCTCAGCTTCAAGCGCTCCACGGAGGAGAGGGAGCAGAAGGTCCTGGTCCTGGAGGAGGCCTGGGCAGCGGCCCAGAAGCAGGCCGGCGAGCTGCGGGCAGGCCTGCGGGAGGCGGACCGGGCGGCCGTGGACACCCAGCGGCAGCTCCAGGAGTTACGCAGACAGGTGAGGGTGCCGCCCTGGGCCCCTGCCCCAGGAGCAGCGCCATCCCCGCCTCCAGTCCCCCAGGGCACTGTCTCCAGGCTGGGAGCCGAAGCTGCAGTGCGCTGCTCACACCCACGGGGCCCAGGCTGGGCCTGCCAGCAAGACACATGGGCACGCCCCAAACTCCCTGGCTTAAAACAATCTCCCTGACGCCCATGGAGCCTGGGAGCCAGGAATCCAGCCAGGGGTCAGCACAGCTCTGCTCCGCAAGGACCACACTGAGGAGATCCAGCCACACGGGGCAGGGGGACAGACGGTGGGGTTCTCCCGATGCACCTTCCCCGCACCCGGTGCCTGAGGCTGGCTGTGGGGGTTCAGCCAGGCGGTGCCCACACCCCCGGGTGGCCTGGGCTACTCCCATCATGCCGCCTCCGAGCTCAGGATGAACAGATGGGCACCACTTCATTCGCCACCCTTGGCTTCTGAGGCCGCGGCCACTGACATGATGACCTTGGTCTCAAGCTCACACCAGCGGGGTCCTAGAGCCCCCCTCGTGTGGGAGGCCTGCCACGCGCGCGCACACACTTTTTCCAGCTTTCTACAGACACGGCGGTTGGTGAAACGCCTACTGTAGGGCCAGGCACAAGCACACTCCTTGCTCATGTGGCCTGTACACCAGGCATCATTCACATCCCTGGGCTCCTCAGGGTTCCAGCCCCAAGATGGGAGGCACCAGCAGAGGCTGGGGAGTGGCTAAAGCAGTCAGCTACTAGGGCCTGCTCTCCCAGGGGCACAGAACAGGCCGCAGCGCTGAGTGGGGCATGGCTCTCCTCCCCCGCACTCCGTCTGCTGCCTGAGAGGGGGGCCTCTCCCCAGAACATATGAGCAGGGGCGGGGGTCAGCACAGCTTGCCAACTACCCCAGCCCCTTCTGGCACAGGGGCCCAGGCGGCCCCGTCACAGTGGCCCCTCCACGTCCAGGTGATGACACTGGAGGTAGAGAACCAGAGAAAGAGCCGGGAGCTGGTGTGGCTGCAGACCCGGGGCGCCCAGGAGCCGAGCCGGCAGGAGGCCCTGGCGCTGCAGACGCTGGTGGCTGAGGCGGAGGCCGCCCGCGAGGACGCGCAGAGGGAGGTGGGCGCCCAGCACCCGGGGATTCCGTCTGGCCGGAGCAGGACCGTGCGCGGGGGCCTGGGCACCTCCCGAGGGGTGGGGGCGGCTGCATTTATTCCCCATTTGCTCAGGCCCCTCACCCGACTGCAGAGGGGTGCCCTGGGGGCTGGAGCACAGCTCAGGCCGTGGGCAGGGTCTGCGGCAGCAGACAGGGTGTCTGCATCAGGAGGGACAAGGCAGATGCTGCAGAGGCGCGGTTGGGTCAGGGAGGGCCCGTCCGCCCTGGGGCTGCACCGCCAAGAGGAGGGAGAGGCCGGTGGCCCAGCGGGAGGTCCGTGGGCACAGGTCCTGGTCGGGGGCAGGGGTCTGGGGGGACGGGAGTGAAGTGAGCGGGAGGAGGGGTGGCCTGGCCTCTGGCCTGCGTATGCTGACAGGACGGCATTCCGCTGGCCCCGTTTACCCCTTCGGAAGCCCGTGGCGGGGGCCGTGGACTCAGGACGACAGCGGGTGAGCCGCGGCAGACTGGCCTGGGGCTGGCCCCACACAGGCCCCGCAGCGGGCGGCCTTTGGCCATTGCCCTCTCTGGCGAGGGTCGTGTGGCTGCCAGCCAGGCTCTCTGCTGCCTGCCGGGACCTGCTCGGTGGTCCTGGGGTGCTCTCCCCACCTGGGCTCAGGGGTCCCCACTGCCAGACATGCATTGGGAGGCAAGTCCAGGGTCCCCCAGCTGTGACACCCCAAGGGGGGGTGAGGCCGAGATGCCTGGGGAGTCTTGGAGAGTCTGGAGCCCCCACACTCGTCCCACAGGTCCGGAGGCTGCGGCGGATGCTGGCAGAGGTGGAGGCCCGGGCCGAGACCCGGGAGAAGGGCCTGGAGCGGCAGCTCTGCAAGAGCCGGGGGTCCGAGCGGGCCCTCTGGGCCGAGCTGCGTGGCGTCGCCCAGAAGTTGCAGCAGGCCAACGGCACGGCCGACAGCCTCCAGGTTCTCCCGGACGGGGCCTGCCACTGGGCCCATGGCCTCGAACAGGAGCTGGCCCGGGCCGAGGGCGCCTGGCGGGAGGCAGAGGGCCAGCGGGGCCAGCTGTGGTCCACGCTCCACCCTGGCGTGGGGCTCCACGGACGGAGCCCCGCGGCCTCTCCTGAGCCGGCCGGCCCCCCCACCAGAGGTCAGTGCCCTCCGCGCCCACCCCGTCACCCGCCCGGGGCGCCCCAGCCCCCTCGGGGCTCTCCCCCGATCCCTCGCTCCCCGAGAGTGGGGCCAGCAGCGTGAGGGGGGGCACCTGTGCGTCTGTGTCCGCCCCCCCCACCATGCCCCCAGCACACCCCAGCGTGCCCCCACAGCCCCCCGACTGCGCCCCACCGCACCCCCACCAGGGCCCAGGGGTCCCCTCTGTCCTCAGGCTCAGAGGGCCGGTCCCGCTCGCCGCTCTGGTGGCCCTCGCCTGGCGCTGGAGACCGCAGGGCAGAGGCGCCCGGGCCTCCATGAGGGACGCCCAGAGGGACCTGGCACAGAAGCTGAGGGACGCCCAGCGGGAGGGGTAAGGGGAGTGGCTAGGGCACGCCGGGGAGCCAAGGGGGCGGTGAGGAGCCTCTCACCCTGGCTTCGGGCCTTCTGTTTGCCCCCCTGGCTCTGCTGAGGCCCTGGCGGGACCCGGTGGGAGAAACATCACTAAACACTCAAGCCACTGGAAGCCCAGCTCCCCCCTTGTCCGGCTGCCTCTGCGCTCGGCCAGCAGCAGGGCCCATCCTCCGAGGACCCATCCCAGGGGCTGGCCAGGTCACCCCAGAGTGCTCCGGGGACCTGCCCTCTGGGGACCAAACCCCCACCCTGCTGCCCTGAGGACCCCCGTGAGCCCTGCCCCGAGCAGCCCTGAGCTGCCCACCGCCAGCCACTAGCGGGGCACATGGACTGTCCGCCCACCCACGGGCTGCCCCCAACCTCGGTCCCCCCCCAGGATGTCTGGCACTCCCAGACGGGGCTCCTGAGCGCCCGGAGGGGCGAGGCCAAGAGCGAGCCCACCTGGGCCCTCAGCCGCATGGAGCAGCTGCAGAGGGCTCTGGCCGTGGCGGAGAAGGGGAGCTCCAGCCCCCGCCCTGCCCCGGGCACCATGGCACGGGTCGTCCTGGGAAATGCCAGGCTTGGGCCCCGGGGCCAGCCCTCAGAGCGCACCCACCGAGGGCATTCTGCACTTGGCAGCCGGTGGTCTTTCTCAGGTGTGCTTCCGCATCGAAAGAGAGTCTAGTCCAGAGACCTCCAGAGCCTCCCCGCCACAGTGCCCAGCTCGTCTGCGGTCACGTGGCCCTTCCCCCGCTAGGTCCCTGCCCTGCGTCACCCCCTCAGAGAGAGGGCTGCTGCCCTGCTGGTCACCCCACCTCATTTCTGTACCCCCTCCACACCGGGTCTGCTCAGGAGGCAGACCAGGGCCTGGCACAGCGTCCGAGGGAGAGGCTTCCAGGGGCAAAGCCAGAAGGAGAGAAGGCTGGGTGGGAAAGGGTCACCTCCTCTAGAGACCTTGAGCTTCCAGGCAGGACAAGTAGAGCAGGGGACGATCAGACGGAGGCCTCTCCACCAGCTGGGTGTCGGCCACCCAGACCCACGGGGCCTCGGTCTCCCGGGTCGTGCAGGTGCCCCCCGAACCTGGGAGCCAGGCGAGTGGTCCCGCTTGCCCCCGAGGCTGGCACCAGGTGGAGGGCAAGCTGAGCAGTGCACAGGCCCCGCGGGCTCTGCTGGAGGAGGCGCTCCCGAGGCTGCAGGCAGGGCGCCCAGCACATGCGGCGGGCCACGAGAGGTGGAGGCTGCCGGTGGGGAATACCCACACCCCAGGGCAGTGGGGGGACGGGGAGGCCGAGAGGGCTGCTGAGGAAGGAGAGGTTTCAGCTGCCCGTGGTCAGAGGCCGCTGAGCTGGCTGAAGCAGATGGCTCCCAGGCACACTGGGCCCCGAGGAGCTGACTCCTCAGGGTTGACCCGGGCAGAGCATCTTTGAGGTAGTCCAGCCCTTACTTTACAGACTGGGGAAACTGAGTCCTGAGCAGGGAGCAACTTGGCCCCCACGGCACAGCGAGCAAGGGGCAGGGGCAGGACAGACCACACCCGCCCAGATCTGTGCTTTCAGGGCAGGGAGGGGTGACACTGGGCCAGCCTAGGTGCTCTCCGAGTGTGCAGGGTCAGGGGCCAGGTTTACCTGCCGTGGAACCAGGTCCTGGCTGGGAGCTGGTGAGGTGCCCAGGCACTGGGGGAGGGGCTGAGAGAGCAGGGGAGGGGCCCAGGCTGTGTTCCGTCTCACATACATGTTCACGTGTGTCTGCTCCATGCACATTTAGAAGCAATTTCCTGTTGGCAGGTTACAGTTTTCGAAATGTCTCTATTAAATTAACCTCACAAATGCACCTTTCACGTACTGCGTCGCCATTCTGTCTCCTGAGTTTATCAGAGCTAAGAATCACGTGTTGACTTTTCCCACTACAGTTACTGGGAGGCAGTGTCTCCTCTTATTTCTCACAGTCTTTAATTTCTGGTTTCTGTGACGCCCTCTGTCTAACGTGACCTGCAAGCTCCTGTGCCCTGCCCCGCGCTACTTGCCTTGAATCTACCCTGCTCAGTGCTGGCAGTGCCGCCCCACCCCACCACCCCGACCTTGGACTCTGCACTTGATTCTGTGTGTATTTGGCCATGACTTCGTCAGCCTCCCTTCAGTTCAGCTCAGTCACTCAGTCGTGTCTGACTCTTTGCCACCCTGTGGACTGCAGCACGCCAGGCCTCCCTGTCCATCACCAACTCCCGGAGTTCACTGAGACTCATGTCCGTCGAATCTGTGATGCCATCCAGCGATCTCATCCTCTGTTGTCCCCTTCTCCTCCTGCCCCCAATCCCTCCCAGCATCAGGGTCTTTTCCAAAGAGTCAACTCTTCGCATGAAGTGGCCAAAGTACTGGAGTTTCAGCTTCAGCATCAGTCCTTCCAATGAACACTCAGGACTGATTTCCTTTAGGATGGACTGATTTGATCTCCTTGCAGTCCAAGGGACTCTCAAGAGTCTTCTCCAACACCACAGTTCAAAAGCATCGGTTCTTTAGCACTCAGCTTTCTTTATAGTCCAACTCTCACACCCATACATGACCACTGGAAAAACCATAGCTTTGACTAGATGGACCTTTGTTGGCAAAGTAATGTCTCTGCTTTTTAATATGCTCTTTAGCTTGGTCATAGCTTTTCTTCCAAGGAACAAGTGTCTTTTAATTTCATGGCTGCAGTCACCATCTGCAGTGATTTTGGAACCCCCAAAAAATAAAGTTTCTCGCTGTTTCCATTGTTTCCCATCTATTTGCCATGAACTGATGGGACCAGATGCCACAATCTTTGTTTTTTGAATATTGAATCTTAAGGCAAGTTTTTCACTCTCCCCTTTCACTTTCATCAAGAGGCTCTTTAGTTCTTCCTCAATTTCTGCCATAAGGGTGGTGTCATCTGCATATCTGAGGTTATTGATGTTTATCCGGGCAATCTTGATTCCAGCTTGTGCTTCTTCCAGCCCAGCGTTTCTCATGATGTACTCTGCATAGAAGTTCAACAAGCAGGGTGACAGTGTACAGCCCTGACGTGCTCCTTCCCCGATTTGGAACCCATCTGTTGTTCATGTCCAGTTCTGACTGTGGCTTCTCCGCCTGCAGCTTCTCGGGCGGCAGGTCAGGTGTTCCCGTGTTCCCACCCCTTGAAGAAATTGAAGCTGTGTGCCGACTGCACTCTGCTTTCCTTCCGTCGCTGACAGGACGCTCACTGCTGTAACACCCGCTTTCTGTCCTTTTGCTGGGGGGCCGTGTGCGTGTGTTTCCCCGGCCCCCTTCCCTCCAGCGTCCGCACTTGGCATCACAGCTCCTCCCCTTCCTGGTGGCCTCTGGGGCAGGGCGGCACTGTAACTGCAGCCCTTTCCCTGCTGTTCAGAGTTAAGCATGAAGAGAAAGTGTGCGTCTCCTGAGCTCAGGGACCCCTTGGCTGGACCCCGGGTGCACACCTGTGCCTCTGGGCTTAGAGAGCCTGCTCTGCTCTGGGCAGTTCCCACTGAAACCTCGCTGCAGCCCGCCCTCCGTTCCGGGCCCCGCCCTCCTTGCTGACCTTGAACTTCACCTTCCTGTCACGGCTCCCACCAAGCTTGGGGACTCAGGGTCTGAGACAGCTCAGCCGCCCTGGCTGCTTTCCCTGCCTCCCCACGGCCCTGGGCAAGCCCTCATGTTTTCACAGAGGATGGTTCACTCTCTGGCTCCAGCTCTGGTCTCACCTTCTTGAGAAAGTCAGTTACCATTTTCTGACAAGATTCGCATTTCTCACTTTTCAATTCAAGACCCTCAGATCAAACTCTGGGAACTGGCTGCTCTCCTGAACCATAGTTGACAGCAACTTACTTGCTAGTTCTTTTTCCTTCTTTCAAGAAGGGGGTCTGATCTTGTTCCAAGCTGGGGTACAGAGGAACCCATCAGGGGCTTCAAGTGTCTCTGCCCAGACATTTCAGGCTCAAAGGAAAGGCAGAGAGCCAGATTCCAAGGGGATCCACGGGGGCCGTGGGGAGACATGAGACCACCATGCAGAGGTGTGGGGGAGCCACGGGGAGAGGCGGGGAGATATAGGGGCCATGGGGAGGGGAGAGAGTCATGGGAAGATGCGCAGAGATGTGTGGAGACATGAGGAGATGTGTGGAGATGTGCAGAGATATGAGGAGATATGGGGAGATGTGTGGATACGGGGAGATGTGGGGAGATGTGAGTAGATGTGTGGAGATGTGAGGAGATGTGTGGAGACATGAGGAGATGTGCGGAGATATGAGGAGATGTGTGGATACGGGGAGATGTGAGGAGACGTGTGGAGACATGAGGAGATGTGTGGAGATGTGAGGAGACGTGTGGAGATGTGAGGAGACGTGTGGAGATATGAGGAGACGTGTGGAGATGTGAGGAGACGTGTGGATACGGGGAGATGTGAGGAGATGTGTGGATGCGGGGAGATGTATGGAGATGTGAGGAGACATGAGGAGAAGTGAGGAGATATGGGGAGATGTGTGGGTACCGGGAGATGTGTGCAGATGTGTGCAGATGTGAGGAGATGTGTGGAGACATGAGGAGAGGTGGGGACATGTGCGGAGATGTGAGGAGATGTGTGGAGATGTGTGGAGTTGTGAGGAGGTATGGGGAGCCATGGGGAGAGGCGGGGAGATATAGGGGCCGTGGGGAGGGGAGAGAGTCGTGGGGAGATGTGGGGACATGTGTGGAGATGTGCGGAGATATGAGGAGATGTGGGGGAGTGACACCAGAGACGTTGCTGAGTCCCCCAGAACTTTTCTGTTCCAGGAATACAGAAAGTGAGGCCTGACCTCCGAGCACAGCTGGGGCCCTTCCTGGTGACTCAACCCCTATGACCTTGGTCCCTGAAGGCCAACCCGCACCCCCTGTACCCCTTTCAGCCTGACTTCTGAGGTCCCTACATGAGTTTCCACATGGCGGTCCTACATGGGGGTCCTACATGGGCCCCCCTCGGGTGCTCACAGCATCTTCGGGATGTTGTTTACATCTCTCTGCCCACATTCATTTTTCTGTTTGGCCAAGTGCTTAGCAGAGCATGTGTGCTAAAATCTATCCAAATTATGTCCAATTTTTCTAAGAATCCTGGCAATTATCGATTCTCCTATTTTTAGGCCAGTTGGCTTCCTCTGCTCTCCATCATTCGGGAACCCTCAAAGTCCCTGTCTCCAGCTCTGAGGAAAGTTTCCCAGTTTCTGTGACCCGCTGGCCATTTCGGTGGGCACGGGGGAGGGGTTTCAGGCACCCCTAAGTCAGCAGAGGCCCCCGGCGCCCGACTCCCAGGGAACCTGAGCTGCAGGGTTTCCCTGGGCACTCAGGACTCACGGCCACACACCCCGCTGTGCACAGTGCGTCCAGGCCAGGTGGCCAGGCTGCCAGCATGAGCTAGAGCAAGGCCTGCCGTTTACAACATCTTTCACTTTCACGGACTGGATTTTTCCCCTGTTTCACATAAGCCAATGTGTTTGTCAAGAGAAAGTTAATTAAAAACATATTTTTCTAATTAAATGGTAGGCTGTGCTATGCAAACAGTAAGATTCTTGTTTGAGAACAAACCACCCCCCACTCTCTGCCGTTTCCAGGGCTACCCTGGGAATTCAATAGATCAACAACGCAGACCCGAGCCCTGAGGTTAGGACACGCGCGAACACAGGCCCCCGGGGGGGCCCGTAGGCCGCTGGTGGCCCAGCCAGCGGGAGGCACGGCGGGGGTCCTGGCGCCCGCCCACTGGGAGAGGCCGCCCGAGGCTGTCCTCGGCCCAGAGCCAGGTCACGGCCTCAATGGCTCAGAGGGCTAACTGCGGCCTCCTGGCACCCAGGCATGCCACGTCCACCAGCTTGCCACACGCCCTCCACACCCTCCACTCTTCCACAGAGAGCTCGCCTCCAGGGCCTGAATCAGGCTTCCATCCAGGTTCTAGAAGCAAAGCGGGGAGCGGCTCGGCCTCCCGGGCCGGAGGCACTGGCCCGCGCTGCGGCTGGAGTGGATCCCTAGTGTTTGATCAGGAGTGTCTGTGTTCCTTGAGGGTGCCATACTTGCCCGAGTTCTTCAATGTGTTACGTGTTTCTGTTTTCATAAAATGGATTGATGAGCTTCCCATCTCTTTCTAGCACCTGCAAGGGTCTAAACAGCCTCAGAGCTAAGCTTTCTTGAAAGGTTGCGTTGAGCTCTCCTGCAAGCTCCCTGCCATGCCTGTCGTCTCAGATGACCATCTGAATTCCCTCTCCCAACTTTTCCCCCACTGGTCTGTTTCCGTTTTCCATCTCTTCTGGGGTCAGTTTTTGACATTTGGAAGTCACTCATCTCATGCTTTTTGAATGCAGCACCAGGGAGCCACTCTCATATTTAACCATTATTTACACGTGTTGTTGCCGTTGCTCATTCACTAAGTCGTGTCTGACTCTCTGGGAACCCATAGGCTGCAGCACGGCAGGCCTGCCCGTCCATCGCCATCTCCTGGAGCCTGCTCACACCCATGTCCATTGCGTTGGTGATGCCATCCAACCATCTCATCCTCTGTCGCCCCCTTCTCCTCCCACCTTCAATCTTTCCCAGCATCAGGGTCTTTTCAGATGAGTCAGCTCTTCGCATCAGGTGGCCAGAGCACTGGAGCTTGAACTTCAGCATCAGTCCCTCCAGTGAACACTCAGAGTCGATCTCCTTTAGGATGGACTGGTAGTTATGTTAAGAGATTTCCGTTTCTCTTTAACTTGCCAACAGTTTGTCTGTTTTATTGGCCTTTTCAAAGAATTAACTTTTATCTCTTTTCTCCTTTTTGTCTAGTTCATTCGCTTCCATTTTTATCCCTAATACCATCCTTTTTGTTGTTGTAACATTTCTGATCTCTCTGATTATATAAGTGATGTATTTATGTTTAGGCTTATTCTTTCAACAGCAAATTCTTCAATATTAGCACACTTTCCTTCATCATGCTTTTCAATATGAATTCTTCCCCCTCCCTTTTTTTTTAACCAGTTTTCCAGGAGTTTCTGTCTTTATTTCTTCTTTCATTCAAAGGTCATTTATTAATGGAAGAATAATCAAAGCTTGTGTCTCTTTCTGTCACTTGTCTTACTGGGAGCCAGCGGCTCTGGGAGGTCAGAGCTTTCAGCCGGCTTGCAGGTGGCCCTTTGCTCGCGCGCCTGCCCTCTCGCAGGCGGCCCTTTGCCCCTCTCGCAGGCGGCCCTTTGCCCCTCTCGCAGGCGGCCCTTTGCCCCTCTCGCAGGCGGCCCTTTGCTCACGCGCCTGCCGTCTTGGTTGTTGATTTTGGTTGTTGTTTCTTGGTTCGGTTTCTCTACTTGTTTGTGGTACACCTGGAGGGAAACTGGACAAGTCGATAGCAGTTTACAGAGAAGAGGAGTTTGAGATTTTCCAAGGGATTTTGAAAGAGAATAAGAAAACTGACTGTAACAGTCGTGCGGTGAAAGTGGCAGAGGTTGGCGTGAGGGTGGGCTAAGAGGCGAGCAGGGCAGAGCTGGAAGCTTCCAGCTGCCAGGAACCCACCGCAGAGGGGGCCTCCTGTCGGGGCCGCTGAGGCCCACTGTGTAAACAGAAGGGCTCTGCCCCTTACACATGAGCACTTCCCAGTGACGGTTCTGTCCCAGGACTGGCCAGAGGGCTCCGGGCTCCCAGAGGGCAGGACCAGGCGCAAAGGGCCACCTGCAAGAGGGTACCTGCCGCCCATGCCCACCCACACCAGCCGCTGGCCAACCGATGAACAGACCGGTCCAAGTCACCAGTGGATGAGAAGGTTGAGGCCCCAAGTCCAAGAGCTCAGAGGGACGGGCTGGGCTCTGCTCCTGTGAAACAGGCCGGGTGATGAGCGGCACCCCCGCCTGCAGCGCTGGTGCCTGAGGCATTTCCGCCTCTGTGACCCCCACGTTCCGGCAGCCCTCATATGAGGGGGGTCCCCACAGTTCTCCCATCCTTCTCTTGGTCCCGACAGGAACCCCGTGAGATCTCATCACACTCGTTCACAGAAGGGAAACCCAGGCTGGGCGCAGGTCCAAGGGTACACAAGGAGCCCCAGCCCCTTCCTCAAACCCAGGAGCTGCCGGAGCAGACCGTCAAGCCTGGGCAGGAGGGCTGGGCAGCGTGCCCACCTGCAGCTGCACCCCACTTTGAGCACTGTGAGCTGGTGACGCCGGCTCGGCCAGCCCCCACCTGTCTCAGGATCAGGGCTCAGAACCAAAGGCACCCAAGGAGGAGACAGACCCAGTGGGGCACAGGGTGATGTTCATGAAGGGTGGCCACGCCGTTCCTGCTGCGATCATTCCAGTTACAGAGTCCCGTACGAGCCGCATCAGCACGAGAGTAGCGCGATGCTCCACAGGAGCGCCTGGGCCTCCTTAAAAGCCTGTGAAATGGTTAAGCCATAGTTGAGGGAAACTTCTGCTTTTCCACTGGAAAATGTATACAAACAGAAAACTGTCATTTCCAAAATTACAAAGAAGGCTGAAACTTCAATTTTAGGTACAAGCGTTGCACTCCTACCTTTAGTTAAAATCCTAAATAGTCAGAACCCCAAACACCAATGCAGGGTCACTCCGCCTGCCCCTTCCTCACCCAGCCTGGGACAGGACCCCAGTCACGGCCCTGCCCTCCCCTGAGCCCGTCCTCCTCCTGCATCCAGTGAAAACTGCCTGGGAGAGGCTGTGACAGCCCCTTAGTCACCCCGCTCCTTGTGAGCCACACGTGTGCTGCCTGAGCCTGTAGCCCGAGGGCTGAGCCTGATGGATCATCAGGGTCCCTGCCTTCAGGTCCCCTCTCTGGCTCTGTGCCCCCCACAACCCACACCCCTCCCCTCACCGCTGTCGCGTCTCCCCTCCCCCAGCCAGGCTTCTGGAAGGGCTGCCCACCTCCTGTCCCCAGACCTCAGCACCCCAACCCGCCGCCTCACACACAGAGACCACCAGCACCCTGGTCCCGTCCAGAGGGTCCTTTGGGGCCTGATTCTCCGGCCTCTGGAGCATCCCGCACAAGGGCCCCCCGTCCCTCCCGAGCTGCGCCAGCTCGCCGAGCCTCCTGGGGCTGTGTCTCCTCTTCCCTCTGCTCGAAAGTCCATTTGCTGCCCCCTCCCAGCCCGAGCCGCCGCGGGCTCCCTGAGGACAATCTCAGGGACCCCAGTTTGCCTCCCTCGCCCCCTCACCTCTGCTTTCCCACTCAGCCGCCCACAATAGGACAACATGCATTCCCAGAGGCCCAGGCCCACTGTGCCGTCTCCAGCCGCAGACACAGGGCGCCTTCGCCTCTCACCGAGGCTCCGAGTGGGGTGGAGGGGGGGGGGTGGGCCGGCAGGCTCGTGGCCCTGGGCTGTCAGGCTAGGAAGGCAGTGGGCAGCAACAGGCTCGGGCTGAGGAGGAAGCCCCAGCGTCCCGGGAGCACTGCAGCCAGCCCAGAGGAAGGAGGCCGCACGTGGTGGGCATGGGGCCGAGCCCCGCAGGCTGTGCGAGCTTCCGAGGACTATCAGGGTCTTTATTCCAAGGGCCAGGAGCGAGGCAGGGACGACAGGCTTGCCTTCCGAGGCCGCTCTGACCACAGTGGGGAGGTGCCTTTGCCCACACCAGGCCAACAAGCCCTGCTTCTAAAACTGTGAGGGGTGCCCACTGTACTTGACCGTTCTTGCTTCTTTACACGCCGGCCCTGCACGTGATCCAGGCAGACGCCCGGTGCTGTGTCCTCTGGAGCATACCTGGGCTGTGCCCCCAGGACCGCCTGAGTCTGCCTCCCCCAGGAGCTGCCAGACGCTGCGCCTGGGCCTGGATGGGAGCTGGGGGCGCAGCCAGGGCCCCGGCGGGGGAGCAGGCCTCTGCAGGAGCCGCTGGCCCGCCTGGAGCGCAAGGGCCGCAAGCCTGAGGGCACTCGGGAGCCCCTGCGGCAGGGGGTGGGCCCCGGGGGGCACGGTCCTGCCTTCCTTCGGAATTAGTCCCTCCGTGTGTAACGGGACATCCAGGGAGACGCTAGGGGCTGGCGTCAGGCATCCAGCCCCCAGCGGGGGAAACCCAGGCGGGAGGGGCGCGCGGGGAGTCGGGGCCTGAGGTTGGCTGCTCCACTGCGGGTGCCCCGACGAGGACAGCGGGTGGACAGTGGACAGTGGACATGCGCCTTCAGCGAGGGTCATGAGCCGGGCCAGGGGCCCAGCCTCAGGCCGGAGCGCCAGGTCCACGCGCCGCCCGCGCTCGGTCCAGGCGCTGGGCCCGGCAGCAGGGAGCGCGCGCCGCGCGGCGCGGAGAGGCGCGTCCTGCGGGAGGGGCGGCCGCGCTGCGCCCCGGACGGCCCGCCTGCAGGGGGAGCTCGCGGTGCGCCGGGCGAGGCAGCGGGAATCAGGGGGTGGAGGGGATTGTCTCTGGAGAGGTGGGGGTGGAGAGACAGGGAATGAGGCGTGCAGGGGCTGGGTCAGGGGAGGCACGGGCTTGGAGGGGCTTCTCTGTCTCAACCTGCGAGTGGGGGCTCCGCCTGACCCGGGCCTGTCCCCCTGCCGCCAAGCTCAGCGTCAGCCCAGGGCTGGCAGGCCCCCCGTGGACGTCCCTGCGCCTCCGCAGTGTGACCCCAGCCCTACCTTTGCTGTCCCCGGGGAAGCTCCCAGTCATGGCAATCACCTCCCAACACACGTGGTTCCTGCCCTGTGAGCCAGTGCTGCCTGGAGCTGTGTGGCCCTAGCACGCGGCCGCCGCCCCCAGAACCCGAGTCCCCTGGAGGGTGTGTCCTGCCGCCCTGGTGCCCGGAAGTGTGGGCACAGATGACCGGCTCTGCACTGGCCCTGGGCAGAGAAGGGAGGGTTTGTCCCTCATGAAGGTACAGGTGATGGTGTCCAGCAAGGGCCTCTCAGACGGGGGCACAGGGTCCAGTGTTACATGGCTCAACCCCTGGACTTTGCAGGGGCCAGTGGATTCCTGAGCTTGTCAGGGGTCGCCTGCCCCGCGGGGTCCTGCACAGACCAGTTCCACGGTGGGGTGGGGCTTGTCTGGGTATCCTGGGCCAAGGGCAGAAGGACCCAGGCACACAGAGGCCAGGCTTGGCCGTATCAGCACGTAGTCGTGGCCGCTGGGATGAGTGAGGAGCTGACCGTGCCTGGGGCTCTCGGACTTGGAAGGACAAAGATGGGGTGGGGGCCGTGTGAATAGGAACACGGAATGAGGAGGGCTGGCTCAGGTCGAGAGGAGAGGCAGAGGCCGCCGCCACAGCAGGGCAGGATAGGGTGCCTGTGAGCAGAACCAGGGCAGCGGGGTCCCCGCAGGGGCTGATGACTGCCTGTGCCCCCGCTGGTGATGACGAGGAGGGTGGGCTCCGGAGCAGACTGACCCTCAAGCCCCAAGGCAGGACAGCGAGGCCGCACCGGCAGGGCACCACCTGGGGCACGCTGTCCAGCTGAGGTGGGCCCAGGGATGAGAGGGCATTCCGGAGGGAAGTGGCTGGGTCAGTGGGGTGGCCGTGGGAGGCAGGGACCCTGGGGACAGAGTTGGGGCCGGAGGCTCAGGGGCCAGCAGATCGGGACGGCCACTGAGAGCCAGCGGCCAGCCTGTCCACACAAGGCCTCTTGCCCTCCCGAGAGGAGGGTTGGCCGGCTGGGCCCGGTCAGCAGGACCCTGTGCTGAGCTGGGGAAGTCGAGGGCTCCGTGGCCACTCAGGGTGGGGGGCCTGGGGGGGCCGGGTGGCCCAGATGGCACTGCCTCGGGCAGCAGCCCTGGAGCCCGGGGGGAGGGGAGGAGCAGCTAATGAGTTCCAGGAGGTCAGCTGTGAGGGGCCCGAAGCCCATAAACCCTTTACTGGTGTCTCAGGAGGGGAAACCCGGATGCAGCAGTTTATTTATTTTGGATTTCACTTTTCTCTCCTCTTTTTAACATGCGCATCCAGGAGTGTAACTGGATTTTTAAAGAAACAGGACTTCCTTTTGCAGTGGAGGGGGCTCTTGCCTTCCTTCAGTCCTGAAGAAGAAAGGACCCTTTGCTGCTGTGGTATGGCCCCTGGCCCTCTGCCCTCCAGACCCGCCTGCCTCGTCCCAGGGCCCCCAGAGGCCAGGCCCGTCCAGAGGGCAGGGGGGCAGGTCTAGGGGGCTCAGAAGCAGGGACCGGCCAGGTGGCCCCTGACCACTGCCCCATGCGGCCCAGAGCCGGGGTAGTGGAGAGGGGTCTTGATCGGGGCCCAGGTCCCCGTCCTGCCCCGGTGACTGACAGTCAGGCCAGGTCCGCCCTGTGTGTCAGCTGCTTCCTCCAAAGGGACCGTCCCCACGGGGGCAAGAGGAGCCCCTAAACCTTCCCCCAAAGACCATGTGTTCCTTCAGTGGCCAGTGGCCGAGCATCTACCCCAGCGCTCCCATGCCCTCTGCGGGGCATGGCGGCCGTGGGGCCAGGAAGGGCTGTGCCCAAGCAGGGCAGTCCCCAGAGGGCTCAGGGGCTGGGGGGTCTAGGTGGGTGTGGGTCCCGGAAGCTGGGTCTGTCCAATGAGTATGAGCTCACACATGGGACAGACAGGCTGGACCTCTCTGGTGCAGAACAGTGCAGAGACAAAGCCCCGGGCAGCGAGGGGCTCCACCAGGGAGACCCCTCAGGTCGCAGGGGTCCATGGCCCTGCGGGCACTGGGGGAACAGTCAAGGACCTGTAAGCCAATGCACGGGCCAGAAGAGGGGCAGCGTGGGAGACGCAGGGTCAGGCAGGCCTGCAGGTGCTGGGGGTGCTCCGTGTGTGCTGGGGGTGCCTGCCCTTCCCCCACGGACCGCCCCTCTGTCACCAGACAGGGGATTGGCAAGTAGGGGAGGGGCAAGCCTCAGCTCGTGCTGCCTGTGGGACCCCCAGTCCAGCCAAGTGGAGAGGAGGACACCATTAAAACAGACGCAAGGCTCATTTTGGAGGCCTGTGGGCGGGATTCCAGCCCAGACAAGGCCCAGAGGTCGAATGTGTGTACAAAACCCCGAGCCCACCTGCCGGTCCAGGAGGGGGCCTGGACCCCCACAGAGGGCAGCGGGGCCACCTGGACGCCCTGGGCCTCTTCGCAGCCCAGCCCGGGGTGGGCAGTGATGCGCCTGGGGTTTCCCCCAGGTCCAGACGGCGGAGCTGGAGCAGGCCCACAGCCAGCGGCTCCAGGAGCTGGTCGCCCAGCACCAGCGACTCCAGGCTGCCGAGACCGAGCGCCTGCACGGGGCCCGACCACAGGCTGCACAGGCCCCAGTGTCCCGAGAGAGGGCCCAGCAGTGGCAGGCGAAGGTGCTGGAGGGGCAGGTGGGCTGGCAGGGGTGGACAGGGAAGGGGGTCCTGTGCCTGCCTGGCCTCAGCCTGAGCTCCTCCAGGCCACCCCAGGGCCCCTACGTGTCCTCCCGTCACCCCACAGTCACTGAGGAGCAGAAGCAAGTCACCACCCTCTCCATGCCGCCACCGTCCCCCATCAAGAAGGGGGCAGACAGTCCCGCAGTCAGAGGTCGCTGGGTGTGAAGTGTCCAGACACGCCTGGCACACTGCACTGTGATGGCTCCAGAGTCGGGGACAGGTCAGCAGTGTGGGGGGGACAGGGTGGACACAAAGCAGAACAGCGCTTTGAGCATGTAACTCTGCCCCCTCACATGCACGCACACACACGCACGCACATACATGCACGCACGCACATACATGCACGCACGCACATACATGCACGCACGCACATACATGCACAACATACATGCACACACACGCTGCCCCTCACATGCACGCACACACATGCACGCACACACATGCACACATACACGCACACATGCACATACACGCACATACATGCACACACGCACATACATGCACACACACATGCACACACGCACGCTGCCCCTCACATGCACACACACACGCACACACATGCACGCACATGCACGCACATGCACGCACACACGCACATACACGCACACACGCACATACATGCACACGCACGCTGCCCCTCACATGCACGCACATACATGCACACACGCACACACATGCACACACGCACGCTGCCCCTCACATGCACGCACACACACGCACGCACACACATGCACGCACATACATGCACACACGCACGCTGCCCCTCACATGCATGTGTGTATGTGCGTGTGCATACACAGACGTGCACACGTGTGCACACTCATGCCTGTGTGCTCACATGCACACAAACACACACATGCTCGTCAGGGCTGCCCCGTGTGCTCTGAACGCTCAGACACCAGGGAGCCGGCTGGTCAAAACCCCCATTTCCTGGACGAGGAACCTGAGGCCGGGACACGTAGTAAAGCCTGCTCCCCCTGAGCAGTGTCCCTCCAGGCCGCATGGGCTCGGTTCACCCGCCAAGGAGCTCTTTGTCCTCCTCGTGGCGGAGCGGAAGGGGTCCAACCAGTGGGGTGGGTGGTCGCCTCGGTGCCCAGGACGCGGTGGTGGTGACCTTGCACATAGGTAGGACCAAACACCCCGTTGCTGCTGGTGCGTCGGCCCGTCTGCCTGGAGCTTCTCCGCAGGCACACCCCCCTCGGGAGTCGGGGACTGAGGCCTCCCTGTCCTTCCGGTCATGGTGCTCAGCCATGGGGCCCGCCCGCCCTTCTGAACTCCTGCCCGTCCCCAGGTGGCCAGCCGGAGGCAGCTGCTGGACTGGGACGTGCAGTGGCGGCAAGCCTGCCTCCGCCAGGCCTTCCGGGCCAAGAAGTGAAGGCAGCTCCCGAGCCCAGGTGGCCAGGCCGCCCCAGCCCGGACCAGCAGGCAGCAGAACCGCCGCTCAGCAGGGACTCGAGCTCAAGGGGTGCCCTGGAGTCAGCGGCACCCTCTGACCCTTGACCGCCAAGCTGCCCCGACCCTCAGGACCCCGGGCTCTGGCAGGCGAGGACCGAGCTCTGGGCCCTGCTCTGTGAGGCGCCCCCCAACCCCCAGCTGCACGGGGCCTCCCTGCGGCCCGTGTCCGACCTGGCACCAGGCGGGCGTGCTGACCAGGCCAGGTCCCGGCAGGCCGACTTCCGCACCACAGGCTGCATTCCGTGCCCTCAGCTCTGTAAACACAGGGAAACACGTGGAGAACATTTCCACCAACTGGAGCCAAAAACATAATGTCCTGCAAGGCCCAGCCGCCACCTCCCCTCGCCCCGAGGCAGCCCGACTCCATCTCCAGGAACTGCGGGGCCGTCACGGTGGCAGGTGGCTGGAAGTGACTCAGAGTCCGGTCCCCGTGACTCACTGGCCTCGAGAGGCCCTGGGGTGTAGACGTTAGAGTTGTTGGAGGACCACCCGATTTCCCAGCCCATAAACGCTGGGAATTCCTGCGGGAATCCAGCCCTGGCTGCCACAGAGACCAAGGCAGCCACCTCAGGCCGGGCGGTTCACCTGTCAGCGTTTTTCCCTCTTTTCCCATGAGCACGGGTCAGGGCGATCTGGTTCCGCTCCAAACGGCCTCTGGTTTCGTCAGTGACATGTTGACAGCATCTGTGGGCTCCAGCCAGCCCAGGACATTCCTCGAGCACAGGTGCCAGCTGCAGCCCACCGAGCTCCCTGGGGGTGAGAGGGCTGAAGCTGTCAGAGCCCCCCACCCCCGTCATGTGAGCTGTGGCCCAAGCGTGTGACAGCAGCCACCTGTCTGCTGCAACATGGACCCAGCCTGTACACCAGGCTGTCCTGCCGGAGCCCCAGATGGAGCTTAGTCATGGGGTGACTGTATGTTGTAGACTGTGCAAAGCGGTGTCTAGAGAGAGGTGGCCAAACACTCTGCATTCCGCCTGTCAAGCCTGTCCAATTACTGGCGGCTGTGTTGAGAAGGATTCTGAAGTTTGACCCAGGCTCAGAGCGGAAGAGTGTTCAGTTCAGTTCAGTCACTCAGTCGTGTCCCACTCTTTGCAACCCCATGGACTGCAGCACGCCAGGCTTCCCTGTCCATCACCAACTCCCAGAGTGCGGTGGAGAGTGTGGTGACCAATTAGCATTGATGCTCCGGGCAAAGGAGGCGTTGGTGGTGGTAGACGCCAGACAGTCACCCACTGCAGCGGCCGGTTAGAGAGCAAAGAGCAACCCAGAGACACCGCCCCCCAGGCCTCCGCTGGAGAGCATCGCACAGACAGGAGGGGAAGGCCGTGAGACAGTGTGTGACTCTCAGGACCTCTTCCCTTCCTCCCTGGCCTGGCGGCCCAGGGACCCGGCAGTCCGCTCCCTGTGGAGGAGGGACCCCGAGGGCGGCGGGTGGAGAGCAAGGAGACAAGCGCAGCCGGAGACGAGCTGGCTTTGACGCTCTCCTCTCTGCGGGCCTGGCCCCTCGGGGTCGCACGTCTGGATCGAAGCTCCCAGCGCAGAGGAGGCGCTCAGCGGGCGCCCACAGATGAAAGAGGAACAGAGCCAGACGCAGGAGGGGTCGGAGAGACCTCCCAGCACTGACCTGCGAGCCACCTGCGCTTGGACCAACGTTCTCCTGGGGATTTCAGGACCCTCCTTGCCTGGCTGCTCCCGGGAGACCTTGCATGCCTGGGACCCTCTAGGATTTGTCATATTTCAGTGAAAGTTCAACCAGTGGAGAAGACACTATTTTTACTTGTTCAACATAAAGTTGTATATCTGGGTAAAGGACTTTTCTAATGGAAGTGAACTGTTTCCTCAAGCGTCTCCAGTGCTGAGCGCGCAGCTTCTGTGCGGAAGTCTGATGGCCACTGCGCCCTGTGCAGGTGGCCATGTGCCCGGGACCCAGGCCCCCCTCCGCTCCAGGCACCAGCTGCCCCAGCCCGCCTCTCAGGGTCGCGACCACACCCGGCGGGCTCCCCAGGAGTGGGACCCCCACCTGCCCTCCAGGCTCAGTGACCTGCTGACCTCATTCTTGGAGCAGGAAAGGGTCTCCCTGGGGTGTCACCCGTGTGGAAGCCCCATGGCTCTGGGGAGAAGGAGAGAGAGTTGGGGATGCAGCCAGCCAGCTGCTGCCACTAACAGCCCTGCTGGAGCCCCTGCCCCCGCCCTGCAGGGACCAGCCTGCCTGGCCAGGTTCCAGTGGGGGAACACGCCCCACCTTGGCTGGCACGGGGTCCTGGGAAGTCCCAAGTCCAGCTTGGGGCTCCCCATCTAAATTGCACACACACTCAGGCCCTAAATTAAAGTGTCACAGGCCTATTGGGGAGGCTCAAGTTTCCCCGTCGCAAAACACGAGCCTGCTTGATAAAACGATTTTGGTTTTGATAAATGTGGACTTTCTATGGCAAAGACAAAGGCACCCTTGAGTCCAGAGGGGAACCTGAAGCAGCACATTGCTAAAAAGTATTTCCTGGTAATATTTTTAGCACCTGGAAAAAAGAATTTTTTTTCTCTTTTGCGCCTGTGGAGTGTGTGTGTGTGTGTGACTGTGTTTGAAATGTAATGCCCGGCGTAGTGGAGCCTCCTGTTAACTCCAAGTCTCCCAAAAGGGACGGCACATGGCCCAGGGCGAGGGCCCTGGAGGGTCCGCAGGCCTGTGCCTGGGAAGTACAGCCTTGCGGGGTTCTGCCTGCCACTGGCCCCACCCAGACCAAGCGCGGCCAGCTCTCCGGGGGGCCCAGGCCTGGGCATCTCACAAACTGCGAGAGGACTCCCTTGGGAGGCGGGTTGAGGCGCTGTCTGGGCCAGCCGTTCCCGCTGAGCCTGGAGAAACAGTCCTTCCTGGGCACGTCTGCTGAGCACCACGGTGTGCGCCCCGCTCCCATAGGCGCCCAGGCCAACCCAAAACTTAGCCCCGAAGTGAGCCTTTGCTAGGGTCCCCGGCACCTCAACCAGAGCAGGAAGTGCAGCAGGGGGAGGGGCTCCCCCTGCACCCCCTGCAGGAGGCAGGCAGGTCCAGCAGGGGTCCAAGGTCAGCCTGGACGGCCACCCCCCCCAGCCGCCTCCCTGTCAGGGTGGGGCCCCCGGCTCTCCCCACTGAGGAAACAAACAGGAGCAGGCTTCTGCTGGGCTCCCCACCGGGCTCCGAGCCCACCAGACAGCTGGCAGACGCTGCCCAGTTCCCACCGAAAGCCACACATGGAAAAGCACGTCCTCCTGGGCTCCCACCACGGGGACCAGTCTTCTGGCCCCTCTGCCCTCCGGTGACCCCGTGGGGGTTGTGTCCTGCCCCCTCCCTGCCTTTGCCAGTGAGGCTCAGGAGCGACCTTCCTGTCCCAGGAGGGCAAGGCTGCCACACCCCTCTTCTGACCTTGGCCGTGACCTCTGTGCTGCTGGCCTCCGGGCTTCCCCCACCTCCCCACTCTGCAGCTGAGCCAGCGGGGAGCCAGGGAGGGGTTCATGGAAATGCCCATGTGTGCCAGGGTGAGCGTGTGTGTGTGTGCCAGGGTGTGGGTGTGTGTATGTGTGTGTGTGCACCAGTGTGTGTGTGTGCGCGTGCACACGCACTGGAGTGTGTGACTGTGTGTGTGTGCTGGTGTGTGTGTGTGGACGTGTGTGTGGGGTGTGTGTGTAGAGTGTGTGTGTATATGGGTGTCTGCTGGGATGCATGAGTGCATGTACGTGTGTATGTGGATGTGTGTGCTGACGTACGTGTGTGTGCATGTACGTGTGTATGTGCCAGCACCTGTGTGTATGCACGCTAGTGTGTTGGGGGGTGCATGTGTGTGAACGTATATGTGTGTGTGATGGTGTGTGTGTGTGCCAGCATGTGTATGTGTGTTGGGGTGTGTGTGTGTGTGTGGACATGTGCGTGTGCATGTGTGTGTGTGTGTGTGCTGGGGTGTGTGTGTGTTGGGGTGTGTGTGCTGGGTGTGTGTGTGTGTGTGCTGGTATGTGTGTGTGGGTGTGTGTGTGTGTGTGTGCTGGGGTGTGTGTGTGTATGTGTGTGTGTGTTCTGATGTGTCTGTGCGTGTATGTGCTGGTATGTGTGTGTGCTGTGTGTGTGGGTGTGTGTGTATGTGTGCTGGGTGTGTGTGTGTATGTATGTGTGTGCACTGGGGTGTGTGTGTGTGTATGTATATGTGTGTGTGTGCTGGGGTGTGTGTGTGTGTGTTGGGGTGTGTGTGTGTGCGCTGGGGTGTGTGTGTGTGTATGTGTGTGTGCTGGGGTATGTGTGTGTGTGTTGGGGGGTGTGTGTGTGTGTTGGGGTGTGTGTGTGTGCACTGGTGTGTGTGTTGGGGTATGTGTGTGCGCTGGTGTGTGTGTGTGTTGGGGTATGTATGTGTGTGTTGGGGTGTGTGTGTGTGTGTATGTATGTGTGTGTGTGTGCTGGGGTGTGTGTGTGTTGGGGTGTGTGTGTGTGCTCTGGGGTGTGTGTGTGTGTATGTGTGTGAGCTGGGGTGTGTGTGTGTGTTGGGGTGTGTGTGTGTGTTGGGGTGTGTGTGTGCACGTGCTGGTGTGTTTTGTGTTGGGGTGTGTATGTGTGTGTTGGGGTGTGTGTGTTGGGGTGTGTGTGTGTGCGCTGGGGTGTGTGTGTGCTGGGGTGTGTGTGTTGGGTGTGTGTGTGTGTGTTGGGGTGTGTGTGTGTGCTGGTATGTGTGTGTTGGGGTGTGTGCGTGTGTGTGCTGGGGTGTCTGTGCGTGTGTGCACACTGGCATCCCCCACCCCCACCCCCGGCGCCCGCTGAGGGCCGTGTGACACCGGGAGTCTGCCCCCAGGGCAGGGCCTGCAGTCGGGTGTCATCTCTGAATTTCTCCCGCAAACACCTGCAGCCTTGGCCTTTCTCATCCCGCGTTCCTTGGAGCCGCAGTTGTCCTGCTGCCCTGGGGGTCTCCAAGGCAGGAGCCTGAGCCGGGGCTGGCCTCACACAACCGAGCAGGGTGGGGCTACAGTGCAGCTGGAGGGACGGTCCCTCTCAGGGTGGTGCTGGTGGGGGATCAGCAACAGTGGGCGCCTCCTGAAACTCGGCACCTGACCCTGATACCAGCCCGGAGGGCACGAACATCACAGGGGTGCTGTGTAAGCCTGTGACCCCCAGTCATACGCTCACACACATGGGACCCCTCCACTAGCCCTTAAACATCACACTTAGTGTGCCTCGCTCTGACTGCAAAGCAACATGTGCTTGCTGAGGACGCTTGAGAAAGTACAGGGGAGCGAGAAGCCGGGTGTGAAACGGCCCAGCCAGCGAGAGCGGCAGTCCTGCTGCTCTCTGCTCATCTCAGGGCCGCGCAGCCTGGCCTTCAGGGCCCCAGGTGTGGCCTGTGGTCACGTTCAGCCCACACCAGCACCCACGGGCAGGGACAGGGAGAGGCGTGGGCTCCAGCCCTGCACTGGGGGCCCAGAAGCCAGCCCCCGTGGGGACAAACACTCAGGGTCTGATTCTCAGGGCAGTGGGCCTGGCGGCCGCAGACTGAAGACAGAAGCTCAGTTGTGGGCCCTCCAGGTCCTGCCCCTGCCCACGCGGCATCGTGCCCGCAGGCCAGCAGGGACCAACCACCCTGGAAGAGGGCTGCTCCCCCCAGGTTTTGCCCCAGACTCCCCTGCTGTGAGGTTGCCTTAGGTAAACAAACTATCTCCACCAGGATTCTCCTGACGAGGCCACGCAGGGCGGAAACTTTCCTTCATGTCCTGCATTCTCCCAGGCCAGGTCCTCCGCTCATAAAACCGGATGGCAAGCCTCAGGGCTTGGTTGCAGGGTGGAGTGTGGGGCCAGCCTCTGGCCGCTTCCGGAGGAGCCCATCCAGGCGCTGGCAGTCAGGGTGGCCCCTGATCCACGACACTCTGGCAGGACGGTGGCCAGGTCCCCTGGGGTGCAGGGGCCTGAAAAGGCACCCCCAACCCCGGGGGAAACCTGCCCCCCATGCCCAGTAACCCATGCAGGCCTGAGGGTCTGTTCCGGGACCGCTTTGTGGACAAGGCGCTTCCTCTGGGCTGGCCCCACGCGGGCGGCAGGGGACCCACGGAGGAGGAAGGGGTGGGCCGCTCCGCTTCGGGGGCGCTGGGCGAGGGCTGAGCCGCCGCCGGACTGACGCTTTAAGAGCCTCCTAATTTGCATGGCCCGGCCCCGGCCCCGCCCAGGCCCGAGTGACCGCCGGCTGGATATTTAAATCGCGGCCACAGGGGCGGGTCTGGCTTCCAGCGCGGTCCCGCCCGGCGCCTTCCTCCGAAAGAGGCGACCCGAGCGCGGCCCGGCAGGGCGGGCGCGACCCGGGAGTCCACCTACCGACGGTGCGGCCGCGCTGCCCGCACGCCCGCCCGGCCCAGCGGATCACTCCCCACCGCGGCCTCGCTCCGGCCCCCGCTGACCGCAAAGCCCCGTTCCGTCCCCCTGCGTCCCTGCCTCGTCGCCTCTCTGTCCCCGCTCCGTCCCCGCTGTGTCCGGCTCGCGTCCCCGCTGTGTGTGTCCCCGCTCCGTCCCCGCCCGCCGACCCCCAGCGATGCCGCGCGGCGCCACCTGGGCGCTGCTCTTGGCCGCGGCCCTGGGGCTCGGGGCGCGCGGGGCGCGCGGCGCGGTGGCCCTCGCCGACTTCTACCCGTTCGGCACGGAGCGCGGCGACGCGGTCACCCCCAAGCAGGACGACGGCGGCTCTGGGCTGCGGCCGCTCTCCGTGCTCTTCCCGTTCTTCGGCGCCGAGCACTCCGGCCTCTACGTGAGTAACCCGAGCCCGCGGGGGGCGCCAGGGAGGGCGCTGCAGCCCGGCCGCTGCCCGCCACCCGCCGCCCCGACTCCCGCCGCCGCCAGCAACTTGGCACCGCGGCGGCCAGAGGTGGAGTGAGGACAGCGCTTCCTCCCCCGGCGGCCAAGGCCGGACAGCGGCCCGAGGGAGCGGCGGGCGGGGCGGGGATGCGAGCTCCGGCCGGCCGCCTGGGCCCCGCCGCTGCCCCTTTCCCTGCCCGACCGCCCGGGGCTGGGGTCGCGGGCCGACCCTGCGCAGCGCGGGCCGTCGGCCGTCCTGCGCACTTCCCCGACAGCGCTGCGGCAGCGGGCCGGCGCGTCCTGCGTCTCCCCGTGCGGCGCGCCCCCCTTCCGTTCCTCGCTTGGCTGCCGAGGTCCCAGCCCCTCTGAGGACCGCACGGCCCGCGCGTGCTTGGCACCTGAGGCCCACTGCCCCGAGGCTCGGGCCTGCCGGGACCTTCAGGGGCGCTCTGGGAACCCGGCAGGCTGGTCCTCTTTGAGCCCCCGGTCACTCTCCTGGGCCTGGGGACCACTCAGGCCGACTGTCACACCGGACACCTGGAGGGAGCGCAGGAGAGTGGGGGCCGCTAGACCCAAGGACAGCACCTCCGCTCCGGGGGCGAGGGGCCCAGGCCACAGAGGGAATGGAACGTTGCGCCTCACGGCTGCATCGAGCATTCACTTGGGGGACCCATGCGCCGGCACCCCACTGTCCCCCAAATCCTGGCTGGAAGAGTGCTGGGCGGGGCTGAAGTCCTGTAAGCTCCCACCCCGGCGCTTGCCCGCCCTTTCCAGCACCCCCTCCACCTCCAGCCCCGCCACTCACCCCCATCAGCAGCCCCACCCCCCCCACCCCCCGTCACTCACCCCCATCAGCACCGCCCCTCTAGACCCCAGCTCAGCCCACATCCCTTCTTCCTCTCCCCGACTCGGCTGCTCCGACTCCGTGGGTGGGAGGGGACAGCCATTCTCTCTCGGTGCCACCCACTGAACGTCCCTCTGGGTCCGGCCTTGGACAGAGGGGCCGAGCTGACCTCCGGAAGTACGGGGCAGGCGGGCAGAGCTGTGCTCCGGGTCTCTGGGAGCCAGGGAGGCCCATACACCCTAGAAATGGGAAAACCCATGCTGGCACCGTCTTTCCAGGGCATTCTGTCCAAGTGGTCCTTGAGCATGCGGGCCAGGCTCAGCTGCCTGGCTCCAAGTCACAGGTGAAAACAAGATTGAAAGAGTTGACTCTCTTAACCGCCTCACCAAAAACACCTACCCCTGCCAAAACAACTGAGAAAAAGGAGAGCTCTGCTAGCAAGACCCGTGGGCTCAGGAGAAACCAGCACTGTGGTTCATAACAAAATATGTGTCTCCAGAGGCTCTCTCTCCCAAAACTGACACAACGCAACACCTGCCGTGGGGATAGGGAGCCCGCTCCACATTGCCTCTGCTCAGTGGGGAAGACAGTCGGATCCTCGAGGACACCTTGCCTGAAATAACTGCCTGCGCCCCGTGACAGAGCAGGGAGAGGGGCAGAGGGTTAGAAGTGAGGGCAGAGAAGGGAAGGGACGGGAAATGAAGGCGTTTATTCCGAAGCAAGTAGGTCAGACTGCTGCATCCGAGAGGGCCCCTCTGGGCCAGCCCCCAGCTGTGATCTTTGTCTGGCTGGGCAGCGGCCATCCTCCAGCCCAGGCAGTGGGCTGAGGGAAAGCCCTCCAGGGCTGGGCCCCCGCCCCCGGCCTCTGCCCCCTCATCCCCAGCTAGTGCTCTGCAAAGAGCCGGTTTGTGGAGTGGGAGCATGCATGGGTGGGTGAAGGCAGGCCCCAGCCCCTGACGCTGCCCACACCGTGACCCTGCTTTCTGCTGAGGAACGGACCCGGTGCCGCTGCGTGCCAGGCGGCCCCCTTCTGGGAAGCCCCCTCATCTTGCCACAGCAGCTGTAGGCGGCAGTTGTCAGGCTCTGAGAACTGTCGAGAGTCCTTTCTCAACACAGACCAGGCCAACACTGCCTGCGGGCATGGCGGTGGCAGCCGCCCAGCGGAGGGGAACCCTCCTCACCAGGAGCTGGACAAGAGGCTGCGCCGTGGCCTGCCAGCCTGGCCGAGGGGCAGGGCCCACTCGGGGCGGTATGAGGGCCCGGTGGCAACCGGAGGCCCCTTCCCCCTGCAGAAGCCCCCAGCTGCAGCCCCCCGAAGGCTGCAGAGGGAGATCTCGGCTCCTCTGGCATCAGGAGCCCACTGGCACCTCAGGCCGCGATTCTTTTCCCTCCCCCGGGGGGAGTGGCAGGCGGGCAGTGTCTTGAGGGTGCTGGCACCCTGGGAGGCCCACAGTCTGCTGCCAGGTGCGCTGGCTGAGGTGTGACGTGGGGTCTGGGCCATGTCTCTCAGACTGAGCTGTGGGGGGTGGTGCCCGAGGTGGTGCACCCCCTACCTTGGTGTGCCCCCGCCCACCCCCCAGACGCTCTTCCAGCCCCCGCTGGCCACTCACCCATGGAGCTGTGACCCCCTTGACTACTGAATGCAGGTCTTCCTCGTCCTGGTCTCTGGGGCACCCTGGTGCCAGTGCCCGGGGACCAGCCCTGGGTGGGAGCTGGAGCGTGTGGGCGAGGCGGCCAGTGAGCCCTGCGAGCCCCAGGTGAGTCCTGCTGGCCATCAACCTGGCCTGTGCCCTGGCTGGTGCCCCAGGAAGTGCTGGCTCCATGCCTGGCATCTTCTGGCCCGCTGGCAGCCCCACCTGGGGCACAGTCCCACCCGGCCTCTCCCGGAGCCCCCACCCAGGGAAAGGGCTTCAGCCGAGAGCCTGATCCCCCAGCTCTGCAGGCCTGTCCTGCCGGTGACAGGTGCCCAGCCGGTCCTGTCACAGCGTCTGCCCACCAAACATCTGCAAGGCCCACCTGACCCCCAGACGAAACCAGTGAGACGGAGGCAGAGCTGGCCGCTGAGCTCTGCTTAGAAACTCATGAGCCCCCGGTGGGCAGGGAGGGTCCTGGCCGGGCCCCTCCCAATGCCCCCTTCTTGCTGGTGCCTGGGGAGGACGAGGAGCCAGCAGCGGTCAAGGGAGCGAGCGTCGTGGGGCAGCCCGGGGACCCCGCTCTGGATCAGGACCGCCAGAGGGCTGCCACACAGAGGGGGCGTTTATCTCTCCACTGTGATGGGGGCATTCTTGGAGGTGTGTGGGGACATCATGCACTGAGGGAAGTGCAGGGAGCCGTGACCCCCTGGCCACTCAGAGGCCCAGTGCCCGGATCCTGGCTCCCAGACACCCGCAGGAAAAGAAGAAAACGAATCTGGGAAATCTCTCTCCAGAGAGGAGGCGTGTGACCAACAGATGATCAGGACTCAGCGACAGGGCACAGAGGCCGTCGGCTGGGGGCTTTCGGCGGCCGCAGGGCAGGGGACGAGTGAGGCATTAAAACAGTGGAAGCGGCAGCCTTGAGTCCGTTAAGTACGGAGAAGCAGCGGGTTCACACCGGCGGGAGTAAACGCGCAACGCGGCGTGCAAGCAGAGGACGCTCTGCATGCCCGGCGCTGGGTCACCGTGCGCGTCCTCGGCAGGGATCGTCCCTGCCAGGGGATGGACGCACTGTCGGCTTCGGGGTGAAGCCGCCTCTGCTGCAAGCTCCTTTCACACCTGTCCGTGCAGCAGGAGAGGGAACATGGGCGAGCAGGCAGGGCAGAGTCCTAGCGTTTGCCGAGTGTGGATCCAAAGTGTGAGCTGTGTCTTGTAGGGTTCCTTGAGTCTTGACTTTCTACCAGTCACCCCGTTCCCCTGGGAACGCCTTCCCGTGGGAACCCTGGAGCCCCGGGCACGCACCTTGCCACTCTCACCGGGAGGCAAGCCTGCCCGGCTTGGGAGAGCTCAGGTGGCCCTGTCCCAGCTCTCGGGGGCTGTGATGCTAACAGCGGCCAGCTGGCCACACTGCGCCCCGGACAACCCGCCGTTCGCTCACTCCGGACTTGTTGCTAATTCACTTTTATGCGTTCATCTCGAAACCCTGATGGAGCCCCAGAGCTGAGTCAAAGAGGGGACACAAACCCGCCGCACTGTTTAATTTTCAGTTTTAAGACAGCTTTCATCTCGTTTGTTCACGGTGCTCGCCCAACCCCTGGAGGAGAGTTAGCTCCTAGAAGCAGCCTTGTAAATGTCGGCTGTTCGTCTTCAGGACAATACACCCCAATCCCATCATTCCGAAACGAGCACACTAAATGTTTTGGCAAAATCCCTCCTGGTGTGCTGTCAAATATATTTGGGGCTGCCTGTCATGCAAGTTCCCATTCTGCACACTCCTTTCAGTGTTGTACCATGAGCATTTTCCAGCGCCTCAAATTTGCTGTGAAAGCCTGCTTCTGCTGACAGTATAATATTCCGTCCTGTGGCTACGAGTGCTAAGTTCCTTCAGTCGTGTCTGACTCTTTGCGACCCTATAGACTGTAGCCCCCCAGGCTCCTCTGCCCATGGAATTCTCCAGACAAGAATACTGGAGTGGGTTGCCATGCCCTCCTCCAGGGGGTCTTCCCAACCCAGGGATCAAACCCATCTCTTATGTGTCCTGCACTGGCAGACAGGATTGTTATTGCGAGCGCCACTGACCGTAATTCTTGTAACCAGTTGCGAGCTGTGGACTGTGTGGTGGCCTCAGTGTTTCCTGGGATGCTTGAGTGCACGTCCAGTTCACACACCTTTGTCCAGGTCTTTGGTCCTTTCCTTTTCTTATAACAAGTTCCTCATCCACACCCTCCTCTGGGGTGAAGGGGGCTCCTCGCCTGAACTGAGTCAGCCTGGAGGGCACTGCTTCTGCCCCCCCAATTCCAGGCCACACAGGGCACCTGTGGTCCAGCTGCTGATGGCGTGGGGGCAGTGGGCAGGCCCAGGGACAGAAGCAGGAAGACACCGCGCCTATAGCTCCGAGACTGGGCGGGTGCCCAGCTGGACACCCCCCATACCTCCTGCGTGGGGAGCCCAGCCTCAACACCTCAGGGTCTGTAATTAGCCCTCTACAAACTGGGCATGTCGCTTGTGAAATGCCCACTGTGTGCAAAGCAGTGCTCTCCTCCCAGCCCCAGGACTCAGTCTGAGCGCCGGGGGCTGAGTCCGGGGCCACAGGAGGGGCGCGGTGTCCTCTGAGCTGCTCCAGGGTCTGAGTCTGGAGCCAGACACGCCCCCTTGGGCCCTGCCACCTGCTCCTGGCAGAGGGGGCACAGCATAGGCAGCCCAGAGGCCTGCTGGAGGTGGGGGCTGGGATCCGGAGGAGTGCGCCGTCCCGAGTGCGCCTGGCAGGGTGTGGGAACAGACACACCAGGTCTGCACTCAGAGACGACATCTAGTAGGGGGTGGCTACGGAGCTCAGGGCAGCAAGGGCAGGCTGTGCTGGGTGTGGGCTGCTGTCCCCACGGTGTCCAGGGCCCCCTGGGGACTTGGGGTCTTGTCCTGGCGGACACCTGGCCGAGGGATGACAGGTGAGGGAAGAAGGTGGCTTTGCGGGAGGGGGTGGAGCAGGAGCTGTGGTCTGGTGGGGGGGATGGAGGCAGGGGAGGGGCGGTGAGGCCTGCGGGAGGCTCAGGACAGGGCCTGGCCCTCCTGAAGGGGCCACCCTGGTGGAGGGGCTCAAGGGCCTGGGCTCAGGGCCACAGGCAGGGCCACGAGGCCTGGGAGGAGACCAGAGGGTAGTCACAGGGAGGCCCTGATTGGCAGCGGAGGAGGGGCAGGGCGTGCACCCCAGGAGGGCCTGGGGGAGGGCTGTCCTCCAACCCACCCTCTGGGGGACTCTCTCCAACCCCCCACCCCCGCAGGGCCTGACACCAGCCCTCTGCCCATCCCCAGCCCTCACCCTGGTGCCATGGCGGCAGCACTCCTGCGGCCAGGAGAGGCCCGCCCAGCACACAGGGCGCTTGGGGAGGGCCAGCCTGTCCTCTGCAGGTTCTGGTATCCAGGGCCCCACCTTGCCCAGGGCCCCGGGCCCAGCCCACAGTTGTCCTGTGAGCAGGACCCCAGTCCCCAGCTGTGCTTATGGAAGGAATCCTGGTTCCCTAGAAAGCTGCCAGGAAATAAAAGACATGCCTACATTTTTCAAAACAAGCTTATAAAGGGCCTCGGGGCTTTATTGTTTTATTTCTGGCAGAGACGTCAAAGCAGGAACCGAGGCCCCGCCCTCTGTGATCTGATGTTTGCAGAGCTGGGTGCTGCAGCCGCGGGACCCCAGCTCCCCTCCAGGCTGGCCCGCCCAGCCCGGAGCAGCCCCTACCCAGCAAGGGTGGCTCCAGCCAGCCCCAAACTGCCCGGCTCAGGGACCAGCCAGACACACGTCCCACACTTTCAGCTGCAAGTGGCCTCTGAGAGAGTCTCCAGGACATTTCCGCTCCTTCCCCACTTTATCCAAGTCGGAAATGCCTCCAGGCAGTCTCTGCACTTTCTCCTGGGTCAGGGGAGGGCCAGCCCTGCTGCCAGCCCTCTTCCTGGCCATATGCACCCCCAGTCAAGGGCAGGCCTCCTCCACGCCCCACGGGCCACCTTCCTGCTGCACATGGCCCTGGGTCTGTCCCAAGGGACCAGCAACTCCCCCACCAAGATCCTCGCCTGCCAGGGTCCTAGGCGAGGAGTCAGCACCTGCGGCTGCCCGCTCCACGTGGTCGGCTCCATCCACACCACCTTCAAAGGGCAGTCTGGGAGCCAGCCCCACCCCGGGGGGTCAGTGCTCAGACCCCCAAGAGGAGGACCCTACTGTGGCCGACCACAGCAAAGCCAGCACTGCCCCCAAGGCCTGGGCTTGGGAAGACCGGAGGCTGGCCACAGGGAGGCCCTGAGCGTCAGGAACTGCAGGGAAGTGGGGGGCAGAAGGGGCTTCGGAGCCACGGTCCTGCAGGCCGCTCCCAAGTGTCCTGCTCCCTTCCTGCCCCCGGGGTGTCTCCCTGCCTTTCCCTCAGCATCCCAAGGTGGGGAAGCCGGCAGGCCCCCACCCCCGCTGGCTTCAGGCCCTGACGGACGGTGGGTGCAGGACCCCCAGCAAACAGCCAGTTCCATGTTGGGTTTCTGATCCATCGGCGGCTGAGGAGGTGCGGGCTCTCGCAAGGGGTCCCAGTCGAATTCTTTCTCCTGTTTTCCTATCTCTGTTGTGTGTTTTACCAAGTGCTAGCGCAAGTAGAAAAATAATAATAAGACTGACCTCTTGTGGAGGCCCCTAAGAGGAAGAAACACAGGGTGGGGTAGACAGGGGCTCCCGCAGGGGTCCCGGCACCCCCGGACCCTGCCCCGCCCGGGGCTGTTCTTCTCTGAACAAAGGAAGTCCGAGAACGGTCCTGCCCAGGTGGGAGCGCTGGCCAGCGGCCTGGCCGCTCAACACGGGGCCCGCGCCTCCCCACCGCGGTCCCGGCCCTGCTGGGCCCTGGCAACGGAACAGGGCCGGCTTGTTCTGCCTCCTTCCTGGCCCACACCCCGTGGGAAGGGCGGCAGCCATCTGAGGCGGGCCCGAGAGGGGAGCCGGAGGCGGCCAAGTGCTGGCGGGCAGGCCGGAGGCCTCTGCACACGCCGCAGGCACCTGAGCCCGGGCTTCAAAGGCAGGAAGGAGACTTGGCCGAGCGGTCGGCGGAGCCACGCGGCCGGGCCAGCTTGGGGGGTGCCGGATGCGGGCCGGGCGGGCGGGCAGGTCCTCCGGCAGGTGGCCCACCCCCGGGACCCTGCGGCCACGGCCTTGGCCTCCTGCCCTCCTAACTGCGTCCCCCCTCCAGCGCGGCTCCTCACCCGCCATTCCGTCTACCTAAACGCAGGCACAGAGCCGGACCGGCGCCAGTGCGCGGCTCCGAGCGCAGGCCCCGCCCCAGCAGCCAGCCACGCCCCCCGCGCGCCACGCCCTCCAAGCCCACGCCCCTCACATTCGCCTCGCCACGCCCACGCCCGTCGCCCTGACCACGCCCCCGCATCCCTGCTGATAGTGCTGCACCTGCCTTCCTCCAAATTGTTTCGGTTCCTCCATCCATATTCTGTCTCCCTATTTATAATTAAAATACGTTCAAGCCACCGCACAACTGCACTCACCTCACATGCTAGCAAAGTAATGCTCAAAATTCTCCAAGCCAGGCTTCAACAGTATGCGAACCAAGAACTTCCAGATGTTCAAGCTGGATTTAGAAAAGGAAAAGGAACCAAAGATCAAATTGCCAAAATCCGTTGGATCATCGAAAAAGCAAGACAGTTCCAGAAAAACATCTACTTCTGGTTCATTGACTATCCTAAAGCCTTTGACTGTGTGGATCACAACAAAGTGTGGGAAATCCTTCAAGAGATGGGAATACCAGACCACCTGACCTGCCTCCTAAGAAATCTATATGCAGGTCAAGAAGCAACCATTAGAACTGGACATGAAACAACAGACTGGTTCCAAATCGGGAAAGGAGTGCATCAAGGCTGTATATTGTCACCCTGCTTATTTAATGTATATGCAGAGTACATCATGCTTACTTGATGAAGCTCAAGCTGGAATCAAGATTCCTGGGAGAAATATCAATAACCTCAGATATGCAGATGACACCACCCTTATAGCAGAAAGTGAAGAGGAACTGAAGAGTCTCTTGATTAAAGTGAAAGAAGAGAGTGAGGTGGCTTAAAACTCAACATTCAGAAAACTAAGATCATGGCATCTGGTCCCATCACTTCATGGCAAATAGATGGGGAAACAATGGAAACAGTGAGAGACTATTTTCTTGAGCTCCAAAACCACTGCAGATGGTGACTGTATCCATGAAATTAAAAGACACTTACTCCTTGGAAGGAAAGTTATGACCAGCCTAGTTAGCATATTCAAAAGCAGAAACATTACTCTGTCAACAAATGTCCATCTAGTCAAGGCTATGGTTTTTCCAGTGGTTATATATGGATGTGAGAGTTGGACTATAAAGAAGGCTGAGCACCAAAGAATTGATGCTTTTGAACTATGGTGTTGGAGAAGACTCTTGAGAGTCCCTTGGACTGCATGGAGATCAAACCAGTCAATCCTAAAGGAAACCAGTCCTGAATATTCATTGGAAGGACTGACGCTGCAGCTGAAGTTCAAATACTTTGGCCACCTAATGCAAAGAACTGACTCATTGGAAAAGACCCTGATGCTGGGAGAGATTGAAGGCAGGAGAAGAAGGGTATGACAGAGGATGAGATGGTTTGATGGCATCAGTGACTCGATGGACATGAGTTTGAGCAAGTTCCGAGAGTTGGTGATGGACAGGGAGGCCTGGTGTGCTGCAGTCCATGAGGCTGCAGAGAGTCAGATACGACTGAGCAACTGAACTGATAATTAAAATATATTATTTAATATTTAAAGTAATATATTTTAATTATTAATACCTAGATCATCTTCAAATTGTTCATCAGTTTCACCGCAGTGGACTTTTGGGGTTGTTCCTACTTTTAGACCATTTTTACTGGTGCTGTTTGCAAAAATCCCTGAACACGTGTCCGGGTGCACGTGGGCGCTGGTGTAAGGGTGGGCGCTGCAGGGAAAGGGGCCCACCCGCCACTCCAACCCTGACCCAATGGTGTGGGTGGGTGAAAATGCAGTCCTGATGTCCTTTTTCATTCCTGAGGCTGAGCGCTGGATTTCCTCATTTGTAAATGCACTAAGTCTTTTCTCTTTTCTACTGAGTTTGCTTTTTTCATGTTACTGTATGGGAGTTCTGTATCTTCACTGGGTCACAATTGTTGCAAATAGATTTTCCCTTTTTTTCTGCACCTATTTCACTCTCCATAGTGGCATCTTGGGTAAATAGACACACTTGAGTTTAACGTGGTAAATGAACCCATCTTTATTTTTATGGTCTGTGCCTGATTTTAAAAATTCCCCGCAAGGCATGAATACATTTCCAGTCATCCTCCCACCTGCCAACAGCCTCACGGCTGTGTGGCTTGGTCGCTCACACCTGTGCCCCTGCACACGCACACATGAAGCAGGCACGTGACTCCACTTGAAGGAAAGCAGCCCTTTGGCCGCCTCCCTTGCCCGAGCCTCCCTGGCCTGAGCCTCCCTGGCCCGAGCTTCCCTTGCCTGAGGGTGCACATGCCCGGGCACTTTTCTGTGTTTATTTAGGTCGTCTCCGATATTTTCAGGACAGCTTCATAACTGATGGCAGGGAAGACCTGCATGGTCTTTGTTAGGCTTACCCTTGAGGACGTGATGTTTTCTGTACTGTATAGACGGTGCCTTTCCTTCATTTTCCCGCTTACTTCTGTTAATGCAGAATCTCAGTTGAGCTCTTACCTTTTCTAATATTATAGTTCAAACCAGACCAAACCCCTGATTAATTCACCACCTTATCCAGATTCTTTTGGGTTTTCCACACTCGTGTTTATTGCGTCTGCAGCCGGTGACTGTGATGTCCTTCGTTCCTGGCCGTTTTGCACTTGGCCCCACTCTTTGCCTTGCTGTGCTGGCTGGACACCTGTATCCAGCAGATGCAGCGTTGGCAGGATCCCAAAAAGGGAGCGGTCCAAGTTTCACGACTAAACGTGCTGCTTCTTCCTGCTTGCTCTCAAGATGCCCTTTTATCAGGTTAGGATGTCCTTTCATGGGCTTCCCTGGTGGCGCTAGTGGTAAAGAACCTGCCTGCCAATGCAGGAGACAAGAGATATGGGTTCGATCCCTGGGTCGGGAAGATCCTCTGGAGGAAGGCAAGACTACCAACTCCAGTATTCTTGCCTGGAGATTCCCAGGGATAGTCATATTACTATTCTCATATTTGGGGAATTTGTATCACATGTGGATGCTGGCTATTACTAGAAGGAAATGGCACCCCACTCCAGTATTCTTGCCTGGAGAATCCCATGGATGGAGGAGCCTGGAGAGCTACAGTCCACGGGGTCGCAAAGAGTCGGACACGACTGAGCGACTTAACTTCTTCACTTCACTTCTATGCCTACAGAAATGATTGATGATTATATGATTTTCACATTTAACCTGTTAAATCGGTCATTTACATTAATATTTTCTAATGTAAAGGCACACTTGTATTCCTAACAAAAATCCAAGTTGGTAATGATTAATTATTTATCCAATTTATATATTTCTGGATTCACTTTGCTAATAATGCATTAATATTTCAGCAGATTTTATATGTGCGATTGGCCCATTATTGACTGGCCTTGTTAACTTTTACCATCAAGGTCATGCAAGCCTTGTAGAATGAGCTATTCTGTCTGGAGGAATCTGTGCGCCTCTGGGCTGACCTCCTAGATGTTTGGTAGAACTCACTGGAGCTGCCACCTGGACCTAGAGCTTTCTTGGTGGGAAAATTTTGAACACTAATTAGATTCTTTATGATTGTATATTAAAAAATAGGTTGTCTGTTTCCACTCACATGTGGTAAGCTGTTTTTCTCGGGGGAATATCCATTTTTTTTACAATTTCAAGGTTATTAACATGAAACTGTTGAGCTCTGGGGTCTCATGGTGGCTTCCTGACATGCCAGCATCAGCCTGCCACTGCTGCGTGGAGGCTGCCCAGGCCTCGGGCTCCCCGTCGGCTCTTGGGGGCCATGGCGAGGCAGCACACACCATGTGGTTCACATTGGTGTCCCTGGCTCTCTGAGTCCCACGAGGCCACACAGAGGGGCCCAGGCAGATGGAACCCAGACTGGGTTTGCATCACAGCCAGGAAACCCAGGGCCCAGGAACTCCACCTCTCTTGTGGCAAGCCTGCCTTTGTCCCCAAGGGAGACCACACTTTGTCCAAGGCCAATCTCTACAAAGACAAACTCAAGACCCAGCCGAGGCGGGGAGCAGACCACCTCCCTCCTGGCCCACCTTCCCTCTGGCTCCACCCGAGTCTGCCCGCCGGTCTGACTCTTCAGGCCAGCAGAGGCCAGGACTGAACCCAGGTCCGGTCTGACTTCAGGCCAGCAGAGGCCAGGACTGAACCCAGGTGGTCTGCTGCCCTCAGGACTCCGAGCAGCGGGGCAGGTGCAGGTGGTGATCGTGGACCCCACGGGGGCCGGAGTGCTCCATGGCCAGGCCTCCATCCACCAGGACCCACGACTGCGTGCAGACCGCCTGCTGACCTCAGCCACCCTCCCCAGGGACCACAGAGGAGCCCCCTGGCACAGGCAGACCCCTGCCCACCCCATCACCGTCCCTGCCTGCAGACCTGGGGGGACTCGGGCTCTCGTCCAGGGTCTGTTAAACTCGATTCAGACGTCCTGGCCCACTGGTGTGGCTAAGGACCGAGGCCATGTCACCCAGCACTTGTGGCCTCAGTCACCACACACAGCGGACCCCAAGACCAAGTGTGCGCTGCTGTCTGGGAGAGGGAAGCAAAGGCACACCGGCGTGTTTCCCGTGGGGGTGGGGCCCGCACCAGGGCGGCAGGTGCAGCAGGGCAGTGTGCGACCTGAGCCGGCCGGCTACACGGGGCCAGCAGCCAGGCTGGGCGACACTGTGGTCAGGGAGAGGGGCGCCCCCGCCGCCCTGGCCTCTGCCCAGAGGGCCACCAAAGGGAGCCAGACCATTCCCGGGGCCGCGTTCTGCGAGCAAACAGGGCTGGAGGGGTGGACGGGGCAGAAGGCCTTGGGGTGATCTTGAGGCGGCTGGCCGCAGGCTCGTGACACCAGGTGCCCCCAGAGGGTGGGGAAGCGGGGTGCCCATCGACTGCCAGACACAAAGTTCCAGGGGGTGGATGGTGGCAGTGCCGTGGCCAGAGTGGGCGGGTGAGGCTGCAGGGCAGCACCATCGTGGAAGCGTGTGGACAGCAGTGAGCACCCACCCTGGCCGCAACGGGCCAGCGTCTGTGCCCACAGGCCTGGTAAGCAGCGGTGGCTTTGCTGCCTGGCGCAGAGCCCTTCCTTTTGCTGGGTCCGTGGTGGTAGCCGTGTCTCTGGCCCCAGGAAGGCCTTGGGGCATCCCCACCAGTCCCGTCAGAGGACAGACACCCCCGGGGTACCCGCCCGAGGGCCGCAGCCACTGCCACAGCAACAGGCCCAGGGAGGCCCCCTTGGTCCAGCAGCAACAGCCCCAGGACACGGCGCTGCAGACCTCTCTGCAAGGTTAGGCGGTGACCCTGGGCGTGTGGTGGCCGCCAGGGCTCTGAGCAGGTGGTCGTCATGTGAACAAGTGGAAACGCAGCTGGGTCCCCTAAAGCATGGCCGCGGAACCCGGCCCAGGCCCGTCCGGTGCTCAGAGCGCGCTTCCTTTTTAAAGGGCTGTAAAAGCAAAGGAAAGGAGCAGTGCAGCCCATGCGATGGAGACTGTGGTCCCGGATGAGAGTATTTACCGTCTGGCCCTGCGCACAGCAGTCAGCAGACCCTCCTGCAGACCCTGAGCAGCCCCCGCCTACCGCCGCCGCGGGTCAGGAAAAACCCTGCGTGTCTGGACCCTCAGAGCACCCTCCGCAGTTGGGGCTGGAGCGGGATGGGTCTGCCCATAGCCCTTCCCCAGAAGGGGCTGGGGCTGGACGGCTGCTGCCCCCCAGTGGACACATCGGGTCCAGCTTAGCTGCACCGTGTGTGAATCAGGCAGGCTTTCGGGGACTCCCTGAAACGAGGTCCCGCCAAGCCAGGGCTGTGCTCCGGCTGCTGGGGTGGGGCTAAGCCCCCCAGGGCACCTGCCGCTGTTCTCGGTGGAACCGAGCCGGCCCTTGGCCCGTCCACCTTCCTGATTTGGCCACCCTGCTGGCCCTTCCAAGTCGGCCCGCCCCAGTGTGGGGGGTGGGGGGGGACAGGGTCACAGACCCCACGGGTCACGCTCCGCTCCTGCGAGCTCTCACGGGGAGCGGCAGTGCCCCAGGTTTACACAGGACGCAATGGGCGCTGACTCGGGCAGGGGGCGCGCTGGGCAAGGACGTGGGTCTGCGCTGGGCTCCCGGCTCCAAGTCCTGCTGCTGCAGGCGCGGGGGTCGGGGTGGGAGGGGGTCTGTGCCGCCCGCCCACCCGCCCCTCTGCACGTGCGGGGCCCCTCAGAGGAGACCTCAGACATTTCCCCGACAGACAGATGTGCAGGGGCGGTCCCACGTTCGCACACGGAGGCCACGTGGCCCAGATCCACCCACGGGGTCCTGTCCCCGCTGCAAACCCGTCTAAGCCCCAGTAAACGGACTCAGGCATCTTCTGCTCCCTCGGGAGCGCGGCAAAGCCTTTGACTTAGGGGCCCGCAGCGGACCCGCCCTAACCCCAGCGCAGCGCAGGGGCTCGAGGGGGCGGGCAGAGCGCGGCCGCTCCTCCCCGCTCCCCGCGAGGCCGCCCCGCCTGCACCCCCCTCCGTTTCACGTCTCTCTCTCCTTCCCTTTCATCTTCACGCTGAGGTAGAACTCACATACCCTACAGCCCCCTTCATGGAGCACAGGCTTGTGGCGAAGGGACTTGAGCGGTGTGTTCAGTCGCTCAGTCCCGTCTGACTCTTTGTGACCCCCTGGACTGTAGCCCGCCAGGCTCCTCCGTCCATGGGATCCTCCAGGCGAGAACGCTGGAGCGGGTTGCCATTCCCTCCTCCAGGGGATCTTCCCGACCCGGGATCCAACCCATGTGTTTCGTGTCTCCTGCCTTAGCAGACGGACTCTTTGCCACCGAGCCACCTGGGAAGCCCCGTGAAGGGACGCATGTAGCTCAGGGAAATTACAGCCATGCACTGCAGGGTCACCCAAGCCAGACAGGTCGCAGTGAAGAGCTCTGAAAACTCGTGGTCCACTGGAGAACCAAACGGCAACCCACTCCAGTATTCTTTCTTATTCCAATCCCGAAGAAGGGCAATGCCAAAGGATGTTCAAACTACCATATAACCACACTCATTACACGTTAGCAAGGTTATGCTCAAAATCCTTCAAGCTGGGCTTAAGCAGCATGTGAACTGAGAACTTCCAGATGACAAGCTTGCTTTCAAAGAGGCAGAGGAACAAGAGAGCAATCTGTCAACAGTCACCGGATGACGGAGAAAGTGATCGAGTTCCAGAAAAACATCTACTTTTGCTTTCATTAATGACAGTAAAGCCTTTGACTGTGTGGATCACAACAAACTGTGGAAAATTCTCAAAGCGACAGGAATAGCAGACCACCTGACCTGCCTCCTGAGAAACCTGTATGCAGGTCAAGAAGCAACAGTTAGAACTGGGCATGGAACAACAGACTGGTTCCAAACTGGGAAGGAGTACATCAAGGCTGTATATTGTCACCCTGCTTACTTAACTGATATGCAGAGTACATCATGAGAAACGCTGGGATGGATAAAGCTCAAGCTGGAATCAAGATTGCTGGGAGAAATATCAATAACCTCAGATATGCAGATGACGCCACCTTAATGGCAGAAAGTGAAGAGGAACTACAGAGCCTCTTTGCCGGCGTCCAGCCCTGGTGGGTCCAGGGTGATTCGAAGGTGGGGACAGAGTCGGCGTCCTGGAAAAAACTTATTTAATTATAGATATAGAGGGAGATTAGAAACAGATAGTGTAGTAGGAGAATTAATGGAGAAAAGGAGGCTGAATAACTGGTTTACGTGGAATACCAATCACCACCTACGAAGGCCACAGGCGTCTTTCCGTTCTCCCGAGGGAGAGGAGGCACTGAGGCCTCCCCGGTCCGATCTTAGAAGCCCCGGCAAAGTCAGTAGGCTTGGTGCATACCCTCGTACCAGATGGGAATTCACCCAGGAAAACAGGGAGCGAGAAAGAAACGACATGGGGGAATCAGTCTTTCCAGAAACTGATCCGATTTCTTTATTTTTCAGGTTTGTTTATATACCTTTTTATATATAGGGATGAATACACAGTCACGCGGGGGTCAGCAGACCTGACCCTTGTCACAATCAGGTGCTTCATATATAATTATACAAAGGTCTTATGAGTTTCATCATCTTCTGGCCATGAGGTCTGCTGACATTTTATGGCCCTTTCTGATACTGGTCAGTTAACCAGAAATCTTATTTTTCCAGGGGTGATTTTTTCTTAAATCAGGCGCCACCCTCCAAATAAAGTTGCATTCCTATAGGGTGATGGTGTAGTGAGTTACAATCAAGAAAGGAATTTACTTAACCTAATGTTTAACATGATTAATCTTAAAGGTTAATACTTATTTCTCCTATATGCTAATTATATTCATTATAAGGGCAGGAATATGGAGATTTAGCAGCAAATATTGGCTCAACAAATGTAAACCCTTCACCAATGTTCCCCTTAAGATCTATTTTGTCTTAAGATAGTGATAAAGTTATATTTTTACATAGCATAGTGATTCATAGTGATTTATAACAAAGTACAGTGATCTGTAACAAAAGAGAAGATTCATTAACCCAAAAGTCTAGTATTGCTAACATCAAAAAACTACTATATTTCCTTTTCTATATTCCAAATACATTGATTAATATATTCCCAGGTGCCTAAGGATATGGAGGCCTGATGGCAATCATTGACTCATCAGTGAAAAAAGCCCTATGCTAATACTCCAAACTCTCTGTGCTGTTTATGGCTGAGAGGCTGTCACACAAGCTAGTCTGTCAGCAGGGAGGTTTGACCTGAGACATCCTTGTCACACCCAGGGCAGGGAATTAGCAGTAATTATTGGCAGGACAAATGAAAAAACCCTTCACCTATATAGGAATATAATTCCTAATCAACCCACTATACTATACTAATGATCTTCTAACTTCTCAAAAGAGTCTGTATTTAGAAAGTTTTAAAACATCCCGTGCCTCTCACAGTTGGGAGGCTGTAAACAATCACATGCGGCCGGACGAGCCTGATCAGGCAGGCCAGAGAACCTTCAGAGTTCGCACGCTGAAACACTCTTGTCACACCCAGCGAGTTTTTATTAACTGGAGCTGCAAGTTAACTCCTTCTCTGAGAGAAATGGTTATGGGGGTGAGCTCCCCGTAAAGTACTCTGGTTTTGGGGGTAGATGCTTGGGAACAAGGGGTTTCCTGAGGCTTGATCACGCCTTTGCATATGCCAAGCTTCCTTCCTCATGACCTTTGCCATGGGCGGAGTTCCTCACGCTGGCTCCCAACACCTCTTGATGAAAGTGAAAGAGGAAAGTGAAAAAACTGACTTGAAACCCAACATTCAGAAAACTAAGATCATGGCATCCGGTCCCATCACTGCATGGCAAATAGAAGGGGGAAACAGTGACAGGCTTAGTTTTCTTGGGCTCCAAAACCACTGCAGATGGTTAGAACAGCCATGAAATTAAAATCTGCGCTTGTTCCTTGGAAGGAAGGCCATGACAAACCTAGAGAGAGTATTAAAAAACAGAGACATCGATTTTGTCAATAAAGGTCCATATGGTCAAAGCTATGGTTTTTCCATTAGTCACGTATGGATGTGACAGCTTTATATGACCATAAAGAAGGCTGAGCACCGAAGAATTAATGCCTTCGAACCGTGGTGTTGGAGACCATGGACTCTTGAGAGGCCCTTGGACAGCAAGATCAAACCAGTCAATCCTAAAGGAGGTCAATCCTGAATATTCACTGCAAGGACTGATGCTGAAACTGAAGCGCGAATACTTTGGCCACCTGATGTGAAGAGTCAACTCATCGGAAAAGACTCTGATGCTGGGGAAGACTGAAGGCAAAAGGAGAAGCAGGTGGCAGAGGATGAGATGGCATCACCAACTGAATGGACATGAATTTGACCAGGTTCCGGCAGATGGCGCAGGACAGCAGAGCCTGGCGTGCTGCAGTCCATGGGGTCGCAAAGAGGCGGAGGTGACCTAGCGGCTGAACAACAGCAAGCCTACAGCTCGCCCTCTTACAAGGCAGTGGCTTTCCACGTCTTTTCAGAACTGTGTGTCCGTCAGCACAGTCGCTCTTAGAGTGTTCTCTTCACCCCAAAAGGAACCTTGCGCTCCGGGTCGCCGCCCTCCGCTTCTTAGCGCGCCCCTGACCTGGGCAACCGCTGACCGACTCTGCGCCTATGGACCTGCCTATTCTGCGTGCTCTGTATAAGCCGAGCCACAGTCTTTTGCGACTGGCTTCTTTCACGCAACGTTTTCAAGGTTCGCTCATGTTGTGGGCAGTGTCAGTACTTCACCTCTTTCATTTGCCAAGAATGTTCCATTTATTTTTAATTTATCCGCTCCTCCACTGACGCAAAGCCGGGCGGCTTGCTCCTTTGTTTGTTAATAGCCCTGCTATGCGCATCTGTGTACACACTGGCGTGCGGGCATGTTTTCAGCTCTCGTGTATGTATACAGATAGAGTCCCAGGTGTAGAATTGCTAGGGCATGGAGTTAGTCCATGTTTAACCACACTGTTTTTCCACAGTGGCTGCACAATTTCACATCCCACCAAGGGTGTGTGAGGGCTCTAGTGTCTTCATATCTTCACAAACATTTGTTATGGTCTATTTTCTCCCCACGATCACCATCCCAGTGGCTGTGAAGTAGTATCTCAACCGGGTTTTCCTTAACTTTTTATTGCTTTGTCTTTATTTATTTGGCTGTACCAGGACCTTAGTTGCAGTCTGCAGGGTCTTCCGTTGTGGCAGGTGGGATTTAGTTCCCCGACCAGGGATTGAACCTGGGCCCGCTGCATTGGGAGCACAGAGTTTAAGCCACTGGACCACCAGTGAAGTCCCTCTCACTGTGTTTTGAGTTTCACCTCCCTGACAGTTAATGATGCTGAGCATCTTTTCATGTGGTTATTGGCCATTTGTATATCTTCTTTGGAGAAATGCCTAGTCAAGCCCTTTGACTTCTTTTACTGGGCTGTCTTTTTCTAAAGACCACTTTTTACAGCAGTTTTAAGTTCACAGAAAAATTGAGAGGACGGCACAGAGACTCCCCACATGCCCCCTGCCCGCCTCGTGACCACCTCCCTCTTATCTGCATCCTCCACCAGAGGGCACCTTTGCTGTAACTGATGAACCTACACGGACATATCGCTACCCCCCGGCACCCGCAGTTTGCATTCAGCCCATTGTTGGTGCTGGCGTCCTGTGGGTTTGAACAGATGTCTCGGGACACTGTCCCTCGATTCGAGGGCAGCATCCCTCCGCCAGCCCCTGGCGACCACCGATCCTCTTCTTGTCTCCATGGTGCTACCTTTTCTAGAATGTCTCATAGTTGGAATCACATAGCGTGTTGCCTTTTCAGGCTGACATTTTTACTTAATATGCATGTAGGTTTCATCTGTATTTTTTCATGACTTCACAGCTCATTTCTTTTTACTGCTGAGTAATATCCTGTTGCCTAGATGGACCACAGTTTAATTATTCATTCATCTACTGAAGGTTATCCTGGTTGCTTCCAGGTTTTGGCAGTTATGCTAAAGCTGCTGTAAATATCAGTGTGCAGGTATTTGTGCGGACCAAAGTTTTCATCTCTTTTGGCTAAATTCTAAGAGTGACAATTACTGGGTCACATGGTAAGAGTACGTTTAGTTTTCCAAGAAACCGCCCCGCTGTGTTCCGAAGTGGCTGCGTCGTTTGACTTTTGCGCCATGAGCGGTGAGAGAGGGATTCTGCTGCCCCACATCCTCCCAGCACTCGCTGCTGGCAGTGTTCTGGGTTTCGGCCGTGCGAACAGGCCTGCCGTGCTGTCTCACTGTTGTTCCGACTTGCATCTCCCTGGTGGCCTGCGAGGTGGAGCACCTCTTCCGTGTGCCTGTTCGCCATCTGCACGTGTACTTTGGTTGAGGGTCTCTCAGACTTCTGGCCCAGCTTTTGACCAGGTTGTTTGCTTTCTCATTGTTTAGTTTTGAGAGTTCTTTGTATATTTTGAATAAATCTTTATAATGTTTGCAAATATCCTCTCCAAGTCAGTCTTGATACTAGCCTTCACAGAGCTAAACTTTTTATTTCCTTAATTTACTGCTTTAGTAGAACTTCCAGTACAATGCTGGGAAGGACTGATGAGGGGGAAATCCCTACCTTGTAGCTTATCTTAGTGGGAGAAGGTCTAGTTTCTCACCAGTAAGTATGATGTTAGCTGCAGATTTTTATAGACATTGTTTATCAAGTTGAGCAGGTTCCCCATCTTCCTAGATTATTGAAAGTCTTTATCATGAATGAGTGCTGGATTTTGACAAATGCTTTCTATTCATCTATTAATATGATCATGTGATTTTTCTTTTTGAACCTCTTAGTTAGTGAAAGTCATTCAGTTATGTCTGACTCTTTCTGACCCCATGGACTGTATAGTCCATGGAATTCTCCAGGCCAGAATACTGGAGTGGGTAGCCTTTTCCTTCTCCAGGGGATCTTCCCAACCCAAGGATGGAACCCAGGTATCTCGCATTGCAGGTGGATTCTTTACCAGCTGAGCCTCGTAATGCGATCAATCAAATCAATTGATTTTTGAACGTCAAACTAACCTTGCATGCCTGAGATAAATCCCAGGTATGGTTGTGGTATATAATTCTTTCTATACAGTGCTGGATTTGCTTTCCTAATATTTTGTTGAGGATTCTTGTATCTATATCCACAAGAGATATTTGTCTCTAGTTTTCTTTTCTTGAAATGTCTCTGTCTAGTTTTGATCTTAGGATGATGCTGGCCTCATAGAATGCCTTGGGAAGTATTACCTCAGCTTCTGTCCTCTAAGAGAGATGGTAGAAAGTCTGTATCACTTTTTCTTAAATGTTTGGGAGAATTCATCACTGCGCTCCTCTGGGCTTGGTGCTTTCCACTGGAGAAGGCTGTCCTCATTGATTCAATATCTCTAATAAACATGGGCCTATTGGGGGCAGGAGAAGAAGGGGACGACAGAGGATGAGATGGCTGGATGGCATCACTGACTCCATGGACGTGAGTCTGAGTGAACTCCGGGAGTTGGTGATGGACAGGGGGGCCTGGCGTGCTGCGATTCATGGGGTCGCAAAGAGTCGGACACGACTGAGCGACTGAACTGAACTGAACTGAACTGATCCAGACTGTCCATTTCTTCTCGTGTGAGCTTTGGCAGATTGTGTCTTTCAGGAATCAGTTCATCTCACCTTACCGAACTTGTTGCTGTGGTTTAGTTGCTAAGTCATGCCCGACTGCCGGAGTCCAGCTCCAGCAGCCAGAGAGTCGTCCCGAAGGGGTGAGCGGTGTCGGCGGGGAATGGTGCAGCCTCTGACTCGAGGTGCGGGGCCACATGTTTATTTCAAGCATCAGGCCTTCTTTTATCCTTTGACAAAAGCATTAGGTCAGAGGTTTGACATTTTCAGCTCCCCCTCACCCAGATTATCGTCTCCTTGTTGCTCTTCAGAGTTCCTGCTCCAGTGATTCTCTCAGAATCGTGTGTACTTGTACAATGATTACATTTTCAGAGTTCCTGCTTCAGCGATTCTCTCAGAATCGTGTGTACTTGTGATTACATTGTAATTCATGGTAATGTCTGGGCCGCATACCACATTCCTCAGTTTATTTCTTATCTTTCTAAATCCTGCTTGCCCCTAGTATCCTAAGCTCACTATCTCCTAAAAAGGCTTCTAGCTATTCTTTATTATTCCTAAACCCTAAACTCAGCAAACTTCCTTTGCCATAAACATTTCCCTCACACACAGGTCCCAGATAACAATCCTTCCATGGCCTCAAGCTGCAGCCTATGTGCTCATCCTGGGACATTCTTTGTAAAAATCCTTGAACAAATGTCAATGGTTACTTTATAGATTATTTTCTGGGCACAACTGTAGAAGGCTTTGTGCTTTCTCATGCTTCTCTCAAGAACAATAAGCACCTTAACATTCTTTCCAGCCAACTCAACCAAAGAAAGGAAAGAACAAGTCAGAATCATGAAACCTAACTCCTTCATCCCCGGACCGTGCCTGCAGAATGAGGAGAGGGGGTTAGGGCCGTGCCTCCATTTTGTCAGTAATGCCTAACGCAGCTCCCGACACCGGACTCTTTGCGACCCCACGGACTGCAGCACACCAGGCTTCCCTGTCCTTCACCAACTCCTGGAGCTTACTCATTGTGACGATGACGCCATCCAACCATCTCATCCTCTGTCATCCTTTTCTCCCCTTGCCCTCAATCCTTCCCAGCATCAGAGTCTTTTCCAATGAGCTGGCTCTTCACATCAGGTGGCCAAAGTATTCAAGCTTCAGCTTCAGCAATTGTCCTTCCAATGAATATTCAGGGTTGATCTCCTTTAGGATTGACTGGTTTGATCTTCTGGCTGTCCAAGGGACTCTCAAGAGTCTTCTCCAGCACAACAATTCCGAAGCATCAATTCTTCAGCACTCTGCTTTCTTTATGGTCCAACATTCACATCTCTACACGACTACTGGAAAAAACATTACTTTGACTAGATGGACCTTTGTTGACCAAATGATGTCTCTGCTTTTTGAAATGCTGTCTAGGTTCCTCATAGCTTTTCTTCCAAGGAGCAAGCACCTCTTAATCTCATGGCTGCAGTCGCCGCCTGCAGTGATTTTGGAGTCTCTTGATCTCACGGCTGCAGTCACCGCCTGCAGTGATCTTGGAGCCTCTTGATCTCACGGCTGCAGTCGCCGCCTGCAGTGATCTTGGAGCCCGAGAAGACGACCTCTGCCACTGCTTCCACCTCTCTCCTGTGTGCCATGAAGTGACGGGGCCGTATGCCATGATCTTTTTTGAATGTTGAATTTCAAGCCAGCTTTTCACTCTTTCTCACCCTCATCAAGAGGCTCTTTAGTTCCTCTTTATGTTCTGCCATTAGAGCGGTGTCATCTGTATCTGAAGTTGCTGATATTTCACCCAGCAATCTTGATTCCAGCTTGTGCTTCATCCAGCCTGGCGTTTCACATGATGTACTCTGCATAGAAGTTAAATAAGCAGGGTGACAATATACAGCCTTGTCATACTCTTTCCCAATTTTGAGCCCAGTCCATTGTGTCATATTTGGTTCTAACTGCTGCTTTTTGACCTTCATATAGATTTCTCAGGAGACAGGTAAGATGGACTGGTAGTCCCATCTTTTTAAGAATTTTCCACAGTTTGTTGTGATCCATACAGTTAATGGGTTTAGTGTAGTCAGTGAAGCAGAAGCAGATGTTTTTCTGGATTTCCCTTGCTTTCTGTATGATCCAACAGATGTTGGCAGTTTGATCTCTGGTTTCTCTGCTGTTTCTAAACCAAATTTATGGTCATAGACTTTTTTCATATTGTGTGTGTGTGTGCTCAGACATGTCCAACTCTTTGCGACCCCGTGGACTGTAGCCTGCTAGGCTCCTCTGCTCATGGGATTACCCAGGCAGGAACACTGGCATGGGTTGCCCTTACCTCCTCCATGGAAACTCCTCGACTCAGGAATCAAACCCACATCTCTTGCATCTCCTGCATTGGGAGGTGGATGGGTTTGTTTTTTTTCACCACTGTGCCACCTGGAAAGCCCCTATCTCTTTATTATCCTTTCAATCTCCATGGCCTCTCTACTAATATCCTCTCATTTCTCATATCTGTCATTTATGTCTTCTTTTTTTCATAGATAGCCTGGCTAGAGGCTTATCAATTTTATTCATCTCTTCAAAGAGCCAGCTTTTGTCTTTGTTGATTTTTTAAATGGATCACCCATTTTCAATTTCATGGATTTTCCCTGTAATTCTTATTACTTCTTTTATTCTGCTGCTTTGGATTAAATCTGCTCTTCTTTTTCCAGCTTCCTAAGGTAGAAACTTAGATTATTGATTTTAGACTTTTCTTATTTTCTAATACACATTCAGTGCTCTAAATTTCCCTCTTGGTACTGTTTTCACTGCATCTCACAATTTTTGATAAATTACATTTTTTAATTTTCATTTAGCTCAAGTATTTCTTAACTTCTCCTGACATTCTTAATGCCCCATGTGTTGTTTAGAAGGGTGTTGTGTAACTGCCATGTAATTGGGGTTTTTCCAGTTATTTTTGCTATTGATTTCTAGTTTAATTCCAATGCGGTCTGAGAGCAGATATGTAGAATCTCTATGCTTTTCGGTTTTTTAAGGTGCATTCTATGGCCATGGATGTGGTCTGTGAACATTGGTGAATGCTCCTTGTGAGCTTGAGGAGAATGTGTATTCTGCTGTTGTTTGGGGAAGAGGTATGTTGATTATATCTAACGTTGATAGTGTTGTTGAGTTTGGTTAGGTCATTTCTGATTCTCTGCCTGCCAGATCCATCCATTTCTGGTAGAGGAGCATTGACATATCCAGCTATAATGGTGGACTTGTCCATTTCTCCTTGCAACTCTGATAGCTGTTGCCTTGTGTAGTTCAATGCTGTGGGGTGTACACACATTCAGTTCACTTCAGTTCAGTCACTAGTCATGTCCGACTCTGCGACCCCATGAATAGCAGCTCGCCAGGCCTCCCTGTCCATCACCAACTCCCGGAGTTCACTCAGACTCACGTCCATCGAGTCCGTGATGCCATCCAGCCATCTCATCCTTGGTCGTCCCCTTCTCCTTCTGCCCCCAATCCCTCCCAGCATCAGAGTCTTTTCCAATGAGTCAACTCTTCGCATGAGGTGGCCAAAGTACTGGAGTTTCAGCTTCAGCATCATTTCCTGCAAAGAAATCCCACGGCTGATCTCCTTCAGAATGGACTGGTTGGAACTCCTTGCAGTCCAACGGACTCTCAAGAGTCTTCTCCAACACCACAGTTCTAAAGCATTAATTCTTCGGCGCTCAGCTTTCTTCACAGTCCAACTCTCACACCCATACATGACCACTGGAAAAACCATAGCCTTGACTAGACGGAACTTTGGTGGCAAAGTAATGTCTCTGCTTTTGAATATGCTATCTAGGTTGGTCATAGCTTTTCTTCCAAGGAGTAACCGTCTTTTAATTTCATGGCTGAAGTCACCATCTGCAGTGATTTTTGAGCCCCCCAAAATAAAGTCTGACACTGTTTCTACTGTTTCCCCATCTATTTCCCATGAAGTGATGGGACCAGAGGCCATGATTTTCGTTTTCTGAATGTTGAGCTTTAGGCCAACTTTTTCACTCTCCTTTTCACTTTCATCAAGAGGCTTTTTAGTTCCTCCTCACTTTCTGCCATAAGGGTGGTGTCATCTGCATATCTGAGGTTATTGCTATTTCTCCCGGCAATCTTGATTCCAGCTTGTGCTTCTTCCAGCCCAGCATTTCTCATGATGTACTCTGCATATAAGTTAAATAAGCAGGGTGACAATATACAGCCTTGACGTACTCCTTTTCCTATTTGGAACCAGTCTGTTGTTCCATGCCAGTTCTAACGGTTGCTTCCTGACCTGCATATAGGTTTCTCAAGAGGCAGGTCGGGTGGTCTGGTATTCCCATCTCTTTCAAAATTTTCCACAGTTTATTGTGATCCACACAGTCAAAGGCATTGGCATAGTCAATAAAGCAGAAATAGATGTTTTTCTGGAACTCTCTTGCTTTTTCCATGATCCAGCAGATGTTGGCAGTTGATTTCTGGTTCCTCTGCCTTTTCTAAAACCAGCTTGAACATCAGGAAGTTCACGGTTCACGTATTGCTGAAGCCTGGCTTGGAGAATTTTGAGCATTACTTTACTAGCATGTGAGATGAGTGCAATTGTGCAGTAGTTTGAGCATTCTTTGGCATTGCTTTTCTTTGGGATTGGAATGAAAACTGACCTTTTCCAGTCCTGTGGCCACTGCTGAGTTTTCCAAATTTGCTGGCATATTGAGTCCAGCACTTTCACAGCATCATCTTCAGGATTTGAAATAGCTCAACTGGAATTCCATCACCTCCACTAGCTTTGTTCATAGTGATGCTTTCTAAGGCCCTCTTGACTTCACATTCCAGGATGTCTGGCTCTAGGTGAGTGATCACACCATCGTGATTATCTTGGTCGTGAGGATCTTTTTTGTACAGTTCTTCTGTGTATTATTGCCACCTCTTCTTAATATCTTCTGCTTCTGTTAGGTCCATACGATTTTTGTCCTTTATTGAGCCCATCTTTGCATGAAATATTCCCTTGGTATCTCTAATTTTCTTGAAGCGATCTCTAGTCTTTCCCATTGTGTTCTTTTCCTCTATTTCTTTGCATTGATCGCTAAAGAAGGCTTTCTTATCTCTTCTTGTTATTTTTTGGAACTTTGCGTTCAGATGCTTGTATCTTTCCTTTTCTCCTTTGCTTTTCGCTGCTCTTCTTTTCACAGATATTTGTAAGGCCTCCTGAGACAGCCATTTTGCTTTCTTGCATTTCTTTTCCATGGGGATGGTCTTGATCCCTGTCTCCTGTACAATGTCACGAACCTCATTCCATAGTTCATCAGGCACTCTATCTATCAGATCTAAGCCCTTAAATCTATTTCTCACTTCCACTGTATAATCATAAGGGATTTGATTTAGGTCATACCTGAATGGTCTAGTGGTTTTCTCTACTTTCTTCAATTTCAGTCTGAATTTGGCAATAAGGAGTTTATGATCTGAGCCACAGTCAGCTCCTGGTCTTGTTTTTGTTGACTGTATTGAGCTTCTCCATCTTTGGCTGCAAAGAATATAATCAATCTGATTTCGGTGTTGACCACCTGGTGATGTCCATGTGTGGAGTCTTCTCTTGTGTTGTTGGAAGAGGGTGTTTGCTATGAACAGTGTATTTTCTTGGCAAAACTCTATTAGTCTTTGCCCTGCTTCATTCCATGTTCCAAGGCTAAATTTGCCTGTTTCTCCAGGTGTTTCTTGACTTCCTACTTTTGCATTCCAGTCCCCTATAATGAAACGGACATCTTTTTTGGGTGTTAGTTCTAAAAGGTCTTGTAGGTCTTCATAGAACCATTCAACTTCTGCTTCTTCAGCGTTACTGGTTGGGGCATAGACTTGGATTACTGTGATATTGAATGGTTTGCCTTGGAGACGAACAGAGATCATTCTGTCGTTTTTGAGATTGCATCCAAGTACTGCATTTCAGACTTTTGTTGACCATGACGGCTACTGCATTTCTTCTAAGGGATTCCTGCCCACAGTAGTAGATATAATAGTCATCTGAGTTAAATTCACCCATTCCAGTCCATTTTAGTTCGCTGATTCCTAGAATGTCAACATTCACTCTTGCCATCTCCTGTTTGACCACTTCCAATTTGCCTTGATTCATGGACCTGATATTCCAGGTTCCTATGCAGTATTGCTCTTTATAGCATCGGACCTTGCTTCTATCACCAGTCACATCCACAGCTGGGTATTGTTTTTGCTTTGGCTCCATCCCTTCATTCTTTCTGGAGTTATTTCTCCACTGATCTCCAGTAGCATATTGGGCACCTACCGACCTGGGGAGTTCCTCTTTCAGTACCCTATCATTTTGCCTTTTCATACTGTCCATGGGGTTCTCAAGGCAAGAATACTGAGTGGCTTGCCATTCCCTTCTCCAGAGGACCACATTCTGTCAGACCTCTCCACCATGCCTGCCCGACTTGGGTGGTCCCACAGGGCATGGCTTAGTTTCATTGAGTTAGACAAGGCTGTGGTCCTAGTGTGATTAGTTTGACTAGTTTTCTGTGAGTATGGTTTCAGTGTGTCTGCCGTCTGATGCCCTCTTGTAACACCTACCGTCTTACTTGGGTTTCTCTTATCTTGGTCGTGGGGTATCTCTTCATGGCTGCTCCAGCAAAGCACAGCCACTGCTCCTTACCTTGGATGAGGTGTATCTCCTCACTGCTGCCCCTCCCGACCTTGAATGTGGAATAGCTCCTCTAGGCCCTCCAGTGCCCACGCAGCCATCGCTCCTCGGGCGGGGGTAGTTCCTCTTGGCTGCTCCTGCACTGTCGCAGCCTGGCACTCTCAGCCGCTGCCCCTGACCTCGGATGCAGGGTAGCTCCTCTAGGCTGGTGCCCCTGACCCTCGGATGTGGGATAACTCCTTTCGGCTGCTGCCCTTGACCTTGGAAGCGGGGTAGCTCCTGCCGGCCGCCGCCCCTGACCTCGGACGCGGGGTAGCTCCTCCCAGCCGCACTCTGCGCATCATTGCAGCCGCCCGCACACACATTAAGGATTGTTATGTCTTCTCGGAGAGCTGACCCCTTAATCATCATGGAATGCCATTCTTTATCCTTCATAACTATGCTTGCTTTGAAGTCAGATCTGTTTGGGATAAGTACAGCAACTCTTGTTTTCTGTTGACCAGTGTTAGCATGGTATAACTTTCCCCCATCATTTCCCTTTCATCTATATGGTCTTCATATTTAAAATGAGTTTCTTGCAGGCAACTTATGGTTCGGTCTTGTTTCTTGGTCCGCTCTGGCACTCCGTCTTTGCACTGGTGCCTTTAGACTATCGATGTTGAAAGTGATCACAGATATGGTCAGCTCGATACCTGCCACATCTGCTACTGTTTTCTATTTGTTGCCTTGGTTCTTTGTTCCTACTTCGCTTTCTGTCTGGCTTTTGTGTGCGAGGGTTTCTAACTGAACGACTGCCCTACAACAGTGTTCCTTCCATATGCAACATGGTGACTCACTATTTCCGTACATTACAAAATGATCGCCACTGTACGTCTCGTTACCGTCTGTCACCACACCACGTTATCACACGATCGCTGACTGTGTGCCCCACGCTACGCATCTCATCTCTGTGACATGGTACTTTGTAGTGGAAATCTGCACCTCCTCGTAGCCCCCTCACCTAAGCCACTCATTGTCCCGCCACGCCTCCCCCTGTCCTGCCAAGCCTCCCCCTGTCCCGCCACGCCTCCCCTCTGCAGCCTCCTGTTTGCTCTCCATGAGTCTGATCATTTAGGTTTGTTCATTTGCTTCTTTTTTTAAGTTCCACATACAAGTGAGATCATACAATATTGTCTTCTAGATCTGACTTAATACCCACTAAGTCCATCCATGTTGTAACAAATGGCAAAGTTTCGTGCTTTCTCGAGGCTCAGTAATATTCGATTACATATGTATCTAATTTTTCTTTGTCTGTTCATCTATTAGTGGTTAGTTTGCTTCCATATCTTGTCTATTGTAAATACTGCTGCTGTGAACATAGGGTGCATTTATCTTCAAATTAGTATTTTTGTTTTCTTTGGGAAAATACCCCAAAGTGTAATTGCTGGATTACACGGTAATTCTATCTTTAATCTTATGAGTAACCTCCACACTGTTCTTCATAGTAGCTGCATCAGTCTAAGTTCCCAGCAGCAGTACACATGGGTTCCTTTTCTCCACATCCTCACCAAAATACTTTATGTGTTTTTGACAACAGTCATTCTGACAGGTGTGATGTGATATCTCATTTTGGTTTTCTTTGATTATCAGTGAAGTTGAGCATCTTTTCATGTGTCTACTGGTCATCTGTATATCTTCTTTAAAAAAACATCTATTCAAGTCCTCTGCTCATTTTTTTAATCTGGTTTTGTCTTCTGTTTGATTGTTTTCAACACTGAGTTATGAGGTCTTTGTATATTTAGGATATTAACCCCCTTGTTGGATGTACAACTCGCAAGCATCTTCTCCCATTCAGTAGGCTGCCTCTCCATCTTGCCGATAGTTCCCTTCACTGTGCAAAAGCTTTCTAGTTTAAGTCCCATTTGTTTATCTTGGCTTTTGTTTCCCTTACCTGGGAAGACAGAGTCAGAAAAGAATCGCTGAGACTGGTGTCAGAGAGTATGCTGCCTGTTTTCTTCTAGGAGTTTCGCGGCTTCAGTTCCTGCATTTAAATTTTCACTCATTTTGAGCTTATTTCCATGTGTGGTGTGAGAAAGTCTCACTCATTTCGAGCTTGCTTCCACGCGTGGTGTGAGAAAGTCTCACTCATTTCGAGCTTGCTTCCACGCGTGGTGTGAGAAAGTGGTCCAGCCTGAGTCATCTGCATGTAGCTGTCTAGCTTTCCCAGCATCATCCATTGAAGAAGCTGTGTCTCCCCTGTATTTCGCCTCCGCTGCTGTGGACCAGTCGGCCCTGTGTGTGTGGATGTGTCTGGGGACTCTCCACTCTACTCCGTTGACCTAAGTGTCTGCTTTTGTGCTAGTGCCATTCTGTTTTGACTGCTGTAGCTTTGTAGTGTAGTTTGAAATCAGGGTGTTTGAAACCTAGAGCTTTGTTCTTTCCAAGTTTGTTTTGGAGATTCACAGTCCTTTGTGTTTCCATACACATTTAGGAATTACGTGATCTGGTTCTGTGAAATTTGCCATTGCTGTTTTGATAGGAATTGCACTGAATCTGTAGATTCCCTTGGGTCATGTAGTTATTTTAACAATATTAATCCTTCCAATCCATAAGCACAGTATGCCTTTCCATTTGTTTGTGTTGTCTCTAGTTTCTCTCATGTCTTACAGTTTTCAGCGTACAAACCTCTTACTTCCTTGGTTAGATTCATTCCTGCCTATTTTATTCTTTTTGATGCAACTTATAGGGGATTATTTTCTTAATTTCTCTTTCTGATGGCTCATTGTCAGTGCATAGAAACACAGCAGATTTTTGAATATTAATTTTGTAGCTTTCTTCTCTATTTAATTACTTATAGTTCTAATTGTTGCGGGTGGCATCTTGAGGATTTTCTAATATACAGCATCGTGTCATCTGGAAACAGTAAAAGTTTACTTCTTCCTTTCCGATCTGAATTCCCTTTATTTCTTTTTCTTGTCTGATTGCTGTGGCTAAGACCCTCAAATACTGTATTGAATAATAAGGAGGGAGTGGCATTCCCTGTCTTGAATTTTGTCAAAAGCATTTTCTGCATCCATTGAGATGATCATATGATTTTTATTCCTCAGTTTATTCACGTGATGTATCACATCGTGTTGTTTGCTGATTTCGAGCCATGCTTAGGTTTTGGTTTACTTACACAGGCTGCCAAGACATTACAGCCACCTCAATCTAATGACTTCTTTGTTTAATTACTTTAAGACAACTAATCCCAGTATATGTTCAAATAACACTGTAGTACTTCTCAGGAAGTGTGAATGCCTCTGTAGCAACAAAACAATAC